>NC_139486.1:25632912-26257078 GCF_008360975.1 Lichenostomus cassidix | reverse complement strand
TTAAAATACCCTTAGGCTTTAGACCATTCTACTATATGGATCCTGGCTCGCTGTATAATAGATTGCCTATGCCTGTTAATAAACCCTCTAATATTCCATTGTAACACTCAGGCTTAATGCTTTCATTTTAACTAACACTATGACAAAAGCAAAAAAATCTTCACTGTATCAGTCAACCAGTTTAAGAAATTTGTGAGATTATAATAAAAGCTTTTTACCAAACTGCATTTAAAATATTTATTTTGAAATATTTTAGTGACCCTTGACTTATCAGTTTGTGACCACTCTTGGGTCTTGATTTATCAATGTGTAATGATTTTTGTTGCTATTTTCACTTCTAAGGAGCCTGTGTCCCACACCATTTTGTAAGGTCATTAGATGGTTTAGAACTGATGCTTGTTTTTATATCTGAAAACAGATTACAGTCCATTGTAATCTGAATTCCCAGAATCCCCATGTAGTAATACTCAACTTCTTTAACAGTATAATGTAAAAATGTAATTATTGCCTTGTTTATGTTTACTGGAAATGTGCATCTTTTCATTAAAGCTTTCGCTTGACATATGTTTTTGTAGTAATTGAACTTCAGGTTCCTTGAGTCACTATGCATCTTATTTTAGCTGCAGAAAAGTCATTTTAGTTTAACACCTGACCCATTTGCATGGGTCAGGTATTAAACTAAAGAGATGCAGCAGGTATGATTACTATACTGTGATATGTTATTGTCAGTTATACTTTCTAAAGTTATGTGAAGGGAAAAAAAATTCTGTAATTTACATTGACATAGACTTTTGTTACACACATATGTTATCTTTGGACATCTATTTCTTGAGAAGGGTGATTTTGCTATTTTTCAGTCTGTTTCCTTCTAATTTTGAAACTAAAATGTTTGTTCAGATCCATTTAGACATCTGTCTAAATTTTATAAAAATAGATACGTAGCTCCTGTTTGTTGGACTCTTAGTAGCTCAGAACACTGCAATAATAAAACTAGTATTAATATCGCAATTTTAACTACATTCTAAATGAGAAATAATACAGCACCAAACAGGCAGAATCTCATGTAATGGCCATGTCTTTGATGAAAATCTGTTGAAATCATTGTATTTACAAGATTACTGAGATTAGGTCTCTCTGGGTATTAGTTGGCCCAAAGGCACTTAGCCAATTAAGGCTATTGGAAAAAAAATGAAAGCAATCCAACCTGAAGCTTTCTGAAAGGAATCTTTAACACCATTTACTTCTCCTATATAGGGACTGTAATACAGCACTTCCAATATCTTGAGCATGCTTTATTTGGTCTTATTTAGCTGGATTGTTTTTCTTAATTATGAGAGGAAAAAAGTTTAATTCATTGTTCAAATTACAAAATAATATTACTTAAAAAGCATCCTGAACAAGCAATTCCACAGTATCATTTTATTAGGGAACAAGGAGGAAGGTGGCCATGCAAATTTGGATGGATTTTTTATTAATGGTGATTTGAAAGGCACACCTGTAAAACTGTTACTCTTACATTTTGGCATTCATACTCCTCCTGGAATGTTCTCTTTATAAGTTAAGACCTTGGGTGCTTTTAGCCAGCTATGCAGGTTTGGGTCTGGAGTAATGACAAGCTTGTAACAGAGGCCTTGACAAAGAGTAAAGCTACAAGTACACAGAATGCAGTCTGTTATATTGTGGCATTTTCAACAAAAATGGAAAGAGCAAGTTGATTGGGTCACATTAGGCAGGCATGGGCTAGAACATGTGGTATATTTTTTGAAGGCTTCACATAAGACCCAGTTGTACAGTCTTTGCTCTGGAATAACTCCCTTATACACTGTGGAAAGCTTACCTAAATAAAGAAGCTGAGGAATTTGAGTACTGGATATTTGCTTTACTTTTAAAGTTATTTTTGGAACTTTGATACATGTAATATAGATGTGAATCAAAATCTACCTTAGAGTGCTGAGATAAAGGTTTCCACTGCATTTTGTCTTGTTAAAGCAATAAAGGATTATCACATTAGAAATGTTGTCAAAGTGATATGTTTGACATGTTTCTGAAAAGGCAACATTCATCAAAAAAGGGCATCTTTTATTATTAGAATAGAGATGGCTTTTTTCTTACGTTTTAGGGCTTTAATTGTTCTGCTACTTTGTTTTAGCCTTGAACAGTCTCTCTACATGAGTGGATCTTATCTTACTATTTTATATGTATATATAAACAGACTTTTAAAAAATAATTTTATCACATCTGGTTTTACTGCATGTTGCTGCATGTCTCTAGAGGCATCCAGAATTTTTATTTTCAAGTAAATTTTTATTAGTTACAGTCTGCAGCTGTTTCAGATATAGCATCATTTCCTGTTGTTACAGTTTCCAGGACAATTCCCTTTTTTTCTTCTCAAAAGAATGAGAAATTTAATTTAACAAAGACATCCTATAATTGTCTTTGTATCTAGCAAGGTATCTAGCAATCTAAATATTTTATTTTATTTAAAACATCTGTCTACATAATATCATATGACTATACAAACCTATATCAGCCTTCTGAAAGACAGCTGCTGCTGCTTTTATTTAATTTATAAGAGACCAACAAAATTACTCAAGAAAAAGCCCGTCTGCCACTGAGTCATATATAAAAAAAATTTGCAAGATGAAAATTGCTTGCATTTACAGTTCTTGTTAAACTAATCTAGGTCTTTTTCAAATTTAGAAGCATCATTTTTCCCTTTCCCTGTTCTCTCACCCCCACCCCAGTCACTATGGAAACATAGGAGCTTTACATATACTTTTTTATACACTCATTTTTTTTGAGATTGAAGGTACATTTCTTTTAAAGATGAAATGCAGACTAGAGTCACATCTTAATTGCCCACTTGTGGAATCTGTTTATCTCCTGCT
The DNA here is from genome assembly GCF_008360975.1 of Lichenostomus cassidix. NCBI lineage: Eukaryota > Metazoa > Chordata > Aves > Passeriformes > Meliphagidae > Lichenostomus > Lichenostomus cassidix. The sequence continues at coordinate 26,254,190 of NC_139486.1, read as the reverse complement.
ATCTGCATTTTCACAAATATTTGGTGTGCATTATATGGTCAGAGTTTTCATACAGTTTTTCAGAAAATATATAGGGGAAGTGATAATGTCAATATAAATCTTTATCTGTTTATTCTACTAAGCTTTGTTTGCAGTGATTGTAAACAGTTTCTTTGTATGAAGGAACCCATTCTGAAATGAAATTATTTAATAGATAGTATCAATTTAGGTAGAGCACCTGTCCTAGAAAAAGAGACACAGGCATTTTACAGTATGTCTAAATAAGACAAGTTTACCTTTTTCCAGGGAAGTAATCAAAATATTCCTTTTTGGAGAACTAAGAGTATGAAAGGAAAATGTTTATGGTTCCCTACTGGCACACAGTTATGATTGACAGGAAAAACCAACATGTATGCCACATGAGACATCTTGTTCAGGAACTTTCAGGAGGGTAGTAAATTGGTGTTGGCACAAACACAAAAAAAATAAAATGACTTGATTCAGCACTTTTCAATTCTAAATCCCCAGGCTCCAAAGAAAGAAGTAAATATTCATCAAATGATCAAAATTTATATTGATTTTTATTCTGCATTAGCAGCTCAAAGTCAAGATTCTTGACAGGGTGGATGTCGGTTTGAATGATTCTCTTTGAAATAAGGATACAGGCACTGGGCTGAGTGCTACTGTGCATTCCTGAACCATAGGAAAAGACTATTAGAACCCTAGGAAGCTAAATTTTTTAAAGAATAGTATAAAGGCATGCTTGTTCTGTACTGTTTTGATAACTAAATTGTTGTTATTAGTATGTAAAGTGATTCTTGTTGTTCCTGCTTTACTCCATCGTTTCCATTATCATCTAAGGACAACTTTTTTATAATACTTCAAAGAAAAATGGTATTTCATGTACTATAGTAACTGAGTTAATGTCAGTACTTCCCAAAAGAAGTGTATTTTAGAGTGCTAGTCTGGCAGAGAAAAGGAAGCAAAGATTGTATCTGCACATTATACATCTTTAATTTTGCAGTTTCTGCCAGGGAGTAAATAAAGATCTGGGGGAGGGGGTGAGGGAAGGAAGATGGAAATCCAGGGAAGGAGAATATGAGTGTGAATGCAGCACTGAAACACAAATGTGATGACTGTGATTACTGAGCTGTGAGATTTAATGAGAAAGCCTGTATTAGAGTGAAGTAGAAAATCATAACCATCACCTCTAGTCTATAGGAGTGTAATTGGATCTCAGCCCCCAGCAAAAGTAAATAAATAAGTTAGTGACATTTTTAACAAATTTAAATATATTGAGAATAAAAGGGGAAGTTATGTCCATTACTGTACTCTTACAGTATACTTTTTTTTAAGTTTCTCAGCTTGCATTAAAATGAGATTCATTGTCATAAAATGAAAGAAAATAGTAAGTGTGTGTTCGTGAAGGGATTAAATAAGAAGCAGAAATAGTATAACTATCATAGTGTTAACAAATTTCCCAAATGTCCTAGGTGCTTACAATTCAATAAACATATTTAACAGCATAGCTTTAAAATTAAATTTTACAAACATTATGGGTAATGCTTTAATAGTATGCAAATTGCAATGAAGTCAGCAGTGGCAAAGCTGACCTCTTAGCAATACAAATATATTATGTTTAAAACAGTTATCTTTTTACAGTTCCCTCTACCTCAGTGTCAGGTGCTTCAAGAGGCTCCTCATCAGAGAAGCATGAATAAACTCAAAGGAGCAGCAGCCTGTGCCTGCTTTTTATACATGGCAAAGCAGCTGTATGAATCAACAGATTAAGCTATATGTTTTGCTGTTGCTAGAATATTTGCTAATATTTTTGCTAATAATATTTTTCAAAATTTCCTCAAAATTCAGTTTTTAGTTTTCTGCTCCTAATTTTCCTTAAAACCCACATATATATGTGTGTATATATATATATATATCCTATACATATATATATGTATAGGAAAAGTAATGGACAGGGAAAAATACTTCGCCTGCATTTCTCTGCTATTATTAAATTAATTAATTGACATTTAGTTTTTATCCCACTTCAGAGTCTGACTATTCTTACTGAATCTTGCAGTGGAGATAGAGTCATGTGTTCATATTGCAAAATTGTGTCTTATTAATAGTTCAATATCTAAAATGCTTATAAAAATACCCTGTAATTTCCCCCTGTAGGAGGAAAAAAGGTGTGTAGTAAGAAAACATTCACATCTCTAGGGGTAACATAACATCAAATAGACTGTCAAGGCATGGAAGGAATCTCCTTCAATTTCAGAACAAGTTAAATAAGCATTCAATGAGTGTCTTTGAGGTACACTCAGTGTAGGAGTTTTGACTTCACAATGTTTGACACTACTGAACCTCTCAAAATCTTTGACTCAAAACATTGAATCAAAAGATTTCAGTTCAAAACTTCTGCAATTTTGTGAGTTGATATGTCTGGGAAATTTTGGAACTAGTTGTTAAGCACACATATATATTTGTAATGATTAGGTTAATAAATATGAAACATTTTTCAAGCATATAGAAATTTTAAATGGAGCTACTATGGAGAAAAATCAAGCTAATAATGTACTAATAATACGTTATGGTAAAATTAATTAAAACTCAGTGTGTATTACCAAAGTAACTTCAGATTTATACAATGAATCTTCCACTTGAAGAATTAAACAATTACCTTCTATTTACTTCCAAGTGAGTTTTTTGCAACATATTAAATTGAGATATCTTGGAAACCATTTTCTACAAATAAGTCATCAGGCTTTACTTCACTGTGAGTCAGTGGAGCTCCCAATGGGGAGAAAAGAGGTTTCTCCAAAATATACCCAAGGTAGATCCCTGAACAAAACTTCCAAGGAAAAGGCTGTAACATTTTTATATGAGCTCTGCCTTGCCTTCCTGGGATGTTTTGGATTGTCTTCCACAGGAAGTATTGGTTTTAAGAGACCTACCTTTCCTTGCTATTTCAAAGTAGAAATGTACATGTCAATCTGCTGCAGAGATGGGGGAAGTGGAATGTCCACCAGCACGCTGGAATTTCTCTTGCACAAGTGTGCTGTCCTAAATTCGGAACTCGAGTTCCCTTAGCCTTGAGTGTGGCCATTTTGAATGCCCAGCCCTATGAACTGAGCTAGGTGCATTGCTGGTCCATGTGATTTGGTACTGAAGCATTATTACAGGAGCATGACTTTTAAAAGTATCATTGTGTTGGATGGTAGGCAGACTCTTTAACAATCTCTTTTTAAGCCACTTCATTGCTCTAGAAGTGCAAACACAGAAAATGGTAGGAACAATCAGAACAGTGCAAATAATGGAGGTTTTAATTAAGTAAGGTTAAGTTTATAATTTTAGCACATTGAAGAAAGACTTTCTGTGCTTGACTAGTCTTCCCTCTTCCTGAGTGTTTGAGGGTCTTAAGGCTGACCCAGAAAGGTTTTGAACCTTCTTTATGTACAACATATTTGTGTTCTGGCCTCCTATAACTCTTTTTTCCTTTTTCTGATGGGGAAGAAACCAAGGTTGTGTTGGTAAATTGCAAATTTAATAGGACTAATTCTGGGTTTGTGAGAATGGGACTGTTTGGGCTAACAGTTATTGTGGCATTTGAAGAGGTGCCACTGAAGGAGATGGAAGGCATGTGGCAGTTACAAAGAAATGCACTCTATGTTGATGGGTTTGACTGGATCTGCATCCTTGTTAATTTGTGTCTTCTGTACGGTTTTAGCAAGCTCTGTTCTGTCATCCCAGCCCTTTGCACTGTCAGAGCAAGCTTGTTCCCCACCTGGCTCCTGATTATTACAGACTCTTTTGCATCCTGCCTGTCACTGTCTTTCTGCAGGCTGGAGATGCAGACCTGCTAGACAAGAAAAGTAGCAAAGGACACTGGCCTTTGTTCAATTTCCATTCTTACAAGTACAATTTTTCACCTGGCAATTTTGGGATGCTATTTTCAGAAACTATTCAGTCTTAATTAACCTCTGGAGAGGTTAATTCTTTCATACTTCAATGCTTTTTGATATTTGTGATATAAGGAACTTCTCTGCGTACATAACTGAGATCTGTATGATGCACAGGGCTTGCCATGCTCTTGTGTTGTGTTTAATGTTACAATGAATAGAATGAAAGGCAGGTGAATAGTCAGGAATAAAGACACAAGAGGTGCAGATTTTAAATTAGCAGCATGATCATGTCATCTCTATGGATTTGGTCAGACAATGCTGCTGAAGCCACACTACTGATTGCATTTGCAGTCTACAGTCCTGCAGTCACAGGTCATAGATTTCTGAAAGCCAAGGGAAACCCTGCAAAAAGGTATTACTCTTATTTTATAGGCCTCCCCTCCATCCCTCCCCCCATTATTTCTGGTGGCTCTGAGAAATGCCTGAAGTTCTGCTTGCTGTAACACAGACCTGGCTGTCTAAAATTTCATTTTATGGCTTCTGTGGATGGACCTAAAATTCACTGTGCTGTTATTTAAACTCAATAATGAGTTTAAGTACCTTGATATGTAAGAATATTGTTGCCTTGTAATTTTGCTCCGTGTGGAGGTTTCACATTGTTATGATGGTTTTAGTACACTGAAAAACAAAGTGATAACATTATTCTTGATATTAAAACATTTCTGAGATTTATGGTGATAAAAACACTTAGCTAAGATTTTAACTGGTAACAAGCATTCCCTGATTAACAGAATTAATTTCCTGCATGATCAAAACATAAAGTGTCCTTTGTAATAGGACTCTCAAATATTCAGCTTGTAGTAAACATATTCCATTATATAGGATTTTTTAAAAAATCTGATTCAGTCCTGAAGAGAATGTACAAGAGAGTGTACAAGATAAAGAGTCAAGGAAGCCAAAAGCAGGGAGTGTAACAGACTAAAAAAGTATTCAATAACAGCAAGGTCCCTGTTTTAATTATGCAGAGTAAGGGGGAAAAAACAAATGCCTCTACTTAGGGTAGAAGCAGTCACTTGAAGTTCAAGAAGCCTAACGCTGCCAAATGATGGACCAATGATCTTAGACACCTTTCCAACCTAAATGATCCTTTGATTCTGTTATACAATGCTGTTTAAAATGCTGGTGTGACTTCTTGAAAGCATTCCTTCTACCTTAGGTGTTTTCATCAATACAAGACCTGTTGGCTGGGTGTAGGGATGGCGTGATGGATGATTGAGTCTGTCTGTATAGATCTTTTGGACACAGTCTTACCTGCTGAAGAGCTCTTTCTGAAATCTGCATCTTCATGGAAAATATTTTGAGCCATATACTTCTCAACATTATTTTATTCAGTAGCTGTACTTTGACAGAGCCAGGATCTTTTTTGTGTTCTGTAATAAAGCCTTCTTCACAATTTTATAATGTGGAGAAGTAGTCAGAATATTGTGGCAGAAAACAACAAAAAATGCTTGAGTATTTAACCACATTAATGCTACTCTGATCAACTAAATTCTGGAAAGAAATTATTCTCAATTTTAAATCTCAAGAATGTCACCAATTGCAGATATACAGAGTGACAAGCTGGAATGTGCATTCTTTTAAAATGGGGCATCTGAGTTTGTACTTCTTTAAAATATACCTATGGGTGACCTGTTCTAATTCTACATGTATGGGGCCATCTGACCACCTCCTTGTTGGCAGAAACTGGATTTTGTGCTTTAATTTCAGAGACTGTTTTTATCCAGCTAAAGTTCAAATAATGGCAGAGGAACTGAACTGTCTGTATTTTTTATATAATTCTCACTAAGTACTGTGTAGTGTGGCAGCAGTATAGTTTTTCTACAGAACTGTAGAGAAAGGGTAATGCAAGATAGGATACTTTCATAATTTAAATTCAATGGAATGTATTATATATAATTTGTATATCTAAAACAAAGAATAGTTTGCCTACAGAAACATAGTTCATAACAAATTACTTGTGCTCCCTAGGAGACACTGTCTGAAAATACTTTCCTTTCAACACCAAATCAATGATATTTATTTTAGTACATTCCAAAATTAAAAAACTAAAAGAATTTGCAGCAGAAAAGCGCTAGCTCTGAGTTCATATCTCCAATTTACACTGCTGTAAGTTTGAATCTCTCATTTGACACTCTGTATACAATATAACCTCTCAATCTCCTTCCTCCCACAGTAAGAATCATTATCCCTTGTCTTGTCTTTCTCCGCTTCAGAATAAGGTCATTCTAACATGTAGGTCTAACAAGAAATACAATGTATTTTCATTGATTTGTATTACCACTGATTGCTCTTTCATGCTATATAGTGATCTGTATAGTAAAGGACATTTTACGTTGTCATGCAAAGCCAGTTTCAAGCAACAGATTCTGCACCCCAGGCTCCCTCGAGTTATTTATAAGTTCTTGGTTTTTAGAAAATGGGCTTTAGAAAATAGCCTTGAAATTATTTACGATTGTTAATCAATCACTAGAACTGAATATTCGGCACTAGTCTAGATTTTTTTCACTGTTTTTCCCCAGACCACTGTTTTTTCATAGTCTTGTTCAGAGGTTGGTTCCTGCAGACTGAGGAAAATGAGACAATTTTGTCATTTGTTTATTGGAAATATCCCAGTTTAATTTGCAACAGATTATTTTAAACTTATTCCATCCTAGTAGGTAATCTCTACAATTGTATAACAAGGCCATCATCAGCATCTTTATTATCTTTTTACTGCAAAAATGGTCACTTAGGAGAGGACTATGAAGTATAAAACCACTGCTGAGTATAATTCCTTGGCTTTTCCCCCCGCCCCCCCCCCCCACATATTCTGATGTCCTGCAGCCTCAAGAAAAAAGAAGGAACTGAATTTTAATTCTAAGCTGGGGCACTAGGAGTAAATGATTTCTTCCCACCCAATTTCTCTTACCTGTATTTGGGACGATGCATGTCCCAGTAGACTTTCTGAGGATTTATTAGATATCCATGTCCATAGAAGTGTGTTTGTTGTGGAGATTATTCTCAAAATTTGTGTTGTGTAATAAAAAAAGTGTATGTAGGGAAATCTGAAAATGCACACAATGTAAGATAAAAGGTAAATCAAGTAGCTCTTCTATATCTGATTTGTAATCGCTACTTTATTCTCCCAGACTACTGCAAAACTAGTCTTTCATTACTGCTAAAGATTTTAAGTTGAAAATAAACTGCAGTAGGTTTATTGCATATCTGTGCTGGGTACTTTTTTCTATATTTGCCTTGTACTTGTTAGCTCAGCTTCTGTAGAACGTAGTTTTTTGAGACTTAAACTGATCAATACCTACTCAAGGTCTTCAAAGCCTCTTTGGATTTGCAGTTGATATCAGTATAACAGAGACAAAAAAAATGCTTAAGTACAACAGTGAGATAGATGAATACATACAGAAAAGAAATCAGAGATCCATCTGAAATTCTACGCTGTCTGAGTTTGAGTTGCTGTAATTGTTCACAAATGTTGAAGACAGAAATGGGGTTTAAAAATAAAAATAGTTGATTTATAGAGGGATCATATTTCTGACGTGCAAGGACTGGGTTGTATTCAAGCTTTGTAGAGTATGATGTTGATGGAGTTCATAATCCATAGTACAAGAGGGCCTTATAGATGCAAAGACAATATAGTGGATTTTTATTTATCCCTCTCCATATATTTATCTACCCTTTGCATCCTGCTTTTCCTTTTCCCCACTATGCTACTTCATTCTTCTTTTTCTTCTACCATTTTCCGTATTCATTATTGGTTTGCCTACAAATATTTTTGCAAGTGAACAAAGCATGACTATCCTGTGGAAAGCTGTTGCCTTTATTTTCAACGTTCTTAAGTTTAAAATACAGAGGAAATTGTAAGATGGAGAATGAAAAAATACAAGGGACAGAAAAGTATCTAAATTACTGGGATAGTTGTGCTACCTGAGAAATAGCCTGTGTTCATGCAGGTCATGGCTCAGTTTTAATTATTACGTGTGATGTTTCAGAGTTTAGGCTACAAGTAAACTTCCTCTTTTTGGAGCCTTGGAGTGGGAGGGGAGATGGGAGGTTGTGTACACAATTTCAATAATAGCCGAGAAAACCCCAAAACCTCTACCTATACCCCACCCAAAACCCATAGCTAAAAAAGTAGGAATTACTTACCTTGATTTACAAACCTGTCCTGAAAATCAGGAAATTCATTTTGCTTTAAATTTTCCTCAAAATTGCCCTTCTAGGCTTAAAAGAATCAAAGATTTTAATTGATCGATCTAATTGTTTTAGGAATTTACTGGTCATTGACAAGAGGGCTTTGGACTGAATGTGTCATGTCAACTATAAAGAAAATAAAAATTATGAGTGGATTACTGCTCATTCATAGCCTTATGTGGACAATACAAAATACTCTGCTGGAAGACTATGCTTACTGGCGAAGAATCCTTCCAAAAAAAGAAATTTGTTCAGGAACCTGTGTATACTGTGCAGGTAGACTGTTTATCAACTCAGAAGAAAATGTGCTTGGGGGTGGAATTGAAACAAGAAGGTGATGCTGTTTGTTTATTTGCTGCCTTAGTTCTTTCTGAGTTATATAAATGGCAATTTCAATTATAGTTTCTGAGAAAGCAGAATAATTTTATAGCTCTCTCGAACCTTAACATTTTACTCTGACTGGACAGTCCCAGCGAGTTAGTCATCTATTTGGTTATGTTTCTTCACTGGTAATCTTTTGTAGTTTAATTTTCCACTATTTTAAAGTATGTATGAAAGCCTGGAATTGTATTTGAATACACAGTAAAAGACCTGCATGGATAAGCTGGAATTTTTATTTTGTCTCCTTGGAAAATTGCTAGCATTTTCTGTGTTTTCTGGGCTTTTGTTTTGCTTGTTAGTCTGTGTTTAAATTTTTTAAAAACATACTGGGATTTATTGAAAAACATAACTAATTTCACTGTAAGAAGCAGCTGAGAGAGAAAGTTATAAAGGCTTGAATGAGAAATGTTAAAAGGAAATGGAATTTCCAAATCACTTAAATTATTTTTCAGCAAAAATTGCACCAAGGCAAGGCCCAAGCAAATATAGAATCTATTATTACCACTAGCTTATAAAGACATTCCAGTTTTCCTTCAGACTTTCTCTATTGACATTGTTCAGTGCCTGTTTCCCTTCACTTGCTTGCATTTTTCCTAGATTTTGCAGACTACCCTCCTCTCTAGCCCTTTCACTACTTTCCCTTTATGACTGCCATTGTTCCCTAGATTGGTAACTCTGCTGTGCTATCAGCAAACAAATAAACTCTTCACTTCCCTGCCTCTCACAGCAGAAAATACAGGACAGTCCTCATACGAAATTTCCTCCATGCCTTTTGCATTTTCTTGTTGTAGCAACAAATAGTTAAGCAGGCATTCCAATCCTAATGGAAACAAAAGTATATAGTTACACAGAAGTAGCGGGTTTTGAAGCATTTTCAGAATTTGTAATGTGTTTTTTTTCAATGAAGTATATTAAAAGAAAACAATGGCATATCAGCCCCAAAGTGCTTTTGAACTTGCTCTACGCTCTATTCTTTCTGCTGTTCCTAGGGGCAAGTGTGGCAAACAGCAGATTTTATCCTTGTGTCATCTGGTTCTCTGAGCCTCAGAAGCATACTGATCACCACAGCTGCAATAAATAAAGTGTCTATTCAATAAATTATGATGCCAAATATTATTTGACATTCTTCTGGACAGGCACAGTCTGATGGAAAGCAGCACATCTCACTTATTTTTTCCTTGCAATTAAAGTTGCTGAGTAATCAGTCTGTGCCAGATACAGAAAGGAGAATGTGAATGATGCCAATCTGCTTGGGTTTGTTTACACTTACTATTTAAAGGAAAAATACCTATAGCAATATGGCTTTCGTTAATTATGAAGCACAGTGTGTTAACAATATCAATCTTGAAGCCTGTAAGAAATATAATTTTATGTATCTACCTGTTCTATCACAGTGCTTGGTTTCTAATATCTTTTTTATTCATGTCCAGACATTTTTATGCAGCATTTGATTGGATGTACATCTCATGGAATATATAACATATTCTCTGATAGAAACCTCAATAGTTCATTTTTAGCATTTGGGATTACACTGTACTTTTTTCTCTGACTTAATGGTTCAGCCTTTTTCACTATCATATTCAAGGGGAAAATTAATGGTGTGAATCATTTGGTTAAAACTTTTGCAGTCCAAAAGTATTTGTTTTAAATGTATTCTTTCTGAGTTATTTTTTTAATGTTGTCTTTTTTTTTTTCTTCCCCTCTTTGTTTTCTTTTTCTAGGCTGAGGTTCAGCTATGCTATCTGGAAGCACAAAGAGATGCTGTTGAACAGATGTCCTTAAAACTGTACAGTGAGCAGTACAACAGCAGTAGCAAGCGAAAGGAAGAGTTTGCTGATATGTCAAAAGTTCACACAGTGGGAAGTAATGGGTAGGGAACTATTCTTTTTGTTGTTTTATTCTCACTGATCTGTATTTTTTTTACACAATATATTTTTTCTTACTACTAGTTAACCAGGATTTTTCTTCCTAGGCCAAGAGGAAGGGTGAAACTGTTTCTATCTCTCTTTTTTTTTTTTTTTTCTTTTATTATATGGATACAAAAATAATGGGTTGTGGATAATTTATCCAAATTGTGGTTTGTTCATAGCACGTTCTAAAATTATCCAATTACAATGTGTTATCTGGATTTAAAAAAATGTAATGTGTCCTTTTTCTTTAGGCTTTTCTCCTCCAGTGGCTTCATCTCATTTGATATCTTAATGTCTTCCAAGAAAGAATCTTTATAGTGCAATAGTACCTCTGCAAGACCTCTATAATCACTGCTCTCCTAGTGACTAGGAAATATGAATATGAATCCATTCACTTATAGTTCAAACATCCTGGTTTTGAACTTCAAGATAGCATTAATTTTAACTCTTTTCCCTTTTCTTTTAACTAGTTTTGCTTCACTTTTTTTTTAATTAATATTAACACACATACACACATATATGTCATATGTATAAGTGTACATGCAAAAGCATTCTTAATATTTTGAACAAATTATTATCTGGGCTATGCTAAAATGAATTCTCGCTGCCCTTTCTTTTTCACAACCAAGGAAACTTGTACTTCTGAATTAAGACTTTTTCTTTAAGGTCTTTTGAAAATCAAATCTTCCGACTGCTCTAGCCCCAAAATGAACATAAAAAACATACCTGTGGGATCATAACAGTATGGGCCAAAAGCAGTTCAAAGAGCCAAATAGTGCTTGTTTTCTGGGTACACCCTCATCCTCTTAGAAGTTTCCTTGTAACTGGCAAATAGAGTAAAACTTTTGCCTGCAGTTTCATATGCAAGGAAGGTCATTGACAAAGGTGTTCATGAGTTCTTTATCTCCAGAACTTCCCTTTCCAATTGTTAACTCAATGCTCAGATCTTGGAAACACAGTTTTATTAAATTACCAACTGTAAAGATAAATGAGCCTTGTAAACATCCCCTCTTATTATACGGAAAGATGACTGTTTTAGAAAAGTTGATGTGGGCTAATTATGTAGGATTACTGAGATCTTGATTACATATGCAGAAATCTGTCAGATTCTCAAACACACCAGTGCAGCTAGTGCCAACCATAAAAATAATTTGTTCAGAATTGGTGTGTATATGTATATCAATGTACACTAAGGGCTACATGTTCAAAACCGACTTCTAATTTTGCAGCTACCACTGAATGTGAGTGAGACTTAAGGTTGGAATATTGAGGGGGCTGTAAGACACATCAACAGACATTTGATTTACCTGAGGGTAGGGGATGTAAAGATTTAAGCTTCACAGAGGACTCCAGTTTGTAACTCTATATACCATATGTGATAAGGAAATTGTTTCTTAAATGCACTTGTTTTCACTTGTAATTACATACTTAGAACTGGAAATGGTCCTCTGCTAGTATTCCCTACCTTTTTTGTGCTGTGGCCACCTTTCTGGGCCCTTAAGGACATTTCATCCCTTAGAGGCTCAACAGTGACTTCAGGAGCCAAAGGGCTGGAATTGGACCAGTACAATACCACATATTCAGCCATTGCAGAAACTAGCGGGGACTAAATTCAGCTGGGAAACTTTCAGTTCAACCAGTTGAACCAGTCTGACGTGTTGTGTTGAAAAAAATGGAAATGCCTTTCAGCTATTTAAAAATACAGTTGATGCAACATTTTCTTACTGTATAAAAACAGTGGACAGAAACTCCACAATAGCATGACCTTGCTAGAGACTGAGATCTCTACAGGGAAGGGGTCATTTGCATAAATTAGGGTATCTATCCATTAGCTGTTGTGGAAGTTTTGACCTAGGAAAAAGAAGGATGTCCACAGGGAGAACAAGAGGTATTGTAAATAGAGAATTTTTTGTATGATGTGTGTGTGTTTGTGTATGTGTGTTCGTGTGTGTATGTGTGCGTATGTGTTTGTGTGTGTGGGAGATTTGGGAGATGACTGTGCAGGAAATAGCTAGACTGAGATAGGTAGGGTAGCATTTGCAGAATAGTGTGATGCTAGTGGGTGTGTAAAGAACGGGAGATTTCCTGCAAAGCAGTAATCTTGTTCAAAGAGCAATATGGAGGGTCTATGTGTATTTGCATGAAAATGGCTAAAGTGGCAAAGGAAAAGAATGAGTGTCCACTGCAGCAGAACACCAGCTAGCCAGGCAGTAAGAGGTACCCAAGAGTAGCTGAGAGGAGGTGCAAAATGTTCTAGCAAATCTGCCTGGAAATAATGTATCTACTCAAAACTGTGGAGGAGTGTGTACAGGTCCTATTGGGAGATATGAACAACGCCATTGCGCAGCATGAAAGCCAGATCCTGAGTTCCTGTTGTCACTGATTATTGGGCCTTCATTGGTGAGGCTTGGAGAGAAATGCATTAGAGGAGGCTTCAAGTATGTCCAGAATATAAGGCAGTTTTAAAACTGTTTAGGTGATAACTCTGAATTCTCCTGTATCTTGCTGATAAAAACCTGTGAAAAGAGTTCCATAAAATTATGACCCAGAAACCTGAAGGAACTTTTTGTCTGGCAGAACTTTTTGATGGGTGTACCAGTATGTTTACAGTACTTCCTAATGCCATGTGAGTTATGCCATCAAAGAAATACTACAAACTAGAAGTGCATGTTGAACATGGGGAAGAAGGCTGATGGAAATAGATTCACATTCCTTTTTATTTATTAATGCCACAGACGAACTGGTTTTCTCATGAGAAAGGTGCTCATGAATTTTCATTCAAAATAATAAATTGGTGTCCACATTTTAAGAAATATGTTTAGGGTTCAAGGGATTAGACATGCAACTCTGCATATCTGATTCCCAGTTTACCTAGACAAAGTATACTTCTTAATGTAATTTTAGTTATTACATAGCTAATGGTTTTAGCTTATTAACCAACAAACCTACACCAAGGAAGCTGTTTTTACCTGCTCTTTAACTAATAATATAGTATTTTTGTTGGCAATGTTTGGGATCTTTAAATGTAGGATTTTTTTCTTTTTCGATAAACAGATGATCTGATTTATTCCTTTTTTAGTGATTAGTGGATTCATATAATCAACCAAAATTAGATCTTTGCTATGATTCTTGCATCTTTAACATACATTAGTATTTCAGAAGTCATACTTTCCCTGGTTCTGCCTGTGGCAATATGAAAGAAAGATCTGCTAAGCTCAGGAAAAGTAGATTCTGAATAAAAAAAGAAATATTAAATATACCACAGAAGTACTGGCAGGTATATTTTAATCTTAACCTTTCTCTGGTCCTACAATTTCTTGATTTTTCTGAATATCTTTTTAGCAGCTTAGTAACTTGCATCCTCTTCCAAATAGTAATTTAATAGTGATGACTAAATTAATCCTTTTAGATATAAGGTATTAAGTTTAAAAACAAAGCTCTTTTTAAAATATATGTATCAGAGATATCGTAAAAACATTAAAAGTAAAGCAATCATATTAAAAAAATATTGATGGTGCTTTGTAGGCTGGCTTCACTATCTTCAGGCTCAGGCAAATAGCTGCCACAGACAGTTGCTTCAAAGTGCTCCTAGATGACTCTACTTTAGTTCATTAAAAAAAAAAAAGAAAAAGGGGAGAATAAGAACAGTATGAAAATTATGGGAGAAAAAAAATCTTGCAGTACATCTTACATTCCTTCCTGGGCTTTTTCCAGTGAATCCTGTTTCTCTCACTCTTGATTTTGGGTTGAGTTCCTGTTTAGAACATTAGTTTGAAATCGAAATGTTCAGCTGTTTTCTAGAGCTTATCTGTGTTTTATAAAGGTCAAAGAAAAGTGCTTTTCTGTTTCTTTAAAGGATTGCTTCATTCCATTACACAAATAAATGGACCAATTTGGACTGTAAGTAAGATGTGAATCTTTAGACACAAAGCAGATGTTTGGATCCAGCACATCTTCTGTCTATTACAGAAAAACCCAAGTCCATTTCCTAGAACACTTTCCAAAGACATCCCATCCCATTCTGTATGTAGGCTTTGTTTCACTTCATCTTCATATCCTAATTTATGATTTTCACTGGTACAAACCATCCAAGTCCAACTGAATCTGTACCAATTTATAGGTTAAGAAATCTAACATCTTATGTCATAAAAAATATGTTTCAATAACTGCCTGTCAGTTTTATAGCTTTGAATAATATTTGGATAAGATGGAAGGGAAGAAAAGGAGCAGTAGGTACTGAAGATGCAGAATGATTATACTGATTTCTGAGGAAGGGATGAAGATTCAGTATCACTTCCAAATATACCATTCAAAATAGAGTTTAGTTTTCTTTTAGTTTACAAGTGATATCTGAGTCAAATACCTCCTGAAACAGGAGAAAAACCCTGAATTCCAAATGAAACTATTATATATCAATAATAGTAACATGACCTTTTATGCTTGCTCTTCTTTCTTGATGGTAACACTGCTTACCTTCGCAGGGCAGAAGGCAGTTTTAAGTAAGTGGACCTCATAAATTATTGAGTAAAAGTATAATAAGTACAGTGGATTAAACTAGAGGGTTACTTCAGAAGCAGGAATCAGTGCTTGTGCATTATACAATACTTCCTTTGTTGTCAATTCATTGAAAATAATACCACAGAAGACAAATGCTTTCTTCTCCCTTGCCTGCTTTCTTGAGGAAAGACATTTCTCCTTGTCACAGCTTTATCTATAAGCTTTTAAAATTACCATGCACACAGTACTCTAGTTAATAACAAATAAAACTGCAATCTTACTAAAGATGTTAAAAGCACATTTAGTTTGTTGTTTCTCTGTTGAAACACTGCTAATTTTTTTAATGGGGTTGCTAGAAAAGTTCTTAGTAACTGGAGAAATTATCTTTAGTGGAACATGCACTATTCTTTGATCAGTATGGGAGTTTTTTGATACTACTGGCAAGGCTTTTGTTAGTTCCAATTTTGCACATTTGAAGATCCCTTTTCAAGAGGTATGTATTTGACAAATGTGCAGTTTTTCAGCATGTACCTTCTGTCTTGTATCACAGTGTTTTAGAAGAATCTATGCTTTACTTATTCACTAGGCTTTCAATAGAGAATCACATTAATCCTTTTAAGCTCCTTATTCTAATGATTTATTTTGTTGAAAACCGTAGTGATCCTCCTTTGAATTTTAATGATTGCTGGCTATTCAAGGATTCATTGTTTTGACTTCCTGTCCTTACCTTTGTTTCTTACATGTCTGTAGGGAACACCTGTCTAATACTGTATCTGGCCTTAGTTCTCTCTGGCTTACCATATTCACTCAAGCCTATCTTAAGGCGTTAAGTTGAAATGCTAGCTAGTCATCCATGAAAATAAATGTAGGATATTTACAAAGATAGGCAGATAGACAGCAGAGGGATGGCTGAATGGATTGAGTAATTTTTTGATGTAAATAATATTTTCATATGAATCATATCGAGATGATTGTTGAAAAATTTTCTCAATATAAAGCTAGCACTGTAAAAAAAATTAACATCTATAGGGGATTTGTATTTCAAAATTTTGAAGCAAATGTAGTATGCCAACAGTTGTCAGGATTTGGCATCAGCTGCTGAATTTAGGTCATGGCACTGGCTTAAATTGGATTTCAATTTTCATCCACACTGTATAAATACAGAATGTCTCTTTAGAAATATAACTTGGAACATCATGAGTTTTCAAGAATATATTATTCTAATACAAGATTTTAACAACTACACAGTATTTATGCATAATACATTTTGTTCCTTATCTACAGCCTTTTGGACTTTGATTCAGAATACCAGGAGCTCTGGGATTGGCTGATTGACATGGAATCCATCGTGATGGACAGCCATGACCTGATGATGTCAGAGGAGCAGCAGCAGCATCTTTACAAGGTTAGCACTACTGTTACTGCCTTTACCTAGCTATAGAAGATCTGATTAGCTTGACAAGTCTTTCTCTCACAGGATATCGCTGCGTTCATTGTATGTATCATGGTGTCTATTAGAATTCCCTTCCCTGTCCCCAACCTCATTTCCATCCCCTGTGCACTGACAGACTGCACCGACATCATAATTGCAAGAAAGTTCCCTTTATCACATTCTATTTGGTGTAATTCTATAGAAGGACAAAGATTTGTCTTCAAGATGAATAGAAATAAATGAAACTGCATTAATAAATAGACTGAAACAAAATGAAGGAAAAAAATGAAATGGGAACATTTAACAAAATGTGTTTTGATTGGAGCTTTCAGCTGGATTTTTATCCACCTTTCAGACCTCATCTGGAAAGAAAGACATTTGCCTTGATTTTGGTTTGCTGCTGCCAGGATACAGGACTCTTCCAATTTAATTTTTATTAGTTATACATAAAGTAGACATTGTCATGTTAAGTCTTCACACTTGTTGTGATTCAAGCAACATGATTTTGAACTTTTAGGGTGAAGTTATAGGGTCTAATTCTAGTATATATATGTATCTATGCACACAGACACACGGTTTCTTTTATTTGCCATAGCAGCCTTAACCCAGAAGCTGTATCACTTCTTTTAGATAGATAGTACTTGTAAGAACTTCCTCAAAATGTGTGATTTGAACCTAAAATTGATTCAAGCTTCACTATATGTGTGAGGAGCTATGGGTCTGAGGGGTGGTGGGGCAAAGAAAGGAGGGGCTTTCAACAGAAATATCAGGCTGCAGTAAATCTTCCTCATTTAGGCAATTTTTATTGGAGTAATTCTGACAGTTGTCATCCTTGAATTGCTTTGAGCATATGGCATATTTCAAAGAGCAGATTGTGAATCATAAAAAATAAAATTAATAACTAACCACAGAATCAGCAACACTATAATGACAAGAAACAACTACCCTCTAGCTTTTTTTTTATTTCTTATCAAATAAATGGTACATTCAAGGTCAAATAGAAGTTGTTTTCTTTCTTCTATGATTGCATCATTTGATAATTTCTTAAATATAATACTTTTTCTTGCTTTGGCATCCTATTTTCTTGATGGTCTTCTTGAATTTATTCTTTCGTATTTTAGTTATTTTATTTAAAATACTCAGGAAGAAGGGGTTGTCATGGGAGTTAAAATGCATTTATAAATTCAAATATAGTTTGGATCCAAACTATTTTAGGCTGCAAGTGAGTTTCATTCACTGGCCTCCATTTCTTGCTTTGACAATTATTTTTTATTTTTGCTAATGTCTTTTTCATAACTTTCTAAATACTTAATCAGATTTTACCACACATTAATAGACCTGGAATTGGCCAGGCTCAGAAATAAACAATGTCAGAAATTAGTGAAGAGTTTCCTGAGGGTCTAGAAGAAGGTGTTATGGTAGTGCTTGTCCATATAAGGCCAGTCTGTACCATGCCTAATTTAACCACTAGTTTTAGTCCTATACTGAAAAAGCCCAAAACAATAAATTTTAAAGTAACTATCCATCAAGCAATATGAAAAGGAACAAAGACTAGGCAGCCAGCCCAAGTATTTTAGATGTTATTTAGGATACTTCCCTTTCTGATTTCCAAATGTAACCCATAAGAATAATTATAGATGATAAGGATGGGATAATAGTGCACGGTGAGAAGAGTAAAAAAGGTCAACAATTTAATAATATGTGCAGTATGGTATGGTGGCAAAGTGGGGAATATTAGTGCAAAATGGGAATAGTTTCTTAATATTATGAAATTCTGTATTATGATAGGCATGACACTTCCAAAAGCAGAAAGTTTGTATGACAGACAGTAGCTGAGTCTGCAGCCTGTGCAGCACAGACTAACCAGCATTATTCTGAAGAGCAGGCAGTTTATTTCTCCTGCAATTTCTGCCAGGAGGTCACTGGCTGCTGTACCAGATTTGAACCTCTGTCTCAAAACTGCCTATCTGGTACTTGGTCACTACAAAACCACTTGAAGAAGGGTAGAAATAGACTCCTTGCCCTCCTGCAGTGAATATTCACTGCATTTACCTTTCTAATAAGTGCAGCAAGCAAATTTTTAAGGACTGAACAAAAGCCTTAAGGAGAAATGTGGAGTTTGCATAAGAGATGACTAAGGAGTGTCTACAAGGCAAGAAGAGTATTTGCAAGTCAGGTAAAAATCTAAAGTGCATTGCATTTGGAACGATCATTCTTTCCAAAAAAACAAAACAAAAACAACAACAAAAAACTCTAAACCCCACAATGAACAATCTGTCAAAGAAATGTTAAAAGCCCCATAATTTTAGACATTTAAAAGTAGACAAAAGACAACATTAGCAAACGTAATTGAGGGAACAGTTCCACTGGCAAAGGAAGGATCAGATAAATCACTAAGTCTTTATCATCCTCAATTTCAGAGATTTGTGTAGTGATGAATCATGCCCTCAAAAAGAGCATTAATAGTTTTACATAACTAGCCCAGTAAACCTCTCTTCTAATCAATGGTGACACCCGTTTTATTTGGAAGCATTTTTACAGAGTCGTGGATGGCCGAGTGCACGTGAGCACTGCCTGCGCTTCCCAGAGAGCACAGCCGTTCTGCTCTGTAGGGAGAGAAATCCAGGCAGCTATTATTATCAGAGTTCTTTAGTGCTGTGGGGTGTTATGAAAACACGGGTTTTGCTTTAGTTTCTCTTTATCAATTGCAACTTCAAATGTGAACCTGCTAATTGCACTCTCTGCATTTTCGTGGATTTTCCTAAAACCACAGATCCCTCTTCTCAGTTGCTGAGCTGACAAGTAATTGCAGCTCAGAGCCAGCTCAGCAAGCTGCCTCTGCCAGGGAACCTGCTGTGGTATCACTATTACCAACAGTAATCATTGCCCCTAAGGAGGCTATGAATGGGAAAGAGCAATGATGAAACAGGTAATTCGGAAGGGAAAAGCATACATTAAAGGAGCATAACACAATATATAAATGCTAAAATTGTATATAGGAAAATGAAATGTATTTTCATGGTTAGAGTATTTTCACAGTACTCTATTTTCAGAGTCAATATGCACTTAAGTAAACTCTCAGCTTAATTTTGTTTTGTAATATTCCAGGAACTTTATCGTTTTTTACTAGGATCCTTATTATCTCTCTTTAACTAGGTTTTATTTTGCCCTTATAATAGGAACAGCACAGCCATAATTTTTGTAACACTGAATATGAATGTATTACTTTCTCTAGACTTCCTAGATTTCAGTGCAAAGATTAAAAAAAAATAGAATATAGCCCTACATTATTTCTGCTTTACAGTCCTCGGCTAGCTAATGATTTTGAAAATCAGCTGGTGTTTGATAAAATGGCAGTTGCAGAATGAATTGGTGACAGTTTATTTGTCCTCTAATGCTTAATCTATTAATTAAGAAAAAACCAAAAGGAGTATTTCCATGTTTTTGGATTCTTGCTTCTTTGTACTTCTATAATAGCTCAGTTTAATGCCAAATGTATCATGTTTATTTCATTTTAATCTACTGCATGTGAGCCTGATCTCATAAGCTCTAAGTACACAGAACTTGCATTGACTTCAGCTGTATTCATATGCTGTTACTGGAGGATCAAACCCAAAGAATTTAAACTCTGCTAATTAGCCCTTTAGTAGGAACTTGAGTAATTCTGTACCTTGAATGTTCAAAAATGAAGCAAATCCATATTTACTGGAACTGTCAAGATTAGAAATGAGTATAGTAGCAGAAAAGTTAATGATAATTCTTTCCATTTTCCTCTGAAGATTAATTGCAAAACTTAATTGTGTTAGATTAAAACCCTATTTAAATAAGTACAGTATGATTGTTAGAATTGTCAGTATGTTCAGAACAAAATTAACCAAGCATTTGAAAATATCAAATAAAAGAAATATTTTTTTCTGTCTGATTGCAAGCGGTGTATGGTGGTTTTAATACAAACTGCATAAGCCATAAGTCTTTTGCTTGTAGGTCTTCAGCAACAATGCTTACAAGAGATGGAAAAAGATCCATAGTAGTAGTGCAAAGATTTTGAAAGAATTTAGTTGGCACAGCTTTTGAACAGATTAACTGCTGAACTCTTTCATCAAAGGGAAGTGGTCTACTCTATTAAATAACACAAAAATGCACATCAAAAACTAAGGATATATTTAAAAAAAAGTTGAGGGGGAAAAATCTCCCAGCAGTTTTTGTTTCTCTGCTGGAAGCTCTATCCCTGCTCGGAAGGTGCAGTTAATTTCCTCCTCTGGGTGTGCTGCTGCTCCATTGTGCCTTTCTTGCTGGCTCAGTGTGCTGTGGCCCGGAGTGGATCAAACAAACCGTGGTGAAAGTTTCCCTCATTTGCATCACTTCTAGACAGCCCTGTCGTACTCTTTGCTGACAGGAAATCACTGTCTTTGTCACCTTTTTTCAGTGATCTCCTTTTGGCAGAGATTGGCCATGTGACCAGGATTAATCACAACAACAGTTCTGGCTCAGAACTCAATGACATGTTTTCCTCAGCACTTCAATAATGGTGTAGAGGAGTCAGTAGGAAATGACTACATTAATTTCAGAGTGAAAAGATAATTAACACTTAAGGACTAGTGCTATAACCTATGGAGCTATTATTCAAATTAAAACTAATTTATTGCAAACTTGTGAAAAAAAAAAAAAGAAAAAAAACCAACACAAAAAACTGTTCTTTAATGCAACTGTTAAAATAATCTTGCAAGAATCCCTGAGTTTAAAAAGAAGCACAAACTATATTTAACGTAGTAATATAAATACATAAAAACTTCAACATTTGAAACTGGAGGCTAAAGTATGTAAAGTGCTTACTTAGATGATATGAATAGGATACTGGCAAACAAAAGCAGCAGTGTGCTCCTAGAATGCTGTGCTTCAAGGAGTTTCCTTGGCAACAGAAATGCAGTTCCAAAAGTAGACAGAACTTTCCTCAGAAAACATACTATTAATAACAACCTTCCGGAACAACTTGGAACAATTTGACTACTTGGCAATAAAATGCCAAGTGTTCTGCAAATTAATCTAACACATAACAGTTATATGTTTCTCTTGCCCATAATTCTCCTGAACTGGGGGCCTGAGTTCTCTGCTATTAGAGGATACAAATGTGCAAAGCGGTTCCAAATGGTGCGCAAACAGAGAGAGGGCTCAAATAGCAGCAGCCTATAAGGATCAATTAATGGTCTTCGTATCATTTTAACTTGTAAACCAGATTAGTTTAATTGGATTACTTTGTTCCATTTGAAGCAAGTTCTGCGTACCTACTGAAGCTGCACTGTAGTTCAGTCTTTATTTCAAGTAGATTTTCCATATAAAGAAAATTTATTAAAAGATTAACAGCCTGCAGAGTGATATATTTGGACAATATGCTTAGGGGATTGGTTATAAACGAGAAAACGTGAAGATTTTTGCTCCTAAACTGCATATTCTGCACAGTCCAGGATACCTTCTGTCTGTCTGGTAATCCATCAGTGCCTGCACAGAGCTGCTAAAACCGTCAGTTTTAGTCAGGAGGAAGTGATGGTCGTCACTTTAGAGGAAGCTCTCAGCACACTTCAGGATTGAGCCCCTTGTAGGGAGTAACTACAAATCTGCTATGCATGCAGTATTTTTAGGTATGTCATCATTTCTGCATGAGCCAAAAGAATAAACTAATTTCAGTTTTGCCTTGCCAATAGGAATCATTAGAATTCCACTAAAGGCCATAAGTTTACTAGACAGGAAAGGCAGGCTGTGCTAGTACCTTGACTTTTCCTGAATTCTGAGATCTAAAGGTTAAAAGTAATCAATATCTCATTGTGCAGCCTGATAATAAGTAATAACCATGATGTTAAAATCTAAATGACTGCAGATAGCACTTAGGTGTGTTGACCCATTTGGAAGGGCTTTTTAATTGCAATCAGAATAGTCATTATACTTTGCTAATCAACTTTTAGGCTACCTTGCAAAAATCACCACCTTTATGAAATATTACTTTAATGCTATTAGCAAATGTCCCAAAGTGAAAGCTCTTATGTTTTGTGATAAAGTATATGTTTAAAAAAAAAAAGGAAAGAAAGATTATTCTGCTAAATAATGTCCATGGAGATACTCACTAACAATAGTATGTCTATTACTTATATAATATGGCTGTACTTGTGTCTACATACATGGATTGATACATGCCTCAATGGAAGTTAATCTTTGCTTTTAACACTCTAGTGTTTTTAACTGTCATGTATTGTAGAATGACTTTGCACAAAGCTGGCTTCAGTTACTGTTCTTCCTAAAGATCAGTAATTTTCCTGTGCTAGGCTGGATCTTTTTTCCCCCAACAGATTAAGAACCTCTATGATATTCTCCACTAGGCAATAAAATCAACTGTTTTGTATGAGAGGTCTGAAAAATGCCTGATATACCAAATAGCAGTAGAAGTCTGACTGCTATTATATGAACTAAATGAGCTCAGGACCTGACACAGCAAAGTTTCCCACTCCCTTATTACAAGGCGTGATGAAATTGGTTACACTTTTCTACGCAAGTATTTTCACTTCAGTTGTACTGGAGAACAGGGTAGAAATTCCTTTGTAACCCGTCCTATAACAACCAGCTCGTTCTTCAGTGGTTCATATGTTTAACTGTGTAATAAGATTGAATTCCTTGTTAATTCTGGAAAAAATTGTATTGTACAAAGCAGAAAATAAAAATATTGTTGAAAAAAATCATACTTAAAACAGAGAAATGTTACATTTTAATGTTGTACATGATTGCAACAGGAAAACACTGCCATATCTACAGAACTAAAACATCTAGAAATTGAATACAGAAAGAACGTGAGAAATATTTTTACGTTTTCTTGGTTGCTTCCATAATAGATTTCAAATGTAAACATGCATTTTTAAAGATAGTGTTGTAATTTCTACGGAGCAGGCTCCCTCTACTTCTGCAAGAAGTGGCTTCATGCATTTCCCAAGAGTAAGTGGGTTTCTCCTACTTCTTCCCAGCATGATGTTGAAGATGAACTTCACATTGTAGCAATGTAGTATTTACTGAGCTTGTAGCAAAAGCCAGCACAGCTTTTTGGAGATTAAAGCAGTGTGTCTAGAATGAAAGAGGCATTCAACTTCAAACAAAAGTAAATGTGTACCACATAGCTGTCATCACCATTCCTTACTACAGCTGCAAAACGTGGACAATTTGCAGTCATCACGTCAAGCATCTTAGTCAACTCCACATGCTCTGTGTTTGTGTCCTTGCTGCTAGAAAATAGTAAGATAAGGTCCTAAGCAGTGAGACCTTAAAGCTGCCTTCCACTGGTCTCTCCAGATAATATATTGAAATAAGATAAATTGAGGACTGTTAATAACATGATGACAATATAATTTTTGAAGCTGTGTGTGGACATGGTACTGGTTTTTTTTTTTAGCACCTTGGTGTATCCATCTGTTTTAAAGGAATGTAGATGAAAAAATCACTAGCAAAAATTATAGGTGGCAATAGTATTATTACCCTGTTCCTCATGTTAGTTGGCAATTTTTAATGCCTTTCCCTATTTTTCCACCTCATATTCCAGAAGAAAATATTATTTTTTATAACTCATAAAAATCACGTGCTTTATCCATGATGTTTTGCTTCATAAACATAATACAGGAACTACTATTTTCTTTCCAAATTACTCCTCATCAGTATACCTCAAAAATAATCAATACTGTAATATTTCTTTCATAAAAATATACAAAAAACAAATGACCACAGAAAACCTTTCTGGCAGGTTTTCTATATGAAACCCAAATTCACTAAATCTCCATAAACTTTCAGTGGCAATATATTCAATGAATTTATGTCTAAATTATAAAAAATAAGTTGCAGTGAAGTGTAGCAGTTTATAATCCCCTGAATTTTTATTTGTATATGTATTGTATTTTTATTTTTATAAATATATATTATAGACTGTATTTATATATTGAAAATATGTAAAATATCAATATAAATTATTTATGTGTATATATTTGTAACCTTTTTACATACTTAAGGTGGATGATGTCTTTACTTTGTGTGTATACACTTTTAATACATTGCGCTAAAAATAGCTGCAGCATTTTGTGCGAAGTTCTCCTTCTAACAATGTAAAATACTCAATTACTATAATTTAATTCATAGTTTTTGCAGTTGTGTTTCTATCAGGTCCAGAGGGGTCTTAAGGCAGGCTGCAGCCAGCCCTTGTGGCCAGAGTGAAATACTTGTGGTTCTTCTTAACTTCTTGTGGGTGCTGTTGTACTAGCGTTGCAGAAAACATGGTTGCTACAGAATCCCAGTGATCATGAAACCGTAAATGTTAAAGTTGGTTGTATGAAGAGATGCTTTTGGGGGGAAACAGCAGTTTTTCCCTTCACATCCTGTTGTTGCAGAATGACAGGTGCTATTACAGATGTGAAGGACGTGAGCCAGTTGTGCCACAGGCTGCAGGGAAGGCTATGGAGAGGTTGTTGTTTCCCCAGTATTACACTGGGACAAGGAGCCATCTGTGAAGACTAATTTAAACTACTATGGGAGCAAAGTAGACCAGCCTCTATCATGACGAGGTTTCTCTAAGGCGTAATTCAGAGCAGAATCTTGTTAGGTACTGTGAAATGCTTTCAGGAGAACCACTTTACTCTCTTACCTCTTTCTCCACTGATTGGATAAAGATGTTATGAGGATCAGACTCACTCAGGTTGCCACTCACTGATCCTGATATCACAAAAAGAGGTTTTTTGGTACCATTGTGCAATGTTTATGCAATATTCCAGTTTGAAACTCATTTGTGATGCATTCAGATTTTGAAAGACATTGCACTGGAGCTGGATTATCTCTGCTTTACCCATTGATTTTTCTCAGAAATAGGATATGATATATACAGAATTTTTCAGGAGGTAACTTTCTAAAGATGAACATATATTGAGACTTGCATGCTTATTTTTAATAATGTTTTGAGACTTACATGCTTATTTTTTGATGGTATTCATCAAGAAGTACTACTATTCAGGTGGGAGAGCAATAATTCCTAAGATCTCAGAGCTTGTTATCACGTGTGGAAAGAGCAAATAAACACCATCAGAGGTGAGAAGTGGACAATCATGTAATTCCACTTTGTTGTCTGAAAAAGTTCGTTGCTATTATTTTGGTTTTTCAGCAAGAGTATATAATTTGTAGTCAGGGTTCATTTTTCTCCAACAAGTCAGTAGTCAAATGCCTCATAGTGCAAGTATGGAAGTTTTTTGCCTTTTCTTTCCCCCAGATCCCACCCAAAAAAAAAAAAAAAAAAAAGAGAAGAGTGAGACAGAAAAGCTTTTTCTGCAAATATTTTGGTTCCTTGTTGCTTCAGCTTTAGTTGTGGTTTTTAAGTCTCTTGTTTTCATTAGCTATCTACCAAAGTACATTAGATATTTACACCGCAGGCCGAATAATGTAATACTTAAAATAGATAAATAAACAGATAAATAGATAAAAAGAAAGAGAAGAAATGAGATGATGAAAATCTTTTCCACCTTTGTCTCTGCTGAGCTAGGGAGTTTTCTCTCCTTTCCTCTTTAAACAGTAATGGGTTGTGCTGTGGCCATTGTGCTGTATGAGCCTTGTAGTCTCTTTGAGTACTTATTTTCCGTGCTAAATAGAGAGTAAAATTCACAAGATTCCTACTAAAATTCGAAGAGGTATGAAAATATATCATTGATTAAGTTTTATTAAAACTGAGGTCTGAGACAGCAGTCACGTTAGACAGAAATGAAATATCAGTGATTACCCATGTAGGAAACACCTAAAATCATAAGACAGGTAGACGTAACTCTGGCCACCAGGAAAACTGGAACTCCAAACAAAAAATGCTTTGCTTTGAGGCAATAGAAACAAAATTTTAGCCTCTAAAAAGAATTGGTCAGAGGGATGCAAATAATGAAAAATTAATTTAAATCTATAAAAGGTCTTCTTAACCTAAAAAACCAGAAACAAAAAAAGAGGATATGGTAAGGTGCCAGGAAGTAGGGCAACCATGTGTAACTGTAGACATGAAACATGTCTTAATTGTATCTCTTTGCCAGGATAACTTGTGAAATACACAGCACCCATGCAGCGGGAAGGCATTAGGGTAAAACCAATCTAATATATGCCTCCAAACAGTGGGTGAACTATCCGGGGAAGTGCCAGAACAGAAATAGCAGAACACACACATAGATGTAAGTCAAAATAACCCATGAAGCAGGGCAGATGCAGACTGGCTGAAAATGTTGGCATTTCAGTGCAACATATATAGCGTAACAGGCAACACAAAAAGTAGAAATAAAAATGTTCTTGAGAAAAAGAGCCAGCCAGGCATATTGAATATCATAGTTACCTTTGAAATTAAAATATAGTGTCTGAAACCATTGAAAATTTAAGGTTTTAATGAAGAAGTAGATATCTGTAATGTGGCTTAAGCAAATCTAAAGATTCTCAGTGTTCCAGCAATGCAGAAGTCTGCCAGGCATTCAATTGCTATATTTGCAACTATGCTATTAGATCAATGACTAATTTGATACCAGCTGGATTATGGAGTCAGCTGCAGTGCAACACTGATAAGGAGCAAAATTAGACTGGAAAGATGCAACCAAGCACTGCAGATGTGCAATGAAATCATGATGAAACCAGTGAATCAATGCAGTCAATCAACAAACAACCCCTGAAACAAGAGATGCCATCTCTTAAAGTTTGCTATAGTTGTTTTACAAGAATTCTTCTCACCCAAGCTCTGGTTTCAACTGAAAGACAATAATCAAAGCAATACCTGAAAGAAACAAGCAAGTCACTGTGATTGCTTCCTGGCATTCTAGCTGAATATAACATATGTGAAGAAGGTGAGCACTTATATGTAAAATTGAAAATCCTCCAAATCACCTTAGAGAGAAGCAAAAAGGAATTCTGTTAGTCTAGTAAAACTGCTGGGAAATGTAATGTAGCAAAGCAAAGACCATGACCCCACAAAAAGTAATGGATAAAAAATTTAATAATGATCAGAAAATCCTGGAGTAAACTGATTCCAAAATCCTTGAACAAAATGCCAAAAACTTGGCATTTTTTACAAATCTTTTTCAGGGCAACAGTGTTCACTGTGGTGTCAAAAACATGTTTTGGAATAGTGATCTGAAGGAACAACAGAGCCATTGTTCTGCTGTGTATTTTGTCAGGTATCTGTAGTCTTTTATGCTCATCAGTCTGAGTTTCTGGGGGTACTCCAGTGTAACATGGACCTGACACCCTGCGGTGAGTAGCTGATGGCAATCTAAACATAGGAAACAGAAATGTCAAAAAGGAGGCAATCCATAACTAACCCTTAAATGGAAACCTGGACAGGAATATTAATCTAAATGCAGAAAACATGAAAGAATGTGAGTCGTCTGTGGGTGGCACATGTTGATTTTTGAAGGACTTTGCTGCTGGAATGAGAAACTATGAGTACCTCAGGAAAACTATGAGTACCTCAGGAAAACAGTTGACAGAAGGACAGTTCCATCTTTCACAGAGATGAACAATGCTTTTACAAATTTTTTTGCACACTTGGCAAAAGCTTGTGGATTTTTGCCATGGCCAGTACAGAGTAACTAGAAAAAAGAGTTAATGATCAAGAGAAAATAAAAAAGACAAGGGGGAGAGAGGAGAAGAGGGGTGGGCAAAGCAGCAAGATACCAGTCATTAAATAGTATAATTATTTGAAGGGCCTGGGCATTAGGAGAATCCCCTGATGATACAGAGCTCCTGTAGCAGTTCCTCTATCATTTTTCCTGGCACCAAAGCAGAAGTAGTGAATGAGTGTAAGGGTAAGTTGGAATGAAAGCAGGTTCTTTCCAACATAGACCCTCAGAGACCTCTGCTTTCTGAAATCAGTGAAACTAGGAATTTATCTCTTGCCTGGAAACAACAGCACAACTTGCTCCCATCCCATGCATGTTGCACTTGTCTTCCAGGAGAACTAATTTACGTGAGTTACCTGGTGGGCAAAAGCTCACCTTTGAGACACCACTGGCTGCCTTCAGCTGCAGGATGACCCACATCCCACCTGGTTTTTTTTCTTAATTCAAGTGCTGAATTTATCTCTACAAGATCAATACTGAGTCATCCATAAAATCAGATTAACATCATTAGGAATTTAGCATAGATGCCAAGAGAAAAGAATATAGCTATTTGAAGAAGCATGTTTTAATTTAGTTCAGTTGTGCATACATACATCTATATATATACATACATATCTATATATATGTATTTTGTCTAACAGCACAAATGCTAAATAAGTGAGCTTTGCTATTCCTGGCATATTTCAAAGTTACTGAATTTTAAATGTTGAGCAATAAAATGTGCATTTTGTGTAAAAAAATTCTGTTTGGCTCACAATAATTAAATTCAACTCTTCCTGTTAGAAGCCAGATTAAAAGAGATATTGAATATTGCTGGCCAATTGCAAAAAGCAACAGCAAGTATTGCCTGTTTTGGGAGTATATGTGAAGAGTTTTTTACATCTTTATTAAAAGCCATGTGTCCCACAAGCTATATCTTGGCTGAAGAGCAGGGTATTCTCTCATCTTGGCTGAAAAGCGGGGTATTCTCTGTCTGTGAGCTAACCATTTCCACAGACAATGCTTTTCACTGCTATGGTAGGAAATCCTGACTTTGGGGCTGAGGTATGCTCAAATGGTAGCTAATTTTTTTTTATTTGCCCCTGTATATTTAAATAGTGAAGAAAAATATTTCCTGTATTTTACCCAAGTGAATTCATGCCAGAAAATTAATCTTCTACCATTTTCCCCTGTTTCCTTCCCTTCAAGCCAGTCGCTAGAAATATACTATTATAATAACTTGCACACCATTTAAAAGCTGTTATGCTTATTGGTGCCTATGTGTATCATGAACAACTCTCCACTGTCCAAACAGGAAGACCCAGACTGATGAAAGATCTCATGGTTCAGGTTTTTGGTTTCATTAAAATCAACATAGACTGTTTGGATCATGCATATGATATTTTTGTGGATTTTATCTAGGGGTCTTATGAGAAAAGGCTTTTCTATTTATATTTATGGTTTTATAAGGCTAAAAAAAGCACAGAACACACACCATTTCCAGTCACATGCATTGTGCTTAGCACTCTTACTCTTATGCTTTCTAAATTCTTCCCATCAGGAGCCTATGGTCCGTTTTCCAGGTTCTTCAGAGGCTGCTGCATCTTCGAATTCTTTTTCTAGCTGTATCTTTTAGCTTGCTGACTTAATCTGCCATGGCCAGAATTTGCTATCCTAGTGCTGCAGATTTGAACACCACCAGATTCTGATTGAGTAAATCTCAAAACCAGGCACTTTTCCATGTTCTGATCCCTAGCTGTCAGGTCGTCCAACAGTTGAGCATCTTTCTGAAATTTCAACGACTCATCTGTTCAGGCATTTCTGCAACTTGTCAGTCCGTATATTTCACGTTCCCTTCTTTTGTGAGTCTGAACGTACAACATAGTCAGTAGCTTGACTGTTGTCCTTGCTTTGTATGGCTGTATTTGGATCCAGATCTGTGAGTACCATAGTCTTTGTTCCTACATCCTTCTAAGGAGTGATGCCAGCCAACATATTTTTGTTTAGCCTGTGTTCAAGCTTCCCAGCGAAGCTACTGGAAAACCGTTTTGGATTTTCATATCCAGAGTCTTTTCTAGTCATTCCTAAGGAGCTGAGTGGTACATTGTGACAGACTGACGTGTTCTGAAACCTTTTTAAAGTGGTGTGTAAAATCCTAGGGGCTTAGCTACTGTGTGTTTTAACACAACAGAATATTACTTCATCAATTGGTATCCAGACTCAGGCGGTGACCACTCTTGGAAAACCTAAAATAAGACAAAGAAAGACTTGCTTTTATATATACTTAGAGTAGTTCCAATAGGCTTTAGCTGATGGGGTTTATGCACGTCTTTCATGTTTATCTCTTCTTTGTATGGTCCTTTAATGATTAGATTAAACCTGATAATTGGCTGATTTGGCCAGCAGGTGGCCTACTATACTGCGTTGTCAGCGTGTGCACTCACTCATGTCCTGAGAAGTCTACAATAATGTTGATTTGGATTTCTGATGTTCCGTGGTGTTAGTCCATGAGAGCAAGTGTGGCATTTGTAGTCTCAATGTGGTCTTTCTTGTTGTACCAATCCAGTGTAAGTGTATTCATACAGTGGGACTTTTTCAGGCCTATGAAATGTTGGAAAATGAAAAACTTATATAATGTCCCTACAGACTTTTGCAAGGTTTCAATATTTGAACCTTTTTTCTTAAGAGCTTAACAGCTTTACCAAAGGACAGTTAACTCCTGCTTCTGCCATTTCTTCCACAGTTTATTAAAGAACCAAATAATAAAATCAATGCAATGGCAATTCTTCAAACATCAATACCAAATGCCAATCACCAATGAACTGTAAAAATTAACTTTAATAGAATTAATGTAGTGCTTGTGTAGTAATTTAACATGCAAAACTCTATGGCCTGTTCTAAAATATGTATTCATTACTTTAATTTCTTTAGACTTCAGTTCTATAACAACATATTTTACCTCTAGCAAAATAGCAAATGAAATGGCCTAAAATGGTTGACTTGGACATAGATGTGAAAAAAGGTAACCTAGTGTGTTAATAATGTGGAGTATTCACCAAGGTATACTTTTTTATTTTTAGAATTGTTATTGATTATAAAATGGTTGTGAGGATAGGAAGTACAGCCACTTAAACTAAGAAGTGAGACCACTTTATTTATGTCACTGAAGTGCAGATAGGTTTAGCAAAGGTTCTGTCTCCATAAAAATCAGTCACATGTTTTGCTGATATTCTCAATAGAACATATTCCTTAAAATTTTTGAAAAGCAAGAATAGGCAATGGAATCTTGCTCTTTATCCATCATCCTTTTCTCATTTGTTTTCTTACATTTTTCCATCTTTGTTTGGAATTACTAAATTCCCTACACATATTCCCATACAAACATCTATTAAACAGAGAGCAGTTAAAGTTGAAGACAACAGTACACATTACTGTAAGCATATATCTTGTTTTAATGGCTACAGATCTTTTCAATTTGTATTTGAACAGGCAGGCAGCTTTCGTGGCATGCATGGTTACCAGAATAGGCTTTCCACAAAGCAGGACCAGAATCTCCTGAGAGAATGCCAGAAAGACAAAAGTTCGTGTCTTTCCTAGTGTTCGCAATAGCTGAAGGACATTCAAAATATCCTGAATTTGCTTCATATTATATTACTTCACTACTGGTTTTGTTTCCCGGTATTTCCTGCTGCTGCAGTCCTTTGAAAAAAATTCTTTTCCCTCTCAGATACATGCATATCTTTTCCCATTTTCAAGATATGTCCTGTTTCATCTTAAGTAGAATTCAGACATTAAAATAGCAATAACTTACGAGTCTCCAAATCCACTAACATTACAAGTATTACATAGATTTGAATATCGATACTCTAGTCACCAGTTTATCAGTTTGTTTAGAGCACAGAGATTAACATTTCAGTGAGAAAACATAAGTCATCATGAATTTGTGGGCCATATCTTTACAGAACTATTCTTTTCTCTTTTAATTGCCTTAAGACAGATTCTATTAATATGCAGGTGTTATGCTGGCGTGCTGATTTCAGAGAAGCTCATTACAAAATGCTAAACACAAAGGGGCAGATTCCTTGGTCTGTCAAGATCACTTCACATTCAACTTTACGATTTCCAAAGTGAATCTAGAGCAGTTGATAGTGCACACTAGAAAATACTCACCTTGTGGGTGGAACTCTCATTGATATCCTTAACTTCATCTGCTGCTATGTTCTTTTTCTCCTGCTTCCTGTCCTCCTTTTGAGCATGAATAGCAGCAGCAAACAATCTTTAAGTGAACTGGGAAAGTCCAACAAGTAAAAGCCAAAACGTGAGTACAGGCAATGCTGTCCCTAAGCACAAATTAAATCTAAACCCATTGGTTTTCATTTCTATCAGGGCCAAGTTATCAAAAATTTGATTGCTGACAGCCCTAGGAAGAACCAAGCACCTTAAGAATCACCAAAATGTGTGTATTTGAGTTTAATAGCCTCTGCGAAAATAGTTCTACTTCTCTATGTTTTGGTTCTATAAATTGTAATCCCAGAAACACCAAACAAAGATAACTCAAGATCAGTGCAAGTCATCTGTTTTCATGTTTGATTCTTGCAGTAACTTCATGCTTTCACAGACATTTAAGCTATTGGCAAAGGTATAAGATAAAACAGCTGGAAGTTAAAAGTAAACAAATTCAAACTAGAAATGAGCCATACATTTTCTAACAGTGGAAGAAGCTAGTTATTGATCACTTTACCAAGAAATTGTGAATTTACCATTATTTGTATTTTTAAGTCAGGGACAGATGCAATAACAGAAAATTTTCTCCAAGCCAGAGATTTGAGAGCTTAATATAAGCAGAGAAGATAAGATTAGGGTGCATTTTATACAAGTTGGTAGGTTAGAATATGACAATTTCTTGAATTTCAGATCTGTGAATCAACCCAAGTTTTGTCAGAGAATATTTTGGCAGAATGCCATTAGAGATGAGAAGAAGCTTTCAGCTTTCATCATGCCAGCAAATAGCAGAGTTCACACACAGCAGCAGCATAAATCCTTGCAAACAGACACCTGAAATGAGGGAAATTGAAAGAAACAGAGGGAAAGTTTCTTTTGTTTTTGTCTTGATAGTTACTCAAGACAACAAAATGAGTTCACTGTCACTGTATTCTCATGTTCCTTTGAGGGTAACTATTAGTGTTAGTTTCTAAATTTATTTGAGAATATGAGATTCCTTGTGTGTAGAGCTGAGGTATTCTCTGCAGTGACTAAAATGCACTGTAAGTGCTATAACTAATTTTTTTTTTCAATCTAGTGAGAAACAAAGAGTGTTAAGTAGTTCTGAGCTCAGAGAACATATTCTCTTGGACAGAACAGTGGAGTGACTATCGAAAGACTTGTGTTCCCGCATCAGAGATCTTCCCTGAGACTGTACACAGCATCCATCTATTCCTCAATTTCCCATTTTAAATTGAAAATAATATTTCTCTACCTCACATGACTGTTGCAAATCTGCAATTCACTGGAGCACAGCAATCTTGAGCCTGTAAAAAGTGTCATTAGGTGTACTCTTGCTGGTGGCCATTTGAAAGAGGCAAAGTGGCTCTCCCAGGCACAGCAGCTGTTGGACATACAGAGAGACTGGCTTTCAGCATGTTTTGGATTGTTTAGTTTCCAACATTTCTACACAGGCTTGAAGGTCATAGTCACATCTCATTCCATCACATCACAGTGTAACAGGGGCATATTTCTGTTTCTGATGGTTCATGAGCACCTTTCACATGCTCCTTGGAAGATACAGGGGTCTTCAAGAGTAAGCCAAATGCCACATGCAGGTAGCCAGAAAAAGAATTTTTTTTGTCTTTTTCCCTTTTCCCATTATGTGTGTGATAGTTCCTCTCATTTTTATTGCTTCTGTTTTGTCTGTGTTAAATTATTTAAGATATTAAAATATTATTTCATTCAGAAACTCCATTTTGACAAAGGAACTCAGTCTAATTTTCTAGACTCTGGAGGTTAAAATAAAGTATAATTTATCATGTATATTAGCTTTTAGAAACAATGGCCACGTTGATGTAGTGTTTTAAATATTATTCAGCAAATACAGTGGTGTTGTTAGTGTTCTAGAATTGAAATACATCTTGGAAAAAGTTCTTTCAAGATTATCTGGCTCTTGCTGAAGAAACATAGCATTGTCCTGTTTTGATCACCAGTGAGGAAGACAGACGGCATCTGTATTAAATACTCACAGGTCTGTCAGAGTGTTATCAGTCTCAGATATTCTGAAGAAGTCTAGTTCTTCATTCTTGCTGTTCAGTCATCTTTATATGCTTAGTTTGTTTTGGGGACTATTTAACTTCCTATTGATAAGGCCAAGAATGATCAGTGCTGTAGCATTTGCTATCAAAGCTGTTAATAGCATAAAAAATGAAATATTTTCTTCTAATTTAAAATACTCCAATGACATTTGTGAGGTGTACAACTTCTTGCCAGCTCTTCTAATTTAAAACATTATCTGTTCAAGGAAAACATATGTTAGAAATTTTTAATTCAGTGATAGGAAAGGCACTAATGAAATATGCATGTATGAATTTTGTATTGCATAAGTTTCCTCTTTCTTGAAATGTGATTAAAAGCCAAACATCTGGATTATGTTTAAAAAGCTTGAATTTCCAGTTTTCAGAGAGATTCAATCTATTTTGACACTGTACACTTAGCCTTAACATTTTCAGCATGCTGTTAACATTACTTGATATTGTAAAAAAAGTAAGTTCAGGTTTAAACAAAGTTGGACTTCTCCTATTGCTAAAAATGTTTTCTGAAATAGCTTTTTCTGCAGCATTCTCACAGACATACTTTAGGCTGTGTCAGCAGTTCTGTTATATGTTTGCTCTTGAGAGCAGTTTGTATTTGATCATAAAAATAACATTCCAAATTGAGAGTGTTTTTTCTTTCGTACAAAAGTACTGTTTTTTCCTAGAATAATATTAAAAATGAAATACTGAGTTCTTAACAACTTATAAAATTCCTATAAAATGCAATTAGTCTGCTCTAAACCCTGATAATGTCATGGGGCAGCCAACTTTCTCCTTTTGTTTTGAAAACATTAATGTGTACTGGAAAAGTGAATTGCTGTTATTTGCCATGTCTCTTCAACGGTATGGTTCAGAGTAGGGCTCTCAGCAGATGATCATAAGCAGTTAACTAAAAGACTTACTTTTTAACAAGTTTTAGCAATAGTTTTGATACCATTGTAATGGTATTGCTGTAACAGGAGTTGCAGTGTGTGCCAGTGTTTCAGATAGTGGAGATCTTTTAGCATTCCTTGTGGACCTGCTGCATGTGCCAACTTTGACATAACACAAGGGACATTATAAGGAAGAAATCAAATAGCACATTGTAAAAACTATAGCTTTCACTTTATTTAATACCATACAGGATGTACATTTAAAATAAAAATTGTATTTTTCATTATAACTGTAGGGCAAATTGAGAAATCTGCTGTCAACACCCTTTATAATCAGCACCAGGATGGGCCATCAAACAGGTGTAAGTCCTGTTGTGTAGGAAAAAGTTCAGTTACTTTAAAAATCATGTTGTTGCTCTAGATACTGCACGTAGTGAGAATTGAGGTCCACAGGTTTTGAGGTTAGAGGCTGAGCAAGCTGGATGCAGTGTTTTTCCGACCTTGACTTGAGGTTGCTCACCAGCCTGCAAAGACCGTAGGGCTGTTGTCACAGGCCAAGGATGACTTTCTTTTCTCACAGTGGACAATGTCTAGTTATTTGCATTACTGAAGTCACTGTGCCTTACGTGATGGGTGTACTGATCTCCGTGGAATTACCTGTTCTTTGGCGGAGACTGAGTACTGCTCAGTTCTCTGTTGATCTGAGGAGCTTCAATTTCCATTTGGATCTTTTTGCAGCAGGGAACCTCTTCTCCCATGAAAAAGTATAGTAAACAGGTAAGAAGATGAGGATCCAGAGCTACTCTACCTCAAACATATCCCCGTAGTGTTGCTAGAAGAGTGAATAATTTATTTGTAGATTTTTAGTAAAGCTTGTCTCATGGAAGGCTGTTGTGGATCACCATTAGCATTCTAGCTGGGTAACAATGGAATAAGGACTTCAGAAGAGCCAGTCTGTGAAAGATAAATGCACAGGAGCATCCATTTCAAAACAGAATGATGCCTGTAACACACAGCCTGACAATAGTAGGTGCATTTGGAATTAAATCTTTGTGTAGAGGAGTTCCAATTTTATGTTTCATGCATACTGCAAAAGCAGGCACAGCTTAGCAGAAAAGAGGATAACAGGTTATAAATGATTTTCTTTGAATATCTTCAAAAAATCTCCATAATCTTACAATGCTGTATTTTATTTTGTAAAAATGTAAATGTAAAAATGTATCCATATGAGATTTCAAGAATTTCCAGCCGAGGATGGAGCTGCAACTACAACGTTTTGTTTCCAGGCAGAACATTTTTTCTGCCTTCAAATACATTTTCTGATCAATAATGGACTAACTGTAGTAATACACCAGTATTTTGGAATCTCCCTTACTCTGTGGGAGCCTTTTTCCCTCAAAAAAATAAAAAATACCTGAGCGTTAACCCAACAGTATAGCAGCTACTAATTCCTGAAGAGCACCATTTTTTATTTATTTAATATCAATTTTCCAGGCAACTACATAAATGTAAATTTAACTAAATCAATGTCAAATACGTTAAGCATGTCTGTTGGTTGCATCTGTATTCGTCTGTACCAGAAGTCGCACCTATTGTGCAAGGTGTGAAAACAAACTCATAACCAGCAGCATTGTCACAAGCAATGCAAGACCAATCTCAGAAATTCCTTCGTAAATCAGCCAAAGATCCCAGTAAAACCCATGGTTTACAAGATTGATAGGCTGTTAAACATGAAGTGTACCAACTCTATGGCCTTACCTGAACTGTACTATAGCCTGTGCAGTGGTACCATGTTCTAACATCATCTGCCAGGGTTTGCCTTTTTTTGTAGGTGTGTGGCCATCTCTAGTGGGATCTAATGGGCTCTTATGCACCTGATCCTGGGTTACCCTCACCATATGAATTCAAACAACTATATTTTGGCTATGTATTCTCAGCAATTTAATTGTATTTAAAAACTGGTTAATAGTATAGTAAATAACTGGTATTGCTACAAAATTACATTCTGAAGGTAATGGGATTGAATTTCAACGCAAGTTGACTCTCAATTACAATTTCCATATATCTAGTGAATAAACCAGTTCTTGGCTGCTATATTAAGGTGGATGTCTTCCTGCTTAACTGAACACTGTGCAAGACAGACCAAGTACACAATAAAGCCAAATCAAGGCTTAATATACCCACTCAAATCTTCATTGTTTGTATAAAGTAGTAAACTCACGGAACAAACTAAGGCATGGGGTTTTAAAAAATTTAAGTAATCAATATTTGAACAAAATTCCACTCTATTTAGAGTAACGAAGCTTAAAAAAAGGAAAAAAAACCCAAAACAACCAAGTCTTTAAAAGTTCTTGCTGAATTACTGCCATCAGCCAGTAGATCCATGGGGCTTGTTCGGCTAAAAGCCACAACAGACTTTGTAATGCAATGATGTAATCTTGGCTTTGTGTCATTTATATTCAACCTAAAAAAACAATTTTCCTGAATAGACAGGCTGACAACAATATTGTTCGGTGTTGGTTTTTATTTGGATTGTTTCCAAATGATTCATAAGCCTCCACAGCAACACCCCATGCCTGCTTCAGTTTTTACTCTGAATTCCGAAGTTTCCCCTTTTTCCTCGCATTTTATTTTGCTTTTAAAGTCCCAGTTATGTTTGTGAAACTAACCAGCTCGGCCACAAAATTAGGATGTATCTTGCAGAGTGCATTCATTTTACTTTTTGCATATTTTTCCCGAGGTCATGTCAAGGTTAGTTTGAATTCCATCCTACATTAAGACTTCTTTCACAGCTATTTAGCTCTGCAGCCTGCGCCCCGCTGGGGTCTGCCCCTTGGGCACGTCAAAGCTTCAGACCTGACAAATCACACACAGATGAAGCTGTACAGTTTTTTAAACAGTTTCATCACTAACGTGGGTTTTTTTGGGGGTTGGTTTTTTTTTCCTTTACACTACAATTCTCCCCTCCCCTCCCCCACCCCTAACACCCCCTCCCCCCCAGTAGAGTTTATTCTCTGAATTGCAATATCCTGAAGACTGATTTCCATATGGAAAATTCCCTTGCTCAGGCGAGTTGTAAAATAGAAATGGCGTTGTATAGTATGTGCCACTCACAGATCCCCAGAAACTGAAAGCACTGCAGATCCTCCTTAATAACATACTATAGCTCCTTGTCTAATATCTCTAATCACACTGTTAATGCCTATTTGCACAGAAGAGCCTAAAACTATAAAGGCTAAAAAATACTCAAAAATTGTCATCCATACTGCGAACCTGTTAGTTATCCAGGAGAGCTGTTACTTGTTCGCAGGAATAAACTACTGTCATCCTTGGGATTACTCAGATGAGTAAATGTTCATCGGTGTCAAGAAATGACGTTGTGCCTCAGCAGCAATCCTTAGGGAACTTGGGAAATTTTAAGTGGGTGTATGTGTGTGTGTATATATAATTAGCTCCACAACTATCTGCAGGGCTTTCACCACCTACATTCATGCACAGACAGACAGACCCACACACTTCCCATGTATACGTCGCTGCATAAAAGATGGTTTGAAATGTAGAATGCATTTTGCAGGTTAAAATACATTTTCTAAAATTCTTAGCTGTAGAGTACTATCTGTTTTTTAGCATTTTGTGGAACTAATGGTGCAACACCATTTCCTGTTTAATTGATGAAGTTAAAATGCCTGGCTGCTAATGAGTGTATTAGCAAACAATATACCCTTAACAAGCTTAAGCAGCTCAGGATTTTAAAAAGCAGCTTACTGTCCTCCTCATTTTTATAAGACAAAATGTACTGCCTTCCACAAATTGCTTGATCGACTGATGAAGTACTATAATTATAGTTGTATTGCAGTTTTGACAAAGCCACAATAACAGATTGTAGTTTAGTCCCCACTCTAGGCACACAACTCTTTGCATTACAAAACCCAGTTTTACTGGTCTAATTCTTTCTGAGAACAAAAGGCACCTGGAGATGTTAACTATATACTAAAAGAAATCTTGGAATCTAGGAAATAATAATATTGAAGCATGACTTTTCTTCTTGCAGTTAGTTCATTGGGAATGGTATCTAATGAAGAGTTGTCTAAAGGCTTGCTTGTTTGGAACTAATTAAAGACAGATATCCTAAATAGAAAAAGGATCATGGGAATTACATTAGGTGTCTGGAGACTTGTTATTCTTTTGGTACTCTGAGTAAATTGTGGAAGTTGTTAGGGATTCAAGAAATAAGGCAAGCTAATAAAAAGTTCTATTTTTCTGGTTATTGGCCAACTATTGTATTTTTGTTTGCAATAAGATTTGTGCCAACAGGCTAGGGGCTTGAATAAAACATTTAAACATTTGTGCATTAACACATTATGGTGAAAAGAGAGTCTTGTGCTTTCACTCAGTGCATTTCAGCCTTCAATTAATGTGAAAGCACTACAATGCCTATGCAACTTCTCTTGCCTAGTGGTGCACCATTTATCATTGCAGTTTTACATTGACCTTGACACCCACTTCATTAGAATAAAGATTGTCTACCATTTAGGTTACATTGTTCCTCTGCACAGAGACCCCATGCAAATTTCTGTTCAGATAGAAGAGCTGTGAGCCTGTCAGAGGTCATCTGCATTAAATGATTGCAGCTATTTTCCAACTGCTTCTTTTCATTCTACTCAATTCAGGCTAGGAGGATCAATCAAGCCCTCTGCCTGAAACAGTGGGACTGCTGGGAATATAACTGTTTTTGGTAGTAGTGGATATGCCCTAAACAGTATTAAATATTTAATATAAATTCATTAAAGGGCACACAAAGTCTTCAAAAAGATATTACATATATAGTAAAATTTAAAGTGTTGGGATCACTTTGCTTAAAAAAATGCAGAACAATGGATACCAACTGCATAATTTTTTAATGTAGGCAAAATTTGGTTCAGGAAGTTGCTTAATATTTCTTTCAATGTGTTTATTTCTCAAGCTGCCACAGAAGGGAATGCATAGCAGAAGTGAAATCTGCATTTGCTACTTTCTGAAACAAAAAAAAGCAAGGTATCTGTAGGGGTTTTAAGACAAAAGTGCTAAGATTTGTTTTGTTTTATAGGCGTGCACCCATATGCACGTGCAGTCTCACACAAATACATATTGTGCTGTTGTGCTTATTTGTAGGGGAAAAAGGCAAATGGAAATAAGTTAGCACTCTCCTTCTTGAGTTTTCCGAGTGATATAATTGGAATTAAATTATTAATGGGAGATACTTAAAAAAGATTGTTTTATGATCTTCTATTACAGAATTTGCAATTCATTTTAATATTTGTAGTTTGATTTATATCAAAGATAATGCAATCTATGTCCAATTAACAATACATAGCCAATGTAATATGATTTCCAGATCATGCAAATGGAATAAACTAGAAGAGGAAAAACTGATTCTTAACCTCAGATGTAATTTGCTCTGTGAGTTCTGGCAATTTTAAATGACATTGCACTTTTTAATTTTTCCAAAGGCTCAGCAGCAAATTTATCCCAATCAAGAAAGCCTATTATTAATTTACAAGGACAATTGTAGGAGTCTTTATAATTTCTCTGTGCAATTATTTGCCATAAATTGCTAATAGAGAAATACATGAAGTTTGCAAGAAACAGAAACTACTATTCATCTAGACAGATCGCACTGCCCAGATCTTGAATGTTGTCCAGAGGTTCTAGTGCTATTGACAACATAAGAAATATAACCAAGCTTCTGGACAGTTTCTAAAATGTTTCACATTGACAGTACCAAAAAGGTAGAAGCATTAAGAGCTATTGTGAAGGGTAGGCTGGCCTCTAGCAGATTCCTTCACTTTGCTTGTATACAGCTGAGCTTTGGACCCTGGACTTTGGAATAAAAAGACTCTTTGTTCACCAATGAATGGCATTAGGCATGGGCTTCCTAAGGGGCCACCATGAAGCCTAGCATGAAGAGTGCAAACATAATCCAGAAAGCAAAGTGAGAATGTGTGTGAAGAGATGATGGACAAATATTGCTATATATGCATATATATATATATATATATATATATATATATATGCATATATTTATGTTACAGATTTGGTGAATTTGCTTGCAGAATATTTTTTACTCAATTTTCTGCATGCAGTATATTTTGCAAATGTGTGCCACTGCTGGCTGTGCATGCACATGCAGACACCGAGGGTGTGTGTCATTATTTATTGGTGTCTGCCGCAGTCAAAACACCCCAAAAGGCAAATTTTTAAAGTTTAAAGATTGAA
Organism: Lichenostomus cassidix; assembly: GCF_008360975.1. Classification (NCBI taxonomy): domain Eukaryota; kingdom Metazoa; phylum Chordata; class Aves; order Passeriformes; family Meliphagidae; genus Lichenostomus; species Lichenostomus cassidix. The sequence goes on along the minus strand of NC_139486.1, from coordinate 26,212,794 downwards.
TACAGGTAAAACTCAGGTAGCAGGTCACTCAGTTCCAATCTCAGTTATAAATCCTACAGTGCCATCTGACTGAAGATACTTTGTTAGCATGTGAATGATGGAATGCAGAACATCTACAAATAGCACACCCTTATTCCAGTAATGGAGAAAGTTCATTGGCTTAATTCTTCTGTACTTCGTAGCCATAGCTCCACTGTGTGTTCAGTATGTCTGGTCTCTTTTCACTATAACCAACAGAAGCACCATACAAAAGTCTTACAATGGATGTCTTAATCTCTCTGTGTGCTTTTAGAGCATTATTTTGAATTCCATCATGCAGGCTTTTTTTTTTTTCTTTTCTCTTCTGAAGTTTTATTACAACAACAGAATTCCCAGGGAGCTTTAGGGGCAAGGTTCGCATAATATTGCCCTAAAGTTTTGCTCAAGGGTGGAATCTGCTGATCTCCTGATCATCTTTTTGTGGAGTTTCTCTTTCTGAAAGATGCAGTGCGCAGTCTTACAGAGTTGTTAACTGTGTACAGATTTTTTTTTATTGTTTACCAGACAGTGCACATCTACGAACCTTTCATGATGATTTCTTTCTCTGACCTCTCAGTGACTAGGCATCTTGTTCCTTAACACTGAGGGAGGCTGAAAAATGCTTGAGTTGCTCAATGTGTGCCTTCTATACCAGTTTCAAAATGGCTTATTCTTCTGGTTTCCATGGTGACAATTAACACTGTTACAAGGCATTGTTCCAGTCTCCATTTGGACAGAATTTTCGGGTGTGATTTTTCACACAAAAAATGTTTTATATGATTTTTTTAAAGAAAAAAAAGAAAATAAAAAAAGGCACAATTTAGTATAAAGTGTCAAAAAATGTGTCTCAATCAGCCTGCCTGGATTTCTTAGATTGTTTTTATCAGGGGAAGCAAGGTTTTAACTTGCTTTGTTTAGGAATTCAACTTCTTTTGGCTTAAATATTTTTGCCAGACTTATTAATGGATAAATAGTGCTGCATTTATTTTAATTCCTTTCTTTGTCCTTTGGGATATATTGATCGTGTTGAGTGAGAAGGAATAAAAGGCCAAATTCTTTAACTTACGTAACAATGTTTTGAATTTCTTTTGAGTGGCTTCGGGAACACAAAACCAGGCACACATGCACACAGATAATCAGGCTGTTAATATTTTACACTTTTTCCAGTATGTTGTTGTTTGGGGTTTTTTCCCAGTTTTATATGACAGGTATTGTGGGAAATTAAATATTACTCATCTATTTATTATTGTGGCTGTTGTGAGAAACCTGTGACCTTAACTTCCTTAATCTCATTTTTGGCTATTAAACAGTAATCTATATCATAACATCCACAGACTGTCGCAATGGAGCAGTCTTTGCTCATTTAAATCTGAGGAAAGAATGAATCTGAAGATTAAATTATCTTCTCACCACAGGATTAAGTAGTCCTACCAGACTAGGGTTGTGCAGCACTGATAGAGCTGGTAGCTGATTTTTCCATGCAACTGCTCAGAGTGTAGGTGTTTAATGGATTAAAAAATGGCATTAGCAATAACATCTCATGCTATCAGTTCTCAGACTGTACCTCCTGTACATTAAGCTCTTCCCTTAAGTTAAAATACATGCTGCGTGTTAAATATCCAGGAGGGAAACAATACTGACTCTCAGTCATATACCAATACATCTGATTATCAACTGAATTCTCTCATCTTTTGCTGTTACTGTATAATGCATTTCCTATCAATCAGCACTTTCATCATGCTTGTTTATACTGTAGGTTACACAGTGACAAAGACAGCACGTACATAAAATCTAGCTTATTTAGTTTTTAATGTAATAACCTTTTATAACATCTGTCACACTATTTGGATTATGCAGTGCTGAATTATTTTATCCAGTCCAAAATTAAATGAAATGTCTTCTGTTTCTAGGTTAACAAGAGCACTGTAGTTATGAAACATGCAGTGTATTTTATTCCATTATCAGTCCTGCACTGCCCAGGAAGATTCCCAGCCCCAGCCCAGGCAGCAGCAAGTGCCAGTCTAGAGCAAGTGATGAGCAGTAACTAGCTGTGCCTGCACCAGTGACACACAGCTAGAGGACTCCCTCAGTCTATTAATTCACTTGACAAAAGAAAGGGAGTCGCGCGAACTGGATTTCAGTGCCTAGCAAATTGGACTCTGGATTCCCTTTGATATTACATGTACTTATGGAAATAATTATGCAAATCCTTTTTGGCTATATCATCTTTAAATAGAAATCAGATTACATGAAGAAGATTGTAATCTCCTCCAGCAACCATTCTAGCTGAGAAGGCAATAAAACAGGACCAGGAATCATACTTGTTGAACACATCAGTCGAATAAAATGGTGTTGCCTCTTGGCAGGTCCAGACCTAGTGCCCAGCCTGGTAGGTATTGCCCACCATTGCACATGCCTCAGACCTCAGCCACAGTACACTGAGTGTCAAAAGGCAAGTTTTTTGTAAACAATTCCTTGGGTTTTACCATGCATATTCATGCAATTTTGGATACGCAGACACCTGATCAGTGTTCATTAATAATGAGAAATGGTTTAAATCACCTCATTTAAAACATTTGCTCTATGATCCACAAATGACTAATATTTGCTGAAGTTTACATAATACAAATGATGTTCATGTGTTGTGTAAATGAGAGATTAAAATATGAAACTAACAATATGCAAACATATGCATGGAAATGCTGAGAACCTGTTAGCTGAAACAGTGATTTCACACCTTTATTATTTTCTTTAAGCTGTCTGCAATTGTATTTTTGCTTTGTTTTCCTACAGAGCATGCTCTTGGTTCTGGCAAAGGCACCCATGTTTTAAACATTCCTCATTCCAGTTTAATTTTTTATACTTAGCCCAGTTATTAACATTTTCAGTATGAGCTGCAATAGCAGTTTTCTTGGCTGAATTTGAAGCAAAGAAAGCTTAATGTTTAGGAAGCAATTTTCTAATAGCTTTACATAATTTATGTATGTCTTGTAAACACCTTTGTAAGAATATGTGCTGAACTCTCCTCTTTCCATAAAAGGCAGACTTTGGCCATATCAGAAGTTCCATTTCAATGAGTCTTTTCAGACTTAATTAGCTTAACTTATGGAGGGTATGTATATGTGGATGCCTGTGTGTTGTTTTTTTTTTTAATTTATTGTACCACCTATGAAACATATTTAACCACTATAGTAACTATTATATTTAATAGTTAATTCCAGTTTTTAGAGAATAAAGTTTTAAAAAAATTATTTGGCAATGTGCCTGTAGAATAGAATACATTTTTATAGACTATATTAATAATATAACCTAAATATTTAGGAAGTCCTATGAAAGTATTTCTGAAATAAGCTTCCAGTTTTATACCTGTTTTCTCTGTCCTTTTTTTTTTCTAACAACAATAAATAACAATAGTTCAGGAAATAGAACATAGTTTCAGCTTGAAGAAACTATTGAACTGTATTAACATTGTGGCTGTTTTTGTTTGTGGGCCAGTTCACTGCTTCTGTTGGTTGATGTAATAAAAATCAAGTTATTGGTATTGTGTTTTAAGGGAGCTATGTCTTAATTGTTTTTCAAAGGTGAAACTCTCACATTTTCAGGCTCATGTATGACACAGAAACCACAATGAGAGAGCGAATATATAAGCTGTAGAGGGAACATAAGTATGAAATTATTTCTTTGGGTGTTTTAGTTTCATTTTGGTTTGTTTTCCATGAGGAGTCTCAGTGTTACTTGCTGAAGTTGCATATTTAAAAAATAAGATAGCACTAACGTGAATAAGACAAAGGCAGATCGAGATTCAGGTGGGAGAGTGTCAGTGGGTACTATTGTACAAGTGAATATTGTGAGAGAGTGAATATTACTATATGTAATCAATTGCTAACTGCCTGCATAGGTATGTCACCCAGAAGTCTATGTGCTTGATACCTATAACTCCTATGATATGTCATGAGAAGGTTGTGTGCTTAAAAAAGTAAAATCAGAAAATGTCAGACAGAGCAAGATCATAATTGGACACATACAATTAAAGTTTGTTTTTTTATGGAGAAAACTCTCTACAGCTAATACTGTCTATAGCAGCTAATGCAATATATTTCTTTTCATTTTAGAGATACAATGTAGAAATGTCAATCAGGCACCCGAAAAAGATGGAACTGCTTAGTAAGGTTGAAGCTCTGAAGAAAAGTGGTGTTTTGCTACCAAACGATCTCCTTGAAAAAGTGGATTCAATTAATGAAAAATGGGAACTGCTTGGGGTATTTGCATTTTTATTACTGTTTGTGGGTTATGTGTACATTTTTGTGCGTTGAAGTACACTGTCTGTCTGATTTCTAATTTGAAGCACAAATATCTCTCTCTTTCAATCCTCCACGTACATTTCAAACAAGCTACTCATTCTATTATAAAAACTCCATAGCCTTTTCCTTTTCAGTTGATTTTTTTTATTCCATGCTTGTCTCCTGTCTGACTTTAATAATTTTAGTTCTTTAATACATAAAAAATGTAAGTAAAATATGCCATGTATTATGGGTATGCACCAAGTCAACTATAATGCAGTATATCTGATATACACTGACTGTCATGCTTGAGTGAATGTTAATAGAATTTATTCTGAAGGTACATGTTAGAGACATCTACTGTTTAACTATTTACTATACCTTTAAGATGAAAAGTGGGGTTGTCACTGCATATTTCAGGTCACACTGATGGCTCAAAAACAAATATAGAGATTCAGTACAAATTCGCATACCTGAAGCTGAGAACACAGCCAGGATGTGTTTCATGCTGCTGTATTCATCTCACTTTTGACAAAAGCCAAAAAAGTTTCATGTAATTCATTTCACGCTATGATGGGCTGGGTCTCAGCCAAAGAGTGAGATGCAAGAATCTGGCAAAAAAAGCAATATAGGGATTCTGTTACCCAGAGACCGGTGATGGCACTGTGCAGAAGATACTATTGTCCTATTGTTGTAAAACAGCTGAGGGAGAGAGAGAGAGAGGTCAAACTATATATTTTTCCATCCACTTCTCTCCTTAATTGCCTTCACTTCAAATCAAGGGTAAGATAAATTTATAAATTACTTTAAATGATTAATTATAGATGTGTGATATTAGCAATACGGTTACATTGCATAATTTTGCATGCTATTATCCTAGTTTAAAAAATATTTCTAATATATTAAAAGTAAGCTATACATGCAACCTGCCAACAGCTTTTTAAATACTGACTTGTGTCACATTAGGTTATGTGGTAATGCAATAGCCATTTCAGAGGGTGGGGCTTTTTTAGTTAGCACAGTTTCTTCTAATCACTTGATTCTCTAAATGTGCAAATTGTCAGAAAATGTTAAAATTTGCCTTATGACCAGTGAGCTTATTACTTTTAATTTTAGTCTGCAGCATCACCAAAAGCATTTTGAACCTGTTTGATGATTAATAAATTTACCGATAAAAAAAGGACTTTCGAACCCAATCTTTTACATCTGATCATGAAAACTTGTGTTTTTTAAATAATTTCAGATGTAAGCCATACATTTATGAATTTCAGTCTATTAAATCAGCTTAACTCAGTGGCACTGATTAAAGCTGGTGGGATAGAAAACTATGAAATAAGATTGTAATTCTAAAAATATAGAAATACTGTCTTAAAAAAATTGAAGCCTATTGCTTCTCAGTATGTTAAAATCAAAATATACCTCTGCATTAAGTTTTGCTATTAATTTCAGCATTTACAGAAAAATAAAATCTATTACAGTTTTCCTCTTAAATGCAGTTTCATGAATAATAAGCAGAGTTTGATAGAGTTTTGTTTAATTTAATAAAAACCTCTGCAGAAACTAACAGCACTAGACATACTGTTTTAATTGGCATGATTACATTTTAATTGGCATGAAAAAAATTAAAGACAAGGATTTTAACTTCTAACAATGGCAAAATAGAGGGATATGGTTTTTAATATTACTTTCATCTAAGGTGAACACTGTGGAATGGAAATACATTAGAATGAAATGTCAGTGGTGCGTACAGTTTAATCTGTGAAATTTTGTCCCCTGTGCTGAATATTACTCTGTCTCAATTGCATATTAAACAACCCTATCAAGGCAGGCATTGGCATCTGCTGTGCTGACACAAATTGTGAATTAAATGAAATTGATGTCCTCTGTCGTATATTTATGAAGACGGACCATTCTCTGAAGTATTCTGTTTATGAAGAATTTATGATTGCAAACTGTTCCAGAACAAAAAAGTGGCAATAAATTCTTTTTTGTGACCCTACCCTCCAAGGGCATTGATTTCACCTCCTGCTGCTACTTTTGTTAGAGCATAAAAACAATAGCTAGTGCTGGATTCCACTGAGGGTCTTCAAATTATCAATATTTGCACCATGAAAATAGAAGGGTGTTGCCAAGAAAGCATGTTTTGCAGTTATGATCTTCTAAAGACATTATTTATGGAATGCCACATAGCAGATTAATATCTGTTGCTCTAATTTTATTTGTGTTTTAAATCTTATTTTTGGAGGCTAATTTCATAGTTATAAATTATATTCCAGTAACTTTCTATAGCACACATTTGCAAGAGACAGACATACTGGATCACCTAAAACTGTATCTTCATGTTACAACAATTAACCACCACTAATTATCGGTTTAAAAGGTTATTGGATGTGAGTGTCAGTGTATATTCAATATTCTACAATCAGCAAAACAGATCTCGTGCTTATAATAAGTGTCAGCCTGACAGCCTCTTATAGGTCAGATAAAATACGGCTTGGCGTAGAAGAAGCAGGCAACAGCACATCTCCCTTGTGATGTTAAAGGATTGCCTTTCAAAATACTGAAAGGGAAGGTAACTTTCTATCCCTGGCCTCTTCAGAATACTCATTAAGCACCCAGCGTCCACTATCAAAATGTTATTTAGTGATTCTGCTATTAGAATTACTATTTTGAAAAGCTGTAGTAAATTAGTTTCATTAGCAATAAGAGGTGAATATTTATTCTGTTCTATTATTTTTAAAGTGGATACTTAACATGGAGAACTAAAACTCAAATTTAGTTGCCTAAAAAGTTAGCCTTATGTTCAGGAACGTTGAGGATTTTTGGTTTCTGAATGAGTTCATCCACTTTTGAAAACAAACCAGCTGTTTTGTGACCTAGCTGCTCCTCTATACAGCCTCAGGGCTACATGTTTGGTAATTATGACCTGACAGTTCATACCTCCAAAAATATTTCAGTTTTTCTCAAAAAATTTAGATGGTACCTTGGATAGGATTCTGGTGAACTCAGTGATTGTCATCTTTTCTGTTGCTGCCTAGAAACCAGTAACTCTTATGGTCGTGTCTAAAGTCACTGAAAAATTCTGCGGAGTAACTAGTTTACAAAGTTATGTAGTATTTTGCCTCCTCTGTCCCTTAATTGCTCTTAGTAAACACTGATTTATAATCCTTCTAGCAAAGTCAGTGACCCAGAGAGAACAGCATAAGTGAGAAACAAGGATACAAAAAATGAAATTGATTGCAACAAGGAAACAAAGAATGAAATTGATTGATATTAGTAATAATTATTTTAAAAAACACATCTCTGGTCATTTAACAGATTCTTCATGTTGCACATTAACCTATATATGTTTTGGTACGTAAGACTAATCTGTGGTTTTTTTTTTTTTTTTTTATCTGATGCATTAGAAAACCCTAGGAGAGAAGATCCAAGACACAATGGTAGGGCACAGTGGGTTAGGTCCACGTGACCTGCTCTCGCCTGAAAGCGGCAGCCTGGTAAGGCAGCTGGAGGTCAGGATCAAAGAGCTGAAAGGGTGGCTGAGAGATACAGAGCTTTTCATCTTCAATTCCTGTCTGAGACAAGAAAATGAAGGAACAATGGATGCTGAGAAACAACTGCAATATTTTAAGGTAATAAAAAAACGATCATAGCTTTTGTAGAGAAACTCTTCTTTATGGTAGGATAAAATATTTATCTTATACATAACATAATGCCATTCATGTATATATTTAATGATAAATTTTCATCTTCATTTATGTGTTCATTCATGTTTATTTTATTGAATACTTACAATAATATTTATTTTGTAAACATTTTTGCAAAAGAGGGCTTTAGAGGGCTAATTGCACCATGATTGTAAAGGCAATAGTATTCTTTCCTTCTACCTCAATATAGATCATAGAATCATAGAATGGTTTGGGTTGGAGGTGATCTATTTCCAACCCCCCTGAAATGAAGAGAGGGGGGAAAAAAAAGCAGCTGAATTTTGTCACAAAAACCTTCACTCTGAATTTCCCTGCCTTCATCAGTTAATTAAGGTCTTGTGTGATCATCAGTTTAATAACCTATATCTCTGCACATATGAGTCAAGAACAGCCTATCTGAGGTAACAATTACAGAGAGATAAATTTAGCATACACGAGAAAACATTCAAGGTTATGTGACTAGATATGTGGAAAAGACATATACACTATGAGATTTGCATTAATCTAGGCCGCATCCTAAGCCTAAGCCTGAAGATTTATAGAAAGGAGGGAAAAGATTGTAGTCACAATGCTTTATTCAGATGATAAGCTCTTTCAACTGAAGGCCAGTGTTCAACTTTGCAACAGACTTAGTGGAGGTTGCATGTTTTGCTCCATTCCCCATAAGAAATGGCACCATTCCGAAAAGAGGGCAACTAATTTGGCAAACAGACCTGGTAGAACTGTACAATTTTATTCTGTTCATAGCTTCTAAATAAACCCTCACCTGCATAATCATTACAGGTCACTTTACTCTGCAAGTGATCTTTGGCCAAAGAAAAAGAAAGGAATCACAAGTCATTGTTGAGCTTTAGAGGTAAAGAGGTTTTTTTCTCTTGCACTAGTGCACCAGGGTGTCTAGGGCAACAGCACTCTCAAGGTGAGAGACAATCTCTTAAATACAGACGTCAAAGAGCGTGTTGCCAGCATACCATTTTTGTACAAGTGTTCAGGAAAACAACAGCTGAAAAATTAATTACTTCTCCTTTAGTCATTCCTTAACTCTTCATTTTCCAATCATGATGATTAGCAGGAAGGGTGTATCAATGGAGATAAAGTCGGTGGTTTTCAGGTTCCTAAGCTTGTCCATTTGAAAGCAATTTTACGTTTTCTTCTGACATCAATACTATTTTTTTAATGATTTGCAGTCTTCTGCTAATGGGGGGAAAAAGTAATGATGATTCTCTTTGATCTATCAGCAAACTTCAAACCTAGCGATTAGGAAGGACTGTTGATAGACCTGCAGAACTTCACAGCAATAGATGCATGCTTTCCATAGGAAAGGCTGGATGTTTTTATTTCTGTGGAAAATTATGGCATTTATTTAAGTGCAGAACTATGTATTTAAAAATTTAATTTCATGCAAGCTTTCTTGATGTGTGTGTGTGTGTGTGTGTGTGTACAAGCACACACACAAAAATACTACAGCAATCTTACATATTTTGTGCATAAATCTCTCAAATCTTTTAATACGTATATGACATGATGTCATGCCAAAAGCTCTAGATATGTTAAACGGGATCGTACCACCCACCACGATGTAACCAGAGTATTTCGTTACTTGGTTGATTATCTATTAATTACACAAATAATACATTAATTATTTTCAAAATGGTAGCCATTAGAGTATAAAAAATAATTACCTATCAAATATGGTGAGAGCACATAATTTTGTCATATATATTGAACTATCTTTGTCTCATTAAATCTGAAATCCACTATAAGTAAGTTTTCCATTCTTCACTGATCTCCTGGGGAAGTGTATAAAAGAGAAAATGGATATAATTAACAATACTTCAATGTATAATACATATATTTGAGAAAGAACATTTAGAACATTTTCAAAAACATTAGCTATGCCACTAGTAGAAAACCTGCTGGGGTTTAGTTTGACTTACTTTCCACTTAACTAAAGAGTTTAACCTTATTACTGCTTTCACTGTGGTTAGTGAATCATTTTTTCTTAATGGAAGTTTACTGTGATGCACCGTCCCAATTATAGCCACAGCCACTGTACACAGGAAAGCATTTTTAATCAACAATGCTGTTGATTTTCATTCCATAATGTTATGCTTTAAATTACACTTATGTCTTAGGAAAAACAGTTATTCCATTTTTGAGGTGTATTCCTTTCATTTTGCAATTGGAGGATGAAGCAAATGTGGTTTGCATGCAGTTGGGACCCAAGATGAAAGCATGGAGGGAGGGGTAGTTATTAAATTCACTAGTAAGAAACTATTTTGAGTTGTCTTCTTTTAGAGAAAATCATGCCATATTAATTTGGGAGTTCTTTTATTAAATATTTTGCTACTGCATTACTTTTCTTTTGGAATACTCCTGTGTAATAATAATACGTAGAATTTCTGTAGTACTATCCAGTCAAGGGGCTGTAAATTCTGCACAAACATGACTGAACTAAGCCCCACTAAGCCTTTAAAGTGGGTATTATTATGATTCTCATTTTAGAAATGAGGGAAATAAAATACATGGAAATTAAATGTATTTTCAAGGTTTTCAAAGAAAGTCAAGTGTAGCCTAACCCCAACTTCTGTTCAAGAAGGAGGAAAGAGTGAAAGCAAGTTGCTGAGCTGTAAAGGGGGAATCTTACTCCATTTTTTTCCTCTGTTGCAATACAAAACCCCTTGAATGGAGGCAAAGAAAATAAAGAAATTTACTTCAAATTCTTGAGATACATTTATTTTATTTATTCATGCTTTTTATTCCTCTTTGGGTCCCTCGAGTTCATATTTTCTAGCTTTTCACAGAAAACAATGAGGGCCAGAACCAGAATCTTACTTTTTAAATGAAATACAAGATTCTCAGGTAAACACATAGTTCTAGCTTCTGAAATACCAGATATAACAAGACTAATAATTGGCACAACTGATTTCCTAAAATAACAATGTATAGCAATTTTGTGGGTCAGGAGAGATTTGGAGCTGTAAAGAATGAGAAGCAATAATAAAAAGAGTTTGCGTTCTTTCATGAAAGTTGTAGTAAGTTTCATTTGAGTAAGGTCTAGCCAGAAATTTATGTGCCTGTTTGCTTGTCAGTAGAAGTGGTCTGCCATGTTCCTTTTATGTGTCTGGGACTTCAAAAAGCATATTTTTTTTCTCTGCTAAGTGCCCTCCAAAAGCAGCAAAGGAGCCTAAATAATTAGTCATATATTTCTGCCACTTGCAATAACATTTAAGTCTTTAAGTCTTTTATACAGAGAAATGATCAACCTCAAAAAGTTCTTTTGACTTTGGCTCACGGAGCAGCTACTCAAGAATGGGCTTAGACCTGTCTGTCTCAGAATCCCTTCTCAATCATGTACTACTGGGAAAGCCTCTAGTGCCTTCAGTAGCAAGATTTACAAAGGAACCTGTTCTCTTTCTCCTCCAAGCTTGGATGGGGAACAAAATTTTCCTGTTCAGAACAGGATTTTAGAAGAGATTTTCTGCTAAATTGCGTTTGGCAAAAATAGTGTTGCATTTCATGTCGTTTTCTGATCTGGTTTTATTTGAAGCCATAAGCAACATGCTAGATGTAGTTATACCTGTCTGCTAAATCTTTATTTGAGTCTTTAACAAAAATAATCCTGGTTTTCAGCAGTACTGAAAGCTTGTGGTTTTCATTGACTTAAGTCAATATATCCGTTAAAGAAATAAGACTACTTAATCATACAAAATATTGAAAATTTCTTCTCATTTAAAATTTCCAAAAGTCAACATTTTATTGAATACCATAGCTAGTAGTATATGTAGCCATTTCTGCTTGCCTTGTAAACAGTGTAAATTATGTGATGCTTGTAACTATTTCTAATCACTAGACCCTCTCACAAGTATATGTTTTCATCTTCCACTACATTTATGACTTGAGCATACCAGATGATGCAGTATCATTTTTAAAAAAAGTATTTCTCAGCAGCATGTCTTATTTATCCAATGCCTAAGGCAAATGAATTTTCTGATTAAATAATATAGGTTGCATTGGTAATTAATGGTCAATCAATCAATATTTCTTTCAATGCTTTTTATTTTAACTCAAAAATTTGTAGAAGAATCAGCACTGTATAGCATACAAAAAATCAGTCAAATATACTTCAATTAAATAAAACACAAATGAGTTTGGGAGCATGTAAGATTATGGCTAAAATTAAGTAAAACTATTAATGTTGAATAAAGGTTTGGAGACTCAGAAATTGGAGAAAATGCTGGCTATTCCTACAGATGCCAGGAATTGCTTTCACCACTGCATTTTGGATCCTTTACAGTTTTTGGAATGATGGTCCTGGCAGAGCTGCAATCAAAGTATTACAGAATTTCAATATGCATGTAACAAAAGTATGCAAAACAGTTTCCCATAGAAAGTCCAAAAGAAGTCAAGCTGGATTTAATCCTTTTCACACCTCCATGATGATAAAGAAAAAATGTTGTAATAGTTATAATATATTTCTCAAAAGGAGTGTGACTTCAGAGCCCCTAAAACTTTTCACAGCTGAAGAATTATTTACCCAAATTTTGTTTAGATTAAATTTTAGCAAACAGAAAGCCCTGCAGTATTAAATCTTACAAAACCAGGTAGGATTCAAAAGTGGAATGTGGCTTGATGCCTCTTACAAAGGTTTGAAGCAAATTCAGACTGAATTTCCATGACCCATCCCAAAGTAGCACTTCAGTTGACCACTGAAATGAGAAGCCACATCTTTATAGTAAAGCAGCTCTACATATATATTTTTTGACTCTGATACAATACATGGTTTTATAGCTCTACGCTGATTTAGTATACTAAAATATCAATGCAAAATACTATATATATACACCTATGTACATAAACACAGAGCAGTCAGATACTTAATATGCTCAAATGTATCTCAGATTTTGATTTCATATACTTATTAATCACTGAAAAGAGTTCACTTTGTGTTTCAATGAGCTCCCCCTATTTAAGGCAACACTGATATGACATAGAGGTCCCATTTAAGAGAAAATACTCCGCTGAGATAGCAGCTGTCATTCCACCATCTTATTTGGGCTGTGAATCCTGAACTATAAATTCCCTGTTTTTTACATTGTTCCTTGCTTTCTTATTAATTGAAACATCAAATTTAATCTTAAACAGTATCTGGTTGTCTAAACCCTTTTTGCCCCACAATTGGTCACTTTGCTGGGGGAAATAAAGAGACAGGAGAGCTCTGGACTAAGGTTGAGGTGTGGGATGAAAGTTTCTCTAGTAACAGGAAGAACTGAGTTCAGCAGAGCTCAGATACAGGCAATGTACTGAATGCTTTGTTGGAGAGAAAAGAAACAGTGGATATTTTTAGGCTATGAATTAATATTTTGCTTACTTAAATCTATTTTATGTTCTGACCCCTTATTTCTGATACACCAAGATGACTTCCCCACAAACAGCATAGGTAGAGGCATGTTAAAACAGACTAGCTACAGTGCAGAGATCTTCTCTGAGTTTCTTTTCTAGTAATTGGAAGGGAGAAAAGTACTTTCGAGATGCAATTAATCCATTCTGGTTTAGGCATTCAAAACCAAAAATATAAAATTTAGGCTATGTAAAACAGATACTGTACTTCAGAATACCTGCTTCTAAATGACTAGCTCAGCCTCCCATTCTCTATTAGTTTGGATGAATCCCACTCAAGAAATCCTCAGGAGTGTCATTAAGACAGAGGAACCTGAGGATGAGACAATTGCAATTCCAACTTAGAATGATTTACTGGTATCTGTGAGGTTCTTCTACACTACTTACAGGTTTATTTCTTTTCCAGAAAGGTTAAGCCCAAAATTCTTTCTCATTCTCTCTGGATGTGCAATAGGGTGCTCATTTGAACCATCTTCTTAACTGGAGCTGGTGAGAAGGCAGTTGAGCCCTTGTCCTTGTCTTTCTTACCATACTGGGAGGATCTATTTTTAATTCTCATGTCATGAGTAAGCTTGAAAGATGTGAGGTCTCACTGGATTTGAGCAACACAGAAGACACCCTGGCTTACAGAGAGAGCTGTCCCAAACTGGCCATTGCGAGGTAAAACTTGCAATTTCTTAGTGACAAAGAACTTACAGTTCCTTTCTCAACTTTCATATCAATGACATCTACAGACCTTTAGCTCTATTTCCCCCTCTCAGTCATGGCCTCTTGAAGAGTCAGATGTGTACAAGTAAGAAAATAGCTGACTTGGCTTCTTTTGAGAGAACATTCTGAGTTCCATCCCTTATTATTTTCATTATGATTGAAAATATAATTGATTTATTTTCTTTTCACCCACTCAAATGAGTCCTTGAAAATGAGCCTACTTATTGTTCTGCTATTGCCTTGAAGACCTATGTACTGCAAAACTAGAATCATTCTCTTCTGTTTCTATCAACCTGGAAAAGGAAAATGAGAAGAAAGCAAAAGATGACAAAAGAAAAGGAGAAATATTTCTGCTAAAAATAAGCCAGGACTTTCACTAATTTACAGAGAGGGTTGTGACTTTGGTTGGCCTCACAGCTTTACCTTTGTTACTGATAACATGTCGAATAACAAGTACAGTGTGGTCTGGGAATATAAGACAGTTAACAAAAATTCACTGTTCTGTTGCCATCAAGATTCACTTTGTACTACTGCATGTGATTAGACAATTTATTTGATTGTCTATAACTGCCCCTTTGGAGCCATAGCATTGCATTTTCAGGTTAAAATCTATGCAATATTAGTGGATTATTGATTGAATAGAGTCTCTGGAGCCATTGGATCCTACTAATGAAGTTTTTCTTTAATTGGTGGATCATTGTTGCCTAATTTTGGTTTCATACTGGACAGGTTTCCCAAATTTTGTCTTGTAAGTTAATAGATCATAGTCCCAATAGGGAGTATTGTTATGGACTGTATTAGTACCTTTACTTACACTGAAAATAATTTCATACTGCCAGGAAACCTATTGATTTTAGTAGAATTATTTGCAGAGTAAAGTGTAATTTTGTATAAGTAAGAATATGAGTGTAAAAGAACAGGTCTTCAGTATACATTCTGAAGTGTTTATTGCAATCCTTATCAGGTATATTATGTATCACACGTATGAGATGTCAGTCAGGAATGGGATTTGTTGACTGGAGCCTTATTACTAGGGACAGGAGATTGGCTTAGATTATGCTTGCTGCATGAAGTCAATGGGAAAAAAAAAGTATGTGGATTCTTGTCCTTTGAAGGATGACTCCTTTCCTATTCTCTTAGGGAAGAGCTGCATTTCCTCACCTCAGAATACAACTGAAGGCCTGGCCTCTAATCTGATGGATTTCCTGTTTATTTTGCCAATGTCTGATGGTGCAATGTCATTCTTATGGAACCATCTTTTCCTTTATCACATAGATGCTTATTTTCATGTTTTGGGCACCAGGAGTGATAAGAGGAACCTCATTCTGTTCTAAGCATTAGTGAAGGAAGAAAGCCCCTTTCATGTTGTCTTTGCTTTCATCCTGTCAAGTCTTCTTACTCCAATCCTGTTGTCCAGGCAGTGGAAGAATGGCAGTTGAAGGAGCAATACTATGAGTAACTCTGAGTCTCTAAGACCATCACAGACAAACAGACACCTTAGCCAGACATTTGGTTTTCGACAACCCTTAGCTTTTTGACTGCCATTCACAGTTCATCTTGACCTTATCACCTGCTTCTGTCCTTCCCTCTAATTCACACCTTCTTGTAGCCCTGGGACTAAACTGTGTATGTCAAAGTCATGTCTGTCTAACTTGTGCAAGAGGCAAGTTAGTATTAAGTTAAAACTTAATACATTTATAGAATCATAGAATCATCAAGTTTGCAAAAGACCTCCAAGATCATCGAGTTCAACCTTTGACTAAATACCACCATGTCAACCAAACCATGGCACTTAGAGCCTTTCAGGTAGTTACAGAGAGAGATACACTGAGCCTCCTTTTCTTCAGGCTAAACAATTCCACCTCCTTCAGCCACTCCTCGTATGACTTACCTTCCAGACCCTTCACCAACTCTGTTGCCCTCCTTTGGACACTGTCCAGACCCCTAGTCTCTTTCTTGGAGTGAGAGGACCAGAACTGGACACAAGGCTCAAGATGCAGCCTCATCAGTGTCACATAGAGAGGGACAGCTCTTTCCCTAGTCAATGTGATCACTTGTCTTAATCTTATTTACCAAGTTAGATACTGAGGTAGCTACCCTACAGCTGATAGGGATCAACCTACTACATCACAGTGCTGCCTGGCTCTGGTTGATTCTGCATCAAGCTGCTTCTCTTGCTGAGGACTTCTAGTTTTGTCTTGAACTGAAACCAAAAATATGTGTCTGTATATTTATGCTTAAGGTAAGGCAAAAGAATGTATATCCATTCTGAGGAGGCACTGCTTACTGGAAATAAGATGAAAAACATCATTTCTAGAAAAGCCTGTTTGTTGTCACTGCACATATACAGATAGACATGAAAACATCACAATATATTTTCCTCAGTTTACCCTGGCACAGCTCAACCTGTATGTTTTTGTATCCAGGCAAAGTTTACTTCATTGACATAAGAAAAAAGCCAAAGGAAATCTCTTTTTCCTTACTCATTACGTGTGTTTATTTTCCCTTTCCTGTTCTGAAGTCTCCAAAAGAATAGTTTATTTTGTTTGCTGCTTTCCCATAAAAAACGTAATACCAATACACTGCAGGACATTTTCTTCCGTAATTCAGAATAGGGTAAACTCTCACTACGTTTTGGAATATACCAGGCCCATTGCACAAGGACAGCAAAAATACATGTCATTTGAACCTCAGCTTGAGTGTTACAGGTATTGATGTGCACCCATGCAAGGAAGTTTCTCCTACAAAGCCCAGTATAGCTCCAAGATGGGATACAGGGTTTTAACAGTTTTAACTGTTCACCAAAATGGCTGAAATTTATACGTGAGGTTTTTAAGCAATTGAAGAGGGTTTCTTGGCATCTAATATGTGGTCTATGTTGAGAAACATCTTAATTTATTTTAAGCTGTAATTCTAAGTGAATTCCAAGGACTGGAAGTCAAATTGAACTAAATTATGCCTTACATGATTTTTAAAAAAAGTTCCGACCTGTATCTGAATTTGTTTACTTTCTTGAATTTCTACACATTTCAGTTGAAACTCTAGCCAGTGTGATGCTCTAACAAAAATTTCAAATTTATCATGTCCAGTACAGGTAAATGCATTTTTGATTAGTGTGGCTCAGGATTCATTACAAAAGCAAAACACAGCACTGATGTTTATCCTACCTCTCTGATGCTTAGCCTACTTTTATCTTAGCATTTTCTGGGGGCAAAAAAAGAAAACCTGGAAAATTGTGGCAGTTCCTGCAATATTACTCCTTTGAATCTTTCTTTGCTGGGAAGATAATTTCTCAAATTAAATGGGAAGAGAACATGAACCAAAGGCATTTATAAAAGCAAATAGTGTTTTAGTCCAGAAATATGGATCCTCCTGCCATCCCCTCTGGCTCCTCTATCTGAATGACTTGGCTTATCCCCTGGAACCAACTTAACGCAACTTTGAAGTGTGTAGTATATAGCTCTAAAATATTTCAGTTTGAAAATTAATCTAATTCCCTGTATGAAACAGAAGAAAAATCAGGCTTGGAAAAGCTATGTTGTATTTCAGTAGGGAAGATTCATTTTTATCCAACACCATTTTACTTTTATTTTTAAAAGTTACCTTCCTGTAATTGCACACTAGTTTAGAGTTAAGATAGGAGCATCGTAACAATAATGGGCACTTTTTTTAACAGATTATTGCCAAAAGTGCATTCTTTATTCCAGTGAGACACTGTAATAGACACCAGCGCTTTCGTAATGATACAAGCAATCTGTAAGCTATTATAGTTTCTTTTATAGTAACTTAATCTTCATATTGTTTTATACGTCTGGAATTTTAATAGTGTTTTTAATTTATGAAGAGGAGAATATTACATATTACTAGTTACATGGGAGTATGAGCTAAATAACAGACCATTTAATGGTATTCTTACAAACAAATATTTTCAAGTACTTAAACGAGCGTAAGGAATAGAACAAAGAAGTTAAAGAATGTCATACAAATGTAACAGCAGCTTTTATGGAATGAACCAGAACCATCTATTCTGAATTGCTACTGTTTTTAGTGCATATATTGTACTTCTAGAGAAAAATGGGAAAGAACACAGGTACTTTGAGAATTCTGTTTGAAAGTAAATGTCTTACTTATGATCAATGTATTTACCTAGTTAATAAATTTATTTATTAAAACAATAAAATAAGATATAAATCTATTATGTTAATAATACATATAATAATAAATAATTCAATTATTTTTTCAAATAAGTGCAAATCCCCATGTAACTTTTTAAAGCTAATGAAAATAATTCATTAATTGCTTGATTATATGTAGAATGCAAACCCCTATGTACATTCTTGACGCTAGTGCAAAAATGCAGTCTTTTCTTCCTACTAGCTCATTGTCATTTTTAATATATATAGAAAGAAATACAGTTCTCTTGTAAGAGAAATATCGTAACACTTTGCTCAGCAGTGAGTTACACAGATATGATCAGTGTAGCAATTTAGTGGTTGTAATGCTATTAAAAGTAGGGCTTTTAAATGAAGAGAACCAGTTCACTATTTTGAAAGAAGTGATATTCTGCTTTAAACTGTCATTCTGTATTTCTGACTTGCAATTAGATGATATTTCTAAAATGTCAGTCCCAGATTCTGTTGTGACTGTCATCATAATAAAATGTGACAGGAAAGATATTATATCAATACTTTTTCCATAATTAGCATTAAATTTCTCTCAAGGGTTAAGTACAAAGGCTTTTCACTGAATGGTCTGTGAGCTTTGTGCCTTTAAAATCTTTTAATATAGCCAGGACTGGTGACAACCAGGAGACAGATCTACGAACAAATCCGTTTGGAGAGAATAGTTTTGTGGTGTGTGATATATGTTACGCAAATGAGCTTATTAGGACTCTCATCTATTTTATTATTGGTACCCAATTTAATAGAGGCATTTAAAAAACAATATTTCTGCCTGACTCCTTGAAATGAAGAAGATACATTGATATAATTGAGAGCAAATGATTGCATGTTGTGCCATTTAATCATGTCATTTTTCAATTGCTGTTTTTTGCACTTCACTGCATACTTATAGAATATTTAGCTTCAATATAGATTAAGTCCCACAGTATGCAACTGAGTAGATTTCCCATATTAGGTGACATATTCTTTTAACCTTGAAATCAGCAAAAGCACACAGGTTTGGCAGCATTTTTCTAAACAATGACAAGTAATCATTCATTTTCTATCTTTGTCATTTAGCTTTTTTAAGTCATTACTTTCTTGTTATCACTTTTTGAGGAATTATTGATTTTCTTTTTAATTCAGAAACAAAAATTCTTCTTTTTCACCATCTGTCCTGTAAGAAAGGAATTTAAAATACAAGGGTGCATCACCCTGAGAAGTTCCAACAGGCATTGCCATTTCACAGAAAACACCAAAAACTACATTTTACCTAACCATTTCCTCTCTTCTTTTTCCTGTTTTCCTGTTTTTCTGTTTTCCTGTTTGTTTCCTGTTTTCTTTTTATTGATGTATCCTTTCTGTTAGTTGGGATATTTAGAAGCTTTAAAATATCAGTTTTAAAACCAGAAATCCTACACTAGCCAAAAATCAGGATAAAAAGACAAATTCTAAGAGTTGTGGTTTGATTCGTGTACTCAGAAGGGTGAATTCTGTTCTCAGATTCTGCCTTAATTTCTGCAAGTGATTGTTGTACTAAAGGACAGCAGATCCATCTTCCAGCAAGGAACAACTGGTGCAATCAGAAGTGTATCATTCCCTCCCTCACATACCCACATCCTGCAATAAGGAGAAAGAGTGAGCCTTTAACAGACCAAGTTTAGACAGAAGCTTCCTCTTAAATCTGGTCATTTATCTACAGCAGAGCCTCTTATGTGTTCCTATAAACAGCCTGTATTGCCCATGCATGCACAGAAGCCCATAAATAGCACTTAGCATACCATGGCATTCCTTCTTGACCTGAAAGCACAAAGAAAATCCATGTGTAACTTTTCATTTGTCATTGTCCAAATATTTTCAAAGCTCTGGCCATCTCTACATGGACATTTAGGGTGAAAACAAGAAACTTCAAATCTCGTAAAAATGAATTCTCCAAACAATATGTAATAAATGAAGCCATGAAAACCACATCTCAATAAGCTATGTGGTGAATGTGTGGATTATATGGATTTAAGGGAACTAAACCAATTTTACAGTGGCTTTTAAACTACTTTTAAACACAGTTAGTCCCACTGAATTCACTGAGAATCTTAAACAGTTAATATTAAACACCTGGTCAAGATTCTTGATGTAACAGCGCTTCAGTGGCCAGCTCATCTTACATGTGTGAGAAAGCTGACTTCCCATACATGTCCTTCAGTCGTGCAGAGCAGGTAGTGCCACATGGCTCAGGTACTGATATACTGCAAGATGGCTGAGGGATGGAGACAGACTGGGGCTTGAGGAGCTCTATATTCCTCAACTTCCCACCTTTCTATGCCTCCCATACGCTCTGGCACTGCCTGAAGCTGCAGGCATGTTTCTGGTCATATGCCATTCACTTAGGAGTCACACAGCTAAGCCAAGAGCCTTCTGTTCAGATCATGGCCACTTCCATCCCCATAGATAGTACCATTAGCCCATGGCTTGGAAGGAGTGTTTGATGTCATTTGACTCAGCAGGGGCTTTTCCAGATGATTTAAGGCATGGTATTAACAAGCTGTGAAAGTAGTTTCAGCTAGCCCTTTTTAGCTATGCGGGTGATAACTTCAAAGCACTGAAAATAGTAGTAGGGAGAGGGAAGTAAAACCTTCCAAGATTGTAGCAGCATGGACAGGAATCCTCAGTATGCGAAGCCATGACCGTAATAACATTAAAATGACTAACACCTCAATGTTATCAGGGTATCTGTTGTGAAGCAAATGACTCAGACACAAAGTCAAGTTCATACACAGCATCTGCAGATACTGTGTATAGTCTTAGCCTGCAGCAAAAAAGTCAAATACATTTATTTAAGTCTCACTGCAAATGGTTTAAGTGAATATGTTTTTCCCACATTTACGAAGATTTGGATTGTGTTTCTATTTACCACAGCTCAATGGACACGTGATGGTATAAGGGGACACAACTGAAAGTGTCTGATCTCTTAATCTATACTTCAGCAAATCTGCACACACAGGAGACTAAGTGAGCCTAAGTGAGCTCCTCAGTCTACTGTTAGATCACACCCTAGTTTTCTGAACCTTCAAGTGTCCAGTAGCTTATTATAGCAGCTGTAAACCATAAGGCCCAAGGCTCGAAAAAGATACTCATGATATATCCTTTTTAAAATTAATTTATTTTCATCAAACATGGATTATATGTTCACAATGTAGAATGTACCTTGCAAATAATTCAAGTAACTGTGATCCTGGAAGCATACTTTTCTGTGTATTGACAGGTTTTTTTACAAGCATGCCATTTTAACAATAGCAAAACATGGATGGATATACAACACCACAGTGTATATATCATGTCATGGTATATAGGCCATTATTGTGTCCCTTTAGGACACTGAATACAGGACCCTAACACTGCTTAAATTCATTACTGCTAGTGCTATAATATAGGGCTTAAAGATGTCTTTACATGATTAAGTTCTCTGGGTTTTAAAGTATTGTTGCTATAGCCAACTATTTCAACACACTGTTAGATACAAGCACTTCATTCTTCTCCTATTTAATATTAACCATAATATCATGTAATAAAATTAAAACAAAAGTGCCATAGGCCTAATTGTACTGTCACAGACATGTAAATCAGAAATAGCTTCAGTAAAGCTACTGTTATTATGCTGGTGTAAAATTGATATAAATTAGAAATGACTTGGATGCTGTAGCTCTGCTTTCAGATAACACAATGGAAAGGCCTCACTTAAACTCCCCTATAATGGCTTATGAATGCAATTCTCCTTACCTCATCATATTAAATGGCATTGTATCAAAAAAGACCAATATTTATAAGGGATTACTTAATCAGATAGATCAAGATAAATTAATGGTTTGGGGCCAGATTCTGAGCTGCATTGACTTGTGTGAAGTTAATGCAGACTTACATAAATTTGGCTGTGATCAGTATATAACTTACCAACACATCCAAAAAACCTGAATTGCCTAGTAGCTATAAAATGTAAAATAAGAACCCTTACTTTAGACAGACGTGTTGGTTTGGTTTGGTTGGTTGGTATTTTTTCTGATTTGACATTAAGCTAATGAACAGTATCAGAAAGGAAATGTGCCAGAAATGGTGGTTACATCAAGAACTATGAAGGAAACTAGTAATGAACTCTAGGAAAATAAATAAGGGCAAGTTCAGGAAATGTAAGTGAAAATGCAGCTCTGGTATAAATTGAATAATAAAATTCCTGGTCATATTTTGCCATAAATAGTGGTTTGGGAATTCGTCATTCACCTTATTTAAAATTCAGAAATATTAAATGTACAGGGTTCTCTCATTATAGAAGTAATAGAATTCTAGCTATTATAGAGTTAGGGTAATTTAAATTGCTATAGAATGCTTTATATCAATAAGTGTAACATCTGTATGAAATGTCCACCTGCTCCTATACTACTCAGTGTACTTTACAATCAAATGTACTTAATCATGTTAAGATGTATTCTAATGAAGTCTTATCGGGAATAACATTTTGAACACAAATACTTTTAGGCATTAAAACTTCTGCTTGAAATGAGATTGCATTGCCTTGTTTACCCTTGTTGATTAATAAGCAATCTGTTAGGATGGCCCAATTGTGCCACTGTAAGTAGATTAGTAATTCAGCTATGTTTGTGGGTTTAATCATCATTTCTCTTGAAGGCTTTAAAAAAACCTCTGTCTTTTGCACACTATCCATATGCAAAGAAAAGAGACATGTTTTTAGATGTATATACCAATGTTTTGGTTCACACTTGCAGCTTAATATTATTGATCAAGAACAGCAGCAAAACACACCTTTGAGTTAAGACATTTCTAAGTAAAAATTTCAATTTTTAAAGAAACGGTGACATGAAAATCTAGAACTGAAATTCACTTTCTATAGAATGGTTTTGTTTTGCTAATAAAATTCAGAAAGGTGATCCTGATTTTTTATCAGTTAACTCTTGTGAACAGGTTTGAGAGGTGGAGTGGCTTTTTTTTGTTTGCGTCTTATCATTAACTGGAAGTTTAAAGGCAAACACCCTGCCTTCAAAAAAGATGATAGTTTAGATTTTCTCATGGGGTCACGCACTTGCATCTGTGGCATCCCACAGAGGGAAACAGATGTTGGCAAGTTACAATTTAAATTATCTGGAAAGATCCCATGTGTAGAGCACAGTCCTGTTACATTCAGGAGTAGCAAGGCCCTGTGATAATTATTGAATACTTAAGCCATGTAATGCTATAAAAATATAAAAATATAGGTCTCAGAACCTGGGCTGAAGCAGTCATCCTCACACACAATTCTGCCTTCTGTACCCTAGCTTCATAGATATTATTATTATTAAAATATGTTATGAGTTAAAAAAATCCTGGTTTGATATTCAGTGACAGTAGAGTATAATCATGGATAAAACTGTGCTTGAAAGCACCCCATGCCATTAACTGCTTCCGGGTGGTAGATCTCGCTCTATATTCTCTGGCATGTAGGGTGCATTATTTATACTGCTGCTCAATAAGGTTCCCAGTACAGTTTCTTGGGTTTTTGGTGGAGAACCAACATATCCTGGCTCCCATCAAGTTTCACTATTAGGATTTAGCAATTATCTCCCATTGTCCAGTTTATGTCAGACTGCATTCTCAGTAACACTGGAACCAGTATGATGAAATAAATGCAGTGAATTACTCCTCTTCAAGGATGATGCAATTGTCACAGTTTTCCTACATTTACTTGAATATGGAACTACACTGAAAATATTTTATGATAACAAAAAACATCTGTAAACAATTTTATACTGAATTTTCTCCTTCTGTAATGTTTCTCCTGTGACAGGGTGCATATGACCCATAATTTCTATTGTTTTTTCTAAAAATATGCATATTCTCATTGCATGACTACAATTTTTCCCTCTTATTTTCCTGTAGAATTTCTGAAGCTGATTGCTGTCAGAGTAACTAATTTCAGATGTGTCCCAGCTGAATGAAAAAGAAAGGAAGAATAACCGAGTCTACACCATAAAACTTTCAGCATTATTGAGACAGTTAGCTATGTATGGCATTTTTTTTGAGAAGACTGAACATAGTGTTATTCCTTCTCTGCTATTAAGGTTAAGACTGTCTTCATCTGAAAATAAAACACTAAGCTTTGACACAAGTATGGGAATTTATGGAAGACCTGAAAAAAATGTTGCAAGACAGAGATTGGGCACCACTAAATATCAGATAATAATTAATTATTTCAATTTGCAAAGTATTCCATGCTGACATCTGTTGTTTGTCTATCCTTCAGTCTCTATGCTCTGAGATCAAGCAGAGGCGCCGTGGGGTAGCCTCTGTGCTGCGATTATGCCAGCACCTCCTGGATGATCAGGAGACCTGCAACCTAAATGCAGATCACCAGTCCATGCAGCTGATAATTGTAAACCTTGAGAGAAGGTGGGAAGCCATTGTCATGCAAGCTGTCCACTGGCAAACAAGGCTACAGAAGCGATTGGAAAAAGACTCGGTGAGTGATGCGTGCTTTAGAAAGATCTCATGTGATTTCATCCTTCACAAGAAACGCTTTTTCAGCACAGGAGAAACATATCCATCTTTGAGTGTTTTCTTCTGACTGAGATTCTATTCCTAGTTTTTACTGTCTACAAGTGAATCTTCAATTCTTCACAAAGCATTATGTTCTATGGACAAAACTGATGAATAATATAAACTCATAATATACATATTGTATTTGCTGGATATTTAATCTCATCACTTCTGATCCCATCCAGTAATAAAAAAAATCTTCTCCTGGTGCTAAGTTGTTCAGTACCTAGCAGAATTGGGCCCAAAGACATATTTCACTGATTGTAAATATATTTTAGAAAAAGAATTTCCTGTGTAACTAAGACTGGTTTTAATTAGCATCCCAGCAGTAGATCTGTATTTCACATAGAATGCCATGGGTATGTGATTAATATACAATCCTGTGTTATTTGAATATAAGTA
Organism: Lichenostomus cassidix; assembly: GCF_008360975.1. Lineage (NCBI taxonomy): Eukaryota > Metazoa > Chordata > Aves > Passeriformes > Meliphagidae > Lichenostomus > Lichenostomus cassidix. The sequence continues at coordinate 26,187,543 of NC_139486.1, read as the reverse complement.
AAATGCAGTAATTTGCTTTTATCTCAGGAAAATGATTCCTAAGAGGCAAAATAGCACTCTGCTTAAACCATCCATTAAGTGGCATGAATTAGATTGGTTTTCTACAGCAAAAAACTATATTACAAAGCAGGGGGAATAAAATAATCCCTACTGTAACACCATTGACTGTAACAGATGAATTGGCTCAGCATGTTTTGTGCTACTATCATACTGCTGAAGTCTGTGTACTGTAGCTACATGGACAGCAATGATAATCCTATGTAGTTCTTATAATGAAGAGTCTTGATGAGATTTGGGAACAAGTGACAATTTTTTAGGTTTATATCAAGCAAAGCAAAGGAAAAAAAGCTTGACACATCATTCTTAACAATTCTGACTAACTGTGAAACACTATTTTTGCCTTCTTTTTTAAAAAGTTCCTTCACAAAAAATAACACAAGCTGTAATTTTCTGGTTCAGTTATGGTACTACATTATGAAGATACATAAGGCATTGTTTAGGAGCACTAGCAGTTCCTGAGTGAAAATGCTGTTAGTCTAAACAGCCCAAGAAATAGTGAGTTAGTGAGGAGTGCTATGGACGAGTGAACTGGTGAAGGTAATAATGTTGTTTGGTTGCCTTTATCAAAAGTTATCACATAGGAGTGCTCCTCTGCCTGTCTGGTTTATTGGCTGTTTTGCTTTAGGTATTGACATAGAAATGGGACTCAATGAAGGAAGAGCTTTGAACAGACTGTTAGGACAAGTCAAAAGGGGCTCTGTGTGAGGCAACACGGAAAGAAGACATTCCTGAAAAGCAGATGTAGTGTTGGTTTTATAAGTGTGGGATTAGTCAACTGTCAATGTAAAAAGTGAGGATAATTGAGGAGGGTCAGTTGAGCCATCAAAAATTTGATTTGGTTGGAAGAAATGCAAAAATGAGGAAGCTACATGCAAATGTACAAGGGTACAGAGAAAAGACTATTTTTCTACCTTTCCTTATAGTTCTGTGTACAGAGATGCAAGTACTGACTGAAGAGGAATGCTATTGGAAACAACCAAGATCAACTAAGAGCTTGCCACTATATGACCAGCAGAAAAATGTCAAATCTTAATGACACTAAGATTCCCCTCCAAGAGCTATTGAGAGCTGTAAATGTCACAGGTTGATGCACATTATCAGAGGGAGAATCATCATAATGAAAAAGCATGAAGAAAAGAGGAGACCTGGGGAGGAAAGAGCAAGAGTTCCATTTTGTTTGTGCTTGGTTTATGCTAATAGACACTAAGAAGGAGGTATTTAAAAAACAGAAGAGTGGGGTTAGATGGAGGGAGTTTGCTTGAGTCCTCTGTCCTGAGATAGGAACTGCAGGTATCTGAATATTTATTAATATCTAAAAAGGAGAAAGGGAAGCAGGCACAGTAAAAGGCAAGTTCAAGTCTAGCGAAAAGCAGAAGATGAAGGAAGAGAAATTAACAAGAAAACTCCAGAGGGTGGAAGCAAGAGCAGGTAGACTGTCAGGAGCACACAGAAATTTTCCAAGTATCCAGGGATCAGGTTCAGAAAGATAAGGCCCTTATAGGACTAAGTGTGCCCAGGGACATGGAGGGCAACAAATAAAGCTTCTATAGTCACACTGGTGATAAAAAAAAAAGGCTAGAAACAATTTGGTCCTGCTCCTGAAGGAAATGGGAGAACTGGATATGTGGGATATGGAGATGGCTGAGGTACCTACCCGGTCACTATTTTGCTTCAGTCTTCAGTAGCAAATGCTCCAGCCACACTGCTCAAAATGCAGAATTCAAAAGCAGGGACTGGGAGAATGAGAATCTCATGCTATAGGAGATGATCAGGTTCAAGATGTTCAAGATGTCATTCCCTCTAAGGAACCTGAAGGTGCATAAGTCCACGGGACCTGAAGAGATGCATGTGCAGGTCCTGCAGGAAGAGGTGGGTGAAGTAGCTAAGCCACAATCCATATTTGAGAAGCTGTGGCAATCCAGAGAAGTTCCTACTGAACTGACAGGAAACAGGAAAACAGAACCCCCATTTTTAGAAAAGGGGGAAAAAAAGAAACCCTGGGAAACTACAGACTGGTCTGTTTTAGCTCTATGCCTGGCAAGATCGTGGAGCAGACTCTCCTGGAAACTATGCTAAGGCACATGGAAAATTAAGAGGTGATTCTTTACAGCCAACATGGCTTCACTAAGGGTGAATCATGTCTTGTAAATTCGGTGGCCTTCTATGTGTTGGACTTGTGCAAAGCATCTGACACTGTCCTGCACAACATCATTTTTTCTAAACATCACAGAAATAGATTTGATGAATGGAAAGCTCAGTGGATTAGGCCTGGCTGGATGATTGCACTCAAGAAGTTGTGGTCAGTGGCTTGACGCTCAAATGGAGACCAGTGAAAAATTATGTTCGTCAGCAGGTGGTACTGAGACAGGCATTTTTGACATCTTTTTTGGTGACATGGACAGTAGGACTGAGAGCACCCTCAGCAAGTTTGCTGCTGACACCAAGCTGTGTGGTGCAGTTGACAAGCTGGACGGAAGGGAAGTCATCCAGAGGGACCTTGACAGGCTTGAGAGGTGGGCATGTGCAAACCTCAGGAATTTCAACAGGGCCAAGTGCAACGTCCTGCACCTGGGTTGGGGTAATCCCAAACACAGGCTGTGGGGAGAATGGATTGAGAGCAGACCAGATAAGAAGGAGAACACATAGAGAAGGTAAAAGAAAGTAATCTAGAGGGCAGAAAAATGCAAGGAATTAATTTCTTGAGAATCTGTTCCAGGGCGGTCAAAAGTAAAACAAAAATTAGAAGGAAAATGTTACAGAACTTTCATTAGGATTAAGGAAAAAACAGTATTAGTGAGGATCCAGAAAGAAGTTTTCTAGAAATTGTAGGTAGGAGTTTTAAACAATACATTATATTTAAATGAGATGAAAGTCAAGAAATAAAATAATACAAATGCTGTCTCAACAGTTGCAGAGAATTTTGATGGTAATGAGTCTGGAAGAGCAAGAAATGAAAACAGAAGTAAAAGAATTCATCAAGGAAATAGGCTGGGCAAGTGAATGGGTTAGAAGATAAATATGAGACCAAGGAATAGAAAAGATTGATAAAGAAAGAATATACAGTAGCAGAGATTTTTAATTCTCTTGAGAAATGCTGGTTATGTTTTTGTGATAGTTCTATCTTCGGAATATTTTTAGTCATATTACTAATGTGTTGCTGCAGTTGCTCTAATAAATTTGGTTAGTGCTACACAAAATGTTTGATGATCTGACCAGCAGTAGTAAAAACAGTTGCATTTTGGAGCTTCAGAAATAAGTATGTGCAGTATTTAGGCAACAACCAAACCAAAAACAGCTCTCAGAATCCTGAATTTTTTTGTTAGAGGCTGAGTATTGCTGGGTCTAGAACAGCCCAAGAGGGTTTGAACTACATTCCAACTGTGTTATCTAAAAGGTAAAGTACCACAAATCAGCATTTATTTTGTTTTAGTAAATGTGTATCTCCTATTTGACTTGGACAGAAAGTTCCATTTGTGAGATATATTAGAGAGTGCTGACAGAGGTCCGAGTTACTGTAGTGAAAGCATATTATCTTCTTTTGCATGTGGGCAGTTCCACTAAATAAACTGGTAGGAGCTAATTAGAGCTTGGTGCTGCTCTTGCAGCAGGAGCGAAGTCTTGTGTTTCTGTTTGGGACTGCAATCGATCAGGAATTAAGGCATGGTGAGGATATGAGTACAGAATATTGCTTGGTATGTGGGTGCTTGGAACTTCACAAGGTACCTGCTGCTTTGTTCCCATTTTGCCTGAGGATGTCTGGAGTTACTTGCTGGGCTGAGCTGTAACCTCTCAGCTGAGGGGTATATCATTCTTTCTGCTGAGAAATACCAGCCATTTAGACAAATCACAATGCTCATCTAATTTTCACTGTAGGCTGTTTTGTTTTGGAACCTCTTATCCTAGGCTGCTTTATAATAATATGTTTCTTTTAACTATGTCAGTATCTAAAAGTTTCTCTTGTTGATAAAACTATCTGTATTCCCACCCAACATTTAAATATGCCCCAGCCACTGCAGGATTCATGTTTCTATTACTTTCCTGGCCTGAGTTGGCATGTTCTAACCTTCCTTTTCACTCAGTTCCTGCGCAATCATTTCTTGGGTAGGTACCAGAACCATTTCTTCTGCTACCCTATCTCTCTGTATTTGATGATGTGCCAGTCTTGGCACACAAACTGTATCCCTTGGTAACAAGTCTGTCTTTGTGGTTGCCCACAAAATACTGTAATTTATGAAAACAAATGAGATGTTTTTATACCCTGATGGCATCTGACTCATTCATGGCATCTGACTTGCTGACAGTAAATAAGATACCCCAGATGATGATATAGCCTCAGTGCAAGAGTCACTTTCATCTTCTACTGTCTTCTTAATTTGTGTACTGGGATCTTCCTTTGTCCTCTTTCTGACCCTTTTTACATTCAGTCACTTATCTAGGCCACTTAAAACATTAGAAAGTTACAATGGAATTAACCAGAGAAAGCTTTTACATTTATTTTGAGTTGTTTGTCTTCATTGATGGTCTTCAGGAATCTTTAATTTTGCTCACCTTTTGCAATAGTGGGCACCAGTAAGTTTACAAATAACAAGATATTAACATGTACTTCATGCACCTAAAGTTGGGTAAAAGCTGTCCTTCTCATAAACAAAAAATTCTGTCTAGAATGTGAAATTATTAATAAGGATCACTCCAGAAAGATGAAATATGGTTAGACTCAGTAGGTTAATCTAGCTATAAAGACCGAAGTATTCATACAGTAAAAAAACCACAGAGAACTGGAAGCAGTCCTAATTTGTTTTAGCAAAAGGGTTTTTATCTTCCCCATCTGTTTGTTTTGGTGGTTTTTTTATTTTTGTTTTCATTTTTTGGGGTAAATTATTTTCATCCAGATTTGTCATTCCATATTTTGCTGATATAATGTTATATATCACCTTAATTTTAACTTCAGGATTACACAGATGCCTTATAGCTTGCCTAACAAGACTCTGCTAGGAATCATCTTAAAAGAAAAAGGAGACTGCCTGGCAATTGCAATAGCAATAGCAACAATCTTCATTTAACTAAACTCAAAATTGCCATCTAAAATTCCTGCTCAACAGCTGGAGAAGCTTTAACTCACTATGCACCTTCCTCTAGAAGGTGTAGTCTACTTGAAAGACTGTGAAGTTAAAAAAGGATTTGGGACAGACTTTATTTATCATAATTTATTGTGCCCATAAATTAAGTTGAAGTGTGAATATATAAGTTTTTTTCTGCAATTTTTAAAAAAATCCTTTGCTCAGCCGGTGGTATATCCAATGCAAGTTATGTGTTTAACCTCAATGGGTTATTCTGGCTGCTACAGATGTTGCCAGTTTGGGCATGTCTTGTCCAGGTCAGGTATGTCTCTGTATAAAAGGCTACGATGAGGTGGCCATGGAAATTGACTTTTTTGGGACATGGAGAGAGAGAGAGAGAGAAAACTGTGGTTTCTAATGGATTTTACTTTAGCTGCAGTTCAATATTCCTGTGTTTTTGGTGAGTGGAGAAGCTGCTATTTCTCCAGACTGCTCATTCATTGCATGAGAAACATACCTGTTTTATGGAGCAGACAATTTCTTTTCTAATTCAACAGAGAGGGCTAATTATTGAAGGGACAGTGTTATTCATGCATTTAAAATGGAGATTTTGAGCTAAGGCGATTTGAGTTAGGTGCTGTAGTTCTCACTTTGTCCTAACGTCTGAAATATTGTCTGATCACCAAGTTCACTACTTTACTTCATGGAAAAAAAAAAAGGAAAATTATTTCTCTTCTTCTGAGTCATGTTATGCGTACATTACACTGTAAGTCCAGCAAAGCCCTCGTCTGTATTGGCTTGAAAGTATGCTGTACATCCAGCCACATAATTGAAAATAATAAGGCCACAATAAATGGGATGGCCTTGGGGTATAACACCCAAGGGATTCAATTGGTGTCGCTTTGTATCAATGTCCATGCATCATGGTAATTGAGGTAACATAACCAATTACCACGTTTTAATTAGAGTTGTAAGGACTTGGGAAAATCTGCAATGGTGAGACAGCTCACTGGAAAAAAAAGAGAAAGGAAAAAAAAGAGAAAGGCACTTCTTTCCACAAGCCTGTTTCTGAGGAAGTATAGAGCCTGCTTAAAGGGCTGTTCAGGGTTTTTACCCGACATTCTCCTGGTTTCCTTCTTTATAATGTTGGAAAAAACAAATTGTTAAAATGTACTATATTACTTCTGATTTGGTATCTTTTTTTCTTTTTCTCTATTTACCTGTTTCTGTGATGCTTTCTGGGAAAGACGACAGTTTTTCATAATGTTGGGCATGTTGTCTCCCCTTCACTTCTCTATATTTACTTGACTGATGGAATATTTTTTTAACCCATGGAATGACACTTGTTCTAAGATTAAAAAATACACAGACAAACCCACTTCCTTCAGGGGTAAAAAATGAATCTATCATTGCTCAGTTATTTGCTATACAGCTTCACTAAACAAAACTCAGTTTTTACTAGTTTTTTTATTGCATCACAAGTTATCATTTTGTAAGGTGAGGTCTAACTAAAAATCTTGCATAAAATTTAGAAGCTCATCAGGAATGTCTAGCATAGCAGAGTGCTGAGGGATGATTAACTTAATTGGATGAGGAGGGCACACTACATATTGAACACCTATTACATGATCTAGCCCTTACAAATTATTTAATTGTTTATCTTTGAACCTTTACAAATTGGTTTTTTTCATTATCTATCACAATTATTGTTTTGATATTGGACCTCTTCTATATAGCCTATCACAGTACAGTTTTGATGGCTTGCATTTGACCACTTTGGTGCTTCCTTAAAATATTTTTTTAAGTGAGTGGATGTTTGATTTTAGAGTTTGTAATATGATGCACCATTCTCATATGTGAGGTGTGTATATTTTTGAGCTTCTGGGTTGCATTGCAATATCCATGTCAGACAGCATGGAACAATTATCTGTAGGGTCTAAAATGTAGTTACAGAAACAGTGAACATAAGTCTAGATTTTTCTTGGACTTTAATTGACTGTAGGTGATATGCCCCGCATTCTTGCAAGAAATTCTGTGTTTCTTGTAAGTTTCTTGAGGACCAGCCACAGTTATGATGGCAGCCATCATGGCAGTACACAGAGTCTGGATGAGCTGACAAAATAGAAGCTAGTAAAATCTTTATTGTTGAACAGATCTTAGTGAAAAATTGCAGACCCAGTCAAGTTTAGTCAAAATTCAGATAAATGCTGTGTTGTATTCTTGAGAGAGTCTCCTGGGTGGTCACATGCAGCAGTAGGTTTTTAGAGTGAACAGAAAGAAAAAAAAGAAATACATATAAGTCTTTCAACAGAGGGCTATACTCCCTCCTCAGAGACTGCAAATTTTTCTGTCAAACTGAAAGTATAAGGTAACAATCCAAGAGTGAAATACTCCCTGCATTTCACCAATCTGCTATGTTATTCGGCTGTTTCCCTCACTCCGGCAGATGTTGCCATGTTTTGCCATGGCTTTATAAAATGATGGGAAGTTCAAGCTCATAACCCCAGCCAAACCAGACAAAGTCTAGACCTCTGAGAGAGTGAACCTTCTCAAAGGTGGCTCATCTGAGCTCACTGCCGCAGAGTCATTCTTTTAGCTCTTGATCTAATTTAAATCACATAGTGGACTTCATTATTGACAACCAATTGTTGGTTGAATTAGACAAGGAGAGGCTAATGGCTAATCCAGACTCCAGAGACTAAAGCAGCCTTATTCCACTACTTCAGAATCTCTGTTAAACCATACTAAGCCTGAGCTCTCCCTGTGGAGAGGATGGAAAGTAAAGGTACAGTCTACCAATTCTCTAGAGTCACAGAAGACGATTTGGGACTAGGCTGAATTGTTAAGGTTGATAGCAAATATAGTCACCAATTCTACTTTGTTGCTTCCCTGAGCACTGTTTGTCTTGGTTAGTGAAAAGAGAGCACTGAATAGAAAGTCTTCATGTGTAGCATAGTTTCAGTATGGACAATGATAGGAATAGGCTTTTCTGTGAAATCTCTTTCAGTGCAGTTTATCTTTGCTCCAGAAGGTGAACCAGCTGAAGCAGAAAGAATAGCTCAGCATTCTTGTTCTTGCAGTCCCTTGCCCTGAACTGAAATGTCTAGAAATACATTTCCTGCTAATGTTGATGCTATTGATTACATATGAATTTTTGGTTTATATAACAGTGAAACCTACTAGAGCATTTCTTGTAGCTTGTTCAACCAAAATCCTACAGTAGCAAGTTCCAATCGCCATTGTCTTCAACTGGAACTCAACATACTACTTTGAGATACATATTTCTCTTCTGCAACTCCTTGCTAATCTGCAGACACATTTAGTTTCTTCACCTTTTCCAGGGTACCCAGCAAACTTTCTAAAATGAGAGGTGAAATTTACTTTTTGTGAAAAGTAAGTTATTTGCATGAGCATAGGAAGATAAATTAAATTGCATTAAAAGTAAAGAGTTATTTTAATGATGAAAACAACTGCGACAATACTTAATTATTCCAAGCCCTATTTGATTTTTTTCTTGATGAAACACAAAAAATTTCTTGACATTTACTTGCTTTATTAGAAGACCTGGTTCATTTATGAGACTGGGAATGCTTCATAATGGCTGCTCATAATTAAAAAAAAAAAAAAAGGCTATGAAAGCAACATAAATAAAGTATATATTTCCCAGTATCATTATTTTTAACCCAAATATGATACTTGATCATGCATAACTACTGTCCACACCTCATCCTACAGTGGAAAACTGACTTCAGTTATTCAAGACAGAAAATACCGCGGTCACAGTGTTGCAAGACTAGGAACCTGGTGTTAGAATTAGCTCAAAGCATAGTGTCTGAATTGCGTATAAAATACTTTGACTGTACTAATGTTTTTAGTTACATCCTGTGAGAAGTCAGTTCTAGTGACTGACAAGTCTTTAAATTGCTGACCTTGTTCTTTTTTATGCTTTATTATATTAGGGGAACAATAACATAAACTTGCTGGCTCAATGCCACAATTTTTTGTATACACATCTACATATATTTTAAAGTATTACTTTGGATTTCTTCTTTATTCCTTTCCTGATTAGTTCAGTTTTAAACTGTTCAAATGCATGAATTCAGAGAGGGAAAATCAATCTATTTTAGAGTTACTTAAACACTTAAAATTATTATATCTCAGAAACTTTCAAGCTGGTCAGTGGTGCTGTGCTACCCAGTAAGAAGTTGTAAATCTGTCTTCTGGGAATATATGAACCCTCTGTGTTCATCCATGCAGTCCAAAGATACTCCTGTTCCTCAGCTATCTTGTCATTGACTCTGTATTCTAGACTGGTGTTGTTTCAGAGTTGGATGAGAAATTCATAGCTAGTAAAAAGTTGGTAACATTTCTCTGCTGATCTGATTTTTTTTAATGGTTGAGGTTTACAAACACCCAAGAGATATAGAATGCCACTTAGGCCTTCAAAAGTAACAGTTTATCACATGGCTCTGTAATTCAACATATGATCATGAAAACTCCGTCATATTTCTCATATGTAATTGAATTTGACTCCTGTTGGGGGCATATCCAACATTCTTAATTTCTTTGCATTTATAGGTAACTACAGTATTTGAAAATCAATTTGCCACAGTCATTTAAAATAAATACTCTACAAATAGTAAAATTCAGGTTTTGATATGAGAGAATTCAATCCTGTAAAACCTAGAAAAGTGAGATTTATAACTTTATACTGGGAAAAGTCAACACCACAGTAGCAGGTTTTGGCCTTTATATCATGGCAGCATATGTTCTACCAGTCATCTGTCAATCTATTGGTCTTTTATTTCCTTGCTACAAATTAGCAGTGGGTAAAGCACTTTTGCACAGCTTTGATAAAGACATATTCCTTTTTTACTGAAACATACATTAGAACTGCAAGGTGACTAAAATCTTCAGTTGAATTCTCCAGAATAATTAGTTTTAGTAGGAAAATAAGTAATATGCAGAAATTGGGAATCCAAATGTCTTCCGAAAGCATGTAGATACTGAAAGAACTGTCAAACACCATTTAAACAGCAAATTTACCTTATTAAGAAAGAAATGGTACATTGGTTAGGTTTTTATTTTCAAGGACAGAGGTCTTCAAAAAAACTCACTTCCTATTTAGGCACTTAGGTATAGGGTCGGATATTTAATAGTGCTCAGCAGACACTGACTCTCATTGCAATGCATTGTGTTGAAATTACAGGATGAAGTCAGTGTTTTATTTGTATGCCTAATATCCACTAATCATAAGTTCGTGATTCAGGCCAGCATTGTTTTAAAAATTATAGTTAAAGGAAATATGAAAGTCACAAACTTGTGATTATTAAATTAATTTGACTTGTTGCTCTGCATGTTTGATGAATCCAACTCTGCAAGGAATGGTATCTGAGTGTAATTGAAGCTAATTTTCAGATCTTTTTTTTCAAGAGTTCTCAAATAAAATAGTTTTTAGAAAAAGAAGAGGGAACCTGATATTCTGACAGGTTGAATTGCAGTTTTTCCATCTTACAAGGGCATTCCATATTGGATGATGAGGCGACAACCCTCATGCCACTCTGGAAATATATTTGCAGGATCTTCAGGAAGTCATGCATAGTCAGTATCTCATTGTACTATAGGATATTCTAGGTGCTGCATCAGCTCTAAGCAGGCAGGAATACAATTGTAAAGTATTTTAAAAATAAATGGAAATAACTAAAGTACAATTATTCACTCTTTTTTTTAACACACAAAGTAAAATGTACTTTATGAAATTATCAGGCAGGAGATTTAGAACAATCAAAAGGGAATACTATTTTAATGGAGTGGATAATAAAAATGAAATTTGTTCCTACAGGATAGCAAAAATACAAATGAGTTCAGTAAGCAATTAGACAAATTGATGGAGGAGACATCAATTAATGCTTAATAAATTCCAACTCTGAATGTCCCCACAGGCTGACTTCTCAAATTTGGAATGGTAGCTTCTATACCCTTCTATGTGTTGGAGGGTTTTTAAACTTTTCCATAAACATTCACTACCAACCACTGCAGGAGATGGACTCTGCTGAATGGACTGTTGATCTCACCCAAAATGACAGATTCTGTTTGAAAGCACGTGAACATGCAGATTTGGAGGCTTACCTATACTATGTGTACAGTGAAGAACTTTTACAGTATGCCTTGAGAGTTTTCATTGTGTTTGGAGGGTTTTTTGCTATTTCCAAGGACTGGAACACGGCCATTTAGGTAGTGTGCTTTCACCAGAAGGAAACTTTCAAAAATGTACCCACTTAACAGTTTTCCAAGATATTTCTAACATATTTTTCTCTAAAACATACAGAAAATATAGTAAGTACCTCTACACAATATTTAAATAGGTACATACATTTTTGTTAGAGGTACTATAATATGCATTAAATAATAAAATGTAAATTATGAGCACTGAAGATCTGAATTTCATTTCTCCTTACATATAAGATATTTGTGTCATCATTGTATCTCTAGTCCATGTCCAGGTCTTCGTGTTTGGTGTGTGTGCATTAATATGTAAATTACCTTGCCAGATGCATTAAGCAGTGTTTGTTTATTCTATTTCTTTTGGCATAGCATATAACTGAATATCTGCCAAAAATGTGGCTGCTTCAGGGAACACTGTTTGAGTCCAAGGAAGTTTTGGAAAGAAAGATATATCATAAGTCTTTACTCTGTGAAACAGTAAATTCAAAGGAAACTCTGTTCATAAAAAATATCTATATTAATGTAAAATAATGAGTTTGTAAAACACAATGAGCAAACAGAATCTTTTTAGAACAATCTGTTTATATTGGCTTTGTAAACAAGAATACAGTACTAAGAGGCAGTGATTTTTCATGCGTGGGAAGGATGACTAAATTTGGTGAAATGTGAAAATGGAAAGTTTAAGAAAAATTATTTTAAAATGGCATATTAATCTCCCCTAACACATAGCAGTTGAGTGCATTTAAATTTAGAAATCAGTGACGTTTAAGTGTTTAAAAATTGCATTAATGATGCATAGAGCTATCTACTTATACTTGCAATCCTTTCAGTCTTCCAGGCTGACACTTCCTTTTTTATCCAGCCAGCTAATTTCCCCTCCTTTGTGAGGAGTAACTGTTTTCACACTAGTGCTTACCCAGCAAGCCTCCTCATTGTTTCATGGTTAATTATCTTCTTGAGCTTCACCTTCTCGAGTGAACGGAGAAAGACTGGGCCTCCCTACAGCTCTAATGAAAGATAAGTTTTAAAGATTCACTTTGTGAATAGATGCAGTGTCTGATCTACAAACATAATAAATGAGTTCCTAAATTTTATGGAGTCACAGCTTATCCAACAGGGTAACTGAACAATTCAGAAAGACGCTTTATTCTAAAAATCCATTTTGATTTTTAAGGAGAGGAATATTTTTTCAGTGTGGAACCAATTCCATAAACTGTTCCAAAATTTCTAAGCATTACACAAAAAGTACATGTCAAACATCCAGTTCCAGTAAAAACCTGAGCAGCTGCAGGAAAGACTTTAAGCTCTACACTGCATATTAACAAAACTTCTACTGATAGAACATTAATACTAATACCCCTGTGTTCCCCAGTTATTACTTTGTAAACTCTTAGTATTCATTAGACTTCTTGTGCCTCAGCAGCACTGAAAATAGTCATTGTGGACAGACTGAAATCTTCAGCTTATATTTCAATTTGAGCACAAGTTTAAACTGTGTGATGTGGCTAGCACAGTTTTTCCCATGAGAGGTTTTCTTGTGTTTTGTAAATAAAGATAAAGTTTGGATGTTTTTGGAACAGTGTCTCAGAACTTGGACAGTGCAGGCCTGGCCAATCAGGCCTGGGGGAAGGCTTCTGACTGACCAATCTGGGTGACTTTTGAGAACTCTATAAATGTGATGAAATCAAAACAATAAAGGTCATTCCTTCTTGCCACTGAGAACCGATGCATTCATTACTCTGCTAGCTGCTCAACAGCGACAGTGTGACATTTAAAATAACCTGTAACAGAAGAAAATTGAATGGCAATATAGTGATTTTGTAACAGTGAGTTACTCCCTATTGCAATTTTGTACTGAGTCAAACTAAGCCAAGCACATACAAACCTTTCACAATAGCAAGATATAGTTGTCCACTACTTTGGCTTCTTCTAAGTGAATTTCTACAAAGTATGTTTATGTCAAATAATTTCCCGAGTCACCAAACCAAACTGTGCACATAATACTGGTACTTGAGACATTGCACAGGACCTGTTCAATGTACTGTCCTACACTGGAAATTCCAATCCTTTTTATTCAGCCAGCTCCAGAGCCGTGTTGACATCTATTATGTACAGAGAGAGCTATAAACATAATCACTTACCAGAGAAGGAGACAAGAAAATAATCTGGAAGTTCAAGAATGAGATGATCTTGGTGAAAGAGCTCTGCCTACCTAGGGACTGCTTATATTTGGAGATTAGGCCAGTGTTTCTGCATTGCAATATTTGAAAAACAGCTTTTCTTAGCTATAGGCTGTGTAATGGCAAAGAGCAATTGTACCGGTGTAGCCTCAAAGTGCTTACCATTGTAATTTTGATCCATTGCCAGAACTATCTGCCGCTTACTAACAACTGTGATGTTTAACTTAACACTTGGAAATCCATGGGTAGGCAGACTGCGCAAATACTTATTGTATGCAGTATTCTTCTAGCCTTTGGTTTAACAATACTTGCTTATTGACTCCCCTCAAGTCGATATCCCAAATTTGCAGATGGTGAATCAAACACCTCAGGAAATACCAGAACTGAAATTACAAAGAAATTGTGTTGAAAATTTAAATAAGGGGGACAAGGAGTCCATTCTCATTGATAACATGAATTTGGTGGTCTCTCAGCTGATTCAGAAGAAGAAACTGATGATAAGGACAGGTATTTTTCATGCAGTCCTGTTATTCATAAATAATAGATAGTCTCCCTTTCCAGTATACTGGAAGAATTTTTATTTAGAAGTTCAACTCTCTCTATTCCAGGTCTTCATGCAAAAAACTTTCTTTCTAGTTTTCTCCTGAGGTCAACCTCCTAAGGGCTTATGTCCTGCTCCTTTGTACCTTATATCTATCTATGTTTCTATGGTGATTCTTACTCTTCAAAGTTTTTCACAAAAACTCATTTCTGCTGAAACAAAGCTCTTAAAAAAGCCATGATATCAGGTGTCCTGATGTGCCTGCTATAGGTTGGAGATGGCTATTGTGTCCATTCACAGCATCCACTGAGTTGTTCTGGTTTAACAGGGAGTACACTGTTAAAGGAGCACCAGTTCTAATGCAAATGATACTAATTTGAAAGTATTCTTAATCAGTTTGCAGACCTCTTAACCACTACAAAGAGAAAAAAATAGTGATTTTATTATGCCATTTTGCTTGTACAATTTTTTTATGAGCATCTAAAAGCAGAATGCAATTTATTTGCCATTAATACTGGTGTTCCACAGATTCCCTTGATTTCATGGATATTTTATAGTCTTAGCCATAAAGACCCCATTTGGGTCACATTCTGAGACTTGGCATGGATGAACTCTCACCAACTTGCATGGGCATGTATTTGAGGTACAGTGCCAGGATTTGCTCTGTTCTGAACTATGTGTGCATGGAAACATTTTGGGTTTGAAAGCTAGGAATGTTTTGCTAGGAGTTTCATAAAGGGCTTGTGATGGATTCTTGAACAAAGAAAATCATATATTTCTCTGAAGTAAAGGTGAGATATGAAATGACATTCAAGGGCGAAAAATCCTGTCATGTAACCTCTTGACAGATGAAAAGAAAGCTACAAAGCAGTAAAAACAGCAGTCAGTAAAATATGCCATGTAGCCAGGTTTTCTCATAAAAAAAAAAGCCCAAATACACAACTTGTGATATAGATCTGGGATTGTAAACCTATTTGGATGTCAATATTATTCAATATAAAATGTTATAGGTGTTCTTCTTTCTAGTAACATTTAAGGGGCTTCTTTAGCAAATGAGAAACAGAGATGTTAGAAAGGATATGGTGCCAAAAACAAGGCTACTGCTTCCATAGAGGATGGAAAACAGATACAGGATAGGTCATTCAGAATGATGCACTGATGCACAGTGCAGGTTCTGAACTTGTTGTTGAGCAAGCTTTTGCCTTGATCTGGGATTAAAGTTGGTTGCTGCAGGCCTTCTGCTGACATGGCTCACCTTCTGTTTCAGCCTGGCTTGTACACTCCAGCTGGAGTGTGATGGAGAGGCTGGAGCCTTTCACTCTTTCTTTTGTCCATCTGGTGCTGCAGGCAGCTTACCAAGGAAGTTAGAAGACCCTCATAGGACTCATATGCAGGCTCGACTGACCCCAGAATGTTACCTAGCATCATCAAGTGACATTGAAATAGCAGAAGAATGCTTAGAGAATGGCCAATTTCCCTGATTTCTAAAACACTTCTACTACCAGTAGGGATCAATAGTTTTCAGGTTAGAATCCTCTTCAAATGTCACTGCAGTTATTTTATCTGTTGCTTAGAAGATGTGTCCACAAGGCTGCTGCCACCATAAAGAAAATTACCTGTTTTAAAACCTGGATATGACAATAGTAGTAATCTAGACTGTTATTTCTGAGCATTATCAGAGAACTTCAAACATCATCATAAAGACCTGAGCATTGGTGGAGCCTCAGTTCTTCCCAGCTCATACTGAGACCATTGCAGGTGACATCTGTGACTGCAGAGGGCAGAGGCAAAGTCAGTGTCCTTTCTGTGGTACAGGAATCTGTGCATACAACCCCCCAGGTAGGACCCTGGTGCTACCTGTAAGCATGCGTAACCCTTGAAAGAAAAGGAGGACTTCTGCATGTGCAGGATTGCGCATGTAATTTCACCAAGAGAGACAATAATATTTGTAAAATGCATTAATAGATTACCACAGGTTTAGTTCTCATTTTCTCAGGAAATAAATGTATATCTGCTTTTAATTACGATTATAACAAATATGTATGGTCATGACATGTTTCTTTCCTGATCTGTGATAAAGCATGCTGCCTCCATATATTCTGAGACTATATTATAATGTGTAGGCCGCTTCAGTATTATGCACAAGAAACATTATGCATATGCTTATGCATATTAAAACATTGGGAAATGGGGATAGTTTTCTTTTCCCTGTTATATAGGGAACACCATTTAGAAAATGAGTTTAAGTGAGGCAGAGGTGAAGTGGTACTGTACACATGACCATTTCCCTCAGCAGAAGTACTTGGCATACTTGCATTTTTCAAAAGACAAAATCATGTTTGTCTTCCTTGAATGTGTATGCATTCCTGGAGGTGGGGGATGGTGTTCTGTCCTTTTTCTTTTTCCCCTGGCCTCTAAGTGCAGTTGAGTTTGGATAATTTGGCCACAGCAGCTGAAGGATATGTTGCAGGGAGGGAGGAAGAACAGAGTTTGTATTTATTATTGTAAAAGCTCTTTTTTTCATGTTAATTCCTTTAAAAAAATGTAATAGTACGTAGGGGTTATATTACAGGCCTGTTTCACCAACACAAAGTATCTATACTGGAGTAGCACATGCAAATGAAGTTGAAACAGAGAATCATTGTTTAATATAATTTGCTTCAGAAAAATATAATTTGCTTCAGAAAAAAGCTAAACTATTCTTGTTTTAGTAAAGGAAACAAATGAAAAAATGCATTTTGACACTCTTCCTTAAAGAACATTGGGGCTGAGGAAATGTCTTTATTTGGCTTAGTAACCTTATTTCTTCCCATTAACATTATCTGCAGCTTAACTGGTTAGCCATTAAACACCAACTCTACAAGCATTTATGAACACACCTAATTGTGCTCATAAGAGTTATCCCACTGTAATAGGAATCCTGTCCTGAGAAAAATAGTTCTGGGTTCAAAGCAGGAACAGCTAAACTCCTTAAAGCAGCACATTCAAATACATTAGAATTAATTTAACCTTTCACTCTTCTGAGTCTATAATTTAATTAATTATTCACCTAATCATAGTTAAAACTTTTCATGCAACAGTAAATGTTCCTAACTGTTGTTTATCTAGTGGTAATATGTAAAAAATAGGAATATGCATAATATTGTGCATCTTTTCATTCTTTCCATTGTTTCTTTTTTTACTTTCTTTGTCAAAACTATTTGCCTTTTCTTGCTGTGAACCCTGTGACCACAGAGATCTTCTCTAAATGTAGTGGTATTTAGTGACTTTATAATGATAGAGGCTGCTCTGACCTACTTTAAAACTGTCCATTTTTAGAAAAATTAAATATACATTTATACTCACACACTCTTGCACGTATAAAAAACAAGTTTCTAAATTCCAGGAAATTTAGTACAATCAATTACACAAACTGGTATCCAAAATTTTTTTGCCAGACCGGATGGTACCTTTGCGACAGGTTTTGCCACAGACTTTAGCAAAGCCAGGGCATAAGAGTCAGCATATGGGGCTAACCCCATTGAAATGTGAAGCTCTGTAGCACACTCCAAGATTCCTGTTAAATATAATCTGTCTTACATGTGGAGATCAGCATGTCTGTCTGTGATAGACCCCTTCCTTTTAGGGTATTTGCATTTCAAGAAGGGATCATAGAATCATACAATCACAGAATGGTTTGGGTTAGAAGGGACCTTAAAGATCATCTCATTGCAATTCCCCTCCCATGGACAGTGAGTCCTTTCACTAGACCAAGTTGCTCAGATACCTCGAACGAGGCTAGGCAGAACTTCCTTTGGAGTCTGCAAGTGCAAACTCTATAGGAAAGCCACATTCTTAATTAACTGAAACAAAAAACATGGCACAGCTCTTACACAAGTAAAGTTTTCCCAATTGGAAATGGCAGTAGAAGATTTATCTGCTTTGTGTAAAAGATAAATTGTACAATACTATACGGTTCTTTTGAATGAAAAACATAGAAGAAGAAACAACACTATTTTTTCCCAGTAAAGTGAGCAAACAGAATTCATCTCTGACACTATCCAACATTTATCATTTTTACCCTCTTCTGTATAGCACCAATAAAGGATAAGTTTGGTGAATTTTAGACATTCTGTTGGCAAGACCTAATAATCTATTACTAACATGATGACTCTAATCAGCCAGCACTCTACCTCTGCACTGAGCAGCCTGAAAAAGAGACATCTGATATAATAAAAATAGCCCTTAGAAATTCCTGGGTTTTTACCTAGCTATTGCTATCAGTGCAAATGTAGGCTGGAGTGACACCACCTTCCATTCTTCACTCCGAAGATTTATTCAAGAGGCTGTCGTTCAGCTCTTCCAGAAACTACCTCAAAGTTCATCTTGTTCAAACAGTTCACTAAATTTTGTAAAAAAAGATAGGGAAAATATATACCTGTACTAAAAATGCCAAATTCAAAATATTTGGGACTTAAGCTGAGTGGTTTGTTTCAAAGTTTAAACTTTGTACTTGGGAAAGACTGCCAATTTAGCTGATAACCACTAAATTTGTACTTCAAGGGATATGATGTTTATAACTAAAGTAGTAATTCACTAATATCAATTTATGTCAGTTCCTTGGACAGAGAAAACTATATTGGTAAAATAACCATGTCTACATAAGAGTCTTTGCAAGTATAACCAACAGAGGGAAAATAAAATAAAATAAAATGAAATATAATAAAAATAAAATAAAATAAAATAAAATAATAAAATAAAATAAATCCCTTACTATAAGACTAAGCCTGCAAAACTTCTGATTATATGCCAGGCCTCAGAAAAGCATGTGCATTTGAAGAATAAAAAAGTCGGCTTTGAAGTGGGGAGCACTCAGTGAAGATGAATGGGCTGAGGTCACAACTCTACATGTTTTATTGTTTTAGTCCATCTGACTTGCTGAATAAACAAGGCAGCCAAGTGCTGATTTACAGAGAGAAGGTTATCTTCCTGACCAATAAGGACCAAATGTTTTGTTTTGAGAAACAGAATCAGATTCTATGGAACATAAAATCCTTGGAACCTGCTGCTGATTTCCTGCCTTCAATAATTTCTTCTTGCAGCTGGCAGAAGCTTAAAACAGTGAAATCAAGCAGTTTAGGAAACTTTCCACAGCAAAGTCTTCGTAATGCTGAGTACAATGGAGTCGTAAAACATGACACGGAGAAAATGAGCCATTGAATCTGATTTCTTTCTTAATCTAACAGGTTTTCAAATAAACAATTACAATCATTCTCCTGCATTTTACATAAATGTTACTTAATGGTCAGCTACAGGTGGGAAACGGGGTCCAAGTAAGTACAAACCAGGAGCTTTTATTAAAACATGGCAAACTGGCAAATCCAAATAAAGATTTCTGAACTCCACAATGTACAGAACTGCTCTTAGAGCCATAGTTGTCTAGCAAATGGGTGTTTTTGCAGGAATTTAACTTTAGCCAATGTCTCATGGGGGGGAGGGGGGAAGGACTCTAGCAAAAATATTCTCCAAAAGCTTTGCAGTAGGTAGATCCAGAAAGTGGCTCTAAATTTCAACGTAAGTCATGACAGATTCATGAAATACCAGAGGCCTCCTAACCTGCCAAGTCGGAAAAAGTTCTTTTGCACCCGCAGTTCTGCCCATTGTTATGTGCAATATCTTAACACAGCTACAGTACTCAGGGACCTACATTACAGCTAAGCCCAATGAACCATGGGGACACAGATTTATCTCAGATGGAGAGAGTCTTGATTTATCAAATAAGTTAATAATTGTATCACCCTGTTGAATGGTGGATAGCTACTTTGCCTGGTTTGAAGAAAATAATTCCTCCTGATTTCATTTGATTGTTTTAGCCTTTGGTTTACTGGACATACTGGAACGATATAGCCTTGTGTCTTGCATAGAAACAATGCCACCTATATCCGTAATTAAACAGTCACTGGAGCAGAGATTTGACACTGTCTGTGTCTCTTGCTGGTCAAACATGCCAAACTCAGCACTGCAGGACAAAATTCTCCTCATCGATCTATGACCAAATTAATATTTAATTATTTTATGCAAAATTACATAGGACAAGTAGACTTTTTTTCAGAACAGCATGTAGGTAGGGCTTCTCCTGAGAGAATAGTTTGGTTCAAATCGCTTATGCCCAGTCTGACAAAGGGTCCCATGCCCAAAATCAGTGTCCTAACTATTGAGCTCACAAAAGGGCTGAGGAGCTTTAGTTCCTACTTCAAAGAAAGTTTCCAGCTGAGAATCGAAGTCAGAAGTACATGCCTTTCCTTGCACAATTAACCTTGGCCAAGTTTTGATGAATCTAAGTCAGTAACTAAGTTGTGCAGAACTGCACTTCGTTGGACTACAGCCTCATTTTATCTGCTTTATGTTTGCTGTGATTTGCTCTTGCTGTTTGGCATGATGTCAATGCTGTATTTGAAAAACACCACTGGCTCAAAGAAAATTAGAGGGAGCAAGAGATCAGAGTTGAAAGGTTTTGTTGGAAGAAGTGCTTGTGTTTGTGGATACCATGATCACTGTTCAGCTGTTCAGATGATGTAAACCAAGCAATTCTACATTAGTCAACAGTTCTATTACAAGACTCCCTGTATAAGCAAAGCCTTCTGTAATATGGAGGCCTCTCAATAAATAGAAAAATAAAGTGAAATTAATTTGTGCTCAGCCCCCAAATCAGGGACCATTTCAGTCTTATTTTCAAGTGCTTAAAGTGGTTTGGCACTGTTGGTCATTTGGCACATCACATTTGAATGAGAAAAGTTGTCAAGGTGTTTTTCCTCTTCCACACATGTTTCTGGAAGTAACAATTCTTGTTACCACATGTTCTGATTCATAATAACAAATATTACTGAAGAGTTACAAAATTCTTTAAAAAAAGAAAATTAGGTTTAGCTCAATTATTTATTAACCCTTTTCCAGAGAAAGGTACCAGGGCAGACAATATTTGAAACTCATGTGGTCCTTGAGTAAACTGATTGAACTTTCAGCTGAAGATATTTACATTCATCAGAGTTACTTACTGGCCATTAGTGCTTTTATTATCAAGTAAAGAATAAATACAAATTCTAACAAAAATTCATCAGATATTGTGATCCATTGTCCTAAGGTTGACAATACAGAAGATTGTTATAAAAATTTTAAAAATCCTTTCATATATCCTTTACACCTTAATTATTTTAAACTTAAGCAGGCTAAGAAAGATTTTAATATATCCAACATAATTGCATGTTTTTTACTAACACACTCTTGTGTGATTCTAAGTTAAAGCATATTATATATAAAGTGAATAAACACAATTAATGTCTATAAAGAAAAGTAAAATTTTTGTATTATATTTTGACAGCAAATAAGAACAAAAAAGTAAGAAGTCTAAGAAATTTTGCAAAATTAGGTTTCATTTTAATTGATTATTTTAATGGCACACAAGATGTAACAAAATTAAAAGCCTATTAGTGGTCATTGTTCCAAAAATGCACTTTACTTCCATTAACTTACATTATTTCAGTGGAAGCACATTTAAAGCACAGCTGTAAATATTTTTAATCTTTGACTTTTTCTTTTGCAGGAGCCTCTAAATGTTATTGATCCCAGTTTGATGGATCTAAATGGTCCAAATGAAGATGCACTGGAATGGGATGAAACTGACATAAGTAATAAGCTGATCAGTATTCACGAAGACTTAAGTGATCCTGATCAGGAGCTCAAGAAGGATGATCTCAACCAGAAACCTGCTTCAGAAGAATGTGGTGATAATGATGTGAATGAAGATGAAAGTATCAGTAATCGTGGAATTCCTCTTTATTGTCCCAACATTACTTCCCCTCCAAATCCTCACATCTATCAGGTCTATAGTCTTCATAATATTGAATTATCAGAAAAAAAACATATGCCTTTTTTGAAAAAAGCATCCAGACTCTCCAGTGTAATGCAGTCCAACATTTTAAACAAAAGTCTTAGTAAAGACTCATCATTTTCATCTACCAAATCCCTGCCAGATCTAATAGGAGGGACCACATTGGCTAAACCATGTAACTACATGTATCAGAGTGGAAATATAAGCAGGCATTCTGAGAGTGAGAGTGGGATAGTGAGTGAATGTGATACAGAAACTACAAATAATTCAGAAATTTTTTTGCTAAATGATATTGAAAGCAGTCAGAGTAATCCTGAAATTGGGCATGTGGAAAGTCAAGTGGATGATGTAATAAAACCAAAATTAAAGCAAGATGGAGAAGATCATGCTAGTCTTCCAGATGATTTCCAATTGGCTCCTTCTGCATGTTGTGGAAGTGAAAATGATGAGGATTTGGACAGCATTACCATGTCTAACCCTGGTTGCATAGAAGAATTGCAAGGAAAACATGATGTGTTTACATTTTATGATTATTCATATCTTCAAGGCTCCAAATTCAAATTACCAGTGATAATGAAACAATCGCAAACTGAAAAAACATATGCAGAGGGTAATTTGTTTCATGAGTTTTGTTTTGACAAAATACCTGGTAAATCTGAGCATAAGTCTGGAGAGTCACAACCAGATGGGTTTATTCATGATCATACTCTGGCAAGTATCTGTGGAGATTCAGATCCCAATTCCTGTAAATCTGCAGAAACTGTGAGAAAATTAACTGTTACAGAGAATATAGGGCAGGTTTCAACTTTATCTCATAGTTCTTCTTTAGAATCTCTGTCTGTAGTAGGTGATTTGTTCAGCTCAGGTATTTTTAAAAGTGGAGATGGTCTTCAGCGAAGCGCGTCTTTGGAGAGCTGGCTGACTTCCTACAAAAGCAATGAAGATCTTTTTAGTCATCATGGCTCTGGAGATATAAGTGCAAGCAGTGATTCCATTGGAGAGCTCAGTAAAAGGACCTTAGATCTTTTGAATCGCTTAGAGAATATCCAGAGTCCTTCAGATCAAAAAATAAAGCGCAGCATCTCTGATATAACACTCCAAAGTAGCTCTCAAAAAATGTCTTTTACTGGACAGCTGTCTCTAGATATTGCATCTTCAATCAATGAAGATTCAGCAGCTTCTCTCACTGAACTCAGCAGCAGCGAGGATCTTTCTCTCTGCTCTGAAGACATTGTACTACACAGAAATAAAATACCAGATTCAAATGCATCATTTAGAAAACATCTTAATAGATCTGTAGCTGATGAGAGTGATGTCAATGTCAGCATGATTGTTAATGTCTCCTGCACTTCTGCTTGTACTGATGATGAAGATGACAGTGATTTGCTTTCAAGTTCCACCCTTACCTTAACTGAGGAAGAGCTAGGTATCAAAGATGAAGATGACGACTCCAGTATAGCAACTGATGAGGATATTTATGAAGAATGCAATTTAATTTCAGGACTTGATTATATAAAAAATGAACTCCAAACCTGGATTAGGCCAAAATTTTCCTTGACAAGGGAGAAGAGAAAAAGTAACCTCAGTGATGAAATTCAGCGCAGTAAAGTTAGTAATGAGACATCAAAAGCCACAGATACATTAAGCATTGAAACGCTATTGAATGGTTCAGTACAGAAAATATCAGAAAATAATGGCAATAGTAAGAATATGCCATGTGATCGTGAAAAAGGCACAAAGAGTCACCCAATGAAAGACATCTCTCAGGTTGTGAAGGATCAGCTTGTGGATGATATGGAGAATGGCAATGTTGAAAATACCCTTGGCAGTCAAAAGGAAGGTCTTGTTAGACTAGCAGCAACTCCCAAAACTCATGCACCACTTGATGTCAGAGAAGCTGAAAATGAATGTGGTATCTGTGAAGCATTTACAGACAGTTCAGATGATTCACATATGGATAGCAAGGAGACTGTTCTATCCTCAGCCGGATCCAGAAACTCTCCAAGAGAATGTCAAAGTCATCTTCAGCCTGATCATTGCTCTGTTGCTTCCTCTCCTGCAAAAAAGCCTTGCCTTGAATCTTCCTCAGAAATTAATTCTGTAGGCATTCAAGATACAGGTTTACAGCCATCCTTACCTAATGGTCAACAACATAGAATAAGCACTACTGAAGAATTTCCTGATAGCTGTGCAGCCTTGAAATCCAGTGAAGCAGAATGCAACTCATCAGCCAATGGTCTTGATTTGTGCTGTAACTGTGAATCTGCTGATTTTGATAAAAAATCCACAGAAGATGGCTCAGTACACAATTTTGTGAAGGAGATAATAGACATGGCATCAACAGCTTTGAAAAGTAAGTCACAACCTGTATGTGAATCATCTGCTCCAGCTTCATTAGCACAGATCAAGGAAAAAGTATTAGAACACTCTCACAGACCCATCCAGCTAAGAAAAGGGGACTTCTATTCTTATCTTTCACTTTCTTCTCATGATAGTGACTGTGGCGAGGTAATCAAATACATAGAGGAAAAGAGCAGCACTCCTGTGCCACTGGACTTCACAGAAGAGAGAGAAAATATTGAATGCTTTTTTGCAGCATGTCCTGAGGAAGAACGGGTTGAGCAGCAGCAGCAGTCTATTTCTAATGGCTCTTCTGAAGCACAAGTTGAGCAGCAGCAACCTATTTCTAACCCTATTTCTGAAACATCTGCAGAGTCACTAGGTGAAAGGGCTCCAGAGTCATTAGAAGTTAAAACTTCTGAAGGTAGGGATTTATCTTTCTTATGTGGGGATGACAATGATATAAATATTACAAATAGTAACAAACAATGTGCATCAAGAAATTTGAAAAATGCTGATGATGGTTTGCTGTTTTCAGATGGAAAAACTGAAAGCTTGGAAAAGAATTCTCCAGAGGTTAGCACTAAAAAGAGTAGTACAGGAAAATCACCTGGACCAGAAGAGAAAAAAGGATGTGTTGCTTCTGAAGAGGCTTCAGCTAGAGAGTTTCAGATAAAGCCTGGCCATTCACAGAAAAAGGATGTTTTGCATCAGAACAGAAAAACTCTTATTTGTGAAGAAAATCTCGTGAAACTTCATAAGGAAAGACATATAAATATGCACAGATAGAATGTAATCCTCTCCAGGCACATAGATTATTCTAAAAACAGGTATGTACTCTACAAGTTGCACTTTTTTTAAACCTTTTTTTTTACCTTTTTTTTTTTTTTTTTTTACTTTTTTGTACAATGAAAGGCGATAAATTGCCAGCCAAGGGTTCTATTTCATGATAGTGCTATATCATTTGTTTTCATTACACTATAATCCCAGATTGCATGCCACTAGTCAACAAAGGCAGTGAATACTAATTGCTTTTTGCCCTTTGGCTTTGCAATGACTGGAGCTGCTCACTTCTGGAACAAGTCTGCTATCTTGCGGAACCTGGAAATTCTTCAAAAGTATAATATCAGCCTCCTTTTCCCTCCTCAGCTGAGGGAACCAGAAACCAGTTCTGCTCATTGATACCCTTCTCTGCAGTCAGCTGGTCTTAGGAGGGGGTCCAAAGCACTTGATGAAGCTGAACTTCCAGTTCTACAAGAATTTAGTTTGACTAGTGAGTTGGAGTTCTACAATATTTCCAGACAAACCATGAAGAATGGCTAAGTAGACTGAAGAATAGAGAGATAATATGTTATCTCATGATGTCAGTTTACCATGATTTAAATTCAGTAAGCCATTATTAAGAACATAATTATTATGACATAGTGTTAGGCCAAAAGCTGAGGTTACCAAAACAACAAATCTTTATAACATCATGGAAGTATATAATGTGAGGGTATTGGAGATAGAAATTGATAGTCATCCAGCAGTACTGCAAACTTCAGTTCTATTTTGTGGTAAGCATTTTGAAACATGAATAAGATGGTGGAACCTAAGGCAAAAAGGTGGTCCTAATCTCTACCAATGTTTGAAAGTAGCTCAGATCTGAAATTTCTGACCTCACATAAGTGTTGAACTATAACTGCACATTTAACAAGAGAAGAGGATCTACAAAGGAACTTTTGGAACAGTTCCTAGCATGCAGCACTGCTGCTTTGAGTCTCATTTGTTTGGTGACCCAAAAGCCAACACAGCTCTATCGAGTGCCATTAGTCTTTGGAAACACTCCCCAAGTAGACACAGCCAGCATGGCAATTCCAAATGCCAATCCAATTCCAAACGCAACTGCTTGCCAGAAGCTGTAGCAAGGGAATTTCCAATAAAACACAGGGCTAAGCATGGGAAAGATTTTCCTTAGAAGTTCTTGAATCTCCACCTGAAAATCTCTGTGGAGATTTTCAAAATTCAAGTGGATGTGGCCCCAAATAATCTTTTCTACCTTTGAAAATAGCCTTCCTTTGAACAGGAGGTTGGACCAATTGATGTTCAAGTTTCCTTCCAACCTAAATTATGCTATGATTCCATGATGCTGCCAGCAAAAAAGGCTGTTATTCATCACTGCCCATGGAAAACCATTAGTACTCTCCTACTGCAAAATATGTAGCTGTAGCAGAGGATCTCATCTGATTTACACAAAATAGATTTCTTTGCTGCTCTTAGAGATCTAAATTCCTAATTTTTGATTTTGTCATGTTATATTGCTATGCTTTGGGCTTTTCATTTATTGGTGGTTAACCCAGCATTCACATATTCACATATGTATACCTAGCAAAGCCTTTAGATTATGACAGCAATAGTCTACAGTTTGCCACTATCTCAACACATTTCTCTATTTGACTAATGCATTATCTTGGAACCATCACAGCAAAGAGGATATTTCTAGAATGGCTTTGAAATAGGCTATCATGGCCTGCTGATTGCCAGTTAGGTTCACACTTGGACACATCCAAACAACTGGAGAAGCAATGGAAATCAACTATGAATTACACAACTCATTGATGGTACCATGTATTCTAGAATTACATTAAATGGCTTATGTCTATATAGAAGTCTCTATTTGGAAATT
The DNA here is from genome assembly GCF_008360975.1 of Lichenostomus cassidix. Lineage (NCBI taxonomy): Eukaryota > Metazoa > Chordata > Aves > Passeriformes > Meliphagidae > Lichenostomus > Lichenostomus cassidix. The sequence goes on along the minus strand of NC_139486.1, from coordinate 26,160,608 downwards.
GAGATGATGACAAAAGTCTGAGACTGTTAACTGAAAATTATGTAAACATAAGCTTTCCAAGTTCCTGTTTTATTAGTTTTCTTATTTTTTCACTCATTTTTATAATATTATTTTGAGGAAGAATACTTGCTGTAGTGAGTGTGATTTTATCCTTGCTCTCATTTTTTCACTGATTTAGATAATGACATGTCTTTTCAATTTATTTGTATTTTTCCTCTGAGGATCTCAAAATACTGCATAAATTTACCTCACTCTTCAGGACTTCATAGCTACTTGCATGGTAGCTGGTTTTGGGTTTTTTTTTTCATAAAACTGGATATGAAAATATGCAGTTTGTGTGAGGAATAAGATTGGACATAGAGAACAGAGTTATTAATAAATGCCCACAATGCAATAAAATATAATGCAGAATCTGTATACAACAACTCAATAGAGTTATGTTAAATCTTCTACTTTTGGCCAGGGGTTGCCAAATTATTTTAAGAGAACAAAGCCCTTCATACTACATCCTACCTTTTATATGTAGGAAGATATAGTAGTTCATAACTTGTACACATAGCACTACTTCCATGGAAACTATGGCATTATTCCCAGTATAAAGTTCTAGAATACATACAGTTTATCTCTGGCACACCAAAAATGAAAATATAAGCTGCTAGGCTTGGTTTCACTAAAGTCTGAACTCCCTTCCCCCATTCACAAGCTTGATACTTTAACTTCATCTCTCATGCTATGGAGAGTGAATTACAGAAGCAATCTATCCTAATTTGTTAACTTATTCAAATAACAGTTATTATACTTAACTATGCTAAAGATTATCTTTTTGGTGGCAGATTGTTTATTTTTTGATGAGGCTAATTACTGATTTTCCAAAGGTAATTTACATTTATTACTAATACATCTTTTAAAATGTGACAGATAAATGTTGTTCCCATAAGTGTATTATGAAAAAAGTTACTATTTAAAAACACATTATTTAATTTGAAAGATAAATGGCAAACACCATTATTTTTCCTGAAGCACCTGTGCTGTAAGCTCATTTAAATGTGTAATTCCATGTGTAGCTGCAATACTTAGAGAAAAAAATCTATAGTATATGTGTACCTTAAAAGCATACTGAGAATTCAAAGCTGCAAAAGGCATGGTTTCAAATGTAGGTTGATTTTGTACTGTTTTAGTATCTACCTTGGATGTACAGGAGAATAAAACTAATAGTGAATAAATATTTTTGTCAAATGTTGCAATCCTGTTATTTAACAGTGTGCTAAAAAAAATAAAAATACCATCGTGGGAAATTTATAACAATTCTATGGGCAGGCTTAAAAATATCTCTGACAACACTGACTAGTCTTTCACATGAGCCAACACAGAGTTCTTCAACAGAGGTGCTCATAAAGCTATGCTGATTTTATTTCTCAGTTAGGGGTCACCTTGAAAGATCTGTCTGTACATGAGATCATGTGATCTTCTGCTGTCACTGTGACCCATGACTCACCAATGGGATGGGAACTTTTAGTTACAAATTCAATATGCATAGAGATCAATACATTCAGGACATTTATGTGTTTTATCCAAAGTATTTTCTACAGGATGCCTTAGAATTCTGTGTGTAATCTGTTAGTTCTTACAAATAAATCCAAAAGCTATTTCCTTACTTTTGTAATTTAAATTTAAGTTTTAACTTAATTTAGGGGAAAAATAATTTACTTCGGCTTAAGAAAACAAAATTGATTTTATCTGACAGTGCTGCAATATTAAATAGAATATTCTGCCACTTACTATCACCAGGAGAAACCGAGGACCGGTGCTCAAAGCGTCTGACTGTTATTTCCTGCTCAGCAATAGATTTTTTTTGTATGATTTTTTCCTTGTCTCAGTTTTTTTAGCAACAAAATAATGAGAACAATGATCAGTGGGACCTATGAAGAATGGCTTATTTACTTAAAAGTATTTTGAGATCCACAGATAAAAGATGGTACACAAATGCAAAGAACTGTTAGTTAGTTATTTACTACAGGAGAAAAAAATATACAAGGTTACACAATAGTTACTATGTAATAATTTACTTTTAAAGAGAACTACAATAATAATCTAAATCTTTGCTTACTTTTTTTCTTCCTAGTGATTTTTATAGAGAAGTAATATAAAGTTTCTTTATAGAGTTTAAAACAGTCTGACTTTTTAGCTCCTTACAGCACCTGACTTTAAAAAAAGCTAAATAAACATTGAAATCTATGAATTACATAATTTTTAAAAACTTGACATAACTCATCAGTGAGACTTTTCTTACTCATGCCAGAGTTGTAGAAACCTTTTGATACAATCTTCCCCTTTATTCAGATAAGTTCTTCATTAATATCTAAACAGATGGTTGAGCTTTTCACAATTTTCAAGTAAGTGTATTTCTTTTATAAATGGGGAGTGATGTGGTCAGTTACAGCAGAGAAGATCAAAGGAGGTGGTAACTGGAAAGATCCAGATTTTCCTGCTTAACTTGGAAGGCACATAATGCATGTCTGGAGTGCCTCCTAGGAAATGCCTATGAGATATACTTTGCACTAATCTTTGAGCTGTATTCTGACAGTTATTTCTTCATAATTCTCATCATAAGCCTATGCTCTTTGCTGAATAGTTTAACCCTAAACTCTGAGCTGGGTAATTCTATAGTATGAAAATTTAACTCATTGCTGGTACTAGGAGCATCTAAATAGCTATTTACAATTTTAAAATGCAGTGATGACACTGACGATCCTATTCACAGACCACTTCTTTGACAATCCTTTCCTCTTCTCCACTAAAGTCTCATTATATATGTTTGCACAAATATAAAATAATTGCTGGGTAGATCTTTTTGTTGCTTGACTCTTGAAAATTTCTATGTTTTCATTGGTTGGTGCACTTCTGAGTGTGCTGAAGGTAAGTTTGCAGGTAAGGATGAGGACAAGATCCAGGGAAAAGGTCAGATATTATGAATACCCTTGTTTCTTTAGAAACAAAGTCTTTGTGAAAATCAGTGAATTTTCTATATCAGTTCATTTTTTCACACGAACTTGGACCTCAGGCTGTTAAAAATCATTGTTTGCCTACTGTATGCTTCTGCATTAAAGGCTCTGGCATGTGACCATTTAATGATTCTCTATTATTGTTCTGGAAGAACAATATGTTTTGCAAATAAAACTTCATTTTCTGTAACCTACTATTACTTTTTTGTTTCCTTTTAGAAACTTGGCTGCAATTCAGGTGCAGGTTCATCCTGTAAACCCTGGGATGACCTCCAATTCCATTGTATCACTGCCTTTCATTACACTGACTCCCAAGATAATTTTTTTTTTCCAAATGTGGTTTGTCCATGTTGGCTTTGTGGTCAGGCTGCATATGCTAGTCCTATTTCAGTGATCATTTTGTATTGTAGCAAGGCCCTTTGCTTTCATATGGATTCCTCTCCCAAGCTACCTCTAATGACCTCCCCTTCCCTTCCTAAATTGGCTGCTCTTGTACTACTTATCACTGATTCTGTTCTTTAAAGTTCTATAGAATCCATGATCAGTCTGGTTCATCTTTTCAGAGTTGTACTTGTCAGTACTCTTCTATTTTATGTATCAAATTTAATATTTATCTGTAAAATGCATAAATTTATTGAAACTATTTTGATTTTAAAGTGACTATTTTGTTGGATTGCAGCAAAAAGAAGTCATTGGTCCTCCTGATTCAATACATCTAAAAATTAAGCAATTAAAATAAATGGCATTTTATTTATTTAATTTAAAAATTTAATCTATGCAACACTTCAAGAATCAGCTACACAGTGTTGTATATTAGAAACTGTTGACATTCTACTGAATTAAGTAAAACGTTTTGGGTTTTTATGCTTCTTGAGGTGGTAATGAGAAAAAAAGTTTTTAAAAAATGTGTGCCTTGCTGTATTTCTTATACCATTTATTAAAAAGCTGCTTTCACAGTAAAATTATGTTGGTTTAAAAGGAGGAAATAGCAAGGTTAAGATGTGTGAATAATTTCTGTATATATGTATAACCAACTGCAAACATTGATGTATAATGACAGTATAAAATGCTTTCATGTTTGTGATGTCCAGTGATGTGGAAATTATAAGCCTTAAAACCATTAGATTGCATGGTAATTAGAATTGGCATAATAAACATAGTTTATTGGGGAAAAAAAAGCAGAATTGGTGATCTGTTTTACCTGCGTTCCAAGCACAGAATGCTTTATCAAAATTCAGAAGAATATGGTTTTCTTTGCAAATATTCCCTGGAGGTATGCGACTCCTTAACTGGTGAAGATTTGTATTATCTGACTCAGAGGTAAATAAACTTTGTCATTAAAGATTCTGCAGGTCTTTTGGGCCAAACAAGGAGACACAAACATTTAGTAGCTTATATAGTATTTTATAGCACATATTTTCATTGTTTATCAGTAACAGTTTGTTGTCCAATTCTTAAAATTTCATTCATTTACCTAATTATATTGAATAAGCTCTCTCTATATAGACACTCTAGCAGTTGGCTGTTTTGATGACTTAGATCATACATTTCAAGTGCTTTTATCTTGTGCTAAAACTATAGTGAGTGGCCAGAAGAAGCCAGCCACCACCTCTATGAGCTAACTCTGCAAACATTCACCTCCTAAAAGCGCTATCGGGAAGGAATGTCAGGAAATTTAAAAGACAAACAATGCCTTCTGATTCCACCTTTAATCATTATTTTTCCAAGTGTATAAAGGTTTTTACAAAAAGTTTCAACATTCCGCCTTTAAAAAAATGTGCATCAGTTCAACAAGCTTAGCTTTAAGCTTAGAGAAACTACACTGACCAGAAGATATATTCATACAACACTGAAGGAACAGGTATTTAAAAACAATCTCATGTTTTCCAAATTATTAACAGCTTCCTATTACCGCAAGAGGCAAATTATTTGTCTCTCAATTTAAATTTCCAGAGTGTAGCCTTAGGCAGGCTATGAGGTCTGTAGGGCAGCAGTGACAATTCTTATCTTAAAGTATAAATAAAAAGTACTTCTTATGTGAACCTTTTGAATCTGCAGAGATTTCTGCACTTGCATATCTTGCTTGTATCATGTACAAGTCTAACAGGTTAACCTATAATTACCTAAAACACATAACTATATAGCTAAAGAGCTCTTTATTATATTTTAAATATTTTAATATATATGTAAAGTAATTAAAAACAGAACTCCTAATTTTAGTAAAATATTTGCAGTGACAATTATGTTCATGTATGAGTTATCTCAGCCATAATTTTTAAATGGTCTTGACAGAGGAATCGAGTTTAGAATTATTCTTCTTTACTCCCTAGCATTTTCTGGTTCATGCTGTATTTTTTTAAACTTACTTTGACTATAGTCATACCTTACACGGTGACAACAGGAAAACTAATAAGTCAGAGGCTTTTCAGATCTGTCATCTCACCCAACAGACTGTGCAGAACTCCATCAATTACTTGTACCATTCTATTAGGCCATTTGCCACAAATTCACTTTTTTCCTGGGGGAAAACAGTATTACTTGTCAAATCAATAAACCACATATTCATCATACAATATCTGGAATATTATATGGTCACAACTCAAATTTCTGTGGTACCTTTCTGAGAGATTGGAACATTTTAATTTAACTAGCAATCCCAGATCTATATTATTTGGTCTCATGAGATAAAGTCATCATTTCTATGACTGTGACGCAAGACCCATCGTTATCAACTACTCCTTTTTTACTTTTATTTTCAGAATTGACTTTGTTGTCAATAAAAATTGATTTTTAAAGTAAAACACACACACACACACACACACACAAACATACACACACATATATATATATTAAAAAACACAGGACTGTTTCCTGTCTTAGAATAAGTCATGCTCATGGCCATATTGTGCTGGAACTTCTTGCAATTTCCTAAAGGAAAATATTGATATGGTGTAAAACTAATGTTGATATACCAATAGTACCTCCAAGATCAGCCCATGCAGAGTCCTCTATAGAACTCATTCCCTGCTGGTGAAATTCTTTTGTGGTGTAGAAGAATGCTGCAAGCTTTCTTTAGAATTTATTCCCTACTAAAGTTCCATAGGCTGCTTTTTATTCCACACACTCCCTGGCTCATGCTTGAACAACATCTGCAATGTGTGAGGAGGCTATTTGACAGCAATGGCCATGACACATGGATCTCCTTTTCCTGCCTGCTTCGCATTCCTCCCACAGAGAGCCAGAGCTCTCCAGATCTTCGCAGAGGGAGTACACACTAACACTGGTGCTAAAACACATGCCTGCGACTACAATTTAAAGTGTTTTTTGCAATCTCAATAGCTTTAAATATGGATAGCCTTCTAAGCCCTGTCCCCAGTCATTCTCACGTAATGGTTTGTATTTTTCCCAAGGTAAGTCAACAATATTTTAATGGGACCATGCCTCTGTACCACTGTACTGGTAAGAAAATCAGGTGTTATCTCTGTGTTCCTATGGTTGTTTGTGCTGTTCCTTGTATACATGTGTACACATCAGCATACAAACACATGAAAATATACTGAAATTGTTCCTGTTTGGTTTGCAATTAACTCAAATAAAGAGCTGCTGTCAATTAGACAACATCTTGACCTTCCTCTTTGGTCAAGATGCACAGATGATACAGCCTTCCACATCACATATTTTAGCATTTCATTCCAATTCCCCTGTGTTGAGGAAAACAACATATTTTGACTAACATGTATCTGATAAAAGGGCTGCTTTTATTTTTTTAGTCTTTTTCTTTGGCCTGAAGACATCAGGAACAATGCTGTAAATTTTCCTGTGCTGTTGTGCACAGAAAAGGGGTTATTAATGTTTAGGCCAGACTGTAGTAATACTTGGCTCAAGAGGATTAACAGCTATGTCAAGCTCTTAGCCAAGTCAATCTCCTTCACTGACAAGTTTTTACAAACTTATTCCTAATAATAGCATCACTTTGAGAGGGATTTTGGCCAACAAATGACATCTGATCTATTTCCTTCAGTACTGTGAATCTGATTTTTCAGTCACCCTCTCTTTTATGCCTTTTCTACCAACCTGAAAAGCTTACATTTTTCATATGACTACTGTTTGCTCTGTAAATACATGTTCATCCCTGATATTAGAAATGTCTTTAAGGACTATGCTGTAAGTGAACTTGTCACCACTTAAGTCTATGTATTGGAGGAATTCTAAGTGCTTCAGTGCTTTAAAAATGGAATTTTCTTTGCAATAGCAAGTAGTACCACTTTATTTGTGGTGAGTGGCAAAATAAGCTACAAGTGAAGTCATAATAATATAAATCAGTAATTTTAGAGTACAAATGTCGCTGTGATATCATAGTTATTGTGAAATTAATTATTGAAATTTACAAGAATTACAGAATTGCATCATGATTAAAATTAAACTAAATATGGTATGAAAAGAACAGTTAGATAAGTATATGTTTTTACCTCTGCCTAATGTTGAGCCCATGTCTCTGTGACATTCTGGGAGTGGAAGGGAAAATAATCTTTAAAACACATGAAATTTTGAAGATTTTGCTCTTTCTTGCAATTACTGTAAGGATGTTTTGAATGCAGCTAGGATCTAGTTGTAGCATTTTCCAAACATTATGAGAGGAAAGGAAAGGGAAAGGAAAACATATTTGACAAGATTTCAAGCAAGAGTGGAAAAACACAAACCATTCTTAATGCTTTTCATTTACCTAATGAAAAAAATCCAACTCTCGAAGAGCTGCGAGTAAACATCAACCATATATTCCAAATCTTTGTCTTTTTTTCATGAGGATATAAGCACTACCGAAAATAACATGCCCTTAGCTAAGGTAGTGTGTCAATTTCTCATACAGGCCATGATGAATATATACCGGAATTTCTGCTCTGTAACTCTTGAATCAAAAACCTGAATTTACTTTAGAATGCATGGGTTTTGTTGTTTCTTCAGAAGGAAGAGGACTGAATTTGGGCTGAGAAACATCTGCCTCTAACAAGCTTGAAAAAGAAATTGTAGCAAACAGATTTTAAATGATACACATTGGGAGGCAAAAATTTATAAAAGGAAAAGAAACCAAAAAATCAATCATTCTACAGATCCTAGCAGTCCCTGCCAGTAGTTTAATTGAGAATACTCCGAGTAGCATTATTATAGTCCTATTAACTGATCATTATTTATCCTGACACGCTGACATTAGACAAATCTGTGCCTCTCTACAGTTTTTGTTTTACTTACCTCAAAGAAGAGCTTTTCAAAGTGCTGAAAAGATTATGGAAATGTCTTTTCAATGGTTGAAATGGTTACATGAATCAAAAAAACAACCCAACCTCATAGTTCTGTTGGGTTGCTCTCTGTGCTAGCTCAGCTGATCAGTGCTGCTTTTGGCCATATTTTGTGGAGGCAACGCCTTTAAAAAGCTTTTCGTGCACACAGAGCTCAATTTTCCACTATTAATATGACTACTAAAGAAAGCTTCCTCTGTAAGGAGTTTGCCTTATATCGGAACATAAATGTTTTCCAAACCTGCTGCTGTTCACTTTATACATTCCTGCATCTTATCCCTTGGTCTTCCAAGTTGGACATTTCTCCACTCATATCTTTTCTTCTTGCAAAAGCCAGGAACTAAATGAAGGGTTTGCAGCCTATGTTTGTAACAGATAATTTGCAGGTATTGCTTTAAAAGGTGGGCAAGTGGCACCAGAGCCATAGGGGTTTGGAATGAAGAGGAAGTGACTGGCAGGAGGAAGTCTAGGTGCTTCAAAAATGGTATTTCCTGTGCAGTAGCAAGTGGTAGTAGTTTTTTTTTTTTACTGGTGGGTGGGGGAATAAGCTAAGTTTAAAGTTCAGTCATAATTTTTTAACTCAGTAATTTTAGAGTACAAATATGACTGGAGATACATGATGCTGAAGCTGTGTCAACTAGGCTGGAGGGAGGATTCAGATTGGCAAGTGTCATGCTGACTGATAGAAAAAAGAAGGGAGAAGCAGAGGAGGAGGTGGAGCTTCAAGGATGGTTGATGGGAGCTAGCTATGGTTAAAATATTTGTAGAATGATAGGAGCATACACTGTTTTGAAACAGATTTATCTCTATTGCTAGACTTGTTATTGGAAAGTGTAAAGTGATACTATTCATGAATACTCATTTTTCTGAATCTGCTGTTCAGTTATGCCAAGCATATCAATCAGGTGTACCATTGTCAGGTAATTAACATTTGATTGCATTAAACACAGGGTGTTGAAGAGGAGGTTTCTTCTTGGAGGGGGAGGGGTATCTGTGTGATTTCTTTGGAGGAGGAGAGATGTGTTAGTAATTATTTTCAACTGTGAGAAAAGTAAAATTGTAATTTGTGTGTACATAGTTCTGTGCCACTCACCACTCTTACAGCCACAATAAGATGGGAAGACAAAGACAGCTAGTATAACCATGCCTTAGTTCTCAGCTGTATACTGCATTTTAAAAAATTCAATGTGCCTTTTTAGCAGTAAGATAGGGAAGGGAAGGGAAGGGAAGGGAAGGGAAGGGAAGGGAAGGGAAGGGAAGGAAGGAAGGGAAGGGAAGGGAAGGGAAGGGAAGGGAAGGGAAGGGAAGGAAGGAAGGGAAGGGAAGGAAGGAAGGGAAGGGAAGGGAAGGAAGGGAAGGGAAGGGAAGGAAGGGAAGGGAAGGGAAGGGAAGGGAAGGGAAGGGAAGGGAAGGGAAGGGAAGGGAAGGGAAGGGAAGGGAAGGGAAGGGAAGGGAAGGGAAGGGAAGGGAAGGGAAGGGAGTTATGTTTGTAGTACATATCTATAACTATTTGATAGCATTTTGTAACATAGTAGACATGATAGTATTCAAAATCATTAATTATTTGCTTAAGAAAAATCTGTTTTTCCTTTTAGCCCAGCCACATTATAACAAGTCACTCCTGGAAATGGACTGGTAGTGAATTCAGACATGATGGAAGGAGATACTATACTCCTTTACATCATACATAATTAATTAATCTTTGAAATTTCATTTTTACAATAAATTCTTGACTCAGATAGATTTATGGGATTGTAAAGGAGTCTAAATATAAAATAGGCAGCTGTGCCAGGAGAGAAGGTTAGTACAAATGAATGACTGAAGAGCAAACTTGATTCTCCATGATGAAATCTGTTGTCCACTGAAAGAGCAGGGGAAATTTCCCAAACTCAATGCAAAAATGGCTAAAGCAAGATGGAAGATTTCTGCCTTTCTCTGAGGCAATAAAAAATGAGTCAATGACAGACACAAGGCACAGACAAAATGCATAGAAAATGTCTGGGTATCTTTTCCTTACTCATCATTCCACTGTTGAAAATGAAGATGTGATGTCAGAAACAAATTATTTCAATTACTTGACAAGCCATTGTGTTGCAGCATAAAAATATATCACAAATGCGATTTTGTGGATAACTATGGCCAGCTTTTCATATGTTGTGTTTAACATATACATGTTTAGCTAGAAGGAGTTGACTGTGATAAATTATATTTCCATAAAGAAAACACTCATATTTCAGGCAAATTGGGTAACAATATTTCAGAATACCCCTTCTTTAATGACATACCTTGATGGAGGAATGTTCATGAGCACATCAGTACAACTCAATTCTTTCCACAAGCAATGACATCTTAAACTGTTCTACACAATGAATCACCTTGTCAAATAAAGTGTGAAATGAAAAACTCTTTTCAAACTCATCTGATACAATGACATTTACAACAACATGTTTGAGCTAATAAATCAACAATAATAATTATATTTGTCTTAGACTTTCATGGTACTTTAAAAGTTTTATGCAATAATACACACTTTTTCTTTTCATTCAAGACAATTCTGTACTAGGACTTTTACTTCATGAGTCTTTAATACAAGCCAGAAGAGAAACCACGTTTTTCACACAACTGGAATTCTTAATTTTAACATTTTCTTAGAAAGAAACCTATATAATTTCAATGGCAAGCCAACTTAGATATCCTCATACAAAGTTTCAGGTGGTTCTTTCAGAATGGTATGCACTAAAATGATTTTGTTATGGTTTTTCAATGGTGATCAACAGCACTTTACTGATCCTTACTGTGACAGTAAACACACTAATGAAATATATCTCAATGTAAGTCTTAAGCTTCATAAAATTAAAATAATGATATGATAAAAGTTCATGTTAATCTTAGAAATCTACATTCTAATAATTATTTTTCGCTATGCACTCATGAACTTTGTGCAAAGACAAAAGAGAAATTTTGGGAACATAGTTCCTGTCACTCTTGCCACTACCAGAACGATGTTCTTGGTTTGCCCTGTCTCACCTTCTGCAAGCGGCATCTGTGAACAGAGGCTGAGATTTCATCAAAATGGATCTCCAGCTGAACCCTGGCTTCTGTGAACAGGAGCTCAGATTTCATCCAGCTCTTCTAAAAAGAAGGTTTGCCATGACATTTTTAGAGACATTTTTAGAACTTCAGTTATTTAGTATCTGCAACAAGCACATAGAGATACGGTGCTGTGGAAAAATGGGCCTCTGGGGAAAAGCTTGACTTTCAGCACAGGGTACGTGTGTTGAGCTAGAAATCCAAGGCTTAAGAATGTGGAATGGCTTCTGAGATACTCTGGTGAATGGCAGTTGACAATCTTTAATAGGAAGGAATGAAATCACAGATCAGTTCCTTGGAAAGTAGAATTTGGTATGTGATGTATACGAGCCAGCACATGAGGAAGAGTGATTTGGTGTGGCACAATGAAAGAAAACATGTCTCAAGGTAGGTGTGGGCTACTAACAGAGCTATTGCAATGTCCACAATTATATATGTGAATCTAAAAACTACTCAGTAAATATATCACCTTTACAATATTATTTGCTAAAACATCAGTTTGGATAAAGATATGCTTATCTTATGCTTCATTACCAATCAGACAACACACCAGTATGTTCAAATTAACATCTCCTTTAAGTAATTTTCCCCAGTCCTTCTTTTGTTACTATATTGTTATTTTTGCCTTGCACTAAAGGTAATAATACAGTACTTTTTGGAAGAATATCTCTTTGTTATTAAAAGGTGAAAACAAACAACCACCCAACATTTCCTCTGTACTCCTACTCTCAAATAAACATGTTATGTGTTTCTCATCAGCCAAATTTTGAAAAGAAGCAAGACTACACAGTAAAAAATTCTTCCATTTGTGCCCATCCACTTTTAAAATAGGTCTGAAATCCTTAAGTGTAACTTCATTGTGACAATCTTAGTGAACAGAAGCCAAAGCTGCTCCTACACAAAGATGCATAAATAGTTCTGAAAAGGGAGCTCTTGCTGTTTCACCTACTAGCAATGGCTGCACCATAAAGCAGGCTACAGACTCTCACAGTTTGTTTTGCATATCAGGAAATTCTGTTCTTAACACAGAGAACATTATTAGAATGAAAGAGGGAAAGATCCTTGAGTATTTCTTCCTCTGCAGTGTTGGAAACTGGAAGTTGGATAGTGAGGTCTTGTATTCAGTGGGGCAAACCAGTGTATGAATAAATAAATAAGTGGGGGTACAAGATACCATGTGGGAAAGTGGAAGAGACTAAGATACAGTTGCTTAAAAATGCAGTATTGTTATTATGTAAAACAATGCCACAGTGGGCCCATAAATAGACTTTCTTTATGCAAGATAATTTTCCATTACATAGGTGGAAACCAGAAACAACTAATATGACCTCATAAAAGTGCTAGTGAAGTGGGATGAATCTGCCTAAAGCATGAGATGGCCAGCACCTGTTTGAAGTGTGGCAAATGACTGAAAGAAGTATTGCACTGCCTTTGCTTGGTACAAATCTTTGAACACCTTTGCATATTGTCTGCTTTAAAAAGGCATAGTGATTTCCTTGTGCTATAGCACTTTCATTCAGACTATACTTCATCATATGTCAATACTTTGGCTAAGTAGCATTCTAGCATTTTAAATATGGTAAGCTTGCTATGGTGTTGCGTATTACTTACTACTTTTCATTATCTCATTCTGGATATAGAAATCTGTTTCAAGGTCCAGTTAGAAATAGAAGATTTAAAACTTAATTTATTTCATTATTAAATCTTTACTTTCTACTGTTGTACATATTTTGGAAAAAGGAAATATAAGTGCCTGTGTTCTAAAGAAATTCTATCAAGTAAATAATACATTAACTAGCTATATATTTTAATTTGCATTTCAATTTGTGATCATTGCTGCCAACACTAGATTTTTCGGAACTTAAATCCCTTTCACAAGTCAAGTTGCTAAATGCGCAGTGCAATAACACATGACAAATTGCCCTTTAGTACTGGATAATGACATAGACCAAGTTTATTTGTAGCATACCATGTGTATTAGAATATAAACATGAAAAAACCCCAAACAATTACAGGAAAAGGTCTTTAAATGGATCATTCAGATAATTCTCCTAGATTAGATGATAGACTAGTGCCTGGATTTCAATTCCTGGCCACTTGTGCAAGACTAAGCTTTTAATATTTTTTAAGACAAAAATGGAATAGTTATTGCACTATTAACTTGTTTTACAATGTAAGAGTTAAGAGTATTTATATAAGTCATTTCTGAAAGGCTTAGTTTTTGTTAGTGTAAATCAGAAGCTTTAATGTTTTTATATATTTAATACTCTGTATTTCTAGTGCTTGTATATGAACTCTGGGCAGCTGAATAATTTAGTACTTCCAAAAAGCACACTTACTTTTCCTGTCCCAACCATTACTGGCCTCTTTGCTCTCACCACGGCTAGACAAGCCCATATTTTTGCAGAGAACAAAAACTCTTATTCCCCTCCCTTTTCAAAGGCACAGAAAGCTGACCATAAATACATGGAAGAAAGTGTAAAGAAAAGTGTGTCTCAGAAAGGGGACTAGTATGGGGGCTCCCCAGCAATAGCAGAAGAGAGACAGTCTTTGCTTACATTGGAGCAACCTTGAATTTTCTTAAAATCAGTCCAATAAGGCCAATATCCAAGTTCTGAGGCTGCCCAGAGGAAAAGATTTGCCAGACTATAATCTTTGTGGAAAAGTTCTTCCTTGACCTTTTTTGCCACTGTATGTCTACAGCAGCACAGGGAGGTCAAAAGTGCACTAGTTGTTAGCACCAAAGATGAAGCTTAACCAGACACTGAGAGCAATGATTGTCAAACGGCTCCATTTGCAAGACAAGAAGGGTATCCTTAGCAGAGCAAGGGGGATGAAAGAGATTATTTTCTAGGGGTCACATTTGTTCTTCTTTTCTGACCTCTCTCAAGTTTGCAAAAGAAGCAGTGAGAGTTTTCTATAGCAAAGAGGTGCAACAAAGAGAGTGGGACTGTGCTTTCCTCATTTCTTCTCTGCTAGTCTTCCAGCCACAGTTAAGGCTCAGTCGCGCCTTTCTTTCTCTTTCATAAGAGCCAGTGAAAGCACAATAATTGAATAGGGAAATTAAAAGGAAAATTTTAAGTGCTTATAATTTTACATTTTGAAGCGCTTCTTAGAACCTGAAACTGAATTTGGGGTAGGGTTTAGAGTTCTTCTTTGCTTCTTTTACTACCTCCCCAGTTTCTGTCTTTAGTATCAGTATGGCAGCTGCACTTAGGAGCCTTAGCCATGGGTCTGTGAGATTCTGAAAAGGACCAAGTTGTTTCTATTATTCATTTTGAGCTGCCCTCTCTTTTTTATTGACTATTGCTTGAAATGAGCTTACCTGATTTAATTTCAGGTTCCCATAAACAACTCTGTTTTGGTTGCCAGAACATTTCAGAGAACAGGCAGGTTGCAAAGCCATGTGTATTCATGCCTTGGTTGGCAGGCCCCACTCCACCAGGGTGCAAATACAAAATGTTGCTGGAGAGAAACCCTTAATAGGTACTCAGAGTTCTGAAGACTTGGTTATGATACTAGAACAAGTTGTAGAATTAACTTAGCTTAGAGTTTCAACTACTTTGATTCCTCTTAGAAGAAGGCAAAACAAATCCAAAATCTATTCTAGTTCTAGAATGCTAAGCTCTTGAACTTGAAATAATAAATAAAGTTTTGACCTAACACTGAAGTCTTCAGGTTATCATATATTGATAGGATTAATTATTTTTCATTCCAAACAGTATGCCTTTTCTTAATAATTAGTGGATATGAAACTCGTTGCTTCTCAGCTCTGTGAGAAAACATCAAGATGGTGGATAAATGAAACAGTTATTATAAGGCACAGTGTGAAGTAGTTACTGATTTTTGTACTTCTCCACTGTGACCTAAAATTCAAGTTTGACCTCATTTGTAAAGAGCAAGGAGAGGGGAAAGAGAAGTTCTAAGTAAAGATGGTTAAGAAATATGTTTTTAAGTAAATTGACTGGAAATGCAGGATAAAATTCCCTAAGTTACCATAAAAAATAGCTATTGATTATGTTTTTAAATACTCCCATTTTGACTGCGTAGTTAAAAATTGAGATGTCACTTGATAAACTTCCTCATAGTGGGAAGCCCAGACTATGGCCAAACACTTCAAAAGTACGCAAAAATATATTTTTTAAATGCAACAAGTCAAGTAGGATCTAAGACTAAGAAAAGAGAAGAAATTCTGAAAGTAATGGGCTACATTGTTTAGCTTCAAATGGGATTTCATGTACCTTTACAAGGCTCTCTATCATAGGAATGGATTCTGTGATTATTTTTCTTATGACTTTAACTTATGTTTTACTGTCAGTCATCAATGTTCTGTTTAAACATTCCCTCAAACTACTTGGCTAAACTTGCTATCCATTGGGTGCCTCAGAGGATAAATTATTGAAATCTAAGCAGACTAATACTTCGTGCTTATTCCCATGGCTAACGCGGAATTTTGCAGTTAGAATAAGTGTTAAGCCAAAATTTTATTCAATGGAAAACTTTGCCTGCTTGATAAACAGGTCCAAGTTGCTTCTCAAGTTTGGGAGGAGCCCTTAAGAATTCCTGAATGTGGGAAGGATAGGTGGGTTGTCCCTGTCAGCCCACTGAGCAGCTTTTCAAAGGTGCTTTTCATAACTAAAACTCAATCAGGCAACTCCCTAGTTACAAGGAATTGAGAAGATCTTTACAGGTATTTCATCTTCTTGAATGTTTTCACATCAGATAATGTTCTTCTGAAGAGACTAAAACATCATCTTTAATGGGACAAAACTGTCACTACTTTATTCCAATGTCTGGGCTGATTCAAAACATTGTTTTCCTGATAGTTAGAAACTTTCCTTTTTTTTTTTTCAATGAACAAAGATCTCTATCAGCAAAATACTTATGACAGTTATGATGTATAAAATATTTTATAGCTGAGACATATCTTTCTGTCTTGTTTAATAAGAGATATTAAATGGGTGTTAAATGTCCTCAGTCTTGTAATTGCCACATTTCCTTGATTCTATTTAACCTTGCCTTCTCTAAAAATTGTTCCCTACTTCTTCCTGTCAACAGCAACTCTTTGTCTCACTGTTTACAGTTCCTGTTAAAAGCTCTGAAATTACAGCATTTGTTATCAAGACTGACAAAATGGTCTTTTTTTCCCTTTTCTTAGATAGGTATCTTCTAAGAAGTTTTAGAATTTCACAGTAGACCTCCAATGTCATAAAACACCTTTAAAATACTCTCTTGTTTCTCTTCAAGGGAACAGGGGAAAAAAAAAATCCAGAAATGAATCCATTCTTAGAAAGACAAGATCTGAATAGAGAAATGGCCTTGCAGTGCCGCTGTAGACACTGTTGGTTCCCTCCACATCCTCTGCAGCCCTAAAGGCAAGAAAGAACATAATGGTCTAGTGCAAAATAACTGAATGTAGGTCTCAAAACTGGGGATCTCAATCCATATTTGAGTCTTGAAACAAGAGAGTTGTTTTTCAGAAATTCTGATCACCCCTATTTAAATGACAGATATCAAATTAGGTCATGTAGATTGAATTTAGGTTCCCAAACTTCAAATACTTAATTTAGGTGCCCAAAGTCATTAAATCTGATGATCTGAACGCTTTGCAGAGCTGTCAGAAAACTTTTAATTATCAAGGCCAATATTAAATATAGCTTTCGCAGATAATATGGCTTGTGGCTCTGCCTCCTCTGCTCTCTTTCACTCTCTCTTTCTACACTTTTGAAATTAAAGATCATCCTTCATTATAGCAATGGAGTGTTAAACAAAATTCAATATATAGCTCAACACTGCTGTAATACAAACTGACTGTTGTGATATGGACCATGCTTCCTGCAATGAGTACAAAATGCTGTACTTAGTCCATTCTTTTTTCTTTCTTAAATCTGCAAAGCACATTTTAAAGAACAGACTACCTAGCTCATTGTGCTCAGCATGTTTTACAAACTCAGCAGAGCTGTGGAGAACACATAGAAAAAACATACTTCTGCCTTGGCATAAATCAGAAATTAACAAGAATATCACAGAGTTTGACCTGAGTATTATGGATGTATATCATGGACCAGAGCCAGGATATGTGGTAGTTTAATTACTTCAGAAATATCTGAGTGACAAATAGCAATGATTAATTTAACAGCAAAAAAAGTTATGCAAAATGTATCAAACCTAATGAAGATCCTACTGCAATTATTTCCTTGTGCTTGCTAAATCTTTCAAGATCCAGATGCTCTTCCAATAATTAATTGCATAACTTACCACGCTTCTCTGATTTAACTTTTAATTATTTGCTTTGGAGAAAGGAAGTACTCAAGTTGGTTTGGGTTTATAAGTGCAACAGTAGTTTTTTTTAATGCAGAGGTTACACCTTACATTATCTTCTAATTATACATTACCCTCTTGAAAGTAATTCATTTCACAAAATTCAGTATAATTAGTTACTCTGCACCCAGAAGAGTTACTTTTAGAATGAATGTCCTGCACTGAGATAAAAGTGAATATGTAGCCCAAATAATATAGACTTCATGCAAAGAATCGATGATCTGGTTGGTATTTATTATAACATGCTCCAACAAAAGTAAAAGCATAACAGGATACCAGGAGTCCAAAATAAGGCCAGCTTGTTTTGAGATATAATAATGATATATTATACCATAGATAATATCCTGACTGCACATAAGCTAACTCATTGATAATAACCATTTACATATGGTCTATATTTACAGGAAAGACTAGGAAAACAGAGAATGTGCATTGTCCTCATAGGGACAGGTGCCATTCAAATTTTTAAGTCATCACTTCATACTGGGTGATGTTGATGCTTGGAGTTAACTTGAATGTTCAAGGTATTTTTGTTTCAAATTCTCTAGGGGATAAAAGTTCAGCTTTAAAATCCAGGGGGAAATGCCTGCTTTCATTGAACTCATGATGCAAAAGACTGAGGATTTAAACCCAGGTCTTTTGTACTGCATCCCTATGCAGTCCACAGTCTTTGTCCTTGTGAATATTTAATAATTCAACAGGCAGGACTAACAAGGATTTCCTTTCCAAAATCCTTGCAGTCTTGTGGTTGCAGCTCTGGCCAGAAAGTTGAAAATGAATATTGAAGTCTGTTGAGGCAGAGTAATTTAAACTGTCTCCCATATTTGAGGAGTGCTCTTATCACAAATATATTGTAGATAAGATGGTATTTTCTTTTGAAAGAAGACCAGTCATCCCAACGGTTTTTGAGATTTTAGGGGGGAAAACTGGTTTCCTAACATATCATGAAGTTCCTTCAGTTTAGAAGGATAGTGTATGAAACTCTCCCTTGTTTTGGAAGGACCATATTGAAAGGTATTTGTTCAGTTATATAGCCAGCCTGTTACATAAAAATATAGCCAAACTTTCTTCAAAATTGCAAATGTATTAGGTGTCATGATTATTCTTGCTGTTTCTTTACCAAAGTTGACACTTGCGTATTTTATCCAGATGAGATAAACTATTTTTGGTGGACAGGTAAAGCAAGTTATAGTTTCCTTTTCTAGTAAAGTGGTAGGAAGTTTCATTTTGGTTTGTCTGTTTTGGTGTGTTGCTTTTTTATTTTAACTAATCACTTGTTCTGACAAGAAAATAGAGTCTTTTTATCTATATGGAATATTCAAGAAGATTTTGTAAAAGATTTTTAAATTACTTTGAAGTTCCAATTCAGAGCACAAATGCATGTGCAATGGTACACTGTCACAGTGGCCAAAAAACCCACTGCAAACGGAAAGCTCTTGCAGCTTAGTGAAACAAGCAGAGTTTATAATCTTATTAAGCTGATGGCCTGCCTATATATAAAAGCTTCTCATGGAATTTGTATATAAATTCCATATTCCCAGTACCAGAAGAATATTTACTTTGCTGCAGTTAGGCCTCTTTAACAGAAAGGGAAATAAAGCACAAAAATTGGCATTGGGGAACGAATTCATGAGCAGTTGTACTGAATCTATATGAGGTGAGCAACCGACAGAACAGCTATAAACAACACTCAGTAATAAGAAGAGAGTTTTACGTTAATGTTTCTTGGCCTGCTTTGGAGGAAGGCTATGTCAACAATCTTAATGGCAGATTTAGTCTCTGCCCCTGTAAATCACTGTGGCTGTAAATAAGAATCTGTCTGTGTGGATGTCTTCACCAAATTCGGGACTACTAAGTGTTGTTTTTTGCTGCAAAGATTAGGAGTCGCTTCAAACTGTAAATCTGAATAAATTTGGATACCAATCAGGCAATTCTAACACCAGCAAAACTCTCACCGACTTGAAGGGAGTTTTGTCTATGCAGAGAACAGGAGTAGCCCCTCACATAGTTATTTCCTCAGAGAAAATATTAGTGGAATGATATGTGATGCATTTCTTCTGGATTTAACATTATTTACTCAAAATAGTTTTCTCTTTTGGCATTTCCACGTGCATATAAACTCTTTGTGTTATTATATACATCCAAAGTCTAGTGACCTAAGGATCTTCTTTCTGCCTTTAAATCTATGACAAAGAGCACATAAATGGCTTCTGCTCTATCTTGATATTATTTCTCAGATATTTTTATCATGCTATTAATTTATCATTAATGAGAATAACCCGCAACAGAACAGCTGTGACACAGCTACTTCTGAGAACTGCATGCAGACAATACTTTAAATTCACTTAGTATAGATTATGCAGAATCTATAGATCTATTGTATTTATATGTGACAGGTGTAGCTTCACTTCCTGGTCGATGTCTTAAAAAAGTCAGTGAGACAAATGAAAAGAACTGGAACTTTTCTTGTTAGTCTCAATCAACAAAACCCTTTTCCAGTCTGAGAAAATTAAAGCTATGATGTAAAATATCTGATAATGCAGGTTAACAGCCATTGTATTTGAGAGACTCATGTAGGTAGAGACTTAGCTAACTGAACCAATACCATAGGAAAGAAGAGATTTGAACTCCAGCAATAATCTTTATTTCATAAAGACATAGGGAATTTAGAATTAGTATCATGTATTTTATTCAAGTGTAGGAAGGACAGAATAACCATTGCAGAGGTCTTCAATCTGAATGACAGCTTTGCTGTGAAAACAGTCAATCCAGTCAGTGAATTGAACAAGTAGTAATGGGCAAAATTGGACAATTATTACTAATTCCGCTATGTAGATCAATAGAGGATTTCAGCCTCTAAATTACCTTTCAAAAGTACTACTTTAGTGTGAGAACAGAGGACTTGATTCATAGCGTGCTTTGAGAAGAGTAGGTAATGGGAAAGCTGTGGAAGTTAGTAAAAGGTTTTTAATGTTTTAAGTGTGCACTGGCTCCCTTACAACATGGCATATGTCTACAGACATGCTCAAAACATGACTATCAAATTAAAAACTAACAGAAAACTTAAATTAGTGCACCAAACACCAGTGCTTATCTTGCTATATCAAAGATAGTTCCTAGAGAAAAATTAAATGAAAATAATTTAAAATATTGCTTTACGTGTATGGGATGAAGAATAACTTCCCTGTAATTCTCTCCTTCATTAAGAGGTTTTTTACTTCTGCCAAAAGTGCTTACAACAAATCTCTGCTTCCTTTCAAAGCTTCCTGAAAGTCTTGGTTGGAGGCCCTCTGGTTTCAAAGTACTAAAATTATTACTTTGTTCCCTGAGGGGAGGCCCCAAAGAGAATATGTGAACTTTGCATAATCTTGCAGCAACACATACAATCAATACCTATCATTGTCCCATAAGCTTTACTGAGTTTCATCATGTTGTCTGTTCACTCTGTAATGCCATTAATTCTGCGGTGCATTTTTTTCCTTCACGTGGAAAAATAATTATATCATGCAAATATTGTTCTGGTGCTAGGCACTTTATATTTCTCTTGGAATTTCAAGAGAAGGAGTGTAAATGCGATCAACAATTATTGAAAGTAATTTTTTTGTGTTAACATTACTAAAATTAGTCTGTTTCAAATACTTTGAACAAGAAGTCAGACTAACTCGTAGGAGATGCCTATTGTTGCATAGCCTATCAAATGCTGTTTTCTGAGGAGTTTTGTGAGGAAAGCAAACTGTAGCTGAGAAAGCCAACGTTGAGTCTGGTTTAAAATATGTTTGTTGATCTCCTTTTGGTTGTGGCAAGAATATTGCGCTCTTGATGGCAATAGATTAATAGCATCTGCACGGCATATTCTTTCCTGCAATAAATTGTTATAGATGGGTATTATGGCAATTATGTTCCCAAAAATTACTGGACTAGTGCTTGGTGTAGACATATAGCTTTATGTCACCCTTTCTGGTAATTCCCATCTTTCTGAAATCTGAGCCAACATATGAGGAATCTCTTGTCTACACAGGGTTGCAATGCTGAAAAAAAATCATGTAAATGAAGTTCTTTCTTTGCCTGTTTCATATCTCAGAGAGAAATCGTGTGTCATCTGCATGTAGCAGAGTCTTTTGCATAAATGAGAAAGTGGTAAGAGACACAAGGAAAAAGTGTGAAGGAGAGACACAAAGGTTACAACTGGTCAGAATTAATGTACGTGTTAGGCTTTACATTTTATACATCCCTTGGACTCATTTCCTTTCGGTTTCAGAATTACTCTCTGAACTCACATCCAAAGGCATTTTATGACAGTCATCAGTACTACTTCCTCATGAAGACATCAGAATTTCATACAATAGTCTTGATAGGCAATTTAGAAATTGAGACATACCATTCCATGTCTTAAACAGATTTCTAATTAATTACAGTGCTAGACTAGTTGGAATTTCATCATACTATAGAGTAGAATCTAAATGGAATCTCAATTAAACCAATTTTACACCAAATACATCAACTTCCACATTTCAAATCAAAGGACAAATAAATGACAGAGAAAAAAAGATGGGATTCAAAAGAATGGTAACACAGGGAACATAAAACAGGAGGTTGCAATAGCATAAATAATTTGCTATAATTGCTACCCTATAACAGACTCATATTGACATCAAAAGACACCAAATCTGCAGTTATTAGTACTTCTGTTCCAATAAGGAAAAACTTCAGGGGTGTGATTTCATGGTTGCATTGCTAAAGGAGTTTTTATATTTATGGACATGAATGTGAGATTTGTACCACAGATTTCTATGGTCCCACTAACCCACTTCCTGGTCAAAAGTTGGCTGCCATATCTCTCCCAGTTGCTATTCATATTCTTGCAGAAGTTCCCCTACAACTTTGATAGCCTTAATTTGCTGCAGACCATTCATGTTGAAGATGATTTATACTTGTACTACCATTTTCATTTGGATTCAAAGCATGTTTTTGAGCAGTAGATAACAATGATTTCCACTTTCCAGACTTTGCTTCACATTGCAGGTGACATGAAAGCACACAACCTGCACTGCTCTCAGGTAAAACATTTTTAAACTCATACCCCTGTGCTCTGATGTACAGGAGCCCTATTGCACAGCTCTGATGTATAGCACTGGACTAATGCAAGTTTGAAAGAATCCTTTTCTGATCCTTTAGGTGGGTATACACTAGAAAATACACGGTATAGGTGCTGAACCTTCAGCATCAGATGTTCCCCTCTAGAGATCTGACTTAGGCTGTGTTTACATGGTGAAGTGTTGCAGCCAAGAGAAGCAGATGTGTAGAGGAAAACAATTCAAAATAGAGCAAAGGAACTTCCGATTTATATGATATTTTTGTGGTTGATTTGACTTTTACTGAAATAATGCCAGTCTCCCCACTGATTTGAGAGCTGATTCTGTCTGTCTAATGAGCTGTAATTAAAAATAGCAAACACTCTCCTCTCCCTCTCCCAAAATATGCCTGTTGCTCATCTGAAAGCTTTCTCTTCTCAATTTGGTAATTATCCCTACTGTATTTCATGATTACTTTTTTCCTCCAAGGAGCAGTGCCAAAAATTAGGAGGTTGTATCAGTCTCAGTAACAAGGTATTCACAGGCTGCTAAATCTGCTTTGTAATTTCAAAAGGACAATTGTCTTTACCTGCCTGGCAGCCACACATAAGACTGATGAGGTGAGCTTAGTGTTGGAGCTCTGCCCAGACGGATGAGGACTCAAGATCAGAGTCCTGCCATTCCACACAGTGTGAACATGAAAAAAAAGTAAGCTAGGACTTGTGTCCTAAGCAAGAGCATCTGCTGATGGTGGGGGAGTCAGCCAAACTGATGGTCAGAAAATCACTCATTTTTTCTCACAGTCTGACAGTTAAATTACTTGTAAAGAGCACTCACGTCTAGAAGGAACCATGTTCTACAATAATTTGTTGACTAATGTTGCTTTCCTAAAGGCTTGTTGTTTTAATGCATCCTATATACTTTCATAGTTTCTACCTTCAAAGAATGAAAGGAATGAACCACCCTAGAAGGACTAGTCTACCATTTCAAAGAAGGTGCAAGATCCCCTCTCAGCATGGGTTAAGTTTGGACACTGTTTTTTACTCTGTGATTCCAGAGCTCAAGTTCAGTCACTCCTGAGGCTGCCCATGCAGTTGTGACTGATGTTTTTAAGAGAGCTTTAATGCCTAAAAACCCTATTAGAAACAGGCTGCTTTTAATCTTCTGTGGTTTTGCCTTTCATTTTTGTTTTGGTTTGGTTTTTTGTTTTGAAGATCCACAATCATTCTTGCCACTTCAGAGATTTTTGACAGAAAATTATTCACCAAGGTTTCTTGAGTTTATTTCAGTTATTCCTTCAGCTAATATAGCTGGTGCCTTATTTCCTTATTTTTTTATAACAAAAAAGAATTTACTATTCCTTAAATGGATGTGTGTTTCCTAGTGATATTAGTAGGAGCTCTGTGTATAAAAAAAGAGATTAAATTGTTTTACTTGAAAAAAATAAACAAACCTGGAAAGCAGCTTCTTCCCTTTTTTTTTTTTCAATATAAAGCAAACATGGTGGAAAAATGTCCCACCTTCTTCACCACTCAGGTAAAATTTTGCAATGGAAAGCCACCAAAGATACCTAAAACTTAATTCAGGTATCTTTAATTCAGAGAAAGTGCTCTTTGAATCCTATGAAAATTTTAGGTGAGGAATGATTTTAGGATCTAATGAATAAGACAAAAATGAAGACTTAAAATTCACGAGTTAAGAAAAAGCCTATGATGCCAAAAAGTCATTTTTATCAAAATATATTTGTTCACTTGCTACTGAAAGTAAAAACATCAGAGCATGAAGTTCAACAGGCAGCCTTCTAGATTCATGCTGAATGATGGAGTAAGAGTTTAACAAGAATCAGCATGTTGCTGTGGAAATTGAAAATGGACAGAACATCAAGGGGAAAAAACCCAAACCGAAAACTCAGTCAACGCAAGAAGGCAGAAAGCATTTCACCCAAGTGATGTAATGATAGCAAATGAATTAGCAAAAGAAGTTGTCTCTGTAATATCAAGGATAAAGTCTGTCTAACAGACAAGGTATTCACCCTGTGTGCTCATCGAGAGTATTTTCAGATATGTTACAGCTCCTTTCCTGATCTGTATTTACATGGAAACAAGTTGCTTGGTGGGGAGATTCCTGGCTTGATCTTACCCTGGCACCCATTGAGAAATGTGAGCTTAGTGCTTCTCCTGAGCCTTCTGGATAAACCATTCTCACTCCTATTTGCTTTAGAAGAAGCAAGGCTGAGCTAAGTGCTTGTCATAAATGACAGGAGAAATTAAAATGATGCCTTAAAACTGTCTAAGGTACAGTAAAAACAATTTTAAAATAATTTCTTCAAAGTAAGTAGAGGAAGAGAGCATCAAAATTAAGGCAGACAGGCACAGTATAATTTATATTGGGAAAGACTGAAAAACAGAAAAAAAGGAAAACTTGAAATATGTGAGCACTCCCAAGCTGCTTGTTTAAGATGACTGACACTCTAGCAGTACCAAAAGAGTTAAGTTGTGAAATTGTGCCATTTCCATATTTATGTATTTTAATTCCCAATAAAATAAGACATACAGGGCTGTAGGAGAAGGGGGAAGGGGGAAGGAAAAAGGGAAGGGGAAGGGGAAGGGGAAGGGGAAGGGGAAGGGGAAGGGAAGGGAAGGGGAAGGGAAGGGAAGGGAAGGGAAGGGAAGGGAAGGGAAGGAAGGGAAGGGAAGGAAGGGAAGGGGAAGGGGAAGGGGGAAGGAAGGGGAAGGGAAGGGAAGGGGAAGGGGAAGGGAAGGAAGGAAGGAAGGAAGGAAGGAAGGAAGGAAGGGAAGGAGGAAGGAAGGGAAGGGGAAGGGGAAGGGGAAGGGGAAGGGGAAGGGAAGGGATTTCAGCTTTCAAAAATGTTCTGAGCTTGAAGAGTGACTATTTTGTGTGCCATGGACAGGAGGAATAGGGCCACTAAACATACAGATGACTAAAAAGTCATACAAAATACTCACTGTGAGTTTAAAACTAGTAAAATTTAACTGTTGAACATGATTTTTTTTTCTGACAGAGTAACTGATGTCCTTATTTGATAGCTAAGACAGTGCATAAGAAACTGGAGGAACATGAAGTGAAGTTTATAGTGCTGGCTGTACTACAGTTGGATTCTGATAAATCATTAAGATCTATTTATGACTAGGTTTTACAAAATTCAGATTACTTTTATTTGGAAGATAGTTATCACTTTATATGACAACCTGGATGACTCTATACACAGAATATTGATAAAAATCATCACAGTCAATGGGAAAGAGAAACTTAGATTACCACAGGAATCTGTATTTTGCAAGGCCTTGTTTCACTTCATTCAGAACCCCAGAAAGGCAATAAACAAAGTTAAATTTTTCACAAGCTATATTTAATTGAGAGGAGCAGACATTGCATGTTACCAACAGAGAAGTAATAGCAGAGGACATCTAGAAAAAAATTAATTTGTTAATATAAAGTAATCAAATCAGAATCAATTACAAAAAAAAAAGGTAGGTCGCACAGTTAGTGCAATATTCCTAAATGACCTAAATCGAAGAAAAAGACCTAAACCAGTTCTTTCAATAAAACAGTAAGTTATGGTGAGAGCAAACTGGATATGAAGATGCTGTTTGATAGAGTACAAAAAAAGGAACACTGCACAAATATGGCCTCTTTGTGCATGTCTATCGCATCAGGAAGCCAGGAGGCAACATCCTTATAAAATAACCAATTCAAGGCTCACTGAAGCAAATGGAAGGACTCCAGCATCGTCAATAGGCTTGGATCAGGCCCTAGGCATGTCTGTGTGAAGTCACTTGGAACATTTCATTCCCTTTTTAGGCACAACCATTACCACAAAGACGCTGAGAAACTAAAGGAAGGCCAGAAAACTCTACTACCACAAGCACAGAGGCTGGAAAGACTGAATTCAGGGTGGAATGATTTAAATGAGTACACAGGAAGCTTGGATTTGTATCACTGAATATTGTCTTGTTGTGCATTTGTACTTCATTTTCCTTAGGGAAAAGTTTATTCTTTCCAGTAAATGATCAGTAAGAGATCTTGATAAATAATTTTTTAGATCACTCAAATTTTAATAGTTTTTACTGTGTAATTGACAACAATCAAGTATATTTTTATAAATACTGTTTTAATTTATACCCAGTTTTACTAAAGACAGAAAGGAGAACTGATTCTTTCTAAATGTCCAAGATCAATTCATTTCCCCTAGTTATTATTCATAGACTAAAAGAAGAAAAGAAGTTTTCCTGCTTTTTAAAAATTGCAATCAGTTTTGCGGTTTTGAAAGAAGTTGATACTGAACTGGACCTGTTAGAAAAATGGAAATTAAGAAAATATTTTCTCTGAATCTGTAGGCAGGGCTGCCACCAGAAGGTGGTTTAGCTTTGCAACAAACTGTGGATTTAGTTACATGGCTACTGCCTTGCAGCAAGTTCAAAAGGCTTTCTCTCTGTCTTTTGAATTTCCACAGCAGACAAATATTGTACTTTTAAAATAACAGATTACTTTCAATTAGAAAACTTGAGGTTTTAAGAAGCTTTCCTCAGACAGAATTATAGAATCGTAGAACATGCTGAGTTGGAAGGAACCCACAAGAATCACTGAGTCCAACTCCTGGCTCTGCACAGAACACCCCAAGAGTCACCCCATGTGCCCAAGAGCATTGTCCAAACACTTCTTGAGCTCTGTCTGGCTTGGTGCTGTGACCACTTCCCTGGGGAGCCTGTTCAGTGACCAACCAGCCTCTGGGCGAAGAACCTCTTCCTAATATCCAACCTAAACTTCTCCTGCCACAACTTCAGGCCGTTTCCTTGAGGGTCACAAGGATGGTGAAGTGCCTTGAGGGGAAACTGTAAGAGGAGCTGCTGAGGTCAGTTGGTCTGTTCAGCCTGACGAAGAGGAGACTGAGGGTATACCTCACTGCAGTTACAATTTCCTTGTGAGGGAAAGCAGAGGGGCAGGCACTGGTCTCCACTCTTGTGACCAGTGAGAGGACTCGAGGAAGTTGCATGGAGCTGAGTCAGGGGAGGTTTAGGTTGGATATCAGGGAAAAGTTCCTCATCCAGAGGGTGGCTGGGCACTGGAACAGCTCCCCAGGGAAGTGGTCACTAAGCCTGTCTCTGTTCAAGAGGAGTTTGGTCAATGCTGTCAGGCAGGTGGTGTGATTCTTGGAGTGTCCTGCACAGCACCAGGAATTGGACTCAATGGTCCTGATGAGTCCCTTCCAACTCAGCATATTAAATGATTTATGATGAAGCAGAGGACCAAGGAATTAATGTAATGATAGATCACCTTACAGCTACTGCTGCTCTGCCACCTGTTTGCAAGCAGTCATGCCAAAAGGCCTTTCAAAGTGAGCCTCTGCACCATTTAAAAATATACAGCCATCCCAGGAAAGCTTTCTTCAGCATGGTCTGCGTTAGGAGCTACTAACAAACCATAACAATCTTGGTGGTATTTCATTCGTTAAATGACAATAATGACAAACTTCTGACCTAGGCACAGCACTTTTTTTTAGACATTGTTCTGGCTCTTCAAGCTCAAGATGCTCAATGTACCTTTTGAGTCTATATTTAGCTTTGCATGAGAGTGTGGAGCTTACTGAAGAGCAGAGGACCTGAGCCAGGCTCAGTGAAAAAGTTTGCTGTCTGATGAACTCCGAAAGAGAGATTAAAAACTTTTGGTTTTAATGGCCACTGCCCTACTGTCTTTAGCAGCATTGGATGAAATTTTATTTCACTAAGTCTTGGGCAGCTCTTTACTTGTGATTTAAAGTTTATGTTGCTCTTGTTGAAAATACTAAATTTAAGTGTCAGTTGTTATATAAGCAACATTTTATCTCATGTTGGACTTTTGAGAAGCTAGCTTCTTCTTGGCCTCCAGGATGTCTTGTCAGAAGGGCATGTAGCCACATAGGCTGTAGTCTTTTCCAAAATTACTCAACATTTGGATCTTTGTGTTTCAGAGTATTAATGAGATTACAGGTCATAATCTGTAAAAGCTCCCCTGCCACTGCTCTGCTTGACTCCATTCCAGATGAAATCTCTTCAAATAAATCCTGGATCACAATGATACTGCTTTGTGTGTCTACAGCCAAAAAGATGAGAGCAGAAAGGAGGGGAGGAAGGGAAAAAATTGTATGTATATATAAAAAGGCATTTTCTTCAAGGGTAAAGACCTAAATTAATGAAGTTCTTCATTTATCATCTCTGGAATTTTAAAATACCATTCTTGTAAGAGAGGCCAATTACAATATTTAGGGTAAAGTAATTCATCTAGTGATCTCTCTTCCATTTAAAACTTCTTAATTCCTTATGTCCTTTTCTGTGGATTCACAATGTGAACATTCCTAGGCATGCATCTGTTAGTTGTGGCAATTTAGAGCAATTACTTAATTAACTGATATACGGTTTTGTTTTACATTGGAGGTATTAGACCTGTTTTCTTTTAAGATGAGAATAGAAAGGCTAGGTGCAGACAGTACACATGAAAGAAATTAATTTAATTTGTTGCATTGCATTAGGCCATTTACTGTTGCTATTCAAGACAGTTGGGGATACAACCACCTGTTTTTCAGTTCTTCATTAAATGAATTCTTGCACAACTTCTGTTCATGGCAAAGACAAGTGCACAAGACAGGGAAGGCTACACTGGCAGTCAGGGATGTAATTCAAGTAAGACGTATTTGTAGATTTTTCTGTAGTGTGACTCCCCACACTATATGACTGCTCCATATAGATTCATCACTATGAGAAGGTAAAATTTAACATCACTAGTCCCTTTACAAGAAGGACAAATTTCTGCAGTGAAGAAGGATGGAGTAAACAGCTTCATCAGATTTACTTGAGAGTTCTGTGGAACAAATATGACCTGAGAGCTCTTCATCTTAAATACCACCTTACTGTATCTAAAATCTAGACATTAGTATTCAAAGAAATGGAAGAACAAAGAAATCAGCTGACAGTTTCATCTGAATCCCAAAGGTAAAAGCAAGGGTTTAACACTAAATCTACTTGCAATGTTTGTAAATAATAGAGGTGTTGGTCTCATACTCAGAAATGATGTTTCAGTCTCACTGATTTTTCTTTAGGGGCTTTTATAAGCTGAAGCCACTTTGGAAAATAAGACTCAAGAGCCTAAGTCCACAGTGACCTTCAAAATACTGCTCTATAGCAAGATAAAGACGGAGTTGCAACTAGAAAACCTCTTGGTTACTTGTTAAAGGCAAAATAATGGCTTTGCTTTGATGTCATGCTCAAACGAAAAAGTCCAAAATTCATGATGATGGAGTTCCTAATCAAATATTACACCAGGAAGAACTCAACAGTAAGTTCAATAGTATACCAAGTATTTTATAGCATATCTTAGTAGGGTCATAAGCATCAGATCTAGATTTGGTTTCTTTGCTACATCCAGGGTACTAGAGATGTTAGAAAGGAAAATTAAGCTTCTTTAGGTTTGCTGGTTTTGGCTGGGTTTTGGTTATTTGGGGGTTGAGGTGGGGGAGATGGTTTCCCTGCATCGTTACTGTTTTTACAGGTGAAAAGGCTTCACAGGAGCCATCATGCAGGGCAAGGAACAGCTGTTTTCAAACTGGATCTTAGCTCCAGGTTTTCAGATTTAACAGGTATTTTACTAATTTTCTTCATGGTCTAATAACAGTTCATTATAAAAATCATAGGTTCTAGCTACTGACTACACAGTTATGCTGCATTAAACCCAAACTATCTTATATGAAGAATGGGGATCTTCAGCATCTCTTGGGAAACAAGTCCTGAGTGTCAGGATAACCAGCTTTGGTAAGGCATCAGAATTTTGAGAAGAACAGTGACTGCTGGGGTGGCATACCAAGAAAAGTACTACTCTGCATGATGCTTCTGATACTGTTTCCTCAGGATCCATTTTTGACTACCCAGCAGAATGGGTACCCAGCTGTCCCTGAACAGAAAGACTTACTCTTAAATGATAAAGGTGGTAGTAGTAGCAGTAGTACTACTAGTAGTAATTCCCCAGACTGCTCACTCTTTAGGAGAAAAATGTATATTGATGCTTTGTAAACTAAAATCAGTTTTTACACTATCTTGTTGACTGCTTTTCAGATTTGAGGTACTAAGAAATTCTTGTATGTGAGATGTCATTACTGAGACTGCCAATAGGCTGATGTTTCTTCTATTGTCTTGTAAGGAATACTGCAGTTAACACAACACCCATTAGTCTGAGAGTCTCCCAGGAAAGTAATTGTAGTACGCATAAAGGAGGGTACCTAGAATGTCATTGATATTCTAACATGAATTCTCCTGGAATGTGTCTAGCTGGAGGGAAAAAGAAAAAACAAGGTATTTGTCAGAGGTGGAAATCAGAATGACAGTGACCATTGTTTGTAATAAACAATCACCTGAGGAAACTCAAAAGAAAAAGCACAGCAAATTAGATAACCTGAAATCCAGAGACTTGAGAAAAATATTCCAGTTCTCGGAGCTGGCAGGAGCCATGGAGCACCACCCACAAGGGTTTGGCTGCTTACCTTGTTAAACATTGCCTGGTTTCACCTGACATGATCTGTAAGCCTGTAAAGCAGTCACACTTCAAGTGCCTTTCATGTGCACTTCAAATCCCTTTTCTTTTGAGATATTCTTCACTAACAGGATTTCCCACTTTGGAAGGGAGGACTCTTTCAAAAGATGAAAAAACCTCTCAAAACTACAGCAAAAATGAACAAAATAAGTACAGGTAAAAACAAAACCTGTTTGGCACAGCCCTGAAAGGTAATGTTAAGTACAAAGAACTTCACTTTCAGCTTTATCAAACAGTTTTATTACCTTGCATGATTTTTCACTTTAGCATTGCTTAAAAGCTTGTTTTTCCTGTAATATATACTTTCACAACAAATTACATGACAGACTAAATGTGTTTGAAAGTGTCCTTGCATCCTTACCATTTGCATTTTGAACTGCCCATGTGGGTTGTACACATATCACAAGGCTTGTTGCTAAGGCATTCAGCTACAACACAAAATGTTTTCAAGTTCAAAGCTTGTATCACTGTTCACCTCGTTCTTATGTTTTACCCTCACTTCTGTTAAATCTCTAGATGTTTCCCTTGCATCAATAAAATCCTGAATACTTGCTCACCTTTAAAATGTGCAAGCCATAAATGAAAAAAGAAAAAGAAGGCCGATACACAAAGATAAAAGATGCAAGTTTCGTACAGCTGCTATATTCAGCTATTTTTAAACAGTCAGTGTATTAGGATCCAGAAAGTTCAATTAACCCATCCGTAGAGATATAATTGCTCTGTCAGTAACTTTGTCTCCCACCCCAGAGCCTGCAGTCCCTGTTGCCGGGAGAGTTCCACATGGGCCTGGGGCATCAGTTGCAAGACCAGAGCCTTTGTACTGGCAGTCAATGACAGAGAAAATATATATATTTTAAAATATAGGTCAAGTTACCTGAGTATGCTCTACTTGCATATAGTATCAGTGGTCATCTTTCTTTTGTATGTTTCCTGGTATTAAATTATTCCCTTTCTTAGTAAAGCTTTTTAAAAATAAATAAATATATAAATAAAACATGATAGAGCTGCTTTTCCCCTCTCAACAGTCAGGTTTTCTCTCTTGAGTGCTAAGTGGGGAGGGGGAGTACAAATCTTGCTTTGAATTTCTTGATTGCATTTTTGTGTATGTTGCTGAAGTTTTTCTTTTCTTTATACATGTACAGTCACAACAGAGACTTGGAATAAATTCTCCTTGGAAAATATGTTTTTGATACCATGAAAGTATCTAAAGATAAGGCTTATGATTGAGTGGAATATAGGAGCAGAAGACAAACATCTCTATGGGGTCTAGAAATTCTCTGGGTTTTCTGATCGTCTTTATTTATTCAGCAATATGCACAGGATTTCATTGTGTCTCATAACCTATGGCATCTGTGATGATTTACAAAAGTTAGGGATTACATCTGCATACTCTCTGTTCTTCTGTGTTGCACACCTTTTTCCTTTGTTTGTGTTTCTACTCATTAATTTTCAAGAAGCAACTACCTCACAGGCATCTGTAGTAACAACAGATTGTTGGACTCATAGAGCCTGAAAGATCATGTTAGGATACCTGTTTCTTACTGAGTTTATTGTATCTCACTTGAAATGGTGACATGGTACAAATACAAATCAGTAAAAAAATGTACACAACAGTCTGTGTTATGCTGTAAGAACAGATTACTGTGGTGATTTGGGGCATGTACTCACAGGACAAGCACTGTCACTGAATAAAGCATGTTATGATTAGACTTCAGTACTCAATCCCATCCAGATTCAGTCTTGAACTTTAAAAAATTTAATCTATCCTATTAATTTGGGATAGATTACTTGTATCACAGAAAGGGAGACTTTTTGTCTCTCTAAAATAAATAAATAATGATTTAACATAAGGATGTGGTGGAAAGAAATAGTGTTCCACTGGATGAAAGTCTACATTTCAGGATGACAGTTTTCAACCACTGTGTTTGTATTGAGTTTGAAATTTTGCTTGCATTTAACTCAATATAAACTTGATATGTGTTTATCTAAAAGGAAAATAGGTTCTTCTAGAGCTACTCCAAACATAAGGAAATAGTGCTGAGTATGCGTTGCAATAACCTTGCCCTTTTTATTTTTTAGTGAGGTGGAATGCTTTGGAAAATGTTCTGTGAAGCACATGTTCAATTATTTCAGTTTATGTGTAATTTTAATGAATGTGTCAAATTATGTATGGGCTCAAGTTATCACGATGAATCAGAGCCCATGAATGTTGGAAATAGAAGGTTCCCTGAAATTCTGGAACTGCCAATTTCAATTACACAGGAAAAGGAAAGGGAAAATGCTGACAAATAGGTCAAAAGAACTACAACAGAGGCTCTTCAGTAAGAGCAGGAAAAGGGAAAGTTGATGAGGAAGACTGTATCCAAAACTTGTAAAATGCCTGAAAAAGTATGCTCTTGGCAGAACAAAAATAGTTGGTAGCAGAAGAGAAATACAGGAATTAATGGACCAAATCTATGCATATTACAGGAGAGACTTACAGAAGCAGCTGCAAAACTGCACTGCCTTTCCCTCCTGTTCTCCACTTTCTGTCCTTTCTCCCCTCTTCTCCATCCAGTGTTTACAAATATGTCTTTGAAAACAAAATCTTGATCCTCTAAAGTGAGATAGAGCTATGGTACCAATTTCAAACGAAGTTTCCTGTCTCCAATACACCACTTGCCTGTTCAGGAGAGAGATGGGTTGACCATGATCAGAAACTTTGGGCACAACTCAGTGCCCAAACATAGATGGGCTGCTGTCATTTTTGCAACCCAAGGATATCCCACCTGGGCTGTAGTTACCAATCCTGGAGCCCATTGGTCTCCTTCAGGATCTGCCAGCTCTGTGTTCCTGGCTTAGGTACTCCAGGATGCCTAAAAGGCCATGATAAGGCATCCAAACTGCACCCTAAATTCACTCATCATGTTTTTATCCAGAATATTTGTGCTGTTGGCAACCATAGTTTCAATGAATGGTCAAGAGTTGTATGTAATGAATAATCATGCATCTCTGCTAAAAGGTCAACAGCAAGAAAATGTGTAGCTAAAATGGTAATTTTTTTTACCATGTCTACATAGTAAAATTTAGCAGATCAACATGCACTGGTCTATTTAGTATAATTTAATGCTGCTTCAATGAATACTATACATGGTCCATATGTCTAATATCTCAAATTTCAACTTAGAGAAAAAAAAATTGCAAGTGTAGAACGTCTCTTTCCTAACTTCTAGAAGATACTCAGGGCTGAGGACAATGACTGTAACTTTCAAGTTACCAGATTGTTTGGGTCACTGTCAAATGTTAAACTAGGTTGTACGGACAGAGAGCTGTAATGCAGACACTACTGCGTTATTAAATTTCTGGGAAGTAATAAACTGGCACTTGAAGTGCAAAGGAAAAAGAGCGGTAATGTGGAATGGCCCCTTATTCAGGAAACTTTGAAAATGTGCAGCCATAATAGCTGTGGTGAAGTTCCCTTAAATGAGGCCTTGGTATGCTGTGGAATAAAGTCAAAATAGGAGATTGTGGCATTCCAAGTCGTACTCAATAAATGCATACATTGGGCCAAATTGTGATCTTACTCATGAGGGAACATTTTTTCCCCCTTTTCAATAAAAAAAAAGGGAGTTGAGAACACTTTAAGATACGGGGAACAAATGTGTAATTATTCTTGGCTAACATGGTAGCTGTTGATCATTTAATGAAACCATAATTACCATATAATGGCAGGGTATTTATATGACAGATTACTACATTATTACAGGGTAAGTGTGTGATTATTTCTGTCCTCAAAATCAGAATAAAAACACATGGAAGTGGAAAAATAAGTTGAAAAAGGAGAGAAAAAAAATCTGAATTTCCCAGTGCCACTCCCATATTGTTACTCTATCTGCACCTCAATCACACAGTGATGGCAATGGCCACCAGCATTCATGATGAAGCCAAATCTCCTCAGGAAACCCATGGCATAGCACAACAGATCATAAGGCTCTTTGCCAAATGGCTACAGCTCTAGGCTTCATTGTACTCATAGTTCAAATGATTCAATAGCAATTTGGTTGCTGGTCTCTTGTCCTCAGAAGACACTACACTTCTGCTTGTTTAGAGAGATCTCATGCATGATGGATGTAAAAAATTGCACTGAGAGATCCTTAACTCCTGTGCCTTAAGGAGAGAACAGGGAACTAATGTGGGTTTCAAAGTAGTACCACTTTTGTCCTGGGTGGATAAGTTTAATTTGTCAGAGTTGAGCACTATTTGCTCTGGTTTGATTTCAGTCAACACTGCTGATATTCACTGGTGGAATTTAGACCACTTAGTAAGGATTGATTTAAATTGTGGGAAAGTACTTAAATGATTCCATTTACGGGAAAAATGCGATGACAAGTTTTGAATTTACAAAGTTACAGAGAGAGTTTTACAAGCTGAATACAGTCCATCTCAAGCTTTATGAACAGGATGGCAGCTTTCCATGTGGGAGGCAAAATCAAATTGTAAACCCAGCTGATTCTGATTCCCCAAGCCCTGCATGGGTGTTAAAAGAGCTATGTAATCATCTGCTGCACCTGAAATTTGCCTCTGCATCTTCACTGCCACATTTCAGCTGTGTGGGAGAAGGTGGCCAGCACTCCCTGTTTCCAAAAAGTGCTTGCTTGAGCCAGTATTTTAAGATACAATTTATTGTAAATGCAAGACTTTGGCCCTGAATAATAACTTCCGAATTTGGCGGAATTCTTAAATCTGGGTTTTCTGGATTTTTATCCAAGAAGCAGTATTGCTGTAGCTATTTTCAGTCTTTAGTAATTTATTTCCTTTTTCCTTCTTGAAGTTCTTTGCAGTGAGGGAAAATGGACTTAGGTAAAAGCCACATCCTGTTATGTTTGCTCAGGATTTATCCTGTAGGTCTGTAAAAGAAACGCAGGTTGGAAGAGGAAAGAATTGGAGGCACTGAGAAATCAGTCTGTGTATATTTATTTAAAAGTTAGTTGTAATAGCAGTACCTTTGTAAATAGCTCCTTTAATAAACTGATTATTACTCCAAATGGTCAATGATTGCTCATAATTCACTATTGCTAGGTTATTCCTCTCTGCACAGAAAAAAAACCTCTGGTCCTTAAAAGACTAGTTCATACAAGATGCTGGTGGGAAATAAGTTATGTCAGAGCCTAACCTGGCTCTCCCTGAAGCCAAATGGAGCCCCAGAACACTCCCAACAAGCAGCAGCATTCGTTCTTAAAAGGCAACCCATGAAAGGCTGGGGATGACGCATGTTGCCTGGAAGAGAAATGACTTCAAACTGTTTCATGCTTATTCACCGTTGTGCCTTTTGTGAACCACACCCCACATTTTCTCTACATGAAAATTAATTAATGAAAGAAGTTTTATTAACTGAACCCTCCGCTTCTGGTATCTCTTTATTAGAGGCTGCTTCTGCCTCCACTATGATTTTAGAATTATAAATAATTAAAATATATTTTTCAAATACCTTTAAAGTGGCACTTATAGATCAAATGGAAAATTTAAGAAAATTTAGTCTGTATTAGGAAGGTCTAAATTCAGGAGATTGAAGTGTTAACATTTTTGCCTGTCTGGTATTCTTCATAAAGTTTGTTCTTATAAAGATAAATGTAGCTTGAAATGGAATTATTTTAATGTTTTTCAGATTAATTATATTTATAAAATCTTGTCAGCAGGTGCTGTTTCCAGTGGACATCAAAAACTAAGACATTCAGCGGCAGAATACGAATAATCCTAAACTCTTCTTTTGGGAATAGTGATCTTTTGATTATTAACATTTGCATTAAGAAAAAATAATAAGATTTTCATCAAGAATTTTTTTTTAAAGTCTCAATCACTCCACAGGATATGAGGAAACAGTTGCCCTCTCACCAACCCACCTTGCACCTAATATTAAGCTTTCAAAAAATCTTCCAGCAATTAAATCATATATTTAAATCATTTATAGTCATTATAATCTTGTTATCAAGGACCCAATCCTTTCTGGTACAGTAAAATTTCACTGACTTGAACCTAACACAATAAAACTTCAAGCAAGTCTCATGAGGAAGGGCTTTAAAATACAGTTGAAAAAAATTGTAATTACTTCTTATAAGTATGTACTATTTTTCAGCTATTGTTTGTACTTCTTCTCTCTCATACACTTCTAAGCAAAGGTCATATATTAGTAATTTAATTATCAGATTCTCCTGGAAAAAAATCAGAGACTCAGGAAATTTTCTCCCAAGCTAAAATAAGTCAACTTCCAGGGTTTCAAATTCTGGCAAGCTAACTTCTCCAAGGTCTCGTAAAAATTCTGGGCTGTTATCTCCATATGCCTGATAGATTTTTTTTTTTTTTTGTGATCGTAATTAAAACCGTCTGTCCTTTCTCTGTGACTTCAGGAGAATGGCAATGAATCACAAGAGCTCTAAAACAGATAGAAGTATAGAGGCTGAGGTTAGCAGCTCAAAATCACTTAATCTGCTGTATTTCATCCACAGAAATATAGATCTAAAACACTGCCTCCTAATTCAAGCAACTTCAGAACAAGTCATCATGGGAGAAGGTTGTATCACAGTCACCATAGGGAGACAGAGGTAGTCCTGGGTTTGGATTGAAGCATAAAGAGATGTAAAATAAACTAATTAGCTTGATATGGAACACCACTATATCTTAACACTAACTTTTATTCTTCTTGAATAATCTATTAGAGCTTTCCAGAGATGCTTTCAACAATCTCTCAGTAATACATATTTTTAAAAATAATAGTATGTGAAAAGTGAAATGAATTCATGAGGCACAAAAATTACACTGAAACCAGTACTAGAGTCTTATCAATAAATACTTAACCTTCAAAATATAATTTAGAAAATTAATTCACTATGATGTTTTCGTATTCTGCAGTATTTGAGTCTGCTCTTTCTTTCTTACAGCTTGATATTCATTCTCCAAATTTAATTGTTTTCCTGCCTTTTTTGAGCAATTTTCATTTTTAAGACTTCTTTGTCATTTAGAAGAAGATTGCTCACTAGGTGGGTCACTTCCCCCTTTCCAGGAGGCATTGCCTCCTTCCCTTTTAAAATGAGAATGAATTTCAGCAACAAATTGATCTGATCTTAGAACAGATCTGGTAGATATAATATTAATGAAAGTCTTAATAAGCCAACCACATTCCAGAGGATCTTTTACATTGGTAAAAGAAGGGAAGCAAAAATGAATATTTGACATGGTCCTTCGAAGTTCAGGTCCTCCCTGATGAATCAAGTTGTTATGCAAAACTAAGCAAACATTCATGTGCTCTGCTCCCATCATTCTCAGGCTGTATATAATCCCCAGCTTTGGCTCCTAAATTCAGGGGGAAAAGTTGAATGTCATGTGAGAATGACAGCATTTGTCTGAAGCATCAATATGCTGGCTGCCTACTGAGACTTGACGACCTTGGCACTCACTGGAGTTCAGAAAAACAAGACTCTCTGAAGATCTAAATCTTAGGTTGTATTACTTTTTATTTTCTAAAAGAGTTGGGTACATAAAACTATTTGAGAACCTGGATCTAAGCACTGCATGAGGTCAAGCTTTTTAAGTAGAATAAGGTTTGCTGATCAGAGACTGGATTTCTATCAAGCAGTGTGCAGTGCTGCCCTAATAGAACAAAACATACAACTACCACGAAACAAATACTCTAAAAGAAACAAATGCATTCCTGGTATAATCCTTTTGAAATCAGGAAAAGAGATGAAATTAGAATCAACCTTCTTAGGGAAAAATCTTTTATTTTTAATAAATAATATTTGTACAGCATATAGTAATTTTAGAAGTCTCTTTTATCAAATTTATTTTGATTTCATGAAAACATGTACCGCTATTAATATAAGCAGATTTATCAGTCCAATTTCCTACTGAATGTTCTTTTTGTTAGTTTTCTTTATTTTCTTTTTAGTTTCCTGCTTTATCATTCAGAAGGTTTGTACTGTATTCCTGTACATATTTGGTTTGGTGCCCAGAAATGTATTATTTTAACAGGGCTATTCATTAAAAGTTATTACTTTACAGGGGTTCTACCATGCATACATAATTGTATATATGCCCTTCTATGATGAACACTGTGATAAAGTTACCATAAAAATTTTTCTTTTTGGGGTTTATCGTCGCTGCCATTTCAAGTCACATTGATTTGACTAATCCTGGCATCAAACTTTCTAACTTCAATTATTTTTTCAAAAGGTTCTAAACTGTCAAAATGTATTTTTCATTCTTTATCCAGTAACATTAATCCTTCAGAAACTATTGGGACTGTGACTTATCCTCTCTTTATGTTCTCCAAGAAAGATACAAGCATAGATGATAACTCACAGAACTTGCCTTGGCCAAAACCAATAACCCAATTTTCAGTGACCTGCCCAGGACTGACTCTGATGCTTTCTCAAAATCATTTTCAATGACCACATATTTCAGTTACTCCATGTTATTCAATGAAGAGAGGTTTTTTAAGAGTATCTCCAGATATACAATGTAGGTTGGGTTTTTTTTTCTTTTTTAAGACTTTGAGAAAGTTTTAAGAGACCAATTTTATGGTGACAATATTCTTAGTGAATTTTTAAGATAAAAAGGTAAAAAGAATGATGTTCCCTTGCAAATACCTGTTTCTATGAATCTGCATCACAAGTCCCTGCAAGAGTAGATAAAAATTCTTCTCAACCTTTGCAGAGAGCTGGCATTCAAAGGCTGAGTATCAGTGTGAGCAGTGTGACAGAGTATTGTACCAGTGTAGCTGGTCAGGAGCCAACACTTCCAAGTGGACCTGAAAAGCATGTTTTATGCTGGTGTGACTTTCAAGTTACAAAAATGCCTTCAGTACTGAGGTATCTGATTTGCTTCCTGCAGCTAAGGCAAAATGAACAAAATCACCTATTACACTTAAAGGAGACATAATATTTAGCATTTTGCTGCTTCATTCTCATCATTGCCCACCTGGAGTTTTGGAGGATAGATTTGAGACTTAATCTACAAGTTGACTTAGACTTTTGAAGTCTTGTATTGCATATACTTTGTTTATCTTTTGTTACCCTATATACATTTAAGTTGGCTTATGTCCTTTGTCCCAGTGTTGATGGGACATTAGGTAATAGTTTCACTCCAAGGGTTTCACAATTACAGAATTATTCTGAGCTGCAAAGACATTCATGAATATAAAGAATTAAGCATCCACTGAAACTTGGAATTGCTGTACTTACACTAAAAGGGTTTCTATTATAATCTTTAATCAATGGGAAGCAGATCTGGAGCATAGAGAATATTTTAGAATTGTGGAGCAAAAAGGCCCCAAACCCTAAAATTGCACATCAGTTATACAATATATAATCACTTTGAATTATATACCTACCTTCACTTACCTAGTTCATGCTTTTCCATAATATTTGTCCACTGACACAGTTTTTTACTGTAATGTGATTACACAGTGGTGTTTGTGGAATGACAGAATCCATGCAATGGTAAAGCAAAGGATGTCCCTCACTTTGGACTCATAAAAAGCATAACAAGACCTAGTTGTGCATCTGGTGGTTTTACATAAGTTCCTATGAACATTTCAGAAGTCAATAGTGATTAAGTTGAAAAAAAATGTTGAAGATTACTTTTCCTGATAAGCAGCTAAATTTATTCTCCAATAATCAAATGTTCCAAACCCTCTAAATGTTCACAAAAGTGAAGGTAGTCTTGCTCTCATTTCTTTAGTTTTCAGAGAGAGAGGCAGTGTTTTTTACAGTTGCCACCCTCTGCATGAGACATCAGACTCCTTCAGCCTGATTCTCATGACTATCTAGCAAAAGCAAGAGCTTCAGGCCCTGTTCAAAGGGTGTAGGATATGGATCTCTTTCCTAACATTTCACTCTTGAGAGCATGCTGTAGTAGTGTGTGATCTGTGCTGTTAAGTGGTATTGTGCAATTATCCTAAAAGCCTGGCAGCACGAGTTACCTCACCATCATCTGTGAAACTATCCTGGCAGGCTTTTTAATATGTTGTGTGGAAGTGATGATACACAAATCTTATACTTAATAAAGTATTTTTTTTTCTCCACAAGATGTGGCTACTTTGAATGTAATTGCACTGTGTGGGGTTAATTTTCTGTAGCCTGTTAGCTTTGACTTCAATGACTTGAAATAAAAAATGCATCTCTACAACTCCAATAAGACTTACTTCTGATATTATTAGCCCACTGACTTCAATGAAACACTATGAAAAATTATTCTCAATTCACTTTAATAATCACTTTTAACAGCAGCAAACCACTGATTCCACTATCATACTTTCAGGACTGAATGTTCACATACCTCAGAAAGACAAAAGCAAACCTCAACATACTTCAATGAAAACTTGTTTCTTGTGATTATAGTTTGCTGACTTTCCAATAAGCAGTACCAAATATTACCTCAGAGGAAAGAAAGAAGCATCTTCCAGTCTTTTTTCTAGTACTCTTTTATGAACTTTTTTGGGGGTGTGTAGGGAAAAGGTTAAAAACCCATAAAAACATATTAAAATTAAATGGATTAGCATTCCCCCTTAAACTTCATGGAAGTCATAGGAAAGTTCCAATATTATATAAGTACATATGTTTTAAGCATGCTTTTTTTTTCCCTTTTTTTTTTTTTTTGTGATGCTTTGTTTTGTGTGGAGTTGTTTTTTGGTTTTGTTTTTGTTTCATTTTGCATTTTCGTTTGGGTGTTTTTGTGATTTTTTTTTTGGTTGGTTGGTTGGTTGGTTGGTTGGTTTGTTCTATTTGGTTTATTTTTTTAGGAAACTGCAGAATTCTTCCATGAAATTAAACTGACAATGGAGATAATTGAGGGACAACGAGTGTGTTTGGTTTTGCTTCCTTGCTTGAAACAGACTACATCTCAATTTTTCAAATTCATGACCGAATGATGTGTATTAAAGTTCTAACCACTATGCTGAATTAGAATGGTCTCCTTATTCTTGGTTTTTTAGAGAGAAAGTATTATTGAAACTTTTTTCCCTACCCATCAAGATCTCAGGTTTGTTCTCTGCTCAAGACATACATATGCCCTCTGATATTTATGTATTACAATTTGCTTTGTTTGAGCTCTTCAGAGTTTGTCATTCATTTGGATTTTTTTGTTCTAACCCCTGATTTAACTTGAAATCTATCCCTCTACATGCAAGACAATTTTGCCATTTTCCTTCAGAAGCCAGACAATTTATAGATGAGCTCAGACCAAATAAATCACGCAAGATATATTTATAGGTATAATATACCATATATATTAATATATATTCTTAATCAACATCACACTGTCACTCTGCAGAAATAATTAGCTGTTAGGAAAGCATGCACTTCTGCTATCCAAAGCAGACACTGTTGCTGGTGTGTAGGCTAGGACACCAGAACAGCCACTGCATACTGCTTCTGTCCATTAGTGATGAAGTGAGTCTCCTTTGTTTCCCTGCATTAATTCACTTGAATGATTGTGTAACTACAAGCATCTTTAGACTGAGCAATTTCTCCACAAGAGGATATTTATAATAATTCTGAACAAAGAAATAGAGATTCAAACACACATTAACTTCAGTACCTGGTGGTGGGAAAAGGCTCTATTGACTCATCTTTGGCTCCCCAGTTCCCCTCCTCACAGCACGAGGCCTCAGGAAACCCTCAGTTTTGCTCTCCAAACAAGGACTGTATCTTGGACAATGGTCTCCGTTTTGGGTTCACTAGACTTCTGAAGATTTGGGCATGAAAACCAGTGGCCTAACATTGAAAGTTAACAGGAGAGTCAAACTCTAGTGCCTCTATAGGATACTGAGGATTCAACCCTGGAATTCTTTTGAAAGGTTGGTATTAATTCATCACCTTGCAGCATCATAACTAAACCTAATACCAAATCACTATGCATCTGCTTTCAAAATGATGTTATTTTTTAAATTATGGAACAATGTGTGTATAAAAAAATGAACAATATCAAAATTAAGTTTGTACTTGAAGAAATGTTGTTTGGTAGTTATAAAGGTACATTCAAGTTAGCATGTACATAGCACGTATATATAATGTTTGTTTTTCTTATTTTTTTCCTAAATGCGTGTTTTCTTTGAAAGCCATATTAAGGAATATTCTT
This sequence comes from Lichenostomus cassidix, assembly GCF_008360975.1. NCBI lineage: Eukaryota > Metazoa > Chordata > Aves > Passeriformes > Meliphagidae > Lichenostomus > Lichenostomus cassidix. Next base: position 26,117,141 of record NC_139486.1, on the reverse strand, counting down.
TCAGTTTTTAAAGCTATTTCTAACTAACAGTGAAAACAGCAGATATTTTAAACTCTATATGTTAAGTAAATTAACTCCAGACACTTGTGATCCACAAACCAAACAGCATCACATGAATTCATATATACAGTCTACTACTGATATCACGACTTACAAGTAAAAGGAAGACAGAATGACTGAAAATGGCAAGCATCATCTATTATAACAATGGTTTGAAGGGTTTAGAGTCTCTCAAAAGTCAAACTATTTTGTGTTATTCCCACTCACAGACTCTTCTTCACCTAAAAAGCAAATAGAAACGAACAGTGTTAGTGGAAGTAGCAAGGATTAATAAGAATATTCTGACAGCTAAGAATACTATTGCTATTTAAATTGAATATTTCTTCTTCCAATCTTCAGATATGCAAACTTTGAAGTATTCTTATTGAATACCATAAAAAGTGTAAGGTGTACAATGAGTTCAAGAAAAATCTTAACCTTGTTTCTTCTTCTACTTCAGGTATTTGATATACCATCTTTCGTAATTTTCTTAATTCAAGCTTTTTTTGCATTTAATATCTTTTTTATTATGCAGATTTTCACCCATTCTTTTTCTCCATGAATTGAAAACAGTTGACTAAAACTGATTAGAATCAAAAGTTTAGCTTTAGAAAGAGTAATAGATTAGAGGATATGCTAGATAAAACTAGTCACTGCATGGTTGGCATATAGTGAAGGACAGGACATGTAGACAAGCCATTATTGAATTGATGGCACAGAAAATAGCATGGGCTGTTAGTAACACTCTTCAACACAAATTGTAACTTTTTCATGAATTAGTGATTGTATTTGAATCTTAGCATAATTACTGCTATATGATCAAAATACTCAAATTTTCCTTCTACCTGTATGATAGTTTTTATCTCCATATGGTTTAATTACCATAGGAAAAATATTGATTTAGTCCAGTTAAAGGAGGAGACAAATAGTGATTATTACAAGTTGCAACTATAAATAGACTCTGACATTGTGCAGATGTTGTTGCTGTTATAATACCTACTTGTATGGACTCTCTGATATTTCTTGTTCCAGACTAAAAAGGCCAGATCCATATTAAATTAAATATTCTTGAAAATCTGCAGGAAGTTTATTGCTAGGATAAAGGACACATTTCAAAAGAAATGATGGCTTGCTGAAGGAGTTCCCATTGCTTTTTCTTCCATGTTATGTATGGAGAAGAAATAGGACATACTGTCAGCAAGTAATAATTTTCCTATCTGTCCTACTGAGGTACTAGTAAAATACAGTCATTACTGGTTGTCAAGTTATTAAAAACAAATGAGGATCCACATTGGGGCAAAATTAAAAATGTTACAATAAAGCCTCTTTAATGAATTTTTAACTGAGAGAAATTATAATTTTCTTCCAATAGACATCTATATCTACCAAAACTATAGATACTCTGTAGCCAAATATTTGTTTAAATATGTAATGAAGAGAATAATGGCTTAATTCTGTAATACCTAAAACATATATTGATGACTGGGAAATCACATTTATCCGTTTCCTTCAGAGAGTCCAGAGGCTCTCCATCCAATATGCTGCCAGTACCTAATTTTGTTTGAATCTCAAAACTCACAAAGACTTTTTCTATGTTGTCCACTCATTCTTATAAAAATTAGATAATATGATACACTAGGGGTGAAAAGGCAAAAATGTTAGGTAGCCTTCCTGAGTAGTTTCAAACAAATGAAACATTCAACTTTATTTAGATACAAACTACAGTCCAGACCACTTTCTGATAATGAAAACACAATTTGAGGTGGAGAGAATTGTCAAAATTACAAAGTTCCCAAGCAAGGAATTTTGAACTGTGAAATGTAAGGACCCTTCTTGAGTGCTGCATGTATCATTGGTACCTCTTTTCAACAGTTACTGTAGTATGGATAGCAACAACAGAAATGCAAGTAATGTGGATGGAGTCTATCTTTGAAGTAAACAAATCTTCCTCTTTAAGGTTTGTGATAGACCATAGACAAATGCAAAGAAGGTTTGGCTGGTTTTTAACCCAAGAGAAATTTGAGATTGAAAGAGTAAGATTTGAGATGTGTTTAAATTTTGAAGACCACCTGAGAGTAAGCTTGATACTTGAAAAGAAAAAAGGAACAAAAACTTTGGAAAATCATCTTCACAGTGAGAACTGAAACTGCAGAACAATAAATAGTTATGAATAAGAATGGTACTCTGTTAGAGATTCTTATGCCTGGAAAAAGATGCATTTTCAGACAGGTTTGCCTGCATTCAAGTTTTTGACACACATATATATCCTTATAAGTTTTGATTATTTTTGGAAAAATACTAAGACCAAAGATCAAAGTATTTATTTCTGATCCTTGTGTGTGCTTGAAGTTTTAGAAACTGCTAGCAGAGCCACAGATGTACGTGGCTGCCCAGCTGGGACCATGCTGCGCTGGAGCACAATGCACTGCCTTCAATGAATGGAAAAATAATGCTGTTATAAAGCAGAGAGAGCCCCACCACACCGACTATGGAGAAGAATGTCTTTAAGGACAAGCACAGCTTTAAACTGCCCTGGATGCAATTTGGACAGTAGGAGATAAGAGACAAGCATGGGAATATTCTCGTTCAATGTTCACTGCTGCATGACTCAGCAGTGCACTAAGAGTTGCTACCAAAAAAGAAAGACTGCATTGGACTTTGCCAGGCTTGTCTGAAAAAATTAGTGAAAACTCAATTCTTTTTTTGCTGTATGTATAATTAACTTGGATTCATTAATCAGAAAATATTAGGAGAAAGAGAGCATGTTTTGTTTCTATTTCTTCTGAATTAGAAGAGACTGACTACTTAGTAAGGGAAAGAGTAAGAATCCTCCTCCTCCAAGAGCAGTCAAAAACCTGTTGATCCTGCCTTTCCAGCACACATTGATAGGTGCTTCTGCAAATTATTTTATTTATAAGCACTGACAGAGGCTACAAATAAATATAAATAAATAAATGGGGAAAGTGTGTTGACTAGGCCTTTGTTCTTTTTAAGTTTCACTTATCTTATGGATGAACAGGACCAAAAATCTGAATGTGGTGAGAACACAGGATGATATGCTGGCATTTCTTGGAAGCCTTAGAGATAAAAAACACCCACATGTTTTATTTTTCCACTTTTTCACATAAGGCTTCTTATCAAGCTGTGTGCCATGAATCAGGTTTTTGGGGAGGTGGAAGCAGAAAAATTTAGTTGTGGTCTCCATGGCCCTAATTTGATGTCAGTGAAGTAGCAGATTACTCTACTTTGAAGGCATAAGAGTGATCTTGAAGACAAGAGAAATGGATACACAGGTGCTAAAACTGCCTGGAGGAACATCACAGATCTGAAGGAGCAGGTAGTCTGAAACCATGAACCAGCTGCCTCTTGATCTGTTCAAGGTGCCAGAAAATTTGTGGGTGATCAGCACTGCAGAGAACCTCTGGTACTAAGAGATAACTCATTTGCTAAAATTTAGGGCCAGAGCAAAGTGTACAACAGATGAGAAATTGACTTTAATACTGATGCTCCAGCCTTGGAAGATGACCTGTCCTTTGTCATGGTGGGCCAGAGCTGCTCCTTTGCTTTCACACGAAGGGTAGATTAGGCTGGCTGATGATATCCCTATCATCAGGACACGATACTCCCTCCTGAGGCAGCTTCTGTGGTCAAAGCACAGCCTGGGTACACACTTTTGGCTCTGTGAGCAGTGTATCAGTCTTTCTCCACTGTGGACTCCCTGTGCAAACAAGGCTCTCAGCTGCCAGTACCAATGAATGAGATCCTCAGATTAGCCTCAAACCTTTGCTGCATTTTCCCAATGGCAGCTCAGTGTACTAATCGTTGAGCCATTGGGATAGCCCTGTAGGGCATTCTTCTAATAGTTTTTCTAGTTCTTCCACTGATGTCCTTATACATCTTTTATGATTTCGATAGTGATGCTACATTCCCCAGGCACTTTCTTTCTATCTTACTCTCTGCTTGCTTTTTTTTTTTTTTTTAATACGGGGGGAAGGGGCTACCTTAAACTTGTCCTTCCTTCCTAGTGCAACTTTTCAGAAAAGACATTTACCTGATCCATTCTTCCAACCATGCATATCAAGGAATGGTGAAGATGGAAAATATTTGAGTACTTTCTGTTTAAGTTGTGATGGTCTTATCCCTGACTTCATGTTCTATTTAGTTTTTTTTCTAAACAGATGAACAGCCAGTTCTTTTGGATTTAAAATTAAACTCCAAATATTTTCTTTAAACTGCACTCGTTGCTTTTACAAAGGAATGAAAACAAAATGCAGCACGTGACATCATTTGAAAGAGAAAATTATTTTATCTTATATAGTTCTAGAAATAAACTGTATTTTTGTAACTGTGGCGCTTCCCTAATGTACACTGCTGATAAATAGTAAAAGGGAATTTTTTCCTAACTATATATTTCTCTCACATTATACATATATAAATTCCCCTGGGAATAACTTGAGCAATATAACTTGAGATAGGAGGTAGCTGATATATGTGAGGTATTAATATGAAAAATATTTTCACTGCTTGTATGTTATAAAGCTCTTGGAATATTACAGACAACAAAAGTATAGGTCAGTTAAAGAATTTCCTTATCCTGTTCTGCCCATAATTTCTTTTTCCTTCAGGTCCATTTTCTCTTGTTTTCTTCTCATCTGTTATTTTCATTTTCCTTCTCATCTTTCATTCATTATTATACAGGGCACCTTTTGAGGAGCTTCTTCTGCTTCCCACTGACGATACATACTGGCAGCAGCAACTGAAGCATCAGTCAGTGAACACTTGTAGAGATGCTGAGTTGTAAAATAATAAATCGAATATTTAATACTTAGACAGAAGATGTGGACTTTATCTACACTTAATGGGTGGGGAGGCTGATTACTCATTCATAGCTACACCACTTGTGAATGATGAGGTCACCCCTATCTCAGGAAGATAAATGCCATATCCTGTTATGACATATTCCTTTTATATAAAATTAGTTCAATTTTCTCACTAGTGAGGAATCAGTATAACTAAAAAAAAAATCACTTCAAGATAAAGGCATTTTTCTACTGTAATTCATTATATATCCTATTTTCATTTTATTTCTGTTCTGTTTTGTTCTATCTTATCCTGTTCTATGTATACTATTTTACTCTCTACCTAAATGATATCTGACTAAAGTGAAGCAAAAATTAGATGATACAATGAAGCTTTGTAGCATTCTCTCTCATACCTGTCACAGGCTCCTTCCAACAGCAGATAATGAAAATTCAAAGTCAAACCATTTAACTTTAAGTAAATGGAAATGAATTTCCAGAGAAGAGATATTTTTTCACCTGTGAAAGAAAGGAACAGTAGTACACCGACAATGGGAATAAAGATATAATATATAATTGTGATAGAGAAGTATATGAAAAGCATAAATATTAAATGTTATTGTATTACACATTGTCATGTGTTTTTAATTTTTATCTTTGCTGTGTTTTTGCATGAGAGGAAGGTCTGCTGCACATAGTTAGAAACAGTAGTAGTCTATTAGAATATTTCTTTGCTTAATCAATACTAAAGCAACTTGCAGCATATCTTGCAATAGTATATGATATTGAGACAAAAACTATGTCACTCAGATACCAGAAGCTGTCAATAATTTGAACAAAAAGAGAAATAAAGTAAATTAAAAATCTGGGATTTACTCTCATCTCATTTATGCTTGCGTACTGCATCAAATTAAGTCAAATCCATCATGGTATGGTGTAGCACTGGTGAAATACTTGGCAAATTGGGTCCACACTATTTAATATGGCACAGAGTATAAGCTTGATGATGGATATTTTCCTTGGTGTATAAAATAAGTCTCAGAAATTCCTACTGGATTTTTCCATTGTGATTAATCTGGGGGGAAAAAAGATACAAGCAATAAAAATGGACTTTTTTCAAATATGAGATAATGTTTTTTATTTGGTGTATTTTAAGAGCTATGACAAAGAAAATGCTTCTGTATTCTAGACATTCACAAATGTTCCTTTGAATCCTGCTTGTCTTCTAAGACACAAAACTATTTGTCAGTACTTCCAGTGACTCAATGGGTCTACTTGTGCAAGCAGAGTTATCAAGACTGACTTTTTAGTTACATTAACACTTAAGATATTAATCAGTAGTCATAAAATCTCTTATTAAATATCGAGAGATCCTGGTTCTGACTACATGGATGAAAAGCAGTGACTTTCAAGATGAAGCTGAAGCAAGCTTGGCTACAGGCAGGCTCTGTCCTGGCTGTCTCTTTGAAACATAAAAATCTGCTTAGAGTTGCCACTGTAGAGCAAAGAGTGACAATCAATGGATGGGGACTTCGACATGATTACATCCACTCTACTGCCTGGCCATACATTGACAGACAAAACTACTGTAATGGAGTGATCATTTGGAAAATGGCTACTGCCCACATTTAAATTCCTTTCAGTGTTATTCCATAGCCAATTAGAGTGGTAGACCAGCCTATATTCATGCCAGTCTTGTACTATAATGTAAGAAAAAGGAAAGGAGCAGCTCAGAAGTCTTTAATTATTCCTCCAGCCATTTATTGACCTGCTCTCTAAAGGCCATATAGGGGCCTTCATCTGCATGCGAAATTCCTATTGACATCACTGGGAGGGCCACAGGCAGATGGAGAGTACTTTGTAAACCTTACATTTTAAATATGTTGTAGGAGAGAGGCACACAATTTGCAGTCCTTTAAAAAAGTGAGCAGCTATATCTAATATTGGTCTTTAAACATGGAGTTTAAATAACATTTTTCCTGGTAATAACATCCCCCCTCTTCTCTGCAAGCTATCTAACCTACACGTTTCTGTAAAGTCTTCATATTTAACACTCAAACAATTGATGTCCCTATAGTATAAACAGGATAGATAATGAATATAAGTGGGATAGAAAATTAATCCTACTTGCGAGGAAAGAGAGTCATAATTCACTTAGGCTTCTCAGCTCTTACGTTATGAGGTCTTCAGCTAACTCATGGGATCCATTCCACATCCCACAGATGCTCATTATGAATTCTTTTTATGTGCAACATGTGGGGACTAACCAGTTTCATATCTCCTGGTATTAGCCGCAATCCAAAGCATTTTGTATTAAAACAGAATGCAAACACAGATGCTATTTAATACAAAGGATTTGAATGCAGTCTCTGTTTTAACATAAAGTTGGTGTGTCTTAATTTGCTTTGAAACAGCAACGGGAAGAAAAGTAAAGATAAGAGGATATTTTTAGATTAGGAGCCAAGCATTGATTCCAAAAGGCACACAGTTGGATGGGAAAAGAGGAGACTGGCCCAGGTGACTGCTTTGATTCACGGAAGCAAAGGTTACAGTGCCTCTGGAACGAGGGGGCAGCCTGGGACCTCTGCCCCCTTCTGAGATGCTGCCATAGCCTTCCCAACACTGCACATATGCTGGAGTGCTGCTACCCGTGTTCTGTCCCATTCAACTCCTCTCGGTATGAGCCTCGGTTTCCTCAGAAGAGAGTTAGCCACACGGCTGCTGTTTGTGTAAGGTGCATTAACGCAGTGTGTTACTTTCTGCTCTAGCTGTCCACTCGCTGGGCTGGTGAAGAGTCCAGCTCTCCAAGCATACTTCTCTTTTTAGCTCAAGTAATCAGCAGCTTGGGGCTCCGGGTCCGTGGTTTCAGAGGCGCCCCAGAAGTGGGGCGATCTGGTGGCACCGTTCTGCTGGAGGGAGTTTTTCTGCCGTTCCCCTGCTGCTTTGACTGGGCACAGCCGCTGTGCTCCCTCCGGGGCGGGATGCTCGCCCCTGCTCTCCCACTGCAGCTGCGGGAGGAGGGAGCGCGGAGCGCAGCCCCAGCAGCATTCCCCGAACACCATGGTGAGGAGGGCTCGGGTCTCCGTGTCCCCTCCGCCGCAGCCGCGCACCCCAAGGCCGAAGCAAGGCGAGGCGGCCATCGGGGCAAAGACGAGAAGGGTCAGCCGCCGACCCGCGCTCACTCCCAACTTTCCGCGCTAGCTTCCCGGCGCCTCCCCCGCGCAGCGCCGCGGCCAGGCGGGCTCGGCGGCGGGCGGCCCCGAGCGGGGCAGGGGCGCGGTCCCGGCGGGCTGGCGGAGCCGCGCAGCGCCGCGTCCCGGGATAAGCGCTTGGCGGAGATGGCTGAGGGCAAGCCCGGCGAGCGCGGCGGGGGGTGCGCGCAGCCCCGGGTGGCACAAAGGCGCCGCGGCAGCGCGTCCCGCGGGCGGTGGAGGCCGAGCCCCTCGGCGGTGCGGAGTGCGGTGCGCGCCGCGCCCGGAGGGGAGCTCTGCGAGGGGGCTCTGCGCAGCGCTCCGTCCTATAATTGATATGTTGAAGCAGCAATAGGGATCAGTGCTTGCACAGACAGCACACACCTTACAAGTTTGACTCGCAATAACATTGCTGCACACTAGGAGGGGAGGAGAGTCAGCTCCCTAGAATAAGGAACAAACTCTGCCTTTGCACAAAAGCGGCGCATTTCCTCGCTTGTGAAAACCGTCCCTTCATAGAGAGAAAGAAAAGAGACGGGGCGGAGGTGGGGGGGGTGGTGCGGGGTGCCGCTTGGAGAGCAAAAGCAAGTTACCAAGAGCGAGAACTTGTGCTGCAACAATCCTCCACTCTTCCTCTTCTCCTCAGGACTCTGGGAGCAGGGATATTCCTCCCCTTTCCCCCCCTCTCCCTCCCCCACCCCCCCTGCACAGTTGGCGCTAGCCCAGACTGTGGTCAGCCGCCTTTATTATTACTTCATTGAGACAGAGAAATCCTCTAAGACTTGCATTTCGGGTGGAGGGTGGGGGGTGGAGGGACGAGAAGGAGGAGGGAAAAAAGGCAACATTTGCTGCTCATCATTTTCACTGCACCGCTAAAGTAATTGCGCCCCCCTCTCTCCTCCTCGTCCTCCTCAGCTTGGATTTTTCTCCTATATCTGCAGCTCCAGTACTATTAGACATACCTTTTTTTTTCTTTTTCTTTTCTTTTTTTTTTTTTTTTTTTTTTTTGTAGCTCTGAGATTCTACTTCGCTTCCCAAATCTTCACGCGTTGCATGTTTGCAATTCGGTAAATTTCACCCCCCCCTTTACCCCTAGCCCCCCCAAACTCCTCAATCTCAGCCCAGCCGCTCACATCAAAGCGCCCGTCCTCACTCACAGTGGCCGCCACTCACTAATGGGATTGCAGTGTGCCTGGCTCTGCTGCTGCAGCCGCCGGAGGGAGAGTCGCTGCTGCTGCACCTCTTCGCCGACACTCGCCGGGTGCTGAGCCGCGGGGATGATCAGGATCTTCCCGGATTTCAGCGTGCAGGTGACGGCGGCGGCGGCCGGCGGGGCGGCCGGGGGGGTGCCGGCGGCGCCGGGCATGGGGCGAGCCGGCGCCGCGGCCAACGGCAACCCGCAAAACGTCCAGGGCATCACCTCCTACCAACAACGGTGAGCACCGAGTGGGAGAGGGGTGTGCGGCTCTTCTTGAGGCTCCCTCACTTGCTTTTTCTTTGTGCTTTTGTGTTGCTTTGTTTTCCCCCTTTTTTTTTTTTTTATCTCTCCTTTCTGTTTGTTGGGGGGGGAGAGCTTCGTTGGAGGGGAGGGTGTTTTTCTCTTTTGCTTTTTTTTTTTTTTTTTTTAATACAGCATCTTTTAAAATGCACTGAGAAGTAAACACAATCTCCTAGTTTTGTATTGGATGAGCTGTAAAGCAACAATAGAAAAAAAAAAAAAAAGAAAGAAAAAAAAGTGAGACCCCGGCATCTTAGCTTGGCTGCTGCAAAGTTTGGGATCCCGTCCGCTCATCCTTTCTAAAGAGGAATTTCTCAATGTCAATGCCTTGTGCAAATCCTAGTGTGTGGCAGCCAGGGGGATAATTGATCATGGTATGCTGATTGATAATTTTCTTTCAACCAAGGAAGAGAACAATTTTCACTTGGGGTTGCACACTTGCAATTCCACATTGTAGTTTTAACAGTTTTAGCATGTCACCTGTTACTACAGGGAAATATACTCAAAACCCTAAGTATACTCAGCACTGTTATTTTTTTCATCTTAAATGCATTCTAATGCAAATGCAGGAAATTCACAGAGAGCGCCTTTAGAAAGCAAAGCGTAGAAAGTTGGCAGTAAGTCATAATGAAGTTTAAAGACCTTCCCCATTCGTCCTAACAATTCACTGATATGTGCTGATACTAACATAAAGCTTAATTAATTACCTGGCATTTCTTAATGTTTCTAAATTTGAAGTCTGAATCTGTAGTTTGCTCTATCATAAGCTTATAACCAATGCCGAATCCTAAAAAAAAAAAAAAAAGTTGATGACAACAGATCTACTGAAATCGGAACAAAATATTTACGTTTCTCTGAATCAATAAAAATGGCACTGTCCAGAGTATCTTGCTTTCCACTATTGCATTAAATTAAATGTCGAGAAAAATGCTGTACAGTCTTAAATGTCCAACCTAAACATCTCTATGATGTAAAAGAAAAAAAAATAGGAAGTTTCAGCACAATATTTCAAACTTAATTGGTTTACAAGCCAGATTTAGATAACTGACCATTGCCTGCTTTGTCGTTCAGCAACTTTTGTGTTGCTTCCCATAGTTTTGATGCCTGTGATAGAAAACGTTTGATGGTACCTTTTGTAGGCTTTATCAAATGAGAATTAATAGGGAGCTGATACTCCTGAAATAATCCCTGATGATGCCTAAGGACGTTCTTAGCTAAGAAATATTTGAAACTTAGCAGGAATCTTGTTTTGCTCAAGCAAACACACCAATCCTTCATATATTAAAAAAAAAAAGAAGAAAAAAAAGAAAAAAAGAAAAAAGTATTGAATGTGAGAGTTATAAAGAATGGATTAAAGTTTATTTCTTTTCATGGTTTCTGTATGATTTTTGTCACTTATAAAATATTTAAATTACAATGGAAACTGACGGACACTTTAACGAGGAAGTACAGGCAGCAATCACAATAGTTTAGTCTGTGAAGTGGGGAAGTCAAGGGTCAGAAATGTCAGATTGGCTTTTAGACAAATGAAAGAGACCTCTGGAGACTTTAAGTTAAACAGAATTATGTAGACAAGGCAGCATACAATTTTTTTAGTACTTCGCGTTTAATAGTTTGGTTATGTCAATCTGTAATCAGGAAGAAGTTATAAAAGCAATACTTCTCTGACAAACTACTAACACCTCTAATCCAAATAGTGCTTAGCAGATATTCAAGTACTTTTATTACCAGGAATCCAGACCAGTCTGGATGTCTCGCACACTAACCTACGAGGGGAAACATTTATGTACTTCTTCCAAATTTTCACTATATATTATCGATGCAACAGCGTGGTTTACCTCGAACGATTTTTCTCCGTGCTTTCTGAAAGCGTTTAAAAATACAGCAGACACGACACCTCCTTACGCTATTGCCACTGCCGAGAAGACACCTGTTAACTTTGTTTTTTTTTTTTTTTTTTCCCCATTTCGGAGGTGAGTAGACAGGTTTGCCGCCCGGGAACGGCATCTGCTACTCAGTAGACAGCCAGCCCCCACCCCGCAGCCCCTGCTGCCCACCTTGCGCGCCCGCCCGGAGCGCAGCGCAGCGCAGTGCGGCCCTTCCCGCCCGCTCCCTGCGCGGCTCCCGAGGCCAGGCGCTGCCCCCGAGCCGCGGCCGTGTCCCCAGCCCCGCGCCGCCCCGCGCAAAGTCACGCCTGCCCGCTTGCCTCCTGCGCGAAGAAATCCTTCGGCCCCCGGTGCGCGGATGGCGCCCCGCAGCCAAACTTCCAGGTGTTTTGCTAACTTCTTCCCCTTGGCTCTGCCCGGAGGCTCCCATGCGCTCTCAGCCCCCAGCCTATTCCCCTCCCCTCAAAAAACTTTTGGAGTAGTCGCGGAAACATTTCTCGTGAATAAATGCGCCCGACCTTCGGGGCTCGATCCTTTCCCCAGGGAAGCCCGTTGGATTGTCCCAGGGAGCAGGATCAGGCCCGGGCAGCTGTACTTCCAGGGCAGCAGCAGAATAGCCACAAAGTTACCTTGGAGATGGAAAGCTTTTAGCAAAAGAGGGATTTCTTCTACCAGGGCTATCAGCTCTCGTGGTCCTGGAAGGAACGGTTAAGGTAGCGGTTTCTTTTTCCCGCTCCTTTATTTCATGATTAGTTTCATAATCTCCAATAAAACCGCGTGAAGTACTACAGCCTTTCCCAACAAAGCGGGTCATCACTCTCAGTTCACGTTTCCAGAATTACGCCTTTTTATCCCGCTAGTACCCGATGCCCACTCTCAGGACGTGCTGGCACGTTCTCAGAGGCGGCGGGGAGGTGCGCGGGGTTCCCCCTGGCCCGGCCCGTCTGGGCTGGCTCGGGGCACACCCGCGTACGGCCCTGTGGGTCGCAGGGCGCCCGCATCGCCCGGCCCGCGGTGCCCGCCCGAGCCCGTCCTCGACCGTGGAAGCCCACGGGTGACACGCTGCCTGCTCCCGGTACGTTCTCGCCGCGCTTCTGCGCCCGCGGAGTTGAAGAGAGAGTCCCTGCCTCCCTCTGTTCCTCTTCCCTGTTGGAGCCCAGACTCCAGAGGAAGAAAGTGTGCGAAACTGCAACTGAGTGGCGTTGTTGCGCCGGCAGCAGAGGCTGTGTCCCCTGCACGCAGAGCGGGAGCGGAGCTGGGAAAGCAGCTGGAAAATGCCCAGAAATACTTTCACAGCGGTCAAGCCTGGAGATCCCTAACACCCCTCCTTCCCTCCCCCGCCCCCGCCCCGCCAGCCCGATGGCCTGGCACCCCGCGTAGCCCGGCCCGCGGGCGCGGGGGTGTGTGTGCGAGTGTGCGAGAGTGCGTGTGCGTGCGTGTGTCCGTGTGTGTCTGTGTGCGTGTCTGTGTCTGTGTGTGCTGTGTGCGTGTGCCGCACCTGCCGGGCGATGCCAGCGGCCGGGCTGCCCGCCGGGGCTGCGCCGCGGCTAGCTCTTCCCGCCGCCGCCGCCGGCCGCCGCCGCTGCCTGCGCTGGGCATGTCTCTGGGGCCGGCGGGGCCCCGGCTCCCTCCGCTCCTCGGCTTATGGACGGCGGCAGCGGCAGCAGCAGCGCTAGCAAGCAAGCGAGCAAGCAACCTGCACCAGGACTGCGCGGAGGAGTGGGAGCCCGCGATGCTTTGGCCTCAGTACTTTTCCTTAGCCTGTCTGGCTAACCGGGGCCATTGCTGCCGCCGCTGCTGCTGCTAGACACACAACACACACCAACATCAGGAGGGGGAAAAGTAAGGGAGAGAGGAGAAAAAAAAAAAAAAATCCCAGGAAGATGGCGCCCACCAAGCCAAGCTTTCAGCAGGATCCTTCCAGGCGAGAACGGTAACACTTTCTCTTTATTGAACCTGCAGCAGCAGCAGCAGCAGCAGCAGCCGCCGCAGCAGCGCCGGGCCGGGCCGAGCCGCCGGGGGCCGGGGCTGGCTGCCATGCCGGGGTGGGGGGACCTGCCGCCGGCACCCGCTGCTCGCACAGCCGGGCACCGTGAGTTCCTCCTAGCGCGCACCGCCAGCCGCACGCACACACACACGCACACGCACACACATACACACACACTCAGAACAAGCCGCGCAGCAGCGGCCCCGCTCCGGTGGCCGCGCCGCCGCGGCTGCCGGAGCCGGTGCTTGGCGGGGCGCGTTGTGCAGCGGGGCGTGTGTGTGTGTGTGTGTGTGTGTTTGTGTGTGTGCGCGGGGGCGGGAGGCCCCCCGGGGCGGCCCCGCCGCTCGGCGGCCCTGGGGCGCCGCGCCAGGCCCGGCGTTCCGGGCGGAGGGGCCGGCCCCGCCGGTGCGGTTCAAGTGCGGCTAGGCCGGAGCGGGGGGGCGCGCCGCCAGCTGCGCCCGCGGGGCTGCCCGGGCTGTCCCCCGCCCCGCCGCCGTGCCGGCGCTGCTGCCCGCGCCCCCCGGGTGGGCAGAGCGGAGCCGGTGCGCGGGCGGGCGGGGAGGCGGTGCGCGGGGTCCGGGCGGGCAGGGAGGCGGGGGGCGATCGCGCTACCCCCCCGATGGGTTCCCGGCCCGCCGCCTGCCCCATGTACTTTTGTTGGGAGAGAGTGCTTGTGATTAATCTGCTCTGCTGGTGACACGAATTGCCCGTAGCGGATTTGTTCTAGTAAAGTGAATCTTTCTAGAAGTGACTGGTAGGAGACAAGAGTACAAGTTCATGTGATGTTACTTTGTGATTCTTACAAAAGTATTCAAAGCTCCATTGCCACACTGCGACGAGATGTATGCCCAAAGAAGAGCAGCCGGAGGGTTTGGGGTGGGCTCTTTCCCTCCCGCCCCCTTCAGCGTTAGGAGTGAACTTGAGTGTGAGGGGTGGGGAAGGTTGCTGGCTAGTTGCAAAAATGGAAATTAACATTTAGATAGTGTTTAAAAGTAGCTGGATCGTGTGTTAGTCGGTTTCTATTTCACAGCGCAGATAAGTCTGAAAAATACTTAAACAAAAGTACTTTAGCCTTAATTTCACACTTGCATATTTTAGATCAGCATTTCTAGTACAACTTCCAAACCCCAAAGATTTTGTCTAAATAGCTGTGCTATTTTTCCTAAGAAAGCAGACTGCCTGGTATAAAAGAACCCATACATTTCATATTCACCACTGAAGTGTTAGTGTGCTTGTCTTAAATGCATTAGTATTAACTGTTGCACTTTGACAAGGCTGTATTGATATGTAGCAAAATTAGGAGATACACATAATGGGAAAATGGTGCATCCTTAGAAGTCAATGACTTAACTACAGATTTTCATCTTCAACTGCAAACATTTTTTTTTTTTTTAAATCTTAATGCCTGTGGCTGCAAAGGTGTTTCTACTGTGTTAATAACACTTAAAGCAGCAGGTTTTTCTCCTGCAGAGTTCTTTGTTGGAAAAACAATTCATATGAATAACTCCTATTCCCCCCCAACATACAATTCTGCTGTCTTCTTTCTGAGAATGTTACTATATTAGTGCTAAGTGTATTTGCCAGGATAGCTTCAGTAATCTCTTCAGCAGAAGCATATTTGTGTGCCATTTTGGGAATTTCTCTGAGATAGGAATCTTGAAGATAGAATTAATTTCTAGGGGAAACTTCATAGCCTGTGCATGAGTGCTTTCTTTATCACCTGTCTCCATTTGGCATTCGGAGAAGGTAAATCAAAGTGCGCGATTTGTTATTCTGCTCCACTTGAGAGCTGAACTAAATAACACTTGGTCTGAAATTCTGATTGAAGTTGTAGGAGGATATACTGTATTTAATTTAATGCCCTTTAATAGCATCTTCTTGTTCAGCTCTGATGCTGTCATTTTAAAGGTTGGATCGGAGTAGTTTTTCCCTGTAGGGAGTGGGAGGTGTAATCATTTCAAGGGAAAAAGGTAGTCTAAATTCCTAGAACACTAATAGCCACAAACTTGGCCTAGTGTCCAAGAAGTTGCATTTTGCCCTTAGGGTTCACTTTGTTATCACTCTGTACAGTACTCTGGACAGTTTAGGTATATGTATTGCATGTAGAAGTTGATGACATTTTTGGTAGCAGAAATAATGGTAATCTGTTTATTCCTTAAAAGTTTTGGAGAAAATGGGTCAATGCTTCAATAAACAGGTACTCATGTACATTTTATTAAAAGTTGTGTAATGTGCTCATGAAGTCTTGCATGTAACTATTTTAGCTGTCTTTGTATGCATCCTTTCATCTGTGTGAGCCAAGCTATTTGAAATACAGGAGCATATCAGTTACTGAAGGGGTTTTACAGTTTCTTAGCTACTACTTCAGTAGACCAGTTCTCAAGATTAAGAATCCTCTAAATGAACTTTGTGTACATTCTATTTTCAGTCTTCACTACCACAATTATTTAGGTGGATTGTGTTACATTTCTCCAAGCAAGAGGTTAGTGATTATAAAACAGATTTAAACAGTAGTTGTCTCTGATGTAACCAGGCACTTGAATAGTTTTAAAACTTTTTTCACCTGTTTAGGTTCTTAAAAGGATATATTAAAAGTTACACACTTACATTTCTTTGATTTTCTTTTAAAAGGTGAGTGTTTAGCAAATTTTACAGTTACAGCAGCAGGTTAGTTTTTTCAACTGTGTGGATGTACACCCAAGAAAATGAAATAGACAGAAGTGTCATACATATGATATGTCAGCATTGATTTGTATAGCATATCATGATATTAGAATGCTATTGGTTTAAAGTGAAAGAGAAAAAACCTTTATTTTGGCATTTTTTTCTTGAGCATGAGCTTAAACATAGCAGTGATAAATGATGATATGCATTGTCTAACACTTGCTTTTATATAAATAGCTCCAGAAGATTGCTTAAATGATAATCGAAAATATGAAATAGGGTGGCCTTCATATCACAAGGCCAAGGGTCTACAAATGGAAAAACTGAAATAATGAAATATTTCCAAGGCAACAGACTGTCAACAAGAACAGTAATGCATGGGCATATCATAGAGCTACCAGAGAGGATATTAGATCTTATAGCTCTAGAGCCAGGAGTTATAATGACCTTTATTAAACAGAGCCCTCCCACATTACAACAATCTTTCTGATTTCTGATTTATGGATTAACAGTCATACTACTCTTCATAATTTGAAACATTCTCCCACCATATTTGATTTGCTGCATTTTTCTCCACTGGAATCATACATTATTTAGAGCTTACATGAGAGTATTGATCAACAAAACTTATATTAGGTATTTTCAGTAGCTAATGGGATTCTGAATAACAAGGTTTTGTCTGCAGCACCATTTCTACATTCTTTACAGCACAACTGGTTTTTTTCTTACAAGCTATACCCAGGTAACTTGTTTTCTAAGAGTTTGGTGGCATTATATGCTAAAGCTGTACTATAAGTAAGTTATAAATAATTAGAGAATTTTGTTAACAGATTAATGCAACACCCGGAGCCATAGGTATTTTTAAGAGAATATGAGGATCTGTTGTCAGTATCCATCTCTTTTTATTAGCATCTCACTTGAATTTCAGAGTCTAATATACTGGCAATTTCAAATCACATTTGTTTGAAACTTGGCACACAAGTTGCCAGCCCAGATGGGAATTTTACTGCAAGAGTGATGTAAAACAGTTGTTGAAAATTGACATCCGAGGCGTTAGTTTCATCAGCATACTTCCTAAAAAGTAAAGAGTGTTTAAATTTTTTTGTTTGTTTCATAAAATGATCTTTATAACAATACCCTCTTTATTGGAAAATGTATTCTAAGATAAGAATTTTGAATAACTGATACTTATCTTGAAAACTAACTGTTACCATTTTATTAACATTTTTTGAATGATTTTTCTTGCACTGATGTCAATAGAATGAAGCCATTTAACCAACATGGCAGAAGATAATTTTATAGCAATTAAGTAACTGTTTACTGTTATAAAGTCATTTCCTGAAATCTCTTCTCATGTGAATAAACCTTACATTCAGTTAGTCCATCAGATTAATTTTATATTGTTGTCAGCAGTAGTTCCTGCAGGTGTAAAAGCACCTCATCTTGTGTTTTCAGGATAGTCATGTCAGCACAGTCATAGCACATTTTAAAATGAATCAAACAAACTTGTTCTGCAGGATTTCACCCTGGAAATTTGTTTATGTATTTTAAACATAGGATATTATTAAGGTACATAGCAAAGACTACATTTTCACCTCAGTCGTTTATTTCTCTGGTTTGTTGCTTATGCTTAATGTTTGGCTTTTTTTATTTTTAAGAAGCTGCAAAAGATTTACGGCCATGAGAGAAAATGTTTTGAAAATTCATTTCAAAAGAATTACATTTTTTCAGAAGAGGCAATTTCTTTCTATGTAATATTTATAAGGCTACTGTATGTTATCTTTAACATACAAAATCTCATTAGTGCGAATGAGGTGTGTGACTTTTTGTTTAATAGGACTTTGCATAATAAGGATAATTTGTAATAATATTGTATTTTGCTGCATAAGAAGATGTGCCATAGTAAGAATATAATAGTTGCTGCCATGTCTTATATGACTAGAGCATTGTTCTGTGACTAGCTCGAGCAGTGGTTTTGCAATACACAAGGTCCTAGTCAAATGAATAGGACCGTTGTGCCATTCATTTGAACGGGACTTTGAGTAGTACAAATATTCGTTAATTTTGTATGCCACAGAAGTATATTACACAGGACAAAGAAGGTACAGTAAGGGTAGGATAGTATTTGTGTCTGTAACTTGGCAGAACTGGACCCTGTCTTTGGGAGAATATTGAGTTCAAGTCATACTTTAATCTTTAGAAAAGTCCCAAATGAAATTATGTACACAATTAAAGTATACTACAGAGAATCACAAGCAAGGATAAAAGTATTTTTAACATATAATTTAATAGATATGAATTTGTTCTCAGTGAGATTACAATGACAAATATACTTAGTGAGAGGAGGAGTGAACTTTGCCTCTGTGTGTTATTATAAAACGCGGAAGTTTTGAGACAGTCAGGTAAAAATGGCATGATTCTCAAGGAGATCCTGATCTCAGCCTGCTGCAGCTAGATACTGAGAGTTATGCCAACCCCTTACCTGGCACTCTACATGCAGGCAAGAGCCAGCCGCATTTAAGAACAAGTGATATGTAAGCAAGAATTTGAAAAGGATCACTGAAAGCAGAGTTTGGAAGATTTTTTTACAGGCTATTTTCCCAGCCTCCCTTATATTTCACGTTTTGGACTTTTGCTCTTCAGTCGTGTCTTGTCATTTGTCTGTTCTGGGGAACTTCTCATTGATGTCATCCAATGTCTGAAGAAGACTTTAATATTAATACTGAGTATTTCTGTAGATATGTTTCTTTATATAGCTTAGTGTTATTCGAAAGATTTGAAAATGCTGTTCTACATGTTTTACTGATGAGATAGTTACACACAAAAGATTTTTGAGAACTAGCAGAAGTGGCAAAAGATGTCAATGTTAGCATTAGGAATAAAATTCCAGCCCCCATTTTGACTGTGTATTCAAAGATTACATTACTTTCATTAGAAGGATTTACATTTCTTTTACAGGCAAAACCTCCACTGAAATAAAGTGCTTTCAGAGAATGGCTTGATTGCAATTTAAAATTAGCTGTTAGCTTGATATATAATAGAAGTTCAACACTTATGTTAAATAATTTAAGTGGAAAAGTACTGTTCCATTACCTGCAGGCATGTTAGGTTTACATATGTATATAGTGAACTTAGGGGATATAGTCTGAATAATATGTATGTACGTAATCTACAATGATGTCCCAGGGGCTTGGATTTGCTGAAGAGCCTATTGGATTTAGGCATTCAACACATACTGCATTTTAGTGAAATATGGGCACCTAAATCCTATAAGCTCCCTTTAAAATACTTGCCTGGGAATTTTGTCTCTAACAGGAATTTAGAACAGGCTTCATTAGATATTGCATTGTTTTAAATTGAATTTTATTGTGTAATGAATAGTCTTTGAGCAGTCATTTTGGATGAAATCCTAAAGGGCTGTAGTTTTGCTGAAATTTAGGCACAGAACTGTATATTTATATATTAGAACTCTATCTTTACATATTAGAAGGAGGGGGAAGGGATTTTCTTTTCCTGTTGCTTAAATGTCATGTTTGAAGATCATGTGCAAATTCACATTTACAATCAGTTTACTCACAAACTAGCCTTATGTGAGTAAGGTGCCAAAGCTGTAATTCATTTAGGAAAAGTATAGTATACCAAATTTTAGAAGAATGCTTGTTAAAAAGCTGCTTTTTCTTAGACATGATGGAAAGCAGAATTTGTTACTTTGTGGGAAAAAAATGTGAGTGGGCAGTCTTCACAGGTCAAGGTTGAGGTCACTAGAAAGAACTGAGTGACTGAATCTGTACAGTGCTGGCAGCAGGATTAAAAAAGGAAAAAAGTATTAGAAAAAGAAAATAGCTGCCAGTGGTACTTATCCTTCAACCTTCACAGCTGAAAAAAAAATAGCTGATTTTATTTCTCTGACTATAGTTAGATGTAGGATTGGCATGTTTGCTTCACCTTTGCATAAATTGCTAACAGTATGGACAGGAGGTCCTCGAAAAGAACTGCATTTTGAAAAACAAACCTTTTTTCTCTCGCTAAGTAACAAATAGAGGATGAACATAAAAAGAGAAACAAATATTTTGGGCTAATTTATTTATTTATTCTTTCTGAACTGCTGTTCAGTTTTACAACAAAACTTGCATTTCTTTTGAAAAATCAAAAGTACAGTAATTTTTTTCATTGGCTGAATGAGCTAGATAAATGGTACTCAAGTAGTTGTTTGCAGGATCCAAGTAGTTTACTGAAGTAACTTAATTAATTGGATGTTCGTTTTAATAGTGAGGTTTGCTGTTTGTAGGCAGTGCTCTGTAACAAGAATACATGTTTGATACATAAATGATACATATGATTTCAGAAGACCGATTTTTATTCAAGATCTATTTTTACTAAACAACTGTTTCGGATTAACAAACAACAGGAAATAAATGGAGGTGACAGAAAATAGACTTCAGATGAGAAGCATGATAGAAAAGATACAGCTGATTCCAGATCTGTCAAACATATATGCTGTTTCTTTTATCAATCACTATACTTACACTCACATTTCCCAGCTAAGAGATGCTGTCTTTCCTTTTATTCTTTTTTTAATAGGAAGAAAAATGCTTCTCTACAGAACTGCAATTTTGAAACTGCTACTCCTTGCTTCTAAAGGGTAGTATTTCAAGTCTTGTTTTTGCATCACTTCCAAAAACCAGAACAGGAGACCGCAGGATGTAGCAAACATTACAAATCTCCTTTTCTTCCCCCCTCAATTATTTGACATACTGAATGTGCATCTTTAGGAGCAGCCAGTATTTAGATTATGTATTTAGAATTCCTTTAGGAGTGATTTTTTAAAAATTTCTTATTACGATACTACTGCAAAAAATATATTTAAGTACTATTCATGACTTATTTGTTTTTTGTGGCAATTATCATATATGACAATATTTGTTCAATGCAAATAGGAGCAAAACCCAAAGTGATTAAGGGAAAAAGGGTGTTTTAACTGACAGAGAATGGAAAGATACTTCACCTGAAAAGCAAAATTAGAATTCTTCAATATTTATTCTGCCTCTTACTAATTACGAGGAAAACTTTAGAGGATTTTCCACTGGCTTGTATATATGTATACTGCAAAGTGCAGGCATATGTTGTTTGTTAGATAGACACAGTATATGTATTTGCTTGAAAGGAAATAATGCTCATCTTCAGCGAGCTATGTCTTACTTTATCTAAAGTTACATGTAAATACATGTATTGGAATGGAGATTTTCTTTTTCTCTTATGCTGTGAGGGAAAAGTAGGCTCATCCTTTTTTTTTTTTTTTCTTTTTTTTTTTTCCCCACATTTTTATTGTTCTGTGTAAATGTAATTTGTTAATCCTGTGAAATTTGTCATAGATAAATTTGCTTGGATTATCTTGTCACCACCGTATCTGCATTCTTTTGTTCATTGCTTATTCATAATTTAACAGTCTGGCAGTGAGCCTTTTTGGGATGCTCACAAAAGATATATGACCTCTACCAGCTGCTACTATAACCTGCAGAATGCACAGCAAGACATTAGAAACGTGAGGATTCCTCTACTGATTAAAGTGCTCTTCATTTAAACAGTCTGTTCATAAGAATCTCAGGAATCTTTGTGGATAGCAGTTTTGATTTTTCTTTTCTCACAAAATTATTTCTAACATTTTCTTCTCCTGAACAGGAAAACTAACATTGAATTTTAAGATGGTGGTGCTTAGCTTTCAGATGGACTAATGAAAATTAAATCCCTCATTATGTATGCATGTGTATACATAAGTGTGTATGTGTATGTACACATTTGGATATACCTGTACCGGTTTCTACCTATGCATGTACATATATATGTATTTCCTGCAGTTTTACAGAGGGAGAAATTAGTGCTCATGTGTGCTATTTTAAAACTAACTAATTTATTAGGATATTTTCAGCACATTTTATTATGCAGTACTAATTTACAGAAGTTATCTAATTTAACCCTGCTTTAGCCCTAGTGTCTTACAGACTCTATTGTGTAAATACTCAATATTATACAGTACATGAGAGACATTAAATATAATGTTACTTGAAGTGTAACAACATTTTAGATTTTCATTATTCTCCTGACTCAGTTTAGCATATAAATTTTTCCCCTTTTCACTTTTTTTTTTCTTCTTATCTGCAGATCAGCTTGTGAGTAATGGCTAGTTTTTACCTCCCCTTTGTGCTGGCACATGATTATAGTTCAAAATAATTCATTGCTAATCCATGCAGTATTGGTTCATCTCCATCACTTTGTTTTCTGATTAGAGCCTCGGGCCTGTAAGAACATCCTTCTGCACAGTTTTCTATCCTGATTTGCTTCGACTGAAACCCATATTTTAAATAGTTCTATCATTATTGTTCACCTACCAATCCTATTTAGTTTTTAAAAATGTATCTGTTACAAGAAATTAATATTTTGTGTATTATTTTTCAAGGGTGTATGAAAAATATTTGTTTTCCACTGCAGTAAGTCTCTAGCAGTGGTGTGCATATAGGTCTTGGTTCATCTCAGCTGATGATGGAAATCTGACTTGAGTTTCTCATTTTTCCTTAGCAGTCTGAATTTCCTCTGTACTTATTTATATTAGGTGCCTTGCCTCAAGAAGTCCAGAATCTTAAAAAGAAACATTGCTTCTTTTTTGAAACAGACTACAATAGAATAGTAATTACTGTCTTGTCATTTTTAACATGACATTTCAAACAGTGCTGGTGTAAAACAAAGCTGACAGAGGAACTTTTAAAATACACAGGGCCTGATCTCTCTATGATCACTCTGGTTGAAGTTACTGTTTATTGGGTGAGATATGAACTGATATGACATTAGAACTGGGCTTATGTGATATAATGATATCATACCTTGATCAGATTTAATTTGAATATTTTGAATATTTCCAGATTGTGAAGCAAATCCATAATTTTATTTCACATCAAAAGATGCTAATTTTATGAGAAGGTCATCCAAAAGATTTTTCAAGACTTTGTTTCAGCATTGAGTAGTCCTGTGTTCCTTTTAATAATTACTTTCATCTCATTGTAGCCCTGTGTTTGAAAGTGTAGGTCAATAAGGATGATCGCATTCAGAATTTCATGATCTGTGTAGTGGAACAAATTGAAAGCAAAGCCTGTATCAATCACTGTGAAGGGAGGGTTAATTGTTACTGCTTCTCAAGCCTCTGGACAGATAAACCAGTAATGAAATACTTATTGCTCTGATATGTGAATGGTTAAGGATGAAACAATGGAAACAGAAGCAGTCTTCAAAGATAACCAAAAAAAAAAAAAAAAGCAAAGAAAAAGAATAATCTGAAGTAAAGTAAGATACTGTATATGCTGTGTATTAACGTTTTGAAAGTAGTTTTGTTTTCATCTAATATAGCCTTCTAGGAATGGTGTAAGACAGTGGAATGTATAAGGTTTTTAAAGCAAAAATAAAATATGAATTTAAAAGCTTTTATTATGCAAACAATTTGAAGGGTTTTACATTATGCCTGGACCTTAGGTGAAAGCAACATTTCTAGCATTAAATGTTTTCTTTTCTTTTCTCTGTTTTTAATTTGTGGTACCTTTAAGTGTTTATTTTTTTTTTTGTTTCTTTAAAAACACAGCTGTATTTACAAAATCGAGTATGTTTTGTTTTCATGGGATGTTGTTTTAAAGCATTCTGCCTACAGCCAAGCAGGACTCTAAAAGAATGTTTAAAGATAGAAGCAGAAAAATAAAAATGAGTGAAAAACCCAATTACGATATTACAGTAAATATTTAACTATTTCTAGATCCTGAACTTAACATTTTAAACATCTGTTAGTTACTTATATGTTGAAATATATGCAAAAATATTTAGCCAAATTGAAGTCTTAGGCCCATGACAATCATCTCAACACAGTGGGTAGTTCTGAAAATTAATGAGAATGATAATACTGTAAAGACTGTTCCAGAGTTTGCCCAAATTCATTATCTAAGACTCTTGTTAAGAACATCTCAAAGAATTTTAACCAGGAAAATATATTAATGGTTCAAAAGCATTTTTCAAAATGGTGATTTATAAAAGTATAATGGAATTATATATGCAAGAGTTATAGTTGGAAACACAAATAACACAGGAACAGCACATTATGAAGGAACATTTTCTAATAGCTAGAGTACTTGGCTTTGAGTTTGTCCATAGGTGTCAAGGTTTCCTTATCAATCTATATTTTGGGATGAAGGAAATGAAAAAGTGAAGGCAACTGAAAAAAATAGAAAAGTCTCCTTGTTAACTACTTAATGAGGCCTATAGCTGCTTAAAAGCTAAGCAAAGTAATTAATAATTTTAGAACTAGTATAAACATCTTTTAGACAATTGAAAAGCACTTTCAGGAGGAAGGGTGATGAGACACATCTTTAGATTTCTCTTCAGAATGTTAAGAATTTCCTGTTGCCTGTTTCCTGATGGGATTGACGCAGCTGTGTATCATATGGAATGAAAGAGGAACCAAGTGCCTGACTGAGTTTTATTCAAGTCTTTACTTAAGAAAATGTGTGTGTTGATTTTGACTCTTTTTTTGACACATTGCTGATATGAATTCAATACACAAAATTGTCCAAAGGGGAGCTAATTATAATTAATTTATCTTTTTTTCTGAGGGACAGAAAATGTTAATAACTAAAGTATATCAGCAAGAATGGCAGCAGGTTTTGGGGTTTTTTTCCCCTTTTTCTTTGCTGTGCACAATGACAAAGAGAGGGCTTGGAAGATTACTGTTATTTCCATTAGTATTTTCAGAAGTGATCGTTATAGAAGTATCTTAGAGTATGTGCATGTGCATGTGTAATTGTTGGAAAACAAGTCAGTTTATAGCGTTTCTTACTAATTTTGGCTGTTGTGCAATTACATAGCCCATCTATTAAGAAGTTTGGAGATAAAATAGAGTGAAGTGGGAGGATTAAAAAAAAAATTAAGTAGTAATTTTGCTCTAGACTGTCCAACTTCATGGACCAATTCTTTGAAGAGAATTCAGGGTGGGAAACTGTACTTATTAAATATTTTAGTAATTTCCTAAGATTTCTCTAAGCTTTCTTTTGTTTAGCAGAAGATGGCAAATCTGGTTAACTGATCTGGGAATGGGTAACAAAAGGTGATGGAGATCTGTAGCAGTCAGGCCACCCTTCCACTTGTGTTCTGGGTCCTGGCAGAGCCTTGTAAAGTTGTGTGATCCTCAGCTCCAGTTGGAATTCATACTAGCTCAGGGCAATACTATCTTCTTAGGGGGCTGTACAAGGGAAATTCAGTTGTTATACAAAAAGCCATGGGTATTGCAATCCCATGAATAAAGCAGCTTCTTAGCATCACACTCTGGCCCTGTGCTGCTGGAGCAGCAACAGGCACAGTGCAGAGTGCACTGCAGAAACAGGCACAGATGGGCAGCAGTGCTAAGGGCATGCTCAAAGCCACAGCAGAGGCACATATGACTAAGTGGGGTGATTCCACTGGATTACTTCTGAGACTGTCTCTCCAAGCAAGATACAGACTTCTAAAAATCACTTTAATCATTGTGGATTGCACTTTAAATCTTGAGCTTTGATTATCTCAACCTGCCAGTCAGCTGTGAAAACAGTTGACCAGGTCCCTGTTCGTTTTGCTATGTGACTTTCTTGGCAAATGTCGTCTTTCTCCTGCCTTCAGATACTTTGATCACTTCTTCAGTGGATCCTTTGGAGGATCTTTCTCATTCATTACCCAGCTTTGTGTGGGAGTTCTGCAACATGCTGTCTCTCAGCCTCCCCCTTTTTTCCCCCCTTATTCTGCTCTTCATCTTTGCATAATCTTATGTGGAAAGACAATTTAAGTATCATCTCTTTGCAGATGATTCATAGGCTTATGGTATTTCTCTATCAATGAGAAGGTAGTCTTGCTTTTTTGTCATCTCCTTATTGCCTAGCTTAGATTCTCTAAGTCAAAACAGATCTCCTAGAGTTCTTCAAAACCTCTCCATCTACTTTTCAGGTTAACACTGCTATATTGCCAGTTGGGACAGGTCTGTAATTTGGTGGTCTCACTGATACATACCTCTACCTCATAGCTTAGCATTTAAAAAGGCAAAAACATTATTTGGTGTGAGTAGGAAAGAAATAGGAAAACAAGCAGAAAACATGAATGCCAATCCATAAATCCGGTGTGTGAAATCTATCAAATAAAGTAAAATACTTCATCTTCAAAAAGAGATGACTGAGCAAGGCCTCAAGAAGGAAATTTAGGAACAAGTATTCACTAACTTTAATATTATGAGAACAAGGAAACATTCTATGTTATTCTCAGGAAGCAGTTTTAAAACATTTAACAGCAACATTTTGTTGTTTTCATGGCTTTTCTGTACCTCCCTTCCATCCACCCAGGTAGCATGCAAGTGAAGAGTGGAATTCCTTGCCAAAGGATGTTTTAGAGGTCAAAATATGAACAGGCTCAAAAACACATCAGGCATTACTCTATTATGTCTCTGAGGAGCTGTTAAGTGTGATGGTGATGATGAAACTCAACTTCAGGAAGTGTTTACACAGCTGACTGCTGAATGCTGGCATGGGATATCATGGAAAGGGATGCTCTTGCCCTGCTATACTTTTCTTTTGCTCACCTAGTGTAACTGTTTGGTTCTATTCCTAAATTCTTTGCATTCAGACTGCATCAAAATCTTGCAGGCTTTTTCTGCCTAGCATCCCTGCTGTATGTGTCTTCCTGCCTACTCTTTAGTTAAGCACTCATCCTCACAACCAATGAGAATTATTCTTTCTCCAGTCCTATCTATCTAAAATCCTCTTACAGAGATAATTTTCAGAGTGACAGACTGTCATGCTGGCCATGCCTGCCTTTTTCTATCTCCTCTGGTGCATGAAATATTAGTCTCTTGCTCTAAGTTTCAAGTCCTTCTTCACGCAGCTGTATCATACTGTTTCTCTTTGTCAAGGTTTTCTTCAAGTTGTAACACCAGCCCTGTTGCCCATTTACTATTTTGCAAACATGTATTTGTTTAATACCTTATCCTTGGACTAGGATTCCTTTGTAACATCACCTTTTGGATTCATCTCTGTTCCCAAGATGTTCCTTACCTGAAATGCCTACAAAATCATGACAACATCAATCTACTTCTAACAAGATATCACTTCTTGTGATGCAGTCTGCTCTGTCTTACTGCTCCTATATAGTTTCCTATCTCTAATTTGATACTAGCTCTCTTTGGGTATTTTGGGGCCAGGGCCAGGGGTTTTGTCCTGTGGTACTCAATTAGAGAGTGGATGTGTTAGTGCTACTGTTACTACTGCTAATATGAGTATTTTATCAGTGTATTTGGTTGATCTGGGATGCTCAGTTCCTGTAAGAAGAAGTGATGTCTTTTAACTGTGTTAAGGTGTGAAAAGCTTTTATGAAATTCAGAGGAGGTGGGACAAATGAACATCAGAGTAATCCACTGAATGTTACTAAATACACATCATTTGAGGAAATTTATGCACTGAAAATGATTGGAGACTTTGGGTGCATGTTACATATGCTGTCACCTTTGTTATGTTGGTCCTTGCAGCTACTTTTGAGGACTGTTGGAGATGGGATACAGGAAACACTACTCTGACCCAGTACTGTTCTTGCATTGTTGTGTAGAATGTTTCTGGAAGCTGTAGCAAGTCTCCCTGGTGATTCTCTCACTTAGAAAATTGTTGGAGAAAATGGTCTCAGTTAAATCGTTTTGGCTACTATCTCTTTCAGTGCATTTCATGAATGGATATGAGATGTGTCACAGCTTAATTACACTGCTTCATAATGTGGTTTTTATCTTGATATGATTAAGGAAGACCTTATTAGGACTGTATGGACAAGGCATCATACCTTACAATGCCTAGGCAAAAAAAAAAGAGTGCCTGCTTTGAAGAGTTCATAGTTTTAATTGCTGTTTATTCTTCATTTGTTGGAAAGGGTTTTCTGTAACACAGTTTATTTTACACTCATATTTGAAGTTTTATTTTTTTTACAGTCAAACAAAGTGCATATTAAACAGATTGAATTCAACAAAATTAAATGCTTGGATATTATTTTTGCTTGGTGAAAGCCCAATGGCATAAAATTAATTGCAGTGATGAGTTGAACATTGCAATGAACATGTGTGAACTTCAATGTGTATTATATTTTTAGAACAAGGATGCAGTCTATTTTATACATGGTAAAAGTAAACAAAATCGACTAGTAGCAATATGGGTATTAGTTTAAAGGGCATATAATTGAAATATGCATTGATAACTTTTGTCAAAAGTATGCAATATAGGACCCATATAATTTCTGTATGTCTTTTTTTGAGAAAGAAGTGATTTGTAATCACTGTTTTCATAAATATCTGAGTTTGTATGTTAGCAGAGATAGGTTATCATGTATGTAAATTTAATTAATTATATACTCAAGTATTTGAAGTCACATATTTCAGTCGTATCAGTATAGACTTGGCTCTATCAGAAAGGCTTCAGATTTATCTAGCTAGCTGAAGGTATAAAATTTGCTCTTCCTCAAATTCTAGCTTGAAATAATTACTCTTGAGTTGATTTGTTTAAGAAAAGGGAAGTGAAAGACAAATTGTGGAACACTGTTCATAGGAGGTTAGTATCCATAACTAATTGTACAGTAGTGGTCTGATAATCAGGTGTTTAATCAGGAGGAGAGATTTGGAGAGTTCTAGGAAGGGGAATTGAAACTTGGGTGGCCACATTTCCTGTCACCTTGAGAGGGAAAATGGTAATTGCACTTTAGAAAATCATTGTGTAGAGTAGACTTTTGTTGAAGCTAAATACAGGTCAGAAGCTTATAGGAATGTTTTGGAAGGAGAGTGAAAGGAAGCTGGATTTTTTCCACAGCAAATTTGGAAGTGCAGGAAATAATGTGACTTCTTTTCAGATTAGAACATCTATCACCAGTCTTTACCAGGGCCTGATTTTGCTGTATGGTGTCATGAGAGGCTTAGGCTGTGACTTGCTTCAAATCACAGAATAGCAGAGGTTGTCAGGAACATCTGGAGATCATCTAGTAAAACCCCCACTGCTGAAGCAGGGTCATCTGGATCAGGTGTCCAGGTCTGTGTCCAGTTAGGTTTTGAATATCTCCGTGGATGAAGATTCTACAGCTTGTGGAATCAATTGACCAACTTGTAGTGTTTGACCATCTCATGACAAAAGAGGTTTTCCTAATATTCAGCTGGAGTTACCTGTATTCCAGCTTCTGTCTTCATCTTTTGTCCTAACACTGTGGACTTCTGCAAAGGGTCTGGCTCCATCTTCTTTGTAGCCTTCCACTTGATAGCTGCAGACAGAAATGAGAGCTTTATTTCACCTCCTGTGCTTATGGATGAATAAACCCTGTTTTCTCAGCCTCCTGTAGTACATTATGTAGTGCAGTCCTCCTTGTGTCTTGGTGGCTTTCTGCAGTGGCTTGCTCCAGTATGTCCCCATATTTCCTGGAGAGCCCAAAACTGGACAGGGTACTCCTGGTGCAATGTCAGAGGTGTTGGAAAGAGAGGAGCACCTACTGCTATGTTCTAGTTCATACAGCTCAGTATGCCATTGCCCTTCTTTGCTGCAAGGCTGCAAATTAATGAGGCCAGCACAGTCCTGAGATCTGACATTTTGTGTGGAGTAGACCAGCTCTGAAATTTTAGAGTTTTCCAATAGGTAACACAAATTTTTTGCATGTTAGTGCAGTATAGTGAATGCAAACTTTGCAACAAAAATGTTAAGGATGGGTCACTAACATCAGTGGTTTTGAGTGAGTGAACAAACCCTAATTAAAAGATATACCACAGCAGATGGTCAATCTTCAACTGTGATCAAGTTTGTTATATGTGATACTAAATATTGTGTAATTGAGTATATTGAGTGGAAGGGATAGAAATTAACCTGCAATGAAACAGTGGGAGTCTAGAAAAGAAAGATTGAATCAGAATATTTTAAAATGTTGGGGATCATAATAGATACTAAAATTATGGCTGTGGAACAAGCCATAGGTAATGCATATTGGTTATTTTCTAGAGGGAAAAATCAGAGGCAGTTACTAATCAGAAGTCTTTTTTTTTATATCCAAAATTATGCAAAACTCTTCCGGAAAGTGTGGAATTTCGTTTGTTCCTCTACTACTTAACATTGTGGACAGGATTGATCAGAAATGGAAACATGCTACAGACATTCTTTGGCATCAGTGGGTCATGCTGAATTTAATGTCTGCATATTTTTTTATTTTTAATAGTTTATAAGCTGTTCCTTAGGCATCAAAAGGGTTCCTGCCATTTTTTTTTTATTTTTTTTTTATGGTTACTACGTGTATATCCCTAAGTATTTTGGAAGAAATCAATGAAGTTAGTTCTGTATTGCAGGTGATAGGTAATTTGAAATAAGTGAGAATATTTCAGAGGTCCACTGACACCAGATCTTTAAAAAGAAGTCCACTGGAAATGGGCATTTAACAGGAAGAAAATAGGAAGAAAAATTTGTTTCTACATAAGAAATAGGTGCACAAGAAAATGGGAAATAACTTTTAAAAACTCATGAAAGTTGAAGCTAGTGGCATTTGTTAACTCTGTCTGATGTGTGTCTAAGAGATATGAGGTGTTTCAAGACTGGAAAAAAACCAGTATTAAATATTAAAATTTCCCTTCATGGTGCAGGAAGGTTTTGCATCAAGTTGGCTATATAGAAATGCACAAAAAAAGTGAAGTAGACAGATAATTTTTAACAACAGCCCTGGACATTAAAAAAGAGCTCCTGTGATCATTCAGCACTTCAAAGCCTGAATTTCAACTGCTGTTACATGTCATGTTGATGCCTATTATTTACCCAGAAACAGAATTATTATGGGAAAGAAGTTCTTGTTCTGTGGGAGCAACAAGCTGCTGGAGAAATACTTACTGTTCAAATGGGTGGCACACAGTTAAACATTATTTTTAAGGGCAGTGTTTTGTTCTTGAAGTGAATAAAAAAGGATTACACTGGCTGCAGAACATGAAAGTCCACTACCCGTATAATTAGGTGCTGTTTTACTCTGCAGTCATATGATTTCACTGTTTGGCATGAAACATGTTAAAAAGCTTGCATGTCTGGTGCTTGTTTCTGTTCTCACAGTTGAAATGCTGTGCCTGTTTGTGGGAGGGCAGAGGGCTGAAAAGAAATGAAGAAATTCTCAGGGAAAGCTGACCTTGATAAATAAGGA
This sequence comes from Lichenostomus cassidix, assembly GCF_008360975.1. Classification (NCBI taxonomy): domain Eukaryota; kingdom Metazoa; phylum Chordata; class Aves; order Passeriformes; family Meliphagidae; genus Lichenostomus; species Lichenostomus cassidix. The sequence goes on along the minus strand of NC_139486.1, from coordinate 26,085,852 downwards.
AATGTTTTCACGTTCCCTAAGGGACTGGGCTTCATTTGTGAAACAGAGGATCCCAGATGGAATCTCTTAGGTGAAAAGTTACCTTTTAAATAAAGGTATTATGGAGTCTTACATAGTTGTACAGAGATGCAGCTTTTTCCAGAAGTACCAGATCAGAAGTACTGAAAATTTATCCTTGTAACCTGATGGCTGCATTGAGGGTAGAAAGGGTCTTTTGATCTGCAGGAGGAAGAAAGGAATATTATTCAATGGGGGCAGCATTTTTCTGGAAATCTCTTTAGTTTCCATTTGGAATTATTTGGGGCTGTAAGTGATGTGGACACTTCTTTCTTCTTCTCTTGATCTCATGGGCCAAAACATCGGATTTATCATGATGAAGGTGTATCTGGCCATGCAGTGAGAGCACACCTGTGTTGCAGGTCCAAGCCCAGAGGCTGTCTGCCCATCCTTTTGTAGTAAGATGGGGCTCTCCCTGTTCTTAAAGAACCCAAGACATGGGCAAGTATTACATCCTATGCTCCTATGCCCATGGAGTGGTTTGGTGAACTTGATTGCTGTCCAAGTACTCTAAGCTCTTTTGGTGAATGCAGGAGACAAGATCAGATTTGCTACGCTTTGTCACAAAAGTATTCACTTGTAGAGAAATGGAAACAAGGATTTGCAAAGTGCTGTGTGCTTCTCTGCCGAAGCAGTTGGATGGAAGAAGGTGGGGAAGGAAGGCTGACCAGGTGTTACTCGAGGCCACATGGCAGGACAGGGTACAAACAGGAGACCAGGTTGAACACACACTGGTGTCCGGCAGCTGGTGCTTTAAGGATCGTACTGTTACTTTGAAAGGTAAAATATACTATAACCTAAGTCTGCAATAAGCACCTTTAAAAAGAAAAGAAAATTGTATGCTTTCTTGCTTTTGATGACTTCATGCTTTTTATGCTTTCCATGACTTTTAAATTAGAGGGAGAAGCCTGAGCTCTCTTACAGGTGGGCATTACAGGCTCAGCTCAATGTTTGTAAACAGATGTTGTGGTATGCAACATGCAACTAGTTTTATTTAATTTGTAGATTTATTTCACAACAGAGTGAACTAAAATGATCATGCAGTTTCACCTCTGTAGATAGCTACTCTGGACCGATATTCTTAATTGATTTCCTTACTTGAGTACTAGTGATGGCTTCTTAAACTGAGGCCCAATAGAATAGGTGCTTCAAAAAATCTTGTTATGGATTTAGAGAACTGTGAAGATGCTTTACAGGATTTAAAAGATGTGGAAGTTATCAAGGTGATGAATCTTACTTGCTGAAAACTTTCTGTAAGTAAGATTCATCATTAAAATTGCACCACATAAACTGCTTAATAAAGTGCTAATAATATATTTAAAAGTGTGCCCTGTAACAATACCTGAGATATACATGTCTTAATGAGATTGTTTTAAGATCAAATATTGACAGACGTGTTTTTAGCGGCATTTGATATTATGTCAAACTTGAAATTTTTGGCCCTGAAGTGCACATAAAAACTTTTTCTAGCAAACTCCTTGTTAGCATAAAGTAATGGATTCCAACAGATGAAATCTGAGTATTTAATCAAGAGAAAATCTCATTTTTGCATAAGGCCAGCAGCATTAAAACCGCAGAATTCTGAGGTTTTATCTCTACGGTCAGATTCACTAAAAAAAGTAATTGTCAATATACATTTCTCCACATCAGATTTTTTAGATAGTGTAATCAGCTGCTTTGCTGACACAGTAAGATGTTAATTGATTTTATTTATTTAAGTTCTTATTGAGCTATGGATTGTTGTTTGTCCATAGAGATAGCAAAACAATTAATCAAAATAATATAGAGTAAACTTTTCATAAGATATTACCACTTATGTAAAACTGAGCTAGAAATCTAATGATAAAAAGAAACAATGATCACTCTTGATAAAAAAAAAATTAAAAATAATTCACTGGCTGCCTTTTTACAAATTAAAAGTGATGAAATTTATGAAGCAGACTGAAATTCTACATTTTCAAAAATATGGGTATAATATATGTAAACAAATCCTGTCAATTGCTATGTGTTTACCATGAAATTTTTAATTTCTCAAGTAACTTGCCACTCAGACACGTTTTCACATATTCAGGTTTTCTGGATGAGGCTAAATAAGTTAAGGAGGATAAATAAGTATATATATTATACATATAAAATATACATATATAAAGAAAGGTGGTTCTTATCAAGGGCAAAGAAAAGCAGCAGTAGTAGTAAGTCCATCACAAAAAATTCCATTCCCAGGAAGCACAAAGCTTCTCTTAGTGGCTGTGACTCTGTGAGTGGGGAAGTGGTGTGTGGCAGAATGTGCTATAATGAAGTTGTCAGTGTTCACACTTTTCTTATTGGAAGGGTGTTCATTACTGCTCTAGTGATGAATTTACTACTGCATGATGTAAAATAATTTGGCAGATGTATTTTATTTAGGTAAATGAATATAAATCAGCCCCACTATTTTTTTTTTTTGAGAACTTAGTTATGCAGCAGAATTACATTAAAGCTTTTTAAAGCTTTCAGTGGAAAATACTAGTTTACAGATTGAAGAAGAAACTTCAAGATGTCAGTTGATGGACAGCATTTTGACTGGGCAGAAATAAAGAGATTGCGGTAGTTAAGTCAGTTAATTTATCTGAACTGATAAAGAGAGTGGAAATAATTAAATAGATTAAACAAAAAAAGAGGTTAATATTATAAGAATTATTCTAGAAATTGAAATTAACTCCTGGAATACTTGAATTTCTTATCTGTAACAGTACCTTAAAAAATCTAATGACAGTTCTAATGTAAATGAGGTCAAATACATTGTCAGAGGAGTTTATATATATTCACAGAAATAATTGGAGTAGGAAGGCCAACTTGTCAGATATACTGAGAATTCTTAGAAACCAAGGGGTTTGAATGAAAGTCTGGGTGACTCTTAACTAATCTTGCACATAGATCAAAATCCAAGCCTATCCAGAGTGATTTGATTTGATCCACTGATATTAAAATGTTGAAGAGAGCAGCAGTATCTAATGTTCTTCCATTTAAAGTGGATTTAACAGCAACAACAATGTCAAAATGATTGAAATTTGCATTTTCCAGGCTTTAGGATCATACTGGGAATATCAATGTGGATTAGTCATGAGCTCTCTTTTCTCTAATAGAAAGTAGTCAAAAAAAAAGGTGTAAACTGTGAGTAATTTTTTGCCATTACTTATATCGGAACAATTCCACTGGTGTTAATGAAGTTGCAGAGTGTAATTGAAAAGAGAAATTGGCCCTCTGCTATTGAACTTTAATATATACTCTGAAAATGTTTTTGAGGACAAATAAATGAGTTCTACCAATAATTCAAATAAAAGATGGGATTTGCTTAGCTTTAGGTTAAAATCTTGATGGGGTAAACACTTTTTTGCCTCAAAGTTTTGTGATTATTTGATTAATACACTGGTGTTGATTTTCACTTTATCAGTGAGATGCCCCCAAGAAGAAATGAAATTGAAAAAAATTGATTAATTGCTGCTTATAATTAAACACATAGAAATTAAAAAAGAATAGTATTGATATTTTATTTTATTTTATTTTAATGCAGGACTCCTCGGAGACAAGATTAATTGAAAGGAGAAAGAAAAGCAAGCCCTTAAGGCTGGATAATGTATTGCTTTCAATTTCACTTGCTAGTATAAACAAAGCAGATGCTGAAGATGTCCAAGAAATTGAAACTTGGGTTTGCAGATTTATTTAAGTGAAAATTTTCAGTAAGTCCTAGTAAATGATATTAAAATTTCCAGCTTTAGAGAAAGGCCACTTTAAAGCAAACAAATAAATAATGTTCTCTATTGAGCAATTATTTGAAGTTACAGGGTAATATTTTCAAAACAGTCAAAATGGTTCAGGATCTTAAATTTCATTTTCAGGCATACTTTTTCTACAGAAACTTTAATCTCACTGAAAAGCACTAAGATGCTTAAGGGCCTGTTTTGAAAAATGTGAGTTCAGTTTCCCAATAACTACTGTTTTTTAAATTTTTTGTCCACTAGCAATAAAATACTATTTTAATTGTGATTTTAATATAAGAAAATATTGATATCACAAAACCTCACCCAGTTTTCAGTAGAAACTGGACTGGGTTCTTTATTTGTGCCAGAATGAAATACTTTTAAAAAAAAGGGGTAAATTCTCTGAAGATGTGAAAACACGATACCAAGCAGGAGATAGTGAAAGGTGTCAGGATTTCACTTGCGAACCTTTAAACCTCAAAACAATATATGAAATACAAAGATACTTCAGGTTGAATTTTAAAACCACTTCTGTATTATCATGTGTTTTTAGATGATATAAAATTCAAAATGCACTGGTGCTCTTCTAAGTGTATGCCAATGCAGCAAGAATGGTGATACACATTCTCTTCCTGTTAGAATGTTTGTCCCAGCCTTTCAAATCCTTGCATTTCTACTTTGGATTTAATACTTAATACAGGGATCTTACCCAATTAAAGACTTTCAGAATCACTTATATATTTTTTGAATGAGTGCTCAGTGGCAACATACAGTATGCCAGAACATAAATTTATCAAAAACCAGAGCATTTATTTAAAATCTAAATAAGCAAAACTAGAGAAAATATGAAATAAATACAGTGCTACCAAATGTAGGAAAAAAGAGCCCTGGGATAGAACTGTGTGTTAAATATTTTTCTTGAGTTAGGGAGTTTGTATTCCTCTGTTTGTCTCGTAATGGTGATCTGTTCTATCCCTACCATTCAGAAGCAAGCTGGCAGAAGGCTTTATATTAGATTTTTTATGTCCCCATCTAGCCTTTTCTTTCTATTATTTTAAGTGCATGGCACAAGTTTATTTCTGCTTGAGGCTAGGGAAGTTACTAAATGCCACCTCAGAAAGCTGGCTGTCCTCCGAGCCAACTGAGACATTCTGTTCTGCCAGCTCCTAGGGTCAGGGAATCGCTCTGCTGGCTGGAGCACCTGGCATTTGTCATGGAGGACATTCCCCTATTGTGTTCAGGCCATGCCATGATTGCTTTAAATACTTCGGATTAAGTGTCCCAAAAAAGGGGAGAAAGAATCCCTGACAAGTAGTGTAGTATTAAGTGGGTATATGTTTGTGAAGCTCTGACAAAGATTACTGAAGAGGTGGCTTTCCTTCTGCCATGATAGGGGTACAATGATCACCTATTTCTACATTCCTAAATGAATTTTATTTTGTAATATGCCTTGGAGCATCATTGCTGACCAATTTAGCCCTGTTTCAAAGCTTGCAAAAGTCAATCAAAATCACTGATTTCAAGTGATTTTAAATCATTCTCTTAGTCTGACTTTTTAAAAAACTCTCCTTAGTGGTAGTTGTAATGTGTCTAAGATTATTAGACTTAAAGAATAATAAAATCAATATATTTTAGTTTGGTTTTTCATCTGATAAATTATCATAATAGTCATCATAGTTGTACATCATAACTGTGCTTGCTAGATAGTGCCTGTGAAATTACTCATTTCACAGTTTCTCAGTTTCTCAGTTACCTCTTTATCTGCATACCTGCAACTACCCTTGGCCAACTGCCTTGCAAGTGTGCACAAATAAAGAAACACCAAAGTCAGCACAGGGTAACATCATTGAGGCTCTGAAAGTGTGATATACATATGTTCTGGATGGGCCTTCCTGCTCCTCGTCCTTGTTCTCAAAAATTGAGAGTAATTCCTTAAAGTTAGGGCAGCAAGATAGTTTTCACATTATAAGCATAAGAAAAATTGTAAAAAAGTGAACTATCAGATAGGCTAGAAGCTATTTTTGTAGGAATTTTCAAAAAATAGTCTGTCCAGGTTGTATGTTGTGCTTCATTTTCAGTACTCACAACTTTGGATAGATTTTGAAAAACTTTTGAAAAGTTAATAACTCATATTCACTAAAGAGATTAAAAAAAAAAAGTTTTTTAATGAAGAGAGAAAGTTGAATTGTTCTAATTCCTAAGTATCCAGCTGATCTCTAGTTATTTATGTTTGGCCCATCCCATAATATCATAACCATTAATTTTTGTGAATTTCTCAACAGGTGTCCAGCATACTTCACAGGTTTAAATACTTCTTTCAGTGCTGTATTTTGTGCTCACAGTCCTCTGTCAGTAAGTTTTTCCCTATTTCTGTGAAGTGCAAAGGCACACATTGCCATGGGCACTGTGCACACAGCTAGAGAAGATTTTAATTATGAATCTCTTAGCAGTGAGGGTACATGAGGCATTATTGCTCCGCCGTTACTCTCTCTGTCCCTTCATCATTTCTTTTGATTTGCACAAAAGATACCGGAATTCCCCAAACACCATTGTATTCAATAGGGTCACTTTTATATTTTAATCTCTGTGGTGGGAAAGCTTGTGCTTATTTTTCTCTCAACATCAGTACATAGAGCCCGATTATTAGTTTGTGTTAAGTACTGTGCCTCCATTGGCTCCAGTGCTATGTTGCCAATATACACAAGCTGAGAATCCAGCTGAGTATGTGCAGTGCAGCTAGGAAATCCCATCAAAATTCATTCCAGCTTTCCTCTTCTGCTTTTCCTATTCTTTTCTCTCTGTTTGTATATGTTTTTCTGTCTTAGATGCAAAAACATTCACTTAGTGTAGGTACTAGAGCCAAACTTTTATATAATGTCTTGCTATTAGTCACCAACATAAGCCAGTGCCAGTAAGATGTTCAGGTTGTCTAGAAGCTCGCTACTTACATTTAGAACATCTGATTTTTTTTCATCGCTTGGGGCCTACTGCAGATGAAATCAATAAAAGACTCTTTGATTTCAATGACAGCTAGATAACACTGCCATTTCTGCAATTCCAGATTGTAAGTAGATACTGGAAGTCTGTTTTATGCATTCACATTTATGAGTTTTAAAAACAGCATAGTATTTCTATTCCTGACAATTGATAAACGTTTGATATGTACTAAGATGTAGTGTGAATTGTATTAATGCACAGTATGCCTTGAACCTGTTGCTTTCCTTACTTTTTTTTGTTATTTTTGTAAAAACCTATGGTGCTCTTTGAAGTCTATTTTCTACCTGTATGACCTTTAAGTAGGAGCAGAGTTTTCACAAAATTCTCTTTATCTTAGCACTCACTGTTGGCAAAATAGCTACAAATTCTGGATAAGCATGTTTCATTGTTAACATGAGTTATTAAAAAAGTTATCATTTGATAGTGGTGTAAAATTTGGTAGTTCCAAAAGACTCATACCCACCCACACATACACACATGCACAGACACTTAATTCAAGTGTTTTCATAAGGTGAGTTTTGCTTGTATTATCTGGAACACATTAATCACTATTTTTGGTCTCCTTGCTTTTGAAGAGTAAGTCAGAACGACTCTAGTCCTATTCATATTGGAGAATCATTTAAACCTATTTATGAGGAGAATCATAAATATAATTTCCCCTTTACTTAGGAAAAGCATCAGCATTTCCTACAAGGACGAGGAGCAGGAAGGCCCATCTAGAACACTTGTATATCACACCTTCAGAGCCTCAATGATGTCACCCTGTGCTGACTTTGGTGTTTCTTTATTTGTGCACACTTGCAAGGCAGTTGGCCAAGGGTAGTTGCAGGTAGGCAGATAAAGAGGTAACTGAGAAACTGATGATTGCCTTCTTTTACATAAAGTTAAAAAGTTCCAAAAGCGAGTCACTTAGAAAATAGCTAGGTTACAGTTATTCAAAAATAACAAAGGTTAAAATTAGGTGTTAAGTGACTATCCTGTTAGTCATAGGACTAACAAGGCTATGGTCATCATTGCAGGATTTTGAGGAGTAGAAGGGATGTTATTTTAGTTGGTTTTTCGTCCTTTGTCTTCGCACTTTGTAAGTCCCTGACCAGGACTGACCATTGTATGCCTTTTTATTGGCAGCACACTAAAGCCAAGAACTTGATTAGCTTTGGGTACTCCTGGATTATAAATTAGTGGTAAAATATTAATAAAAAAGGAAAACAAACTTATGAATGACTGGCTGTAAATGAAGTCTGAATTCAGATAGAATGAGTTGTTCACTGTAAAGTTACAGGGAGTCAACTGGTTTGGCAGAAATTTTGCTAGGAAGTGGTTTTGGATTTTGGTTTACTTTTATGGGAGTCGCAAGGAATTGGAACTGGGCGTTCCTTGAAATGCAAATTTTTGCCAGGGTTTTTTGAGCATGGCCATGGAAACCGAGGAGGCTTAGGTACTCACTGGCATTTCCCACCCTTTTTTGTGGAACTCTGCAATTAAGGGCCCATCAGTCTGGAGTGGCTGATTGGAGAAACAGAGGGTTCTTTCTTAAGTGGAAATATGCTTTCTCTGACTCAGATCTACCCTCTGGATCGCATTCTGAGTTGTCTGGAGTGTCAAGTTTAGTTAATTGAATATTTCCAATGAGTAGGAAAACTGAAAAAAAAATGTTGATTTTTGTTTGTTGCTTCGTTTTTTCAGAATCTTGGATGGTTTTGTCTTGAACTCTAAGAAGGCCATTGTAAAAGTCAAATTGGTATCTTGAAAAATGAGTTATTTTTGACTGGCAAGATTAGGTTCAGCATAAACAATTGGTCTGAAGGGAAGATCTGACTAATAGAAACCAAATTTACGTGTTAAAAAACCCGACAAACATTGTATGGATTTGATTAAGCTTTACCTCAGTCAAAAAAATAATGAAGAGATGCATGTTAAATTTTCTACAATGTCATGAATTATAATACTGAATCCAGTGTCATTAAATTGTATTTTTTTTGTTTCTTGTCAGCTACAACAATTTCAGCAAAGCACGATCCGTGTGAAAGTATGAATAAAATTCAGGGAGTAGCATCAAGGACTTCTGAGCTCAGGAAACTGAGTTTGGCAGTGCTAATTTGTATTAAAGTTGTTGTTGCATGACAGCAGGAAAAAGATTTAATGCTTGCCACCTGAATCAAGCCATGGAACATTGGTTTCTATAACTGCCATGAATTTGAATCAAGGCCAATATCTCTAAATTTGAAATAAACTGATACTCTGTCTTGAAAGAAGATACAGGCCACTTATGTTGCAGAAGGTATTTAGAAAATATATTTCAATTTAATTTTCAGGAGTATATATCTTTCAAATTTTTAGGCACTTTAGCACTGGCCTTTTTGGCTTTTTCTATATTCCAGCAAGCATGTAGCCTTTCAGCCATTTATTTATCAATATCCAGTCTTGAACTAATACTGATTTGCACAAGACCACAGATGCTGGTTTTACTCCCACTATTACTATGCAGCTGCTTACCTTAATCTGAAACTCATTTTCCTTTTGTATATAACAGCATTAATGGAGAAAATCAGATTTCAAGGCAAGTAGTCACATTACAAAGCTTTAAAGTCATCAGATACAAAGCTTGTACCATGAGTCTAAGTGTAGTAACATCCTTACAATAACACGTAGTGTGATGATACCTTTCTTTCTAAAGGATCCCTAACTGCTTTACAAGCAGTTCAATTTGGAATGTCTTTGTTTCTCTTCAGAAAGTAAGCAAGAACCATGTGAAATCCTTTCCTGCATCTGAACTGTCTCTCAACCTCTGTAAATACCACACATTTACTCACAGAGATTGTTTAGCATTGTAACAAGAATAATTTGAATATTTGGCAGGTATCTGGGAGTAGTGAATCAAACCCCTTCATTCCAAAATGTTAATTAAATTTTAAACTTGCTACCAGGGCTGAGTGCACAAGATCGTGTGGCATTTCAGGACTGGGAGTGTGAGGACTAAGTAGCAACACTTGAACCCAACTGCTCTCTCTCTACACATGCCCTCTTACAAGTAGTTTCTGTTTTCCACTTAGTGCAGAAGATCCTGGTAATTGATCCATTACATGTGAATAACTTAATCCACCATTGTAATCTAGCTATCTAGATTGAAATACAGCAGCTGGTTCGTAGCATGTAAGAGCAATACACAAAAATCTTGTGACGGAAGGGGAAAAAGGTACTATATGCATATGGAAGTGCCAGGGAAACTTGTAGAGGTAGAAGGCAGCTATTCCGCTAAAATTATTTGATGTCTTTGTTGTCATATAACATACTTTCTGGGGTTGTCTTTCATGTCCCTGATGGAGCCCTGAGGATATACTCCATTTCAACCCTGTTTTTAACCTCTCTCTGTGCTCAAAGACGCAGCCTTCTTGGTGAGGAGGATGAGATTCTCTTCAGAGCCGAACAGTGCTGCTCCTTAATCGGCTGAAGTGGTGCTTGCACGATAACAAGAGGTACTGCTCTCACCCCAGGTTGTGCCAGCTTGGGAAGCTATAGAGAGGCCGGAAATTTAACCCAGATCTATGGCATGGTAATACAGAGCATTACCTTTAGGCAAGCAGGCCCAGCTACAGTCCATAGTTGAAATTTAAAGTAATTTTAGAAATGCATTCAATTTGAAATGCCCCAAGGTTCCTGAAGCTACATCCCTTTCAAAATATTATGAAGGACATTGAAGTTTTGCTTTTGGTGGATATGTTATAAATATGAAGAAGGATAAACTTTAGGGGTGATTAGTGGTAGAAAAAAATAAAGAAGTATTTGCACTGACAAATGTTAGTGCTGTCACTTAAGTGGCTACATAGCAGGAAGGCTGGGGAGAACTGCTATTATTGAACTTATGAAAACTCATGAAACAAAATTACGTAGTAATTTATACTTTTTTTTTTTTTTAAGGGTGTGGGAGGTAAACTTCATTTTCAGCATCATATTTCCACTGATCATGGAAGCTGTTCTGCAGTATTTTTCATAGATACATGTCTTTACATGCTTGCAGTCTTTTGTGTATAGTTCTAGTTTATTCTAGTGACTTGCAACTTAAAATGTTATGTGGTATATCTTTCAAAAACATATATGTACACAATATTCTTGCTTAACTTTCATGATACTGTGTAGTCCCTTCTAGTATCAAATGTCTGTATTACAGGTTAATTTAAATTTTGAGGGGAAATAATAGTTTTAAGAAGACTGAATTACTAAAACACAAAACAGTCTATTTTTTGTTTGTGTTTCTTTGTTTGGGTTTTTTTCCCTCCAGAGCAACTCAAAAGCAATGGTTGAGAAGCACGCAGAACACTGCCCTATTAAGCAATCTGTTCAGTAATCCTGCTTGCAGCTGAAAATCTTAACATTATTTTCATAATTAGAACCTTGGTTTTGGACTGCTTCTCTGAAGTTTTTTAGCATGATTTCCTTCAAAAGCAGTCACACTTTTTTTTCCTTTTGTACTGTAATGATCTTTAATAAGCTCATGGCACAGTACTTGTGATGGACAGCAGGATAACTGTGCATTCAGAGCGTGATGTTGTTGTTTTTTTAAAGCAAAGATTTCTCTTGAAAAAAATCTGTTATCATAAAGCAGCGGATTGTCTTCCCTGCAAAAATTTCATTTATTTTGTAGAATTAAAGGGAAGAAGGAGTAAGTGAAAAGGTGCTTTTCTTGACTGCCAGTGCCACAAGCTCAACCTGGAACCTGAAAGTCTACCTATGTTCTTTCTGGTTCATGGATCACCAGCAATGAGGACTCTACATCTGGAACTTAGCTACCAATTCTGCTGATGCATGAGCCAGAACAGAACCCAGTGTGCTCTCCTGTAGCTATGTTGACTGTAAAAGAAAAATTTAAAGGAGGAAAACATTTTTTCCCATTAAAGCAATTATGATTATTCTCAGCAATTGCAATATGATACCATGTTTATAGATTTTTTTTATATTTTTCCTTTTAAATGGTGGTAACAGTCACATCTCTTCCTGCCATTAGTGCATCAGAGAAGTGTATTAAAGTAATAGATATTTTTATCCTGGGTGCATTGGGAAGAATGTGGCCAGAAGGTTGAGGGAAGTGATCCTCCCCCTCTACTTGGCCCTTGTGAGGCCACATCTGGAGAGCTGCGTCTAGTTTTGGGCTCCTCAGTACAAGAAAGACAAGGAGCCACTGGAGAGGGTTCAGCAGAGGCCACAGAGATGATTCAGAGTCTGGAGCATCTCTTATGAGGAGGGACTGAGGGATCTGGGCCTGTTTAGCCTGGAGAAGAGAAGGCTGAAATGGGATTTCATTAACTCATAAATACCTCAGAGGCAGGTGCCAAGAGCTTGGTGCCAGACCCTTCAGTAGTGCCCAGCGACAGGAGGAGGAGCGATGGCCATAAACTAAACACAAGTTCCCCCTCAACACGAGGAAGAGCTTCTTTACATGGAGGGTGGCAGAGCACTGGAACAGGCTGCCCAGGGAGGTCATGGACTCTCCCTGTCTGGAGACATTCAAAGCACACCTGCACAAGTTCCTGTGTCACGTGCTCTAGGTGACCCTGCCTTGGCAGGGAGATTGGACCAGATGATATCCAGAGCTCCCTACCACCCCTAAAAATTCTTTGATTTAGCTTGATGTAGTATTGTAGATCTGTTCAGAGCAGGTTTCCCTTTGTTCCACAGGAAAAGATTGGGATCCCAGTTCTAAATTACACATGAAAAGCCAAGGTTGTCCCAAGTCCTGCCTCTGATAGAATGTGTTCCAGAGATATTTCTTAACAAAAGATAATAGAAACGAGGCTTCTCATGTTTTAACACTGCAATTTTTTGACAACTATATAGTGTTTATCTACTTGAAACACAGTATGTTTGTGGCAGAATATGTTGCAGCCAGTGTACCATTTGGTAGATATTCAGGAAAATAACATGCATGTGTTTATTATGTGTGGTAAGGTAACATCTTTATCAACTGTGTATTATTTTATATGTATATTCACCAATATCTCAGTTCAATAATAACATACAATAACATGCTCAACCCAAAGTGTCTCTATTTCTAAATTTACAGTAGAGAGAAATTTGTATACACCGTGTGTTACTTGTGATTGCAACAGCAGTTGGAATTTCTTAGTTCAAACAGGCTATGTACATATATCTCTGAATTTGTAGTATGTAACTCTACCCTGATAACATGTGACATTTTCCATGGTGCAATAATATCTTTGTTAGGGCTAGGTTTAATTCTATTCTAATTAGATGTTAGGAAAAGTTCTTCATCCAGAAGGTGGTAGGACATTGGAACACACTCCCTAGGGAAGTACTCGTAGCCCCAAGTCAGACAGTTCAAGAAGTGTTTAGACACCACTCTCAGGCATGTGGTGTGATCCTTGGGATGGTCTAGTGCAAGGGCAGAAGATGATCCTTGTGGATCCCTTCTAGCTCAGCATATTCCATGATTCCTTGATTCTGTGATTCTGAGTACATAACCACCTTTAAAACAAATAATATTTTTAAAAGAACTGGCAAAATGCCTTCTTGTCCTTTTCCAAATATAGCTTGGTGGAATGCCCCAGTAGACTAGCATATGATGATATCAAAGTTTTCTTAATTATAATTTCATCATTCATCATCACTGGATGATCAATTTGGGATCATCTAAACTTTTCTTCTTGCAAGAGAAGCTCCTGAATCATGCTGATGATACTTTTAAGCATTTTACCTTATTATGCTTTCCCTTTACGTCTATGCCTGTAAGACAGCCTAGAAAGTAAAGGTAGAGTAACATGCAGCATAAAGTACTGTTTCATACAGTGAAAATTCAGGGTATTTGCACAAACAAAAGTTATTGCCAGTACATGTATTTACCCTGTTGAGACTTTTTAAAGTTTCCTTTCTTCAGGAGTTGATTTTTCCCTTTCATGTGCCTAATTGGGAGTGATGATACATAATAACACATTAAAATACACAACACACCAGGCTGAATGTGAAAATGCACGTCTTTGGGGTAGATAATATTTCATTTTTGTAAGGTGCAGAAGTGAGTGAGGGGTGTATTTATGTTTTACACCTTGGCTAAATAATGGACTTCTCTGTGATGTAACCTATTTAGTTGCAGAAACTTTTCTGTGTAGCTGCCCTGCGGTGCTGAAAGCAAATTATGAATGCTGTACTGTTTAAGAGCAGAAAGGTTTGCCTGGAAGAGAGCGGTATGCCTGGGCCCCCTGCTATTGAGAAGATGCCAGTCAGAAATGAAAACGTCTTTCATGAAACTATAGCGAACTTCCCTGTGATACAGTACAATAATGCAAGGAATTTTTAGTCAAAACCTGTAAAAATAAGTATAATACCTTGAATGTGGCAAAGAAGTATTGGCTTATAAGGGACTATTTTAAGAGGTCACTGCCAAATCTATGTGTGATTTTAACACAGTTTTAGAAGTGACAGAACTGAGGAGTTTTAAGCCTTTCCCCATCATTCACCAGCCCCCACCCCCCGCCTCCCCCACCTTTTGAGATCTCCAGTTTCTTTTGCCTTTTGGTTACAACTACAAAAGATGTCTTCTGAGAAAAATGCTTTCTGCATGACATCAGAATAAAGGAATGTTCCACACTATTCAGCATGCTTAGAAGTATTGGTTTGACTGAAATAACATTACATTTAAAATTAATGCTAAACAGAAAGCCAGTTAAGAGAGAAAACAGAGCAAATCATGTTTCTGCAAACTTTTATCTTTAAGAAACATTGATTTACTGGACTTTATAGAAGTATTTTGTTTAAAATAATAAAATTATGGCTTGTGTAGCAGCACAGTAAAATAAAGAAAACTGCTGTTTTGTTGTGTGCTGAAATGTATGTAGCCATGGGTAAAGATTGAAAAATTTGGAATCAGAATAAAAAAAGTACATCGATATAGAAAAGTTAATGCATTACTCTAGATGGGAGAAAGCTGTAGGAAAGATATTAGCTTCATGCAAAAAGCCTCAGGTTTTTTCATTGTTAGCTGTTAATTTTTATTTTGTCTGACCTCAATTTTCATGTAGTATAATCAACAAAAGCTAATTATTCTCACAACTTACGCATTTCTAAAAGTGTTTATTTTTCTTGAGCAATAACAAAAACATTATTGCTTGGACAGTAGCCTTTACATTTTTCTTTGACATGGTATAAATTTCACTGGCACTTGAGATAGTCAAAGAAAGAATTGGAAAAGTGTTAAAAACAGCAAAAGCAAAAGGTGAAGCTTAAGGAAGTATCTTCTAAACTAACAAAGTGTGCGTAATAAACTGTAATATAAAAGCAGTGATAATAGTAATTGTTTTGAATCAAGATTTGTACCAGTTATAAATGTAGGGATCTCACTGTTCAGAATCATGAAACTTCAAATTTAATTATTTCTTAAATTGTTGGTGAATAATTATTCATTGCAGATCAATAGATCTCTTGTTGAAAAGGAGGCTTGAGATGCACTTGAGCTCATAGGTGAGAAGAAAAGCTTAAGTTCACATGATCAGATATAAATGCTTTCATATCAAGTCATTGGTGCATTGCTGCAAAACCTATGTGGATATGTAGGACAGAATAGAGGTCCAAACACTGGCCTTGAGAGTGTGCGGTGGCAGAAATTTCACAAATGCAGATGTCAGTCATATCCTCCAGAAGGCATGGAAGACTGGAAGCTGGGAGAGCTGCCAGTCCCTATCAGCAGTGAGCCTTTTTTGCACTGCAGCTGTACTATGTGGGTATGGGCCATAAGCTGCAGGTGTTATCTAGGTTTTAGTGTTGATTATGAGATCCCTTAAATTTAGATTTCTTTTTAATAAATTAAACCAACATAAGAGTCTGTGATCTAAGCATAAAAATGAGAATATATCCCTGAAGTGGCAGCATTAGCTCAAAGGAGAACAAAAATGGCTCTTTTAGCAGATAGGCTGTGGGAAGGCTCTTGCATCCCTTCCTGGAAGTTTGCTGCCTGCTCTGGACCTTTCTTACCGAGAACCTGTTGAGTAGCAGCCCAGGTGAGCTGGCAGAGAGGTGAGTCAAGGTGTCCAACAAACTGAGTATAAGCAGAGCTGCGGCACTGAAGGGAACCAGGGAATTAAACCGTTTTTTCAAAAATGCGATATTCCATGTAGATTTGCCCTGTTCTGTAGAGCAATTTGTGTGAATAGTGTGTTTTGTTACATAAAGCTTGTGGAAGAAGAAGGGAGAAGTAGAAGAGAGAGAATTGCAGGATAAGGATTGCTATAGTATTGCTAATTCTCATCTAATTATGCGTTAATGAGACTCAGTGTTTTACTTGAAATCCCCTAGCATCCTGTGCTTATATTTTTTACTTTCAGCCAAAAACTTTATTAGACTCTGAAAACCTCATAGGTTCAAACCCAGAAAATCTTATACCTTGAAATTTATGTTTATTATTACTATTCTATTATTTTGTCATGCATCTCATGAAATTTTTATTACTGCAGTTGCCAGCCCTTCTACACTGGACACCTTTTCAGTGAATCCATGTCTCACACCAAATGAGACACCACCCGTTTTTACATCTGGCAGCTTGAGAAGCATCACAGTGCATGAAAAGCAAAACAGAGAAAGGGGGACATAATGTTTCCTGTATGGACTCTCTGCAGCAAGTCACATCTGTACAACAGAGTATTTTGGATACTCTGGATGTTCAGATAATTTTTACCATTATCTGAATGAATAATGAAGTTACATTTGATACATAGAGTTATTTGAGGCAATACCTAGAATATATCGAGGTAAAAAAAATACAAAAACCAATTACAATCTTTAACTTTGCATATTGAAAATAAATACTAAGGTAGTGAGGATAGAACCATCAGGCAGACAGCAGGTGGGCCAGCCAGCAGGAGGGAAATGATATTTGCTGCACCTGTTCTACGCACTTAAAAAAAAAAATTAAAAAATTAAAATTTCTGCATGACACCTACTTTTATTCTGTTATGTCACTACTGTGTTTTCCTAGTTTGTCTTCAAATTTTTAGGAGGGACATCTGGAGATTTCAAACCACTTTATGCTATGTAGGTTTCTAGGTTTACTTGTATTCTTTTATATACATATATATATATATATATATATATATATATATATCACTATGCTATCTGAACTGTAGTGTGGTGCTACAAATGGTAATAAACCCCTTTTTTATTGTCCTGATGGAGGTAGTCCACTACTATTAGTCTCATTTTACAGGTGGACAAAAGCAAAGTACAGGAAGAGGTCAGCATCAGTTGATGGCTTAACTGTAAACATAATTTATGGGTTATAGCTCAATTGTGTGGAGGATGGAGCCGGTGCATAAAAATGGCTTTGGTTTCCTTTTGCTCTCTTGCATCTCTGCTGGTTCAGTAACCCTGTACTTCACTGAAGAATTTGCTGTCTGGTCTAATTTTAGTCAGATTTGAAACAGCTGCAGGGGTCAGAAAGTACATCATATATCAGTGTGGCAAAGGAAGTGGCTAAGCCTGTGCCTATTTTTCTTGTGCAACAAGCAGTAGAGAGGACAACAGTATGCAAGCTCTAGGTTGGGTATGTGGTGAGTAGGATCAGCTGTTAACTGGTCAAAGCAGGATTACCCAATTAAGTCATTAGTAGGGCAATTATATATGAGGCAAGTGCTGTAAAGCAAAAGCATTCTGCAAGGATTCTGCAGAAGGGTTGCTGGCTCCCAGAGCTACTATGAGCTATTTAGAGGATACTGCTAGAGAGATGGCTGCTCTGAAAAAATGCATGCAGGATTAGGGTGTTTGGTGTTCCTGGCTTCCACTCTTCTGTCTGCTATGACCTGTTCCAAACAAGTGTAGGTAGATCACTTTATTTCTCTCTGCTTTCTCTTTGGTGGAATTTTACCTTATTGTTTAACACTTGTGCAGCAGACATTAGTTGGGTAGCATCATATGTTTGACTCTCTGAATTCACAAAAACCGCAGTGGTGGTCTTTGTCTTGTTATACTGTAATTTCTTCCTCAGAAGTCCTCTGCTATGGCATATAGCACATGCAGAAACTTTTAGTTTGATATTAGAGTTGAAGTGCATGGAGTAAAGAGTGTTGAATAAACTAGGAGGGATGAGAGTTTGCTGTCTGTTTGGTTTTGTGGTTATTGTGATTATTGAGAAAACTGTATTTCTGCCTTCAGAAGTTGGATCATATTAAAGAATCTAATAACACCTATCAGAAAGCTAAGCATTTGTGATACTTCATAAGAATTATGTTCAAGAAGAGGAATTTTGTGTTTTAAAAACCCAGTTTTGCAAATAAATACTCCAAAAGGCAGTCTGTACTTATGGTGTAAGAAGTTCAATTACTAGCAAAGAAAAGCTTCATAAGTGCTGTGACTAGTGACAAGAATAGTAGGACTATAGTAAGGTTATCTACAGTAGGAATTATTTTATTTCTGTAGTGACTAATTAATGTTTTTCATTGGCCACCAGTGACTGAGGATTTCACAAAGATAAAACAAAGTTTACCTTTCCTCAAAGTCCTGTTTATCAAAGCTTGTCCTTGATCATAGATCTTTATAGGCATTATAGGTGATATTTTTCTCGTTCATGCTTGTCTCATTCTGAAAGCGGTGAAGAATTGCTGAAGAACTGACTGTGGCTAAAGAGAGCAAACAGACTGTTGCCTGAAAACTGTGATATTCTCAAACAGGAGCACCAAATACTTCTTTTTAGGACAGTGCAGAAACCTTCAGTTTAACAATAAACTACAGTTGGTTTGAAATGAGAATTATAGATGGCTCGATGGAGTAGATTAACTAGGTACTGCATTCTCTAAATGAGAGCTCTCACAGTTTAACTTCCCAGTGTGTGAAGTACATTTTACATAGCTGTTCAATCATTGCATGCCTTTTGGTGGAAGACTCCATTATGCCTGAAAAAGTGGCTCATATCCACCATAGGAGAATTCTTTTTGAAATGGACTGCATAAATAACTAATTTTTTTTGAGGAAGATCCTCTTAATCTCCCAAGTGTACTGTATGTTTAACTAAGCTATCACTGTCATCCAGATTAGTTGATACGCCAATCCTAGTATTTGAAAGACAAGCTGAACATTGTGTCTATAGAAAAAAAAAAGTAAAAAAATTTCTATACAAATGACATTTTTATATATGTTTCTCAGGAAAGTTTCATATTAGGTGGCAAAGCTATTATCAATGCCCTCATTCTTTTAGGCAGAATAAAGGTAGTAATTACAGGATATTTAGAAATTTGTTCATTTTATCAGTCATTTATAACTGTACTACAGGTTTGCATCTTGAAAATACATCAAATTGAATGGGAAAAAAAGTGGGTTGTTTTATTACATTTTCCAAATTAAAAATAAAAATGTAATTGAGTAGGTGTAAAACCTTTGTTGCACTACATGCAATAATGTATTTACAAAAGACAGACAGGTTACTGTGGATGGGCTGCTGTTTGGCTCCTTTGTGCTTTGGCAAGAGGAAATTTCCCTTTAGTATAGATTCTCTTTCACAAGCTGACAATCGTTATGTTCAAGTGTGAAGAAAGGTGTAGGTGCCCTAAATTTAGCTATTCATTGCTTGTGAAGTTCTAATCACTGAGTAAGCTGAAGATGAACTCCTATTTCTTCACAGGTCAGGTGCAGTGCTGGTAATCAGAATGAAAGCTTCTGTAACCTGGTCTGCTTGCTAAGATGTATTACTTGTGAGTTAGAAAAAGCAGGGAACGCAGACCCCAAACTGGGAGTGCAGTATTTTGGGGTTTGGGTTTTGGTGTTGGGGGCTTGGTGTGGTTTTGTTTGTCTGTTTGGGGTTTTTTCTTTGTTGTTTGGGGGTTTGTTGTTTTCTGAGATAGGCCTGATTCTAGCCTTTACTTATGCAATTTTGCTTACTGTCTCTGAAAATAAGATTAAGTCATATCTTGTTGCACCTAAATAGCAATTTGCATGTCCTGGTCCTTAGGCAATCTCTGCCTCAAAACTTGTTTTTAAACTATATAAACGTTGTAGATATTTATTTTAAAGCACTTGACATTATAGGATCTGTGTCCTGAATGGCCTCTGATATATAGGTCCATATTTTCTCTTAGCTATATGAAGTCTTTATAACTTAAGTTATAAAGTTTTTGAAAATATGTGTGTTTCTGTTGGTATTATTTTGTCTGTTAAACTCAGTTTACATAATGATCTTTTTAATGCATTAAAAAAATAGGGTATGGTGACTCTTGGGATTTCTTTGAAGACAGTGATTCCCATTTCTGAAATTGTAAATCTTCAGCTTCAACAAATCACAAGCACAGTCACATAGTGTTTGCAAGGCTGTAACTGTTAAAGAGTACCACACAAACTGGAGACCACCAATCCCTGCAGGACTATGAAACTAAGATGCTTGTTTAGGTGGTTCTGTCATTGGTATTGCAATGCATCAACTTTGTAAATTAATCTCATCGTTGGAAATCCTTGTGCTGTTTAGGTGCAAGGATTGATAAGGCTTTTTTGTATTTTATAACAAAGGCATCTGAGGAAAGATGGAGAAAGCAATTGCTTCTATTTGGGTTGTCATCAAAATACATGACTCTATAGCTGACAGAGAAGTCTGGTGTGCTATCTGTGCTACACACTGAGGACTAAATGCTTTCTATCTCACACAATAGTAATGACAAGTAATTGAGGAGCTCTGCAGGATACAGAGAGTTTTAATTTGTGTGTTCTGAAGACCGATGAAAAGACACATCATATCTTCCTTTGGTTTGATGCTGTGACCATGCCTGGGGTTTTTTTTGCCAGCACCACAGGCTTTGTGCTTGCTGTAGGTCCATAAAGTTACCCTTCCGGAAAGGAGGCTCCTCATGGTTCTTATTTCTTCAGCCTGTCTTTCCTGCTGCTTTTCTGCTCCATTTGTCTTCTGCCAATGCTGACAAAAGCCACTGCAGCTACTGGGTTGAACTGGTTTTCTTCATGGTGTGTACAGGATAGGCTAGTAATTTTTATACACATAAGCATAAGTTGGACAGGAGGAAAGTTACTTTTATTCAGTAATGACATGTCATACTGATGTTTGTAGTATAACATTAAAAAAGTAATCTAATAGTTACATGTGGGTCATATTAGCCTTCAATCAAAAAAATATTAAGACATATGCTTTAATTCAGTGAATAATTTTATTGATTCAAATGCACTGCTCAACTACTAAAAAGTAAGAATGTTTAAGTGCTTTTCCAGACTTAAGTCTCTATTGGTAACCTACATGTTATATATTTGTATTGTTCAGATACACAGGATATTCATGTGGTGAATTATTCCTCTATATTTGATAGGATTGAATAGTATTTTTGTGTCTGTCTGCTCTATTCATTTTTCACATGTTAATGACATTCATCTTGTCTCTCTGTGGTGTTTTTAGTGTGCCCATCACCAGAGTATCTGCCTGTCTCTTCTGCAAAATAAATGACTCTCAAGAAGAGATAGGAGCAGTAATGAATGTGTAATTTTTTTTTTTAATTATTACTGAAGCATAGTAACTTCCCTTCCCCCAGTCACATACTTATTTTTCCTAGTGACAAAATCTGCAAGCACTGAGCAACAAGTTTATCAATTTGAACAGGCCAACTGCACAACTAAATGTATGTGAAACTTAACAAATCCCTTGGGGAAGCTGACTGTAAGAATTTCCTAGTCTGTGTCGAGTTACTGAGGTGCGACATGGTGGATTGAACTTAATGCCTTAGGCAAGCACAGTCAAATAGAGAGAGTTTAAGATTTTGCTGTGTCCATGAAGGGATCTGCTGGTAGTTGTCTAAATTAAGCTTTCAGAAAAGAATATAACACTATCATGAGCTCTTTTCCTTGAATAATTTGGCAGGTTATTCTAGTTTAAAAGAAATCCAAGTAGGATTTCTTCTGTTTAAGCCTCATAGCAGTTGCAAAAAGATTGAAGAGTTTATTCCCCTTACCAGGAACAGCAAAATACTGGAGCAGAAATTTTTCATTTACAATGTGCTGTTTCTTTTAAAGGCATAACATCTTAGCCAAAACCAGGGATCGCCAAATGTGTGGGAATTGACTCCTACCACCTTGTAGGTGCTGCTGATACAAAGACTGTGGGGATTGTGCACCTGCCCTAGGTTTCTCACCACCTCTTTTCTTGTGTGCATCTTTGTGAAGGGAAGATTGATCCTAGTGACTGATCTGCCTTTAGTGACCTTTATGACCCTGTAGCAGCTAGCCTGAAGAAGTGAGCAGCGGCAGCTTATGAAATAGTCTGTAGACATGCTAGAGAGTTTAAATGAGGTCTGCCAGTGACAGCATTGCCTTCAGCTTACAGTGACGAAAAACTACTTACTATGTACGTGCTAAGAGTTGGAGAACCACCAGGAGGGAAGAGAAAAGCACGGGTACTCAAGTGCATGCACAAATCCAAAGCTGGAGCTGCTGTTACAGCTGAGCAACTTGTCCCTCAAATGCTAATAACATTGCAGTAGGCTGTAGATCTTCTTGAAAAAGAGCAGGAGCTATGCAAGTTTTCTGTGTGACTGAGAACAATGCATGTATATTAACACAGGTCATTATTTTACAGGTAAGGAAAAGAGTTATTAGTCTATTACCTATATGTGACTGAGAATGATGAGCCTTTTATTTGCTTATGTATTTTAGCAGATCATAGTATGTAGTAGGAGCCTATAAGTCATGAGGTTGTGAGAAGCTCTCTGTTAAATCAGAGTAGGTACCAGTTGCAGTAAATGCTATCCTGCAGATTTTTGAGGAGGGTTTACTGTATGTTCTTCTTATTTGTGGATTTCAAGTCCATAGAATCATAGAATGGCTTGGGTTAGAAGGGACCTTAAAGATCAAAGTTTGCCCATCCTGTTTTATGTTTGAACTGAAATATTGCTTATTTCGTCCGCATGTGGACAAATAAAACCCCCGATATATACAAATTTTAATATCTTATTCAAGCTAATATGAATTACAGGCAAGATCAGCTCTTCCCAACATTGTTGCCTGAGGACATAACACTTCAAATTATTATTATTTTTTTAATTTCCTTTGTTCTGCTTCTTATTCATTCTTGTTAGTTACAAAACTAATAAAAGTTTTAGAATAAGAGCCATGTTTTTGTAAAAAAAAGGCTAGAAGTGCTCTCTTTCCTTCCAGAGTGATACTCTTGGGCAGGAGACAAACAGCATTGATGGACGTGATTTTAAATATTGAGGTTGGAATGGAACTACTTGATATGAGGAATGAGTTCTTTTCTTGATTTACATTGAAAGGGATCTATTACCCTTGAAGAACGGGAGTGTAATGTTGACCTTTTATAATATTACTAAAGTAATTTTGTGAAGCTGGCTCAAAATATGCAGGTGTATTCAGTAAGAAATTAACAAGCAGCAAAGTTATTTTTTTCCCAGCAAGGTATATCAGTGCATGCACAAAATTCTGGTGGTTCCAATGACAAATTGTCCGCCCTTTTTTTTGTTAATTAAATTGGTAGTAAGTAATTTATACCTTATCTAATATGACATAGGTTTTTGAGTACCTTAGGAAAGTTGCTAGAAATTCAGTGTTCTGAATGGATTTGATGGTGAACAGTCGAATACTTTTGGTTTTTCTTGTCGCTTTTTAATCTGTGTTAAAGCTGACTTTCACCCATTTTTTTTTAAATGTGCAGTAAGAAGAGAGGAAAGGAAGAGTCATGGCAAAGTAAAGTTTTATTGCCATGTACAAGTGTTATTACATCTTTCATACCTCAAAACACAAGAATTTGAGTTTCATCAGTATTGATGGACTTAAGAGTTTGACATTAGGGCTGGACTGCATTTCTTTGGGGTCCAGTGTATATGGTGTTTTGCCTTGAGCTCTCATTATTTACTGCTGCAAGGACTATTGGCTGTCAGATAATTCTGTAGTGTGAGTTACTGTATTTCAATAAAGCTGTGGCCTTGGCCTTTAATCTGGTTACCAGAAATCTATGTTTTTTCTCTTTGTAGTCCAGAGTGGCATTTGCAATGTAACAAACATTTTAAAGATTTATTTCCTTCTGGCACATAAAAATGTTGCACCAACTTAGTGCTTCTTCCCTTAAAGAAGTATGCACTTAACTTCTAATAAAAACAAGCAGCCTCACTAGCCTTACACACCTTAACAGTATCCTGGCTGTAAAGACAGGATGTTCCATTTTACAGGAAAGACTTGCTCTTTCTTTCCATAATGAGTTTTGCATAGAGGAAATAAGCCAAAGTTATTGGAAAAGCAAACATCTCAGTAAATTGAGAAATATTAATGCTTTTGAGCTTTCAAGATATTAATATTTAGTTACAACTGAAATATTAGGAAAGATAAACAAAATACATTTCGTTTCTTATACTGAAAAATATTAATCAAATTATTTAGTACAGCACAATGCTGTGTAGGGCTCTGCTGGAGCCCCTGGCACAGGGAAGTGGGGTGCCAGATGCAGAACTTGCTGTAAGTTGAAACTAAATTAAAACACGGAGATGGGAGGGCCTGGCAAATGGTAGGGCATAGCTCTGCGTTCCATCCACTTGTAAGTGGATCTGGCTGGCTTCTCACTATAAAGATGATGCAAAAATCTGTTGCATCCTGGACTACTGGTACAATCACAGCTGTGGGAGGCATTTAGTTTGTTATTTGTAATATATCCTACGAGGCTTTGCTATATTTCTCTACCTGTCTTATTCATACTATGCTGTTAATTTTGACTTGTCTTATAATTTGTTTAAAATTTAGAGTGCTAGTAAATGGAAACTTTTTGCCAACTTTTATTTTAGGTATTTCAAAAGTTTGCACAGTGATATGCTCATTTAATCTAGTGTGCAACTGACATAAAATGCAATGTATGATTACAAACAAGCTAATTTATTTGCAGCTAAGGGGCAATAAATAAATACTAATTCATAACAGATTTTATCATAAAAAATTATTTTAAACATGTTCCCAAAAATATTACCTATTCACAAGTTTCAATCAAAATTTGAGTAAATTTAGTTCTTACTGATTTAGGGGTTGTATTTATGAGACTAGTTAGGATGTGAAATATAAGCTCTTTCAATTGGGTTCATGATCCATTTTATTCTCTGATTGAATAGATACAACTTTTAAAATTGAGTATTCCAAATGCTAGTGATTACAAACTCTGCAGTAGGCAAAGCAATTTCCTGTTCTTTACATAGTTCTGTCAGGAAATAAGTTTGCCAGCGCACTGGTTAAAAAAAAAAATCAAACCACAAAAACATCTGAATATCATAGAGTGAAGATGATAAACCACAAAAGTGAAGATTTTTCAATGTTTCTGCTGCTTGAGAACAGAAATATATGAAAATGAAATGACTGAATGTTAATAAGCACACTATGGATAAGGATAAGCTATTCTGAGCATTTTCCCATATATGTTATCTTCCCAAGAACTTCTGCATTATTTGTTTCTCTTCTGTCTTCCATGCAAGTAAACATTTATAAACTGCTTAATCCCTTCTCAACAAGGACATACACTAATGGTACTTACTTATACTTAGTGCCGAGGAAACAGGATCTTTCTTAGAGTCAAATTAACTTAAATTGCATAAACATAATTGACATGTCCAAAAATCCACTACTGCAATCCAGAACCTAAGTGTTGGGGCTGTATACAATGTATAGCTCTTCAGAGAATTATAAAAAACCTGAAGTTGAAAGGGATCCATTGACTCCTGGCCCTGCACAGCACCATCTCCAAGAGTTGCCTGAGAGTGTTGTCTAAACACTTCTTGAACTCTGTCAGGCTTGTTGCTGTGACCACTGCCTTGGGGAGCTGTTCCAGTGCCCAACCACCCTCTGAGTGAAGAGCCTTTTTCTAATATCTGACCTAAATCTCCCCTTACCCAACTTCAGGCCATTCTCTCAGGTCCTGTCCCTGCTCACCACAGAGAAAAGATCAGTGTGTGTCCTTCCTCTTCCCCTCATGAGGAAGCTGTGGACTGCAATGAGGTCTCCCCTCAGTCTCCTCTTCTCCAGGCTGAACAGACCAAGTGGCCTCAGCCGCTTTTTGTATGGCTTTCTCTCTAGGACCTTTGCCATCTTTGTAGCTTTCCTTTGGAGGCTTTCTAATACCTTTGTATGTTTTTTATATAGTCACTATTTTTTATGCAACTTTCAAGTCACTCCTCTTAATGGTCTCTTCCAACCTTGACAATTCTAACATTCTGTGCTTCCAGTTGCTTGGCCTTATTTGCCAGTCTCTAGGATTTCCATGTCTACCATTTGTCTGGTTTTCAGTTTTTTGATTAATTTTCCTGTTGCCTTTTTGACTATCAGATAGTTTGACTGTTTGTGTAGCTTGCAGATGTAATGTATCCTATGATTAAAGATGGTAGGGCTCAAGAAAGTGCACTTCATTAAACCTGGAAAATTGTTAGGTAGCTTTCTGTAGGAAGCAAGTGCATGGCAAAGTGATATGAAGGCAGTAGATATTTCTTTAGTGAAACATTCAAATGTCTGAACACTAGCTTTACTAGTGCAAAGAAATACATTTTAACCACAGTGTGGCTTAACTAAACATGAGCTCTTTAGTGACCTAAGACTTGAGAGATGATGTCAGAAGCTAAAACTGGATCAAATTATTATGGATGATCATAAAAGAATGATATGGAGAAACAAAAATGAAAATTTGAAAGGCTTAGGCACAAAGAGGAATTCAATTATGAGAGACAAAGCACTAAGAAAGGAAGAATGAGAAAAGGGCCTGCACATTTCTCAGTGGGTAGGTAAGGGACAAAAAGATGCCTTGGCATTCTTAGAATAATTTTTTAACTTCTTGCTGCTTAATTTTCACTAGAAGTATTAATGGACATGAGATTTCTTACTATTAACACCTGTGTCAAATTTTGAGAAACTCAGGTTTTTATATAAAAATAAAGGAATGAAAAATTTCTAACTAGGGTTGCAGTGTGGCAATTTTGTGTATTTGTTTGTTTAAACAATGATTGATATTTATCCAGGACTAATTGAGAATTGTCCAGGCAGCTTACACAGCTGACATCATCTGTGAAAACTCTTTGAGAACTGGTAAGATTCCTACCACACTGGCAGGTGTAGCGAATAGCTTGCTTCAACACATGAGTGAGATGCCTAAGGTAGGACTCTAGGCCTCAAAATAGTGACCAAAGATAACTCAAGGCTCCTCTGGCAGTGTCCTTCCTTATTGGAAATTCTCATTTAGACATTTAAGTGGCTCCCTGAAGAAGGTGTCTATGAATACTATTTTCTTAGTCATACTTCTCTTTAAAGATTGTTGACCCGAGAAGGCTAGTCAGCAATCTTCAGTTGCTGAAAAATACACATTGCTCATAAACATCTGGAAAAAGTCTCCAGCATAGTGTCAACAAGCCTACCTACAGTGATGGAATAAACATGCCATATAGGTAAAAGAGAAACAAAAAATGACATAGATTTTAGTAAAATTCTAGCTTTTAGTAAATATCTTAATTTTGACATTCTTTCTTCAGCTGTTCTGCGATAAACATGATCGAGATGAAATTACCATAAAGGGAGTTAGGATGATGATTGAGAAAAAAGTCTTAATCAGATTGAAATCCTAATTCTAACGCAGATACTAAACTGATGTCCTAAACTAAGCCGTGTGAGTATAGTTTCAATGAAGAGGAAGTTTGTGGGATACCTTCAGGACCTGGTAACATTGTCTTCACTGATGCCTTGGATGAAGAAATAGGGAATTCTTGTTTGGTTTGTAATTGTTAACCTAGAGCTACTTGCAGAAGGGAAGGTATGTGTGCGTTTTAAAGCACAGGGATAGAATTCAAAATTATGTTGATAAACTGAGGAAATAAAATGTATACCCTAAATGATGCTAGGATTTTAAATACTTGGTGAGAAGATGATCTAGGAGAAAAAGTAACTTGGGGTCCTGGCAGTTGGTAACAAGCTGGCCTTGAGGCTAAGTGTGGCATGTTAATACAAAAACAAAGATTGAGATCGTAATTTTGAGATGTGAAATAGGAATATTGAATAATTCCTTCTAAAAGTAAGAAGTGAAAATATTTGAGGTTTTTTTTTTTTTTTTTTAATCAAGGAAATCCTAATGATAGGGATATAACCATTGTATAACCATATAATCAGGTGTAAAAGTCTTTACATGCGACAGCCTGGAGCTAGGACAAGGAAATGGAATAAAACCACAACATCTCTCTTTCTCAGTCTCATAAAAGTGTGTTCGAGCACTGTGAAAGGTCAAACAAAATCACTTTTGGGTACAAGTAATGGCAACAGCTTCTTGAACTGCTTTAGACATGCTTCCCAGTCCATGTAATAAGTACTGTCTCAAAACTCAAATTTTATTGATTAAAAGCATTCCTTTCATGAAAAGAAAATATACTGGTGTGCATATCTATGATTTTGAAAAACTAATAAAGTAAGAATTAAGTTATGTACTGACATGTTACCTACTAATAAATGCTAATTCTGTTCCTAATACTTCACAAGTATGCAATCTTCATATTAACATTATAATGCTGATACAGTAATCACATTTGCTTTATATATATACTGTGGCATCAGTGTGGCATGTGAGTATAAAGTGGGTGGGTATAAAGAAGTGTGGGTGTGTTATTCCATGGGTTTGGGCTTTCATGTGTTAATGGTGGTTTTGGGTTTTTTTGTTTGTTTTGGTGGTGTGGTGGGTTTTTTTTTTTTTTTGTTTTGTTGTTTTTATTTTGGTTTTTTTTTCTTTTTGTTAGGTTTGGGTTGTCCAGTTTTCTTTTGGGAGGGGGTGGGTATTTTTGCATTAAGCAGAAGTCTGTATGACTTCTCTTCAAATTATGGCACAACATGTCTTGGGATATGATGCTACAGAATCCTTCTATTTGTTTTCCTTATTTCCTATGATAGGGATAAAGTACTAAAGTCTGCTGTTGCATCTGAGGTGTGGCTGCTCCTTTCTGTTTTCTTATAACATACATGTCTTCTGGTATGTTCTTATTTGGATATAATATTTGTCTTATGAAATGTTGTGCTCTGATTGTTTAGAGTAGATACAAAGAGAATGGTTTTGATTAGTGAGAAAGGGAGTATACATAAAGATCTTTGGTACTGAATTAAAAAAATGTTTTCTGTTTGATAAGAATTGGTTTTCTGGTTTATTACTGTGTGACGCTTTGGAAAAGAGTAAATAAAGCTCAGGAATAATGAATCATGGAATTTAAACGACCAGTTGGATCATCCAATCTTTCAGTTTGTGTACAGTGAATCTCCAAAGTGTATTTTCTACTCTGCTTTGTTCTTGTCTAATAGTCTAGTAGGTTTCTGCCATCTACCAGTCTGGCTGTTTTGTGGCTTAATACACAGCTTTTAGGAAGATTTTCCAGTAATGCAAATGTTCACTCTAGTGTTTCTCACTGTTTCTTTTTTTTTCCCACTTAAATGGATACTAGTTTTCCACACATGATTAATTATCTTATGTGGTCCCTTGCAACTCTAGCGTAATGTTTCTGTATATCAATGGAGAATCCATTTGTATTTGCCTAAACTTTAGCTATTTGTATGCCTTCATGTGCCAATACTAGATGGAGGTCATAGATGGTAAATGTAGCAAGTTTCTAAAGTGTGGGTAGACATCTTTGCAAGTCAAATTTTAAACCACTGAGGTATAGAGCTGTTGGTGTATAAAGTCAAGTCTGCTCCCCTTTAAGTAAGAAAAGTGTTTTTTATAAATGAAATGTTCAATAATCAATATTAAAAATCAACTCTCATATTTGCCAAGCCATCTGAGTTTTACAGGCAGTAAGAAATCTTTTTGATGACAGCTGAGTAATAATGATTAAATGAAAGCTGAAGCAGTGCCGTCTAGAAACATGGGTCACTGCATTCGATCTGTATTTGTTCAGTGGTTGGGAAACTGATACCGATGGAAGTTATTTGAATGTGTTAAATGGAAGGGGTAAAAGAATTTGAGATGCAAGCTTAAGGGTGGTTTTAAGGAAAAAGCGAGTTTTATAATTCTGTTGAATGCTTCTGAAGTAAAAGCCCTTAGACCTCATGCCTCTAGATTCTAGTCTTGCACTTGGATGCCACCTCCAACTCCTGCAAAGGCTGAAAAACACAGGCAGGGATTCAGAGAATGATGGATGTCTTCATGGAAAATTAGGGCCTGAGCTGTTTTATCTATCATTCTGAAGTACTTCTACCAATTGCTGTCATCAGAATGTGCCCTATCTCCAAAATTATCATGATCCCTTTACTATAGCAGTTTCTTCTGCACTGGATAGGTCACCAAATGGTCATGGTTTACAGAAATCTAGAAACAAAACTACTTTTTAAACTTTTGGTAGAAACAACAACATTTCGATGGTTTTCCATACAGCAGATTTTGACATTGTCCCTTTCTGTCTTTAATTACATAGAGTACCCACTGATAGAGGCAGCATGGCTTGGCAGAGGCAGAGAGAGCAGAGCCATTGCCTTGGGTAGCTGGTGGATTTTACTCACCTTGGGCTGGATCCTGGCTGTTACATCAGCTATAGTTTCTTGACGCTAGTCTTGCAGCATGCTAGTGTAAAAGGAGAGCTGTAGTTGTATTTATTTGAATGTGAAAGAATGAAGTGAAGCATGCCAGGGGCTGCAATTGGTAATAATAGTCATGGGGTGTGGGAGATGGTCTGACACATTCACTGCTGTATGTGTAGTGCTGACACTCTGCAAGACGTGGCACGTTCCCTGGGCCTCTCTGTACAGCAGCAGTAGGAAGGAGAGATCGCTCTGCACCTGTGCCTCTTGTATGTGCCTTCCAAACACTGAACATGGACATTTGCTTCTTCTGTGAGATGATTTATTACAGAAATAGCACCTGCATATAGACAAAAAAAACCATTTTGGTTTCAGATTCATTCCAGCAAAAGGGAAGGAAAAAACCCCAAAAGCAAATATGTTCCTACAGTTTGCATTTTTACAGAAACATAAAGGAATTATTTTAAGTTTTTCTTCTACAGACAAATGTAAGAAAAGCAGTAAAACTATTAAAAGTGTGAGATGCTGTTTTTACTGGTAGAGAGGTGAAATGGATTTTCCTACAGGTAAGGTGGTGAAATGTGGGCAGCAAGTGAAGAGTTGTGATGTAATCAAGGTTTTTCTTTTTTTGTTTCAATACTGTTATTCTTACGAGGAAGTTGAACTGATTGTGCGTGTGTATATATAAAAAAGGCAACTGGTGGAAAAGA
The DNA here is from genome assembly GCF_008360975.1 of Lichenostomus cassidix. Taxonomy (NCBI): domain Eukaryota; kingdom Metazoa; phylum Chordata; class Aves; order Passeriformes; family Meliphagidae; genus Lichenostomus; species Lichenostomus cassidix. The sequence goes on along the minus strand of NC_139486.1, from coordinate 26,054,858 downwards.
GAAGGGAAATGGGGAAGAGAATATTTACAGCTATAGAATAAAAATATTTTGGTCTTGTGGCATTGTGCACATATAAATGTAAGAAATAATGAATTTGAGGTTTCTGCAATAGTAACTTTAAGTTGTGTAATATGAGGGTATACAGATTTAACTATAACAAAAACATGCCCAGATAATTTCTTTTACTGTGTATTTTAAAAAACACAGCCAATAAACACTGAACTTGGTGATTATTTGAAATACGATAAAGGTTAGTTCATTAAACAGCTCATTATTATTTGTTCTGTTAAGAGAATAAACCTGTTGAACTGGAAGAAAGCAAATTTGTTCTTATTTGTGTGATGGAGGTGTTTGTGAAGTTAGTAGCCAATGGCCTTTTAAATTAATTAATTAACTTCTAGAAATGTGTGTTTGTTTCTTCTATGCCATGTTAACTTTATCGATTAAATTGATTTCTTAGAATATCACCAAACCATATTTAGAAGAAAATGGGAGTTTCCACCTCATTTTGGAAAATGATAATGCTGCAGTGCTACTTGGGGTTGTACAATGGTAGCTCATGGAATTAAGATCATAATACCAGAATCAGTTTTTAGATAAGTTTGGTTTTAACTACTTTTGAAAAATAATTTTTTTTTTGTAAAGTATAAGTGCACTGTTGCTGATTTTTCTCATGTTTTCCAATGTGAACAGTGGCATTTTACAGCCTTTTTTTTTGTTGTTGCCTTTTAAAATGATTACATGGAATACATGACTGTAGACAAATGGCTCTTATTTTACTTAATTTATTTTGCAATAAATCAAGTATGTAAGGGAAATATGAGTGTGTGGGTTCTCCTGACTATCTCTGTGAAACCCCACTAATGGCATTGGGGTGCCATCAGTGGGATTGCAGAGGTGCAATTTGAGTGTACTTCAGAAGTTGAATAGATGAAGCCAATAATGTCCCAGTGGTCCTTTGAATTTGGCCCCATGAAATTAATTTCCACCTCAGCTTGTACACAGAATAAATTAATTCATACAGACTCTTCTACAATCTGTGTAATTGCTTGTTTATACCAGCACCCGGTAGGTCTCTTTATCTCTGAACTTTTGTGCTCTGCAATATTAGCTTGTCTAAGGCTGTAAAATTAAAAGTTACTTAAGGATTTTATTGAGCTGAAGGGATTGTGTTTTTCAGCCATAGAGGGTTTGTTTACTTAGCAGTGATTCAACCCCACCCAGTTGTAAGGCCAGCCCAAGCTGTTATCACACAATGGAACTTGGTGTTTGACCATAACTGCACGTCTCACTCAACAGGCAATCAGCATTTTAATTAGTGATTAAAGGAAAGTCATTGTACTCTAGCTGCTTTATCACAATAGCCTAATAATTTTGTGTTGAATAAATAGATAATGCAAAAGGGAAACCTCCCCTCATAATGTTGTTGTCATTAAGGGCTCTTTTACTCATTTGTGTATGTATTAAAACACACATGACATGAATAGAGGTAATTATAATTACGGCAGGTTTTTTGGCAGATTAGCTGATATTTTTTTCATTGTAAACCTTTTCCTTTATAATGCCACTCCAAAATGAATGCAGTATTTAAAAGTTCAGATAAAGGTAAGTAGTGGTGGCTCTGGTTCACCAAGCTGTGTGGATGTGAATGATTGATTTGCTGTGTGCATCACTGGAATTAGGTAACTTGCATCATGACTGTGATGTACTGTGTAATTGATGCCAGCCCTTTCATAGCATTCTGAGATTGAAATCAATATTTATTTGGAGTGCAACAAATGTAATAAGCTGCATTTCTTGTGTAAGCATTGGCCTAGCTCCATTTCTAGTCCAGTTTCGTAGAAGATTGTTCAGAAGCAACAGATACATGTTTTGGTGTGGTTAAAGAATTAGTTCAGAGGATACAAACAAGATATGGAAAACAGTCTGGTCTGAAGCTATGAGTGCACAGTTAGCATATTCTTTTGTTATGAATGGACTGACAGTTTATTCTTAATTTTATTTATTTACTTCTAAAAATATTCTTCCTCTGCATGGCTAAGCTTCACTATGCTTTTATCTATACCAACAGTGAATGTCGGATCCTAAAACACGTAATAGTTTGGGGACAAATAAAAAATTCTCCCCCTTTATGTATGAAATAGAGAAATATTTCTCTAAATAGGTTATTGCAAAATTGCAATGCTGTAAATTCTAAACTTTATTTACAGCAAGGATGCATCTTTAATGCTTGGGATGATTTGGGATGAAGGTTTTCTCCTTCTCTGATTTTCTTAAATTTTTTTTCTCTTGTGCTGAAAAGCACTCTAACTTGTAATGAGCTCAGCCTTTTCTAACTTGGCAATTAGAGGGCATGGTAGATAAAGGAATACTGTCAAATAGATTACTGTGTGTACTTTGCAAAGGATTTATACACCTAGTTTTGATTACTTAGTTTTGAGTGTTACACCTATTGTCATCTATGCTTGCTTTTCTGAGCTGTTAAGTTCAGTGTTGAGTGAGCTGTGAGGGCAGGGACTTTTTGCAGTTCCATTGCTTCATGATGTGCTTTTGAAGTGTTAACAGTTCTTGTTCTTAAGAGTCAACACCCACTCTATGCTCTCTTGATTCTCTTGGTAATCCTCACTGCTGATAACTTTGGCATGTTGAAACAACAAACTCGCCCACACCTGACTCAATAAAAGGAGCTCTGAGATAGATGCAGTGGTAATTTACTACTAGATTCTTTTATAAGTGATGTTAAACCATTTTGCGTGCTATATATGCTTGAAGGTACCCAAAGTCTTATGTGAAACATGCAGGGGACAGCCTTCATGAGCAGGTGTGCATATTTGGTTTGTCTGACCTCCCTTACTACCCCTGCCTCACACACACCCCTCCTGCCTCACCTGACACGTGAAGTCCACAGAGATTTTGTGACTTTTTTTGGTGTTGAAGTAGGAATTACTGCTATTGACTTTCGCCAATCCCCCCACCAGGTGATTGTCAGTGAGGTTGAGGCATGAACTACTAACACATATGTTGCTTTATAGACTTTCTGAAGTACCTGTGCAAATAACTTAAATGCCCAGAGCAGAGGGAAAATTAAATATTTGATGTAGGGACTGGGTGGCCAACATGAGGAATATGAACAGTGATGGAGACAGATCTTTCACAAAAAGTCCAGTTAGGCTGGATATAGAAAAGGGGATTGTTAACTCCAACTATATAGATTTAGAAATGTTGGCTTGTACTTACACTTTATTTCAGTAATTGGAAGTTTTTCAAGACTTCAGTACAGAGAATGCCTAGACTGGCTTCCTATTTTGTTCCAGGGTAACATGCAGCTTTTATTTGTGTCTATTAAAAAAAAAAAAAGGCTGAGTTGTACTTTATTTTTCAGGGGAAAAATAGTCCAAGAAATCTGAGATCTTTGTAACCTGTTGTGGGGGTTTTTTTTTCCCTCCCTTTGGTTTGGGGGCTTTTTGTTGTTTCTTTTTTTGGTATTTTTTTAACTTAAGTAGCATTAGTCGTAGAATGGAGTCAGAGTGTTAAAGATTGGGATGGACATTAAGGATCATCTAGTCCTAACTTCCCCTGCCATGAGCAGGATATGGGACATCTTCCACTAGACCAGGTTACTCAAGGCCTTATCCAGCATGGCTTTGAACACTGCCAGGGTTGGGGCATCTACAGCTTCTCTGGATAACTGTTCCAATGCCTCACCACCCTTACAGCAAAGACTTTCTACCTAATATTTAACGTAAATTTCTCCTCTTTTTCTCCTGAAATCATTATTCCCTGTCCTAGCACTACAGTTCCTTATGAAGAGACCCGCTCTGCTTCTCTGTAGGTCCATTTCAGATACCAGAACATTGCTATGATGTGACCATGCAACCTTCTCTTCTCTAGTCTTGACAGCCCCAGCTTTCTAAACCTGTCTCCATAGGGCAGGTGCTCCAGTCCTCTTATCCACTTCATGGCCTTCTCCTGGACTTGCTCCAGCAGTTCCATGTCCATAGGGTTGTCACCAAAATTCGGGATGAAAATAAAAACCTTCTAATACTTTATTTGAAACGATAGCGAATCAGGCATTACTTTATTCTGGCCAGGATGTGCCATGGAAAATATTCCGTACACACGTAACCTTTTACTAGGCATTTTGCAGATTTACACACACAAACTCAAAGCAGTTCCCATTTGTTGGTGCCAAATTACACAATTTTTCTAATATTTGGTTTCTTATTGGTCACAGATCCCTTCGCCTCCGATGCTAATTCGGTCCTCACTCCTTGATTCTCTTATCAGTCTTTTCCGGACAAGGTGTCTCCAGCCATACCAGGGGCACACATCTGGGGTTGATGCTTGTTGATGGTCAGTACCTTTTGTGTATCTTCTGTGATACTCCCAGTCTGTTGAGATGTTAAGCGCATCCCACACGGAGTGATGCAACCATCCCCTGAAAAAAACTTAAAATTCCATTCCCCAGGGCAAAACCAAACAAAGCCTGACCAAAGGAATAAATAAAAACTTTTAAAAGTTATATTATTTCCAGCAGGGTGGTGGCACCAGAACGGAACGCAGTACTTCAGATGGGATTTTTAAAAAAGTTCTGCCTGTGGTAGTCACTTCAGATGTAAATGTTAGGGCATCAAAATAATTTTTGGGTAGCTGAGATGCCATGTTAGCATTAGTGTTTAATTTAAAGATGGCCTCTGACAAAATTGGAACTGAATTTCTTTATTTCAATGTGAAGTGCTAGCTGATCTCTTCCACTCACCCCTATATCCCCCTACATATAGTAATTAAGCTGATTTTTTTAAGTTAGCTGTACTTTTTCAAGTTGCTAATGAACCTGTTTTTCTGCCTTCTGTTTCTGGGGAGGTTAGTGTTAACAGCTATTTATGATCAGAGCCTCTTTCCTCATTTATCAGAATGATTCTCTGTGAGACCTGATCACTTATATGCATTTGGAGTGATAGGTAAGTTAAGGCATTCTGTGTATGATGCTCATTTTTAGTGAGCATCATACATAGAATGATATTGGCTCATTTTGGTGTCATGGCCAATATCTCTCTCTAGCTGCAAAAATAACTGGAAGAATGGGAAAAATGTGCCAAGTTCTGTACAGAAGTACAAAACCAGACTTGAAGCCAGTCAATTTTATAATTGCTATGCAACTTTTCTTTGCTTCCCTTATATACTATAGAAAATATCCCAAGAAAAAAAGAAACCACGTTTTCTGTGAATGACACCCATAAATGTGAAGTGCAGTTGTGTGTCAGACTTTACGTGGTCCTTGTTAGTAAGACAGTGATGGGTGGAGAATTTTTCCTGTGTAATGACAGGGGTGAGTTACAGTAGTCACTACTACTTTCATAAAAGCTTAATTTTAAAATACACTGTTCCAAACTGTACTAAAACTGTGGTACTAGTATGATTCCTGATATCAATTTGTGATAGCAGCTGGGTGCTTCATCAGCTGTGCTGTGTCTCTGTCTTCCTAGTCTTGCCTTCAGCTGAAGCAATGCCCTGTGAGTGGATTGAATTGGGAGGAAAGTAAGTAAGGGAAGAGCACTGCAGGGAAAGGTGGGCCTTTATTCGAAACTGGGGACACAGAACTGCCCTGGAAGTGGATAATATTAAGGAGATAGATGCTATGTGATTATGAGTGAGGGACAAGCATGTTGAGGAAGGAAATAGAGGCCATGTCTTTATGCTGTGCATCTCCGTGTGGAAGACCCCAGGCAAGAATCTAAAGCTGACAAGTAGGTCAGTAGTCTGGAACAATCAGATAGAAAACCAGGAAGTCAAAGGGTGAAAGATCCCTGGTAGGATGCTCAGTCCCCTGAGTCTCCACTCTCTTTTTTCCCCAGCCTGTTAAAATATCATATGACAGTTACTCTTTTAGTTAGTGGTTCATATTCACATTGCTTAAAGGCTAAGAAATATCTCTGTTCTGCAGAAAGCAGTTGAACATCTGGAAGAGGTTTTAGTGTTGGTGAATTTACTTGCAGTCCAAAGCTCAGCTATCTCCCTCATGAACAGAGTGACGAGCTCATTTTTTTAAAGAAAAAAATAAAATTGGCATGAAGCTCGACATGATACTTTTAACGACCGTTAGCCAAAGTGTTGCAGAATTGCGTGTTTCTTTGCTCTGTTCTTTTGACTTAAGGTTTTGATGTAATGAGTAACTTCTCCTGCAACACTATCTAAATAAAGCAAAGTCCTCTCCACTGTCATTATCAATACTGTGCTACTCTATTATATAATGTTATATGTGCATAATCAATACCTGTGGGAGCAAGATGAGTGTTACATCATGAAGCTTTCCTAACAATGGAATTGCTAAGCCAGTCATTTAGAAAGGTTTTCCAATAAATGTTTTGTGTGGTTAGTACTGTAATCACTTCTGGCAGATGGTAGCAAATATGTGAGACTCATGCTCTTTATATTACCTCTAAAATTAGTTTAATAATATCTTCATACCTGTATCAAATACTATTATGAAAGTTTTTGGCATCATGAGTAAAATATCACACTTGATTCCTGTCTGCTGGAACATGAATGAGTGTTTGCAGAGGGAAGGTTCATTGTCTTCCTTTTTTTTTTTTTTTTATTTTTTTTTAAAGTCACTCTCATGTGACTTGGCTGTCTCTTAAATGGTGACCTCCTTCCTCTGCAAATATCACAGAAGAGCAGGGTTGTAGACTCCTGTTGTCCCTCCTTCCTGTTCTGGTCTTTTGTAGTGTTCTTCCTGTTGTCTGTTCCTGCTGAGTTTAAACGTAGTGGCAGCATGCCAGCCTGTTTTGGGGAACTTGCCAGTTCGGGAGTGGGATGTTCATTGTGCCGTGTTCCATGCCTTCCTTCCTAAATAGTAAATGGATAAATGCTAACTAGTTGACTTAGCCAGTGTATGTTGACTTTCAGATCTTCTACTCTTAGTTGGACCATCCTGGTTGATAGCAGCTTTGCTTGACGTGATGCAAGTGGGTCAGTTTTCTTCAGCCCCTTAGGCAGTTTTGATTTCTTCTTTCTAGTGTACAATCACATTGACAGAAATCCCATGATAATTTTGATACTATAAGAAGGTAGCTGCAGAAGTTTATTAAGAATAGAATAAGATCTTGAAAACATTTAAACTATGAAAGTAGCATACTGATTATGCTTTTAATAGGCAGCGTTGTTGATGTCAACTTACAAGGCTATGTATATTGTCGTGCACAGGATTTTGTAGCAATCTGTACATATTAACTGTTCAGAATCCTTTTGCAAACATGCAGATTCCCAGTAGTCCTTTCCCACTGTAGTTATTAATGCAGCTGCTACTAATCACTAGTGCTATTCTCCAGAATTATCAACAGTTAATCAACATGTTACCCTCTTAAGCTAAACTTTAACTATGCATATTTTATTAGTAAAAACAGACCTATAAATGGTGTAAAATATATAAGCTGGTTATAGTTTTATTAATAACATGTAATACCTTAATATGCTGGGTGTCGTTAAACTAACATAAATGTTCTAGTTACTTGTCAAAAAATGTTACTCACTAGCTTTAGGTTATTACCGTTCTCAAAAAAAGTCAGAGGACCTACTTGAAATTAGGATCCTCTCTACTTAAACTTGTAAGCCATGGATGAAAATACAGCCATATATTCATGTGAAGCTGACATAAGCTAGTCAGTACTTCATGTCAGATCTCCTCTTCCTTGACCTAAGGCATAGACACAAATTAGTTTTAAAACTAAATGTTTATTCAACCACATTTGTTTTGTATATTGTGTAAGTACACATCTGAACATTTCCCTGTATTTATGTTTTTATTTTAATGACTTTAAAATTATTTACTTAGATTCTGCCTTCTTGGTTGGAGTTGAACCAAAGCCTGAGGTGGAGGGATTCCTTTTATTAAATTGTTAGTATGTCATCACTGTGGCTTCTCTGAAGACATGTTTGTTGTCCCTTAAATCCATGAGTCACTGTCAGTGTTCCTTCATATGCAGTTTGCATTTTTTGACATGCTGCCAAAACCAGTAAGGTCTTATGACATGTATTCCACACAAACTCCTTCAGCATTTTCACATCTGAATTGTCACTCTTTGATAAAATATATTGTACCTGTGCTTGAAGAACCCTCTTTAATCCTCTAGTTTCTTATTTTGCATAGAGAGAGGTTTCTTGTCATGTACACCTTGGCTAGAATAACACTTTCAAAATTTCTTAGTTATTATTATACTGTAAAGTGTCAAATGGCAGGCAGTAATGCAACCATCTTTCTAATTAGGTTTTATAACTTCATAAACATAGAGTTCAATTATCTGAGAACTAGAACTGAAAAAGCCTACTCTTTTGTCACTCAGTTCTTTTGGTATAAAACTGAATGTTGACAGTCTTACCTAATGTACTTTTAGTGGGATTTTTTTGTTTGTTTGTTTGTTTGATATTTAAGCTTCAGAGTAGAAATACAGAAGCTCCTCAAAGAACTTTGAATTCATAGTGTATTTCTAATGACAAGTGCACAGTTTCATTTTTGAGCCAGTGGGGGTGTTTGTGGAGTAGATGGTGAGTCTACTTCTTTGAGCTAGCTTCATGCATATATATTTTGATGCAGAAATATTTCATTCAGGTTGTTGGTGTTCTGTGTTTTACTGATCAAAATAGACTGACCACTTGCTATGGACTTAACAAGCTCCACAGAGTTATGTTAGCATACACACTTGCTATGCTACAGACTGACCACTGACTAGCTATGAAATTAGCAAGCTGCACAGAGTTAGAGAAAACAGTGCAGTAAGGAGAAATTAAAGAGACATCTATACATTGAGTAGTCACTGTGTGTACATGTGGGCATTGCATGCTTGTCTTACTAGACATCTTTCATATAGAACATGTAATTTCTTACAACCCTTTTTGATTTTTTTTTAATGTGCTGTATTACAAATACAGCACTACTCAGGCTCTCTGAAAGCTGTGCTAAATTTGTGCCAACTGTGCCTTCTCTTCAAGTGGTCTTAACTGTCTCTGAGTTATATAGAATTTCAAGTATGCTTGATAAATGAAAGTCTGAAATAATGTTTGTACTGCAACTTAAAAATATGCATACGGTAAAGCTATTCATAGGTATGGAGTTGAACTTGCACATTGGTTTTCAGTCATTCAACCAAAGACACAAAAATGATTCAATTCAGTCTTAAATTTTATAGAACTAAATTTAATGGTGAGCACAATCACACTCTGTGGTGATTGTTTTCAGTGCTGGTTTATTAAGTTATGTAATGGCAAGGGCTCAAACTGCAGAGATTGTTGAAATGGTAGATTTAGAGACTATGTTAGAATGCTTGTCAGTAACAAATATATGGGCTTTCAGAGCACAGATTTTTACCTAGATATTGCTGCAGCTTGTGATTTTTATTTAAATAGTTTGGAGGTTTTAGACTTAATACCCTGCTTTTAAAAAATGTTTTAAAATCTTGTTTTATTCCCCAAAGATTTGTTTTCTGCTGTTGCGATTAGATGATGACAGCTAGCTGGCTTTTAAAATTGATCAGGAAGTATTTTGGCAGTCATTCAGTGTTGTAATAGCACTTTAATGGATATGAGCTATTCACCCAGATCAGACTCAATGTCAAAACAGGCGAAAATACAGCTGTCACTCTGGACAAGAAGTTGCATATATGCAAGCAGCTGCTAATAATACTGGAAGGGAAGCCTTATAATAATGCTTTAAAGGTGCATGTGTGTATATGCATGCATACAGCTTCTCCATGTGTAGACATCTCATAATAAATATGCCAGAGACATTAGTTTCTGGCTATGGCTATGCTTGGAAAAGAGAGAAAAATGAAACATATACTTTGACCTTTGAGGAAGTTGCAATAAGTTCATTATGTGCTGATGGGCTTTCAGGTGTTTTTTTGGGTTTTTTTTGGTTTTTTTTAAGTAAGAACCTCTGAATGACATGTTGCTAGGACTGTGGTGTAAATTATGTTTTAACAAAATGATGACTGTTGTCGGCCCTTTTTTAATGCATGTGGGTTGTGATGTTGATTTCAGTTGGACTTTCACCATGCATCTAGAACAAGAATATGGCTATAGAAATACAGTGGCTCTTTAAAGGCAATTTTCTGTTAGAAATTTAATGTCAGTTTCTTAACGTGCATATGTATGTTAGAATCTCCCTTGTCGGTGTCCTCCTTTTTTCTCTCCTTTGTCTGTGTCCTAAGGTTTGAACTGGTTGCATATATAGTCTACTTTAAAACCCTTTGATGTTTGAGACGTAGTTGGATAATCTTTGTGTGGACAAAAGTATTCATGCTTTCCTATTGAGAAAAGCATAAAAAGTTATATATAGAGCTGATTGATGTAAATGGAAACTGATTTCTAGGCATGATATGTATTCTATTTGTAATTTTATGGTGGAGATAAGTAAATGTAGAGTGCAGAAATGCTTTGTTGTTTGGCTAACTACTGCACAAGAAAGTTAGGAAACAGCAAGATTGAGTGTCTTCTACCTCCTTTTAAAACACAGTAGCCCATATCTTGTCTAATACAGACTATTGCAAAAGCTAATTGGATAGCATGCAGCTAACGATGGTGTTATTGTTTGGTTTTTGCTTGCCTTAGTGAACCAGGTGACTTAATTTCATCTTTTAAAGTGGTTTTTTTTTCCATGGAGTTTTAACTTGATGAATTTCCCAATGTTAGAAACATGTGAGAATTGGGATATGCAAATTTACAAGAAATGCAAGATGTCCTCTGAATATATTAAATTCATTCACATAGCTCCCTAAGCTAAAAGGACAAATTCAAATGTTGCAGGAAAGTATTTTGAGGCCATAAAATATTAAGGTACTTATATTGTGCTTGTATATAAATGTAAAGATTCTGTAATGAAGTTTGAGAGTTAAAAATAATATATACACACACAATTCTGTACTTGAGCTTTCTTTTTCCAGACACAGTGAACCTGCTTACACAAAACCTGCATTCTGCATACACAAAACACATTCTGCAAGTGTGGGGAGGATAAAATTCGTCAAAAACTTGAGGATTACTCTTTTTGTATGGCTTAGAGGCATAAGAAGGACTCTAAACAGGCCAGTAAAGCAGTTCATGATAAAATGAGAAGTCTCTGCCTTGGCCGAAATATCCAGGACAGGGCTGTCCTTGGGGACAGCAAAAAGAGGAATGTGTGTCAACTTGGATTGTTAAAACACCAAAAGAAGGAGGAGTAGGACTAGTCCGTATGCTGTTCTTATTGGCTAAAACATTTTTGGGTTTTGTGTCATTTCAAATCTACAGTGAAAATCAAATTTAAATAGTGCTACACCTCATGTGCATATCAGGATTATGTACCTAATAGCCTAATTTATATTTCTCTTTAGACATGCAGGTCTGTGTTAGACCTGAAAGTGTGCTCTTATAAATGGAATAAGATCATATTCTGTATAAGCAAATCTGTGTCATGTTATTGCTTGCTGTATAACTGAAAGGTAGACCTCTGTTGCATCATTTCATAACCTTCTCCAGGATGAGTTATTTGCAAGCTCATGTATTCCTCCTGGATGGCTGGGTTTTCAGAAAATGCTGAGTTTAAGTCTTGACAAAGTACAGTTCAGGAATTGTATTGTTTTGCCTATTTAAAATAGAAATCTCTCAACTCTGAAATCAAGAGTATAGTATTTACTTACAGGGGCTTATAGTATAGTATTTACTTACAGTGGAATTCCTTATTGTTTAGTTTTTGGTTTGAAGTCAAAATGAATCAGGAGAAAAATTCTCATTAAAACACTAGAAAGGATTTTCTACCTGCAAATTGCTTTTTTTTTCCCTCCTCAATCATGTCACCCCCTCCAAAACTGAAAATTTACTTTTTTGAACAATAGTGTATGATGTTCATCTGTGCAATGCACATTTTTCTGCTGCCTTGCTATTCTGTGCAAGTTTACAGTGCCTGTATCTTCTCAGCACATTGAGAAGAAAATACACACCTCTGAGCTCCTTTGACTTACTGGCTTTTGGAGCTAGTTCCCACCATGGTAACCACATATGGCTGTGGAATTGGGATCATGGCGGACTTGCAGCACAGACATCTAATGACTTGCTGTGCCTGGTATAAATTGCTCAAACAGCATCCTTCCAGGTTTTCCTCCCAAGGGAGAAAATGCTTTAAAGAATGACCTTCGTCTGCCCCAGCACGTCAACCTGAAAGTTTCTATTTGCTGTTGAATTCTTGACAAGTAATAGGCAGTACTTAAACCTACTTTGGACATAAAATGTGAAAGATGTGCTGCTTTTTTCTTTTAAACAGCATTGTTTTCTTTAATATTACATTAAAAGTACATTGCTTGCCTTTCAGATTTTTTTTCCCCTCCTGCCAAGGCATCAAAAAAAATTTGTTTTTTAATGTCTTCTGAAACTAGAAAACCTAAAATATCAGTTCAAAACCATTGTTCTCAACCTTCTCATCCTTGAATTACACATTATTAAAGTGTTCATTCTCTCAGAATTGGAAGGACTAATAGTACCCTCTATGCTTTCAATAAATGACAATACTAAAAATATTCATTATCTTGCAGTCCTTTTTCTGAAACATGAAATCCATGAATGTTTTGCTCCAACAGAATACCAGTTCATTTTTAGTCATCATTAAGCAAGCAGACAGCAATTGCAACATTGGGGTCTGTTGTTCTGATATTGGTTCTGAACCAAGTCTTTCTGCTTGTACTTGGTGGGAATCTCAGAAGTTTATTCATTGTGTTCTTTATTGCAAATAAATTATTAAGATTCAGGGGACAAAATGTTATTAGAGACCAGAAAGAACCTGTATTGGTTGTTCTCCCTTTTTAAACTGAGAAAGAAAACGTGTAATTAGGGCTAATTACATATAGTCCTTAGTAATCCTCCACAAAAAGTGAAAACTGTCAGGCTGCAGAGTTCTTTTCAGGACCTGAGTTTCTTGCATGTGAATCTAAGGTGGGGGGTGTTTAGGATGGGGGTTTCTGTAGGATTTTTTGTGAGTTTTAGTATGTTCAGCTCAGTGCTGACTTTTCAACAGTCTTCTTACAGTTAGGTAGTGGAAAAAAAACAGATCCCAGTAAAGCTGAAAAATGTAATTAAAACACCAGAACTGACTTATTTCCACTTTTTTAGAGTAACGCTTGCGAGGCTTTAAAAGTGTTGTCTTTGGACATTTCTTGCTTGGGCAACTGGTTAGTAGAAAAATCATTTGTGGACGTTTCTCAAAAATATTTGTTGTTTATGGCTTTAGGGCATTGAGGGGAATTCTTTCATTCTCAAAAGAACTGAGTGACTTTTATTTTTGTATAAATGGAGTGTATTGGGTGTTGGTATCCTTGTTTTTAAAAAACAAAAACACCACACACATAACACAAGCAAAAATGGTGTGGATTAATATACAATGCTGTAAAGGATGCTTCTAGCACATTTACTTCTTGGCTAGGGATTAAGTCGACTGTGCAGAAGCTCACTGTGTTTTAGGTCAATCTGTGAAAATGTCTAGTGTAGAACTGAAAGTTTCTATTCACACCATTTACTCCAAATATTGTAGTTTGGATGAGATTGTTGCTGAAGTGGCTGAATGTTTTGGTAAAAGCATCAAACAAGTAGAAGATGCAATTTAATGCTTTGCACTTGATTGAGTATCATTTTTTCAGGTTGTTGTTTCCACATAGAAAGTAAATGGTGGTGCAGTTTACTTGGAACACACTCACCTGCCAGGCTCACTTTGCTTAAAAGCATGTATATAGTGTTGGTAAATGCTTTAGGCTTTTTTTGTTGCAGGGTTTGTTTGGATTTTAGTGCATTACTTTTTTTTTATTATCCAGAGAGGGGTTAGTATTAATTAACACACATGCAATATGACCGTTTATCATGTTCATTGCAAGTGTCTAAGGCTGATCTTCTTACAGTTGGTAAATATTAAAAAAAATATTATATATATGAGAGGTTTAAAAGACTCTTCAAGTTTAATTTTTCTATTTACCACTGTTTTTCCCTGAGGCCTGTATTTTATGCACACACCTTTCCAGAGTACGCTCCACTGCTAATCGAACTTAACCCAAGCCCCTTTGCTTTTTTCTCTTTTTTCTCATTACCATCCCTCATACTCTTGAAGAGGAAAAAGAAAATACTCAGATTTCTAATTTCTTTGAATTTTTTTGACAGCACAGGTCACTTCAGTTAATGAGGTGATGGAGGACTTTGTGGGGATGACAGAATATTGTGCCAGTACTGAAAAATCCAGGATCTAGAAATTTGGAAAAATGCAACAGCTTCCCCAGCCCACAGCCCCAATAACCATTCCAGCTTAGGGTACAATTAGTGCTCCTGCCACGTTTCCCCAGCCGTGGAGCGTGTGGGCGTAGTTGGTACAGCTGTTGGTGCTGTGTTCCTGAGGATGTCCCACTGCAATGCTGCCTCACCTGAAATATTTTTCCCTGCACAAGGAGTGTCAGCAGCAATGCATGGCACAAACCCTTCAGTAGCATGGGCAAGCCTTGGGCTTAATCTGAGCTGTAATGGAAGCAAGTCCCACAGCTGTACACTTTTCCCTGTGTGTCAGCTGATGTGTCATAGATAAGCAAAACTGTCATGTTAGTGTTCAGGGGGAATGTGAGGGGGGTATAAAACAGGGGAGACCTGTACCACTGAGAGCACTGAATTTCAGGTTAGGCTTGGAGTTGAAATTTTGCCTGGTAATCACTGTGGACTGTGTTGAATGACAGTGTTGTGGTTAACTACTTGGGATTTATGGTCTGTTCCATAGAGGCAGCTTGCAAGCTGTTTTCAAACTGCTCGTTAGAATTGCTTAGTCTACAGTGGTCTTAATAATTCATTCTCTGTCTAAGATCCTTGTCAATTAAAAAATAGCAATTCTCTGTCCAACTGTAAATGGCAAAGTGACTATTTTGGCTGCTGGTGTTATCTGGGTGTCCCTTCTCAATGGGAAGAGGTAGTTCTGGATACTAGCACCATGAGGCAAGAGAGATGTCCTCTTGGAGCTTTGCTCATGAAGCTGTGTCTGCAGCTACTCTACAGTTCATGGTCTTTAGAAAACAATCCGAAGCACCACCATGCTTTTGGATGTTCCTGAGAGGAGCCATCACAGGCAGTTTAACTCTACTCCACATATCAGAGGAAGAAGAATCTCACAATGTATGGTGTCAGCAGGAGTCTGTAGATCAAATAGCACTTAGTAGGTTTTGACTTTGTCTGTAGCCAGCTGGTGCTAATCCACTGAAGCCTCACTCAAACCAAAGATTTCTGTACGTTTATATAGCAGAGCATCAAGATTTCTATACACTTCTACAGCGCAGCATCATCAAAGTTGAATAATTATTTATGGTTATGTATATATATCTATAACATATATTTATATAACATATGTTATGGAACTTTGCAGTGCAAGTTAATATGTCCTTGTGGATCATGGAGTACCTGATTGCTGCTATCACTTCGGTTTGTTAACCATTTCCACTGTTTGAATTTTTTCCCTCTTCATGCACAGCAGACTCAGCTGTTTTGTGGCAGGCCAGTAGCACACACACACTCTCTCTCTCTGCACGGCCACCTTTTGCCCTCCACAGTCTTAGTGAGGGGCCCGTCTGGCCAACTCCAGCATGTAGCAGAGAGGAGCATCTGGCCCTTTGTGATTGGAAACTTGCTGGGTAACTGATTCCTTATGCAGAATTAAGGATGCTGAAATAGACCCTGATGACAGCAAAGCTTTCATGAGAGGGTTCAAGAAGTTGACACTGATGCCTTAGAACAGTTGAAAAGAAATAATGACGTGGAAGTGAACTAATATAAATAATTTAATAGGAAATCTCTGTGCAGTCTCAAATATAGTCCTCTTTTGTTCTGAAATATGTCAGTGTCTGGCTATTTTGCTAGTGTTATGGAACCAATATAGAGATCTAGAAAAGTTGTAAAATATTGTCACAAGCAGAATAGCAGAGTCAGCATTTAAAAAGAGGAGCACTTTTTCAGAGAACAAGTTATTCAAAGTAAGATCACGGAGGGAGAGAGCACTTTATCCATAAAAATCTTAGCATTTGACCATTACCCTGTATGTGAACTTAACAGTTTAGAAGCTGACAATTTTACGGCATGCTGGGCAAAAGTACTGGAAATTAAGTGTCCTGGTGCTGGGAAAAAAATTGAACAAGGCTAGCCTGTTATCCAAGTAACTTGAGAAATATCCCTTTAGTTATAGTTAATGCTTTCCTCATTAGAACTGATGTTTTTATTTATTATTTATTTATTTATTAAAAAAGAAGTTGGGACAGAAGCTGGCCATTATTACTAGGCAATGAAATATGAATAATCACCAACACTCTTCTATAAAACACTGAGGGATAGTTGCTAATGTCCTTTGCTGGAGTAGTCAGGGTCATTTGGAATATCAATTTATATTATCATATAAAATGAAATAAAATGAAAATAAAATTATGCATCACCTTTTAAATGCATTACTATAATAAACATACTAAAATATTTTGTCAGGAGTTGCATTCTCTTTGCACTGAGTGTGCCTTTGTGTGTGCATAGCTGGGAGGTTTCAGTGAACAGACTTTCTGTCCTCTGGTTTTTGAAGCCTTTTGGCTTAGGTTTATGTGGCTTAACGATGTTTTAATAAAAGATTAGAATATCATATAAAGTTGTCTTCAGCAACATGAATATTGGAACAAAGTACATTTTCTTTAGTAGACTTGATCTGTAACAGTTTTCTGGGCTTGAGAAAACATTTGTATATACTAATATGGGATGCAGTAGACCTAATCTTATATAGGCTTTGGTGGGAGGGGTTTTTTGGGGGTGGTATTTTGGTTTCATTTGGGTTTTTTCCCCAGGAGTCCTCTCCTGTTATCTGATTGCAGTCTGATTTCCATTGTATTCAGTCTGCTATAGAAATACTTAATGTCAGGAAGGAGATATTTACTGGAATACACAAGTCCAGAATTCATCATGATTCAGTGTGAAATCCGCTCACCCTTTGCTCCCCACCCCCTCTTGAATTGGAATGAAATGTGCCTTAAACTGAAGTGAAATACATCACATGCAGCAACAGTGGGCCCTCGCTTCGCCTCTATTCCTGGTGTGAAATCGATACACTATCTTTCCTCCTGACCTGTTCTGTGACCTCCATTGCAGCTTTCATGCTGAACAGCAATTGCTTTGAACAGTCTGGGTCTGCCACAGCTCACAAATGATTCTCAGCTTCTGTCTAAAACTGGTGCTGATAACAAAGGCTTGATTTTAAATAATGCAGTTGTAGTCATCTTCTAATTATGAATTACATGAAAGTGCATGGTCTTCTATTATTAAACACTTTCAATAGCATGTGCAGTATGTTTGCAGCCAGAATAACTCACTGAGAAGACACAGGAGCTCTGTTCCTAAATGTATCTGATGAAGTTTATGTGGTGTTATTGAAGAGGAGAAATGTGGCAAATACTTCAGCAGTTTTTAGTGGAAGCATATTTTCCTTTGACTTTATCACTGGCTAATACAGTATTTTTTTTTTTTTTTACTAACATTTGAATTTTCAAAGGTAAAAACATACTGGCCAATGCCTACATGTAAAGTAAGGAGACTGTTCTTGAACCAAGGTGTTTCAAAGCTGTTGCAAAACTAAACAAAACCCAATCCTTTGCTTAAAAATAAAAATTAAAAAAAAAAAGAGAAGGAAAATGCATTCTCCATTTGTGATTGCAAACTAATAGTGATTCATGAAATATCAGCATTTTGAAGATTTATTTATTTATTTTTGAGTGTGATTTACTGGAGGATTACTGAAAGCAAAGACGAATTGAAGATATAATGGGCATTTATCCGTGCACGAGGAAGTCTATTGTGCTATTAGCTAGATTACTTTAATAGCCTTTACAGGCTTTGAAATCAAGAAACTGCATGAACTGCTGGATAAGTATTCATTTTTCCAAAATTTCGTGGTAGGAAATAGGATATCTGTGGATTTCTATTATAAAATGAATGTCTCTTAATGGAGTGTTCCTCTGCCAGTCTTCTCCCCAAAACAAAAATATGACTGTAGTAATTTTGCCATCATGATTGAAGTAAAAAACAACTTGCAATACAATATGGTTTACGAAGCAATGCTAAACCTTGTAAAGATAAATGGACTGTCTGGAATTCACTTATTTATGAAACTGTTTACAATGAAATTAATAAAAGAGAATATTGCTCTTTATATATGTATTAACAATACTTAGCTAAATAAATAATCTAATCCTTTTATTGCTCCTTCATGTATTCATTCAAGCTGTTACCAGCTTAGATTTCTTATATTGTCAGAATCTGGGCAAAGAGAGGTGTATAATAATGGTGTCTGTATAATAGAAAGAGCCTTAAGAGTGGTGTAAAACTCACCACATGTCCAAAACTTAATCACAACATTGTAATGTGGAGGCTCAAGGCATATTTACTGATGCAGTATCACTGTCCAGTATTAGTATTCAAAACAACAAAAATAAACAACCCAAAAAACCCACCGAAAAAAACCCCAAAATCCACACCAAATACAAACAAACAAAAAACCCCACTCAAAAACAAACAAAAAAGAAACCAACAAAAAGAAAAAAATAAGCTGCTCTAAGAATTCTCTAAATGGCCTCATAAGAATCAGGTAAGTGGGAATCAAAAATAAAATAAACAGGTGGTGCTGCTGAGAAGCTTTTTTATTCTCTTCCCCTTCTAACCAAATTGAAACACTTTTTAAAGAATAAAAAACCCATGTAGTGCCTTTTCCTCTGAGGCTTTCAGTGCCACCAGCTGTTTTCTCCCCATTAATACATTTAGATTGCCTTATGTTTTCACTCCTTGTTCAAGAAGAGGTGTACCACAAAAAAGATGTCCTTCAGGATAGATCCAAGTCAGCAATAGGCACTGAGGAGTTTATATATTTGAGTACTAATTCCTGAGACCATTTTTTTAACATCAGCGTCATCCTTTTTGACTGCTATGTGACATCTGTGGTTTCCTGTACAACTTCAGGCTTGTTTTCATTAATTTTAGACTGACCTGTTGTTTGTTTTTAAAAGTAATTTAAAACTTTTGTTGTACTCTAAATGTGAATGAAGTGACATAATGCAATACAGACAGCTCAACGCAGTATTGAAGAATAGGTATGTGTGCAGTGGTGTAGTTTCAAGGAGTAATACCCCTGTTCTTTTATCTGCAAAGATAAGCTGATATGGTTGCTTACAGTGTTGCATAAAAATAACGTTTACATACTCATGATGAAAATTGCACTTGCAAGATAAGAGGAACAATTTTTGTTACTTATGAGTCAATTCCTGTTCAGATGTGTGCATGTGAATGGTATGTGTGCACATTTCTGCACACGTTGTGCTACAGGCATAAGTTCAACATCTGCAAAAGCTTAGTCTCCAAGTAAGCAGGGGGAAAAGAAGTAGTTCGTATTTCCTTGCTGCTGATGTTTCTTTGTGGAAACAGTTGAATGTAATCCTTTCTGCAAGAGTGTATTCTGTGAGGAGCAGCTGCACAGTTGTTCAAGAATTGTTTTTGTCACTTAGAAGTTCAAGGTCCCCTGTCCATAGGAATAATCAGTTTTAACGGTGAGAGACTGATAAGACTGTATAGTGCTCAAAATCTTTTTCAGGCCACACAATATTGTGATAACATAAAAATAAAGTGGAGAGTATTTATCACTTTTCCTTCAATGGAATACTCCCTAACAGCATCTTCAAAACGTTTTATTAAAGCTAAATTCCCTTAGCCAGAGGTTTGTTTGGTTTTTTAATTATTATTGTGAATATGAGCAAGTAATACAGGGTATGTTCCCTCCAATGAATTGCTGTGCAACAAGACTTGATGCTAATTCTACCTTTCCCAAAATCTGATATCAAGCAATTTATCTTCTAAATAATACTCCTGAGTACTAAACCTGAAATGTTTTGGCTCCAGCCCAAGTCAAACTTCAGGAAGCTTATTCTCAGGAGCATATTCCCTATCTCTGTAAATTTAATTGTTATAATGAATAGAATACATGTGTCAAGATATTACTTAGGAGTTTTACCTGTTTACTTTTTGTTCCTGAAGAGAAACATCAAAATGACAGCATGAAGATCATATAAAGGGTTTACAGACAAATTATTAATTTCTTCTTTTTTAAAAAGAGAAAAGAAGTCCTGAGAGAGAAACCTGCCAAATTGGACTATCTCCTCATCTGTGGGATTTGAAACTGTTTAGTACTGATGTATAGCTGAAAAAACGTTTGCCCCTGTGTTCCGCAGAGCTATGCATAAGAGCTTTATGCATCATACTGTCCTAGGAGATCCTGTCAGCAGAAATGGATGAGTATTAACTACATGGATCCACCAGCAAAAATACTGTATATACTGGGATGCTGAGCATATAGGCTTTAAACTTGTGGAAGAAGGTCTATTGCATCAGCAGTTTGGTTTTTTTTCTCCTCACTCACATGTCAGGGAATGAAACCTACAGCCCTATTCAGACCACTTAGATTATGGACTGAGAATGGCATTTAGCTCTGTGGGTCTAGTTCTGCTACTGATTCTATTTTGTCAGAACAATGGCAAAAAGAGTGTTCAAATATTAAAAAAAAAATACTTCCCAATAACAATATGAGTAAAACTAAGTAAGGAGCATTTTCCAATAAAACATCCACAATGTATATGAAAGCAACAAAAAATTGCTAAAAACTTAAGTGTATTGAAGAAACAAGAATGACTTCTATGCTTAAAAGCAGTGCTTTTCTAATCTATTAGAAAATTGTTATAAAATATAAATGAGGATGAGGAAAAAGTAATGTGGTGTTTTCTGACTGTTAAAAGTTTCTGAATATGTCCCCCGTTAAATTTTTTAAAGAAAATTTAATACAGTTATGAGTATTTTAGAAAGAGAATATGGTATGCAAGAAGCTCATTTCTGCTTAGGTTTGTAGAGATTAGAAGAAACTGCGAGGGACTTCTGAGGCACCTCACTGAGGAAACAGGCAGCATAATGACAAATGATTCATTGCTGACAGATGAAACGTAGTGCACATTGGAAAAAAACAATTTGAACTACTCATACACATTGCTGGATTCTAAATTAACTATAACCTAGAGGAAATATGCCTGGATGTCACTGAGGACAGCTCAGTGAAAATCTTTGCTTTAGTGTGCAACACTAAACATAAAAGCAAACAAAACGTTAAGCAATGTTGAGGGATGGGGTAGAAAATTGTATTGAAAATGCATCTAATGATACTGTAGTGTGAACATTATAACAAAGATACTGTGGTATATAGATCAATGGTACAACATCACTTGAATAATGTTTCAGTTCTGATCACTGAGAGAAAGATATAGTAAGAATACAGTCAGTCTGAAGCCACAAAAATTACTTGTGTTTAATGTGAAGAGGCTGGGTAAGTATCAAGAGAAATTAAATGAGAAGTTCATGACAAAAAATAGCAATATACACTGAATGCTTCTATTTACTATGCTTATAGTGGGAGATGCTAGTAGCTATAAAGTAAAATCAAAAGTTTACAATTTAGGAATACGAAAATGTACTCCCTCCCTACACTGTATGATTAGTTAGCAAATTTCAATGAACTCTACATTGTTTATATCAAAAATACAGAAGGATTCAGAAAGGATTTGACATGTGCTGAGCTATTGAGAACATTGACCATTTCAGCAGGGGATGGACCAAGGGTTGAGAATTCAAGACCTTGCTTCATTTCTGTCTGGTATTGACCTGCTCTTTGACTTTGGGCTTCACGTCATGGTCTTTTTCAACTGCAGATGTATTTAGTTGCAAAGGATCCAGGACAAGACTTATAAAACTATTCAACTGCTTCCTTAAAAGCAGTTGCTAAGCTTAGTTTTTAATCTATATGAAGTCCGGTTCCAATGTAAGAATTACTGTCTGGTTTTTGTATTTTTTTCACTAGAGAGAGGTCCCTGATGATCTCTATGAAGAGTACTAAATTTCAGAAAAGTTAAAAAAAAAGTGATAGAGCTACATATGTTAAAGTAGATGTGAGCCAACTATGATCTGAGTGGACTTCTGAAACAATCTTAACCTCAGGGCAGGTATTTTTTCAAAACTGTTCATACTTTATGTGCTTATAAAATGCAGCAGAACATCAGACCCAAGTAGCATAATCAATATGGATAGTTGCTGCAGTCTGTGCATCTTTATCATATCAGTGCATTGGAGGGGGAAATAAAAAGAAAACAAAGACAGACTGGATATACAGGTTAGTTTACCCCATAGTCCAGTGCTCTAGAAATGCTTTAAATCCTTCTAATTGGATGAGATTACTGTCAATTTTACTATAAGAAGTCTCCCCATTGACTTTATTATATTGGAAAAAACCTTTAAGATCATAATGTGCAACTGCTGGCCTAACACTGCCAAGTTCACCACTACCCCACGTCTGTAAGTGCAACACTTGCATATAAATTAAATACCTGCATGGCTGATGACTCCACCACCTACCTGGACAGCCTTTTTCAGTACTGGGATCCCCCTCTCAGTGAAGAAATTTTTCCCAATTTTCAATCTAAACCTCCCCTAGGTCCAACTGAAGGCAGCTTTCTCTTGTCCTGTTGCCCATTACTAGAGAGAAGAGAAAGATCCCCACCTTGCTAGAACCTTCTTTCAGGCAATTGTAGAGAGCAATAAGGTTTCCCTTGAGGCTTTTCTCTAGGCTACACATCACCAGCTCCCTCATTTTCTTCTAATCAGATTTGTGCTCCAGAGCCTTCACCAGCTCCATTGTGCTTCTCTGGACATGCTCCAGCACCTCAGTGTCTTTCTTGGAGTGACAGGCCCAGAGCTGAATACAGGATTTGAGGTGTGGCCTCAAGTACAGAGGGTAAATCACTTCTCTAGCCCTGCTGAACACATTATTTCTGGTACAGGCCAGGATGCCACTGGCCTTCTTGGCCACCTGGGCACACACTGGGTCATGTTCAGCTGCTGTCAACCACCACCCTCAGGTCCTTTCCTGCTGATGAGATTTCCAGCCACTCTTCCCCCAGCCCGTAGCACTGTCTGGGGTTGTTGTGACCCACGTGTAGGATCTGGCACTTCAGCGTGTTGAACCTTCTACAGCTGGCCTTGGTTCATGGATCCAGCCTGTCCAGATCTGCCTGTAGAGCCTTCCTGCCCTCCAGCAGATTGATACTCCTGCCTAAACTGGTGTAATCTGCAAAGTGACTAAAGTTATTAAACAGGACTGGGCTTAATACGGAGCCTTGGGGAATACCATTTGTCACCAGCTGGATTTAACTCCATTTGCCTCTGCCCCATGGCTCTGGCCATCCAGCCAGAGTTTTACCCAGTGAAGAGGACACCCATCTATGCCATGAGCAGCCAGTTTCTCCAGGGGAATGCTGTGGGAAACAGTGTCAAAATTTCACTGGAGTCCAGGTAGACAGTATCCACAGCCCTGTCCACTTAGTGGGGTTACTCTAGCATAGATGGAGGTTAGTTTAGTCAAGCAGGACATGCCTTTCACAAACCCATGCTGGCTGGGCCTGACCCTTTCGTTGTCCTTTACATGCCCTGTGGTAGCACTCAAGATGATCTGCTCTATGGCAGGCCTTCCCTAACACTGAGGTCAGGCTGACAGGCCTGTAGTTCTCCGTATCCCTGTTCCAGCCCTTCTTGTATGTGGGCATCACATATGCCAACTTCCAGTCATCTGGGACCTCCCCAGTTAGGCAGGACTGCTGGCAAATGCTGAAAATTGTCTCAGTGAACACTTCCACCACATCCCTCAGTACCCTTGGTTAGACCCCATCTGCCCCCGTAGATTTTTGTATGTCTAAATGGTCTATCAGGTCACTGACCATTTCTCCATGGATTATGGGGGCTTTATTCTACTCCTGGTCTCTGGCTTCCAGCTCAGGGAGCTGGGTACCCAGAGAGCAACTGGTCTTACTAATAAAGACTGAGACAAAGAAGTCAGTAAGTAGCTCAGCTGCCTCTCCTTCCTTGATTATCCCTTCTGAAGAGTGTACAGCCATCCATTGCAGCACTCTGGTTGTGTGAGTCATCCCACCATGCTTCCATGATAGCAACTCTCAGGAAACTGATGGCAGTTTTCCTGCTGCACAGTGGTTTAGCTCCTCCTGTCTGTTGCTTGTGCTGTGTGCATTGATGTAGAGGCACTTCAGCTGGGCTATTGATCCCAACACCTTGTTGGGGAGAAGCCTTAATTCCTACATCACCATTGTCATGTGCTCCTGTGGCTTCTAATCCATCAATAACCTTTGTGTCTTAGCTGCCACACAGATCTCCATTCCCTGCCTTCAGTGAGATGGCCAAGACCAAAGGACCTTGTCAGCACATCCCTCAAACTTCAGTGTGCTGGCCCCCGCCTTATTTCTTGTGAGCCTAGTTTTGTCTCTTTACTTTCAAGTCTAGCTTAAAGCTTGTTCAACAAACACTGTTAACTCCTGGGCAAAGATCCTTTTTCCCCTTTGAAACAGGTGCACCCTTTATTTCTAGCAGGTCAGCTGTTTGTAAACCAACCCATAAGCAAAAACCCAGGATTTCTTCTGGTCACACCAGGCTTGTAGCCAGGCATTGATTGACTGGCACTTGTTTTTTTTCTTCATCATTCCCTATAATTGTAAGAACAGATAAGAGAGAAGTAGGACAGAGGAAAAGCCAAACCTGAATTTTATGGTGAGTGGGGACTCGTACTGGCAAGTCATCCAAAGCAGTATTAGTTTTCTGTTGAGGTAGCCTACTGCACATTGCAGTAAGAATTGAGGATATGCATAGAGGACTCTGGTTTAGGCAGCAGGCAAGCACACACATGGACCATAAAGGACACATTTCTAGAAACATGTTTATATTGATGGTATTCTATCATGCATTTCGGATGGCCTCTGAGCTGTTACCTGTACTTTCTGCCTACACTGGTGTTCCTCAAATCTTGACCTGATTTTTAGAGAATATTGTGACACTTCTGTATCATCTTTGAAATCTGAGGGAGTAGAAAACATATCCAAGCTTTTTTCTCTTGGCTAGTGTACAGGCTAGGGGTGGAGATGAGTGGTGATTCTAGTGATGGCCTAACTGCTTGAACCCTTTCCTTTCTTCAAAGGGTGTCAGAGATATCAAAAGTGTCATACAGAAGGCCCAAGTAGATTATCCTCCTTTTTGCTCTCAGTATTGATCAAAGCAACACAATAATTTTCTACATTCCTTTCTGGCTTATAATCATGCAATCTTCTGTTGCATGATAGGAAGAAATCTCATACCATATCTGATGCTTTAGCTTTAAAATACTTAATTTTAAAGAGAAAAGTATGGCTATAACTACATCAGTTAAGTTATTCATGTGTAGCTTGAATAAAAAAAGTGGTAGGACTTCATTCTAAACGTGTCTATGCACAAAAATTAACTAAGAAAGTAAGGAAAGAGTATAGGGGGATATATAGAAAGCTGAAGTAATGCAGCAGAAAACCTGTCCAGAGACCAAAGTAAAGAAGACACAGACAAGCTTTCATTTGGAAAATTTAAGTAAATCTCAGTTTCTACAATCTCTTCTACTTCCATGGCTGGTATCACTTAAGTTTTGGCTATGAAGTGGGAGGAGATAGTTTATTTTTCTTTTCTCGTAATAAAGTTCTTGATATTCTATACTCACAAAATTGAAAATGCTAATGAAATAATGTAATGTTTGTTAAAAAAAAAAAAAAATTAGAAACCTTCAATATGTAGCTTGATTGACACCTGAGTATTGTGTTTCCCAGGGATCAACAGTTTTGGAGGCCTAGGGCTGTCTGAATCTGAGCCCTCACACTCATCATTCCTGAATTTTCATTGAAAAAACCCTTGTCCCCTGGAAGCAATGTTACTGTGCTGATATTTACAGGGTAAAATAGAGACAGTAAGTTGTTCAGAATAGATTTCTAATTTCTGAGGGAGTAAGCTCTAAATCATGCTATTTTTACTAATTAGGAGTTGAATCCTTGAATGTAAGAGCTTTCATACACAGAAAATCCTTCCAGCACCAAGCCTGTGTTACTACTACAAGCTTGAAAAATAATGTTGATCTGTTAAGGTGTGGAAAAGCAGAAATAAGCAGTGTGTGAGAACCATGGGGTTAAATGTAGCATCTTGACCTCCGCCAAGAATTCTCAGAATTCTTAGGAGACAGAAACAAAAGGAAAAGAAAGATAGATCTTGCACAATTTCTGATTAATTTTCAAATATTTAATGGGGATAACTATTTCAGTGTTTGGAAATTAAATGAGATTTTACTGTAGCACCACATCTCAACCTTACCACAGTTACACAGCAAAAATGAGGCGGGAGGATAAAAATATTAACTACAGCCTGTCAAGTCTCCACAGAAATGATCTCAGGAACCCAAAAGTACTTTCAAATTGCCATCTTGTGTAAGAACTGTCAGCTACCTTGTAACTGTGAAGTCTACAGTTAGAACGCTTGGGGTTTTTTCCTATTGCCCATGTTGTATGCAGTGAGTTCTCATCCATACCAGAGCAAAAGGAAGCCTTAGACCAAGAGCATATGTATAATATGGAGTGTCATTTGCTCCATGACTGTACTTCTGGCCCATCTGAATACGAAGTGTGGCAAAATACTATTCTTTGTCTCTCTCACAAGAGAAAAAAATTCAAAATAGATAAATAACCACCCCAAATCATCTCCATGGTCTTTAAAAAGGAAGAAGAAAGCAGCCCCTCAAGCTCTCCTCTGATTCACCTTACTAGAGTCTGCTGACAGCTACAAGGTTGACTTTCTGTGAACTCTTTCGTTAAATCATTTTGTTAAATTGCGTAATGAAGTAACAAGTTCTGCTTGAAAATTTGAAAGCCAGAGACCCAACAGTACAAAAAACCTGATTAATTCTGGGACAGTCTTCACCATTCATTCCAAATAGATATATGAGCTATAATCTCCATCTTCTATAATGAACTATGACTTTTTTAAAAAAGAAAGTATCAGTATATGGCAAGTTTGGGTGCTGAAACATTAGGTGCACTTATAAACAATTAATTTTAAGGAAAATAACCTTGGAATTGGTGTAAAATATTGTTGCACTTTGAGATTATATCTTTTCTGAAGAAAGAAATCATATCTCTACAGAAAACATTATTAGAATTCCTTTTCTGGCAGGATATATACAGGGTAGTAATTTTAAGGCTTCTCATCTATATTTAGAAGAAACTTTAATTCTAGGAACTGTCTGGATTCTGTGCAAGGCACACCAGGTACTATTTGGTATTTTGGACTCCCACAAAAAGGGCCATTAAAAAAAAACCAAAACACTCTTGTACCAGTTCATATAGGACATACTGGAAATTTATAGAGTACCTGTATGTCAGGCTTAACTCTGAATTTTCTTGCTTTCCAAGATTATTAGCTATTTGCATTGCTTCACTTAAGATTTTTTTTTTCTTATATAGTTTAATACCTTACTTATCAGAGAAAAGCAGGGTCCAGTTAGTTAAGGTTTCAGTTGTATGTGGAACGCAACTTCCTAAGCTTGTCATGCATCAAACTGTTATGGCTGGCAATTGTTTAAAAAAATTCATTTTGTTATGAACTAGCCTGTTTTCAACTGGGCTGTTCAGAGATGGATTGCTTTCTGGAGTTTTTGACAGGTGTAATTGTTAAGGCGTCATCTGTTCTTGTTTGCACAAAATACATTTTAGCCAACTGTAGGACTTGCCCGCTAATCTTTCTCACATCATTCCATTCTTTGCTTGCCACTAGACAAATCCCCTGTTATTTGACCAGATGGTGGAAAATCCATTCTCATGATAAGTTGCTTCTAGTTTGCATTTAGATTACCTGCAAAAATGGAACAATTTACTACTCTGCCTCTAACCATCTCTTTCCTCCTTTTTTCCCTTAGTTTGACTTCTTGTAACTAATTATTTAAATTCTGCCCTGTGAGTTAAAATTAGTCATAGCTTACACATTTCACATGTATGTAAATGCACTTAAGTTCCACCTCAAGTTTTATGATGAATCCATCTAGAGTTTAGTGACACATAAAGAAACGAAGATGAGCTGTCTAATGTGCAAACACAGCAGTTTGTAATCCTTTCACATCTGAGGTGATACTTTTGAACTTTTTAGGGGAAATGTGCAATGTCTAAAAACCAAGGTCAGGTATGAGAGTGCACCCAGCACCATCATCTTACAGCACACCCCCTAAGGAATAGTGGATACAAATAATAAGTGAAATATCACCTTTCATGCAGTGTTTGTAGGCATTTTGTCTGGTGTATTTCTGGCTTCTTTGGAAAATAACCTGCAGTACAGAGGTAGATAGTTATAACCTAAAAGTCATTTTTGCCTTTATTATTATGAAATGGCAACTTTTACCTTTCTAAAAGCTTACATCAGAATAGGTGTTTGCCTCTCAAATCAGTCAACTAAAATTGGGGTGAGCTAACCACTGCAAATTGATCAGACTCAAATACTCTTCAGTGCTCTAATTTTTAACACAGAGAAGCATACAAGAAATCAATTTCAAAGCATAAAATAGAACAAGAATATACAGTACCTAGAGTAAATAGCCAATATACAGTTTTATCTTCAGCTGAATCAATTTTTTAAGTGGAACCTGAGACAGAGTATATCTGCTGACATAACGTGGTAAAAAAGTTAACAGAATTAATTTGGTGAAGATTGTCTAAAATTGGTTGTTTTTTTTTTTTTTTTAGAGAGGAAAAATACACCCCATGACCAAGACTGGTTGTCTTGGTAAACTTTTTTTTTTTTATCCTAACCAGTAATTCTTGCAACTTGTTTTTATGTTTTGTGGGTTCATTGTGGATTTTTTTTTCTTAGTTTGTTCTAGTAAGGAATGCTGAATAAGCTGTTCTGTGAGGAAGTTTTTATTTCTGACCCATAGCCTCATAGTTACCAGATGATCATTAATTGTAAATGTAAATCTATTAAATGACAGCTAAAGTACATAGGGCAGAGGGCAAATATGTGTGATGGTGTTAGGCAGCTTTTAAATAAAATAAAAATGTAGCTTTTATTCAGCATAAAGGTCCATTTATGGAAATACACTTACTGTGCTAAAATAAATCTTAACAATAAGAGACAAACATCATATCAGAAAAATAGGAATTTTTTTCTCCCCAAAGCATTGCCGTAGGTTGCAGCTAGAAATCTGATGCACACTTTGAAATGCATTCCATAGCGTCTCAGGACTGTTTGATTTTTCAGGTTAAGTGCAATAAGCCCCATTCTGTGCTAACTTAGATGCTGTGCGATCTTGGTGAAGTCAGTGGAATTTTAAGAGATTTACACTGAGGTCTGATTTAGCTTGGTGTTGGGGACATGATTTGTTGTTTTTCCTATTAATATTATTATTAATATTATTATTTTTATCTCAGCAGAGAGGGAATAGGTGAAAGTTAAATAATTTGTTAAAGAAAATTTTTAGAGAGTAGTGGGTAATTGGCTGGGTCCAAAAAATTAATAGGATCTTGGCTCCTGAAGTGGAATCTAGCTCTATGCAGTGCAAAGGAAGGCTCAGACCATTACCCACAGTAGCTGCTATGTTGTTTGTAGAGCCTTTTATATTTCTTAATTTAAAAACAAAATGCAACCCCTATGCCCCCCAACCCCTCAATGCTTCCCGCTCTCCAAAAGAGTTCCAACCTAATTCTGACTAGATGTAAAGTAGGATTGTTGTTCACAGTCCAAATCTCTGATCTGGGCATGAATCACAGCATGGTTGAGGTTGGGAAGGATCTCTTGTCCAACCCCTCTGGGTTGGAGAAACAGTTATTGGGACCTGGTCTCCTAGGATTATGTCTGGGTGGGTGTTGACTCTCTCCATGGTGGAGACTCCACAACCTTTTTGTTCCACTTCTGCACCACCCTTGCAGTAAAAATGTGTTTCCTGATGTTCAGATGCAGCCTGCTCTGTTTCAATTTCTCTGTCACCTGAAAAAAGAGCAAAAAATAAACCAACCAAACTAAAGCTGGCTGACAAGTATTCTACACGAGCTTGGTGCAGTGAATACTTATTTAGGATCTATTTAATCACACGGGTGTTCAAATCCACATCTTCCACTTCCCAGAAGAATACTACAACTACTTCAGAATGAAGATTTTCTGGAGTGAGCTGTATTCTGCTGTACTTGTTTAACTACTCAAGTAACAGCAATAAACAGTATTACTATTCCAGATTCATTTGGCCAAGGACTGGTTGGAAGAAAAAGCATAATTCTGAAGGCCTGTGATGAGGGCACTCATCTGGGAAGGATTCTGATAGTTTTTGCAAGGACTGGTTATGCATTTTTGAATGACTCTTAATACAACATGCTCTCACTGCCTCCTTTTCTTTCATCCATGAATCCTGATTTTTTTTCTTTAATAGTGCTGTTGTTTTAGCAGGAGGAGTTGACATATCCCTTGTTTTACGAGTATGTGGTAATCTTTGGAGCAGTGGAAGATGTATGAGTATCCTTTGGCTGAGAGGCATTGAGAAGCTAATTCTCCTGTGTCTTTGCTGAAGCCACGGAGTAAACAGGCATCTCTTCTAGTCTTGTATCACAAAACTAAAAGCAAAGAAAGAACCAAAAATCCCCCACCAAAACAAAAAAATGGCAGAGGGAGTTAAAGCTGGGCATTGGGTCAGCCAGTGTGATGGTGCACTGATGATTTTGAAGCTTGCATTCTCTTTGATGTAGGCATTTCTGTGTGACCCAAAATGGAGGGTTTGTGTCTCTCTTAGGCACACACAGTGTAGAGGAAACTCTCCCAGATCTCTTGTACCAGTTTATGTGGTTCCCTGCAGATAGCACCTGTGTTTCAAATCCCATTTTAAGATACTTAAATTTCCTCATGTGGTGTGTATGGTACATAGCCATCTAACTCAAAGGCCTCAGATATCACAATAAATAAGTTTCTCTGGTAATGTCTTAATTAGTGAGTGCAGGTATATCCCAGAGTTCAGAGGTGTTTGGTCCTGTCTTCATTGCAGAGCTGTCTCCTTTCTTCTGCCTGTAGGGTCCCATGGGGCGAAAACAGTGCTGAGGCTTGCTCAGACCAGGTTTCTACTTTAAATGAGCAAGGGACCAGGGCTGTAAAGACATGAAATGGTTTACACTTGACACACTGTGTAGGTGCAGTCTTACAAAAGGAAGGTCCTCAGTTTCCACAGTCGATAACTTTCCATTTGCTTGTAGAGCTTGTAGCTGGAGAATTACACTAATTTTTTTCTCAAACCTGCAGTCTCAAATTCTCATTGAAACAATTTTAAAATCCAAGATTAGCTCAGAGCCATATATATATTGATACTATAAAAATAGTGATAGCATAAAATAGTTCTCTACTGACTAGAATATTTATTTTTTAAAAAAACACAGCCTAAAAGTCTACATTTGAAAAATCTGTGAAATTTCTCAAATTGTAAAATTTCTTAAATTCTCACTGGAGTAAGGAGACTTACTCCAGTGAACTACCATTAAATTACAAGGGAAAAAGGTGTTAATTTGTGGAAGATACAAAAGCACCTAAAATGTATTTTTATTGCAGAGAAGAGGGAGGAAAAAAAGGAAAATTGGTGGGTACTGTTTTGTGTGCAATTCCCAAGTATATTTTAAAAACAACATTGAATTTTTATAGCCAAATTATATTTTCTGCTAACAGGGAGCTGGGGAGGGATGAATAATAGAATGATTGACAAATCTTTAGGGCTTGATTTTACAAGATGCTGCGCACCTCCTGATTGCTGCCAATCACTTTCATTTTCTTTCAGTCGATCCGAGAACATATGGCATTATTCAGATGGTGCTGAGCACCTTCAATCACAGTCCTCATAATACCACAACATCCTCATTCTGTGCAAATGTGAGAATTGCTGTTGACATTTTAAATTGGAGGGTTATTTGGTCTTTGTCTGGACAAACTCCCAGCTGACATAAATGAATGTTCTGCCTGAGGAAGAATTGCAACAGTAAACAATAAATAATCAGATTTATAAGCAATATTGTATATATACAAACTATGTGAAGTATCAATTTGATTTATAAAATTCCATACCTTTTCCACTTATATTTGATGGGGAAAAAATACCATTCTTGTGGAGAATTGAAGTTTAGTTTACTCTCAGTGCAAATTTTGAAAAGTGGAAACTATGGGTGTTATGTGCACAAGGCAGTTGATTTAAAGAGATCAGAAAAGCGTTTAATTTAAAAAATAAAATTAAAATAAATCAATTTCAACATACTGATTTGTCCTGCATTACAGTTACCTGTAGAGATTCTCTAGTCATGTCTATCTGTTTTTGATGCCTCTACAGAATAACTGTCCAGCATCCTCTGCCCAACCAATCAGAATGTAGGAAAATCTACCGATATGACGGAATCTACTGTGAATCTACCTACCAGAAGTATGTTGAAATCTGTGTGAGTCTTGCCTCTAGCTCGTGCATTTAGTGCTCGTGCTCTCCTGCTATTCAGAAATTGCACGTGTGTTGAAACCGTACACTTCTACTTGTGTGCAAAACCTCTACTGCAGGGACAGAAGTATGTTGTTTAATTATTTGGGATTGTGCTCTAAAAGCTAAAAAGCAAATAAAATACCCTAAGACTTTCCTAAATCTCTTAGGTATGCTTCTGTACAGTGCAATAAACAAGAGTGTACACGCTAGAAAATCTAGGCAAAATGTATTGCACAGGTGCTTCACATCTTAGGGATTTGAAAGGTGTGTTATGTATAAATTAGCTGTCACTTTTTTTCAGTCATGTAATGGAATGATGAGTTGTAATTTGCATAATCCTTTAAGAAGTCAAATTATACTGTCATGTAGCAGACTTAACATGCTAGCTAGGATTTCATAGCTTTGCAGCTAATTAGTATGTACCTTACAGGACAGTTAAATTGAAGTTGAGTCCTCTTTCTTTGCAGTCATTTGCCTTTGTCCGTTGCCCTAACAGAGGCCGCTTTTGTGCGTAACTCAAGATCATTACTGGTGCTTCTGACAAAAATACTATTGCTCTGGGCAGGCAAACGCAAAGTGCTTGACTGCTGTTAGTTTTGTAAGCAGTGAAGTTTCTATCTTACTGCAACAAGGATTTAATTATCTGCTTCGACATAGAATCGAAAAGTATATATTTGACAGGTGTGTTGCAGATGATTTTGTATTAATATATTGCAAATGCATTATGAATTCTCTGTTATCTTGCTGGATTTTGAAACTGCATTCTGTCACTTAGTGTTTGCTTTTCATGCTTCAACTGTATTCCTGTTTTGTATACCAGTGTTACCATTCTCATCCTTTGTATAACATTTCATTTTCCAATAACCCCTTTACTTGTAAAAATTAGTTGTACTTTGAATTGCAACAAAATGTTTCTTTGGCAAGGCAGTCATAATCATTACAATTTTTAAGATCGTATTCTCTCATTCCCTCTTTTGTTTCTATAACCTGCTGCTTGCTTCCTGAATCTTTTCTCTTAGTAATAGGTACAACCACATGAGTAAAAGCTGTTACTTCGGTGTAAATGAAGACTATCCTTTTGGTTTACAGAAGTGAGAGGAAAAGAGAAATCTAGATTTATCAAAATTATTACAGCATCAGTGTAACTTGGTGAGCCAAAATGAAAATCTGACCTCTTGCTTGGCTTTTTTGTGAATGGCTACTGTTGGTGTGAGTTATGTTTTATTCCTGATTTACATCGACTTATAGATACTTCCTGGACTTTTTGAATTTTTGATGGCTTTTCCCTTCTGTCTCTCTAAACAATGGCAGTGTCCAGGGTAACTGAAGCAGTTCACATCTTGTATGATTTTATATGTCACAACAGAACTTAATTTTAGTGGTTTTACTTCTCTTGTAAGTTCAGTAAGCATAAAAATGTATTCGTTTATTTAAACATATGAAACAGATTTGTTGTGCACTATTTATATCAGTTTTTAGAACAACTTCAGGATTTTGAAACTTTGTGGAAATAAGAAAACTTGGCACAGTTTTTCATGAGTGTTAAACACTGTGATGGCTTCACTCTGCTGCAATATAGTTGATTATCTTAATTTCTTTTATTTTTTAAAATTCGATAGAATTTGTAAATATAGTTAAAACCAGCTAGCTGTGCTGCCCACAAAATGAAGTAATTGATGTTCTTTTACAAATAGATATACAATTGCAAATAAACATTGGCAAAATAGCTTTTTTTGGGGGGTGAAAAACCCAACCAACCAACCAACCAAAAAGCCCACCAAAAAAGGGGGGGATTGCCAAAATCCAAAAATCAGACTCCACATGAAACAATGTTGATTTTGATATGTTTTGTCATTCCTGAAATGTGAATTATGAAGTATTGTAGCCCAGTTCACCTTGCTTGTAAAACCAGGGATTATTTTGGGAAGCTAAGAGCCAAGTCTTTCTGAAGAAGATATAGAACCCTTTTTGATTAGTGAAATTTTCTCTTGGTGCTTCTTCCACACTGCTTAAGGTCTCTGAGGCATTCTTTCTGTTTTCTTCCCAATGGATGTTTTTGGTACTTTTTTCCCATAGTAATTTCTTTCCAAAAATATAACAAGTTACTGAAAACTTCTGACTAATCAAGAGAAAAAAAAATCAAACTGTTTTCGTAACACTTTTAAAGCATTTACTCTAGTGTTTCAAGGCTTATGAACATTTGGTACTAGATGTTCATGTGCATCTCATATGCTCAGTCTCTTCCCTGATTAGGTTGGGAAAGGAATAATGAATCTAAAAATGCCACTGGCTGTCAATAGAAATGTTGGGTGACCATTCTGAAAGCTAAGGAAATTTTAAGGGCTGGCCAGGGAGAGTAGGATAGGACAGAGAATCATGGATTTAGGAGCTTGACTTTTTTCCCTCTACCTCATTTTAAAATTAAAAGAAGTATTATGCAGAGAGCCTACTCTGGATTTATGCTTAAGCATGTACCTGCTAAAGGTATTTTGTGTAAAGCTACTTAGGAGTTGAAATTGAGATATTCTGATCCTTTCTGTAAAAATTTTAAAGCATCATACCATGACCTTCTATGCCAAAAGTACTTTTCAGAAAACGTCTGGGGGAAGTAACATCTTAAAGCAAATTTTAGTGCTAATAAATACTGGAAATAACAGTTTGTAAAAGTTCATAAAATATTGATTAGTAAATACATTATAGTAGTATTTTAAAAAAAATTGCAAAAAGCTTTTTGCAGCACAGGTTCCTGAGGAGCTGGACCAATGATTGCATTAGCTAATATGTATAAAATGGGCAAAATATTAAATGTTCATATACAGATTTCTCTAGATTCTTTATGAAATTCTTGCAACTGAGTCTCATAGCTGCTGCTAGATCCCTCGCTTGGAATAGAGTTTCAAAAGTTGGTGGCAAAAGACAACAAATTCCTCCTGTCCTACCTTGTCCCCACCTTGGTGTCATTTTTGGGTCACTAAACATGTATGTATGCTCTCTGAAAGGTTTCTAAAGTAAACTTCAAAATAATTATAAATAATTTCTGTGTTCATTAGTGGTAGGGACTTGTCTTAAGCTATGGAGACAAAACCAGAGGCCTGTCAGTAACTGACCTGGAATACAGCTGTCCATCAACTCCTGAATATTTCCCCTTTTCCAGTTCCCCCAGCTCTATGTCCAGGCACTTCTTTTGTGATGTCAAACAAAAGTGACAAGAAAAAGAAATATTTCTTGTTCAGTTCTAACTACTTCAACTATAACCAAACTGCCAAGGTTTTTCCCTCTGCCCAGATTGAAAAACCTTTCTTCTGCTTGCCCAGAGACCTCTGGTTTGCACTCTTCCTCACCTTTATGGAGTGTCCAACAGCAAACAAAGCATGGGTAGATGATCTCCAGAGACAGCTGAAGAGGAGCAAAGCTACTTGCTCATTGTGGCTAGCAGAGGTTTTTCCCATGAGAATTTTTCTTGTGTTTTATAAATAAAGATAAAGTTTGGATGTTGTTGGAACAGTGTCCCAGAACTTGGGCAGTGCAGGCCTGGCCAGTCAGGCCTGGGGGAAGGCTTCTGACTGACCAATCTGGGTGACTTTTGAGAACTCTATGTATGTGATGAAATCAAAACAATAAAGGTCATTCCTTCTTGCCACTGAGAACTGGTGCCTTCATTACTCTGCTAGCTGCTCAACAGCGACAGCCCATGCTCTGGTTTTATTTGTTGCTGAATTACAAAGAATACTGGCATATCAGAAAAGGGGGTTTTTGCAGGGAGTCTGTTTGGCACAAGCAGAGGATACTCAGGGTTTTATTGTTCTTGGCCTGGAAGTCACTTCACAAAATGACCCTTCAGGGTATCACCTTGGTAGCTGTTGTGTAGTATTTCCCAAGCAAGGGTGGAAGAATCATCTCTTCCTTACTTTTTCCTGTCCTCTCCTTAGAGACTTAATGGTCATGTCTGTCTTCAGGAATATAGCGAATAGGGAAGAGTTCTACAGTAAGCTGTTTCTCCTGAAATCAAGAGCATGGAATAAATATGTAAGGAAAACACCTAGTTCATTTAAATCCCAGAAATACAGCTGGGGTCTTCTTAGCTCTTTTCATTTCTCAGCAAGTTAGTGACACGAATATAGAAAGCTCAGTCTAAGTGGAGCAATCTGTCCTGAAAGGTGTAGCTTGGTTACATACACATCTTCATCCTGAGCCTGTAAATGCTCAAAACATCCAAACTTGATAGACCTAAGTAAGTTCCTGTCAGACTTCATGTTGGATCAAACTCATAAATATTTGTACAAATGAGAAAAGGAGGTGCAAGGCTAAATTATTCCATTCAGTGTCTAAGGCTTAAATTCAGATTTATATATTTATCATATTTGTATAACAAAATCAGGATTGGTTTGCATATATGACAAATTGAATGGCCCTACTAGTCAACACAAATGAGAATATAAACCTTTTAACAGGCCAAACAGGTTCTAGTGAGGGAGTTCAACCAGATGCAGAACACAGCAGGATGGGTTCTTGAAGTGGTCTGCAGTGCCCATCACCACCTTAATGTGGACAAAGCAGTTAAAAGCCTGCAGAAGAGGAGCTGGTGGCTCCATATGGAGAGCCACAGCTTTGTCAAAGTGCATTAGAACCCCCAGCTGGCCTCTTGGCAGCTGGGCCTGCTGGTTCAGGTCAGTATAGTCATTTAAGCAGCATAGAAAAGATGATGGTAGCTGAGCAGTTGCTATTTTTCTCCATCTTGTTTCTTAGTTGTGGTGCTGCACATAAATCGCCTTAGAAAGACGTAACACTTTTCAGAATTTTTGTTTGTATGTTCTGACTCATCTGATGCTGTAGAGCTAAGGAACACACTAGTCTTAAACAATTGTTTTAGTTCCAGGAAAAACATATAACATGTAAGACAACAGGGCTGTCATTCAGGCTAATGCTGTAGGGTGTGTTGAATATTTTTTCCAACAGTGGCTTCAGGATCCCATGTTTAGGGGTTAACTTAGGAGAGAACAACTGAAGAAACTGCTACTTGGTTTGCTCTGCTGTAGTAAAATAGGAAGGAGAGGCTGCATCTTCTTGGACAGTGGATTTCAGTTTGTCGCAATGTACCATCGCTTCACAGATTGGTTTTACTTCTCACAATGTGAATTTAACAGGTGCATTTGAAGAAGATTCTATATATCTCCTCTTCATAAATTTGACCTCTCAGAAAATATTGAAAGCTTATAACCTAATTCATTCTCTATCAGCAAACAGCAGAGAAGTCAGTGCTATGCTTGTGTGACAGGCTTTTAACATAAGTCAACTGATCCTTACAGCTCCAGTGTGAGTCCACCTGGAAAAACTTCATCCCTGTTACCACTGCCTATGTTTGCTCTTACCTTGGTGTAGCATTGAGCATATCTGTGGGTTCTCTGTGCTGAGATGTTCTACAGGTCTTTTGTAGGAAGTAAAAAAGGAGTCATTAACCAAATTTAAAACACCTTCAAAAGTGTACCAGTGTCTCCCTTACACATAAGACATGAGTGGGCTTTCTCTGGGTAAGAAATGAGATTAGCTATGGCACTTTAAAATGATTAATGATCACTGGCTAGTATTAAGTTGAACGTCCAATCCTTGGCTGATTGGAGCATTTGAGAGAGCAGCACTCAAAAAATACCATTTTTTAGCAACAGAAGTTTTGTCATATTTTGATTATGATGCAGTTAGATGTTCCACTGGCTTTAAAGTTTTACTTTGAGATTAATGGGATGTAGCCTGAATAGAGAGTAAGTGTGATGCATACATGTTACTTCAAAATTTTATTCCTCTTAAAAATAAAGGACCATATTTAGGTTTACAAAATGCTGCTCAGTCTGTAGTTCAATACAAATTTTGAAGATTCACTTACACTTTGTAATATCAAATTGTAATACATATTCTGATTCAAATTCTGAAGTGAAGTGGGTATCGGTCAATTGACGAATTAGGCATTTGCCTTTGTTAAACTGTCTGGGTCTTCTCGTCCTGTAATCACACTCTTTCAGCAGGGTATTAGTCACAGTTTGCTCATTCCTTGTTAAGGCAGATTTTTTTAATCTTATCCTGAAATTGCTTTTATATTTCTTTCTCATATCAGGTATGAAGTAGTCTTTTTGTGTTGTTTATTTCATGGGTTTTTTTGAGGTTGTTTTGTGGTGTGGTTTTGTGTTAATTTTTTTTCCACAAGTCACATAACTGGTTTCAGAAATGGAAAGATCAATTTAAATTATCTGTGACTGAGCTATTCTGTATATTCAGCAAGGTTTCACTTTTCCCATGCTCTTTCAGTAACTTGCTGCTTTGCACACATACAGAAGTATTAATACCAAGTATATCCAAAATGTTACTTGGGAAAGGAGTGAGAAGTTGATGTGGCTTACTAACAGCTTAAATGATCATTCCACAACTTGGGAAAGGGGAAGTAATTATCCCACAAATATAAGGAGCTAGCTAAATACCTGCTGTAATGCTCACGTAAGTGGCAGGAGTTGCAGTAACAAAGCTATCCTGGAACGTTTTAAGTATGCTTTTGAATGATAAAGTTCAAACCCTTTGTCTTCATCTGCTTTAAAATAACAGCATAAGATACCGACACAGTCTTGCAACTTCTGGTTCTTTTTAGAAGGAAAATGCCGATTATAAAAATTTTAGATGAAAGAAAATCCTGCTTCTCTTTAGATGAACAGTACTTACTGTTAGTTAAAGTATTGTTACCTTATTTTCTGTCTGAATTTTTTTAACTTTTATGCAGCAGAAGCATGCAAATTCCAGCATTAAGAAGCTGAAAAGTTCTCCTTTAATATTCATGATACTCCTCATTTCCTCCCACCCCTCCATTTAAATATTTGTAGACAGTAAACCAGTGATCGTTTATCCTCCTCTTTGACACAGGTTTTTCATTTTTAGCAAGGCAAGTTTTCCAGAATTTGAATGCTTCCTGTAGCTGTTTGATTAACGCTTGCTAGTTTGAATACTAGTATAGTCCATTAGTTGTTCCTGTGGGAATGCTCAGGGATCACAGATAAACTAGAACCATGTTGTTACAAGCTGTTTGAAGCAGAAAGATTCTCTGTCTCAACACAAGTAGTGATTTATATAATCCTTTCCTATTGCTACTCCGTGTTTACTTCCTTGTACATCAAAGGATCTTTTTCACCACTCTATCCAGGGTATTGCACTGTAGGCTAATATTAATTTGGTTATCCACCATCATCCATATGCCTCTTTCTGCGTTATTATATTGTCTTTGTTTGGAATGTGTGCTCTTAGTTATGAGATAGACAGCTTTGTGCTGAGCTGCGTTAAAACACATCTTATTCAGGTGAGCCCAGGCTGCCATGCAATCTGTGGAACTGACAACTCCCCGGTATTTACCATTTTATTATCTTTTGTGTCATCTGCAAATTTTACTGGGAAGGATTTCATGTTTTCTTTCATATCACTGATTTATTCTCCTGCACAGGTACTCCGTAGGGAATAAAGGGCTTATGGAGTTCTTTCCCTGCACGGAGTACTTGGGGTAGATCTAATCCATATATCAGAGCTGCTGGTCATAATGTCTGGGAGCAGATTAGGGCTGCCGGCACTGATGAGTTGCAACCAGGCAGGGGCAGTGAGTCATGAGCACACTCTTTACTTGCAGCAGTACGAGATGGCTGCAGCCTTCTTTCAAGTAATGTGAGGCTTGTTTCGCATAGTGATGCTGTTGAAATACGGAGACAATTCTCCTTTGAAAATTTGTGTGTTTGTAGCGATGGCTACTAGTGAATTCCCTTTTTCTTTTTTTTTAAGCTGTTTCTGGAAACAAAGCTAGATTATTTGCAAATGGTTAGCAAATTTAGTGACTGTGTTTATCTAAAAAGAAGAGCAAAGAGGTGGTTTTCGGAAACCTAAAATCTTTCATATTAGTTTTCTTCCATAATGAATTATTTTTAATCTTTTTGCCAAAGGGTGCTCTTATTTAGAACTACATGTATTTTTCAGATGACTGGAAGATTAAATGATTAAGTACAGCAAGCATAGCACGTTATTGAAAAATAAGTTCAGAGTTTACTAAAAATAAACCTTTTGGTTAACATTTTGTTCCTCCTTTTTCCTACCTCCCAAAAGGATTTCTTTGAGCAAACCTCAAAATCAGATTCTAAATATTGTTTTTCTTTATTTGGCTACTTGGAAGCCCTGCACCGTACTGTATCTTGCCTAATTTTAAGGCTTAAATTATGTTATTTACAGTCAATGAATTCTTCTACCCAGCCATAGGGTTTTATGATGCAAAAATGACACAGCTCCTGTTTCACAT
Source organism: Lichenostomus cassidix (assembly GCF_008360975.1). Lineage (NCBI taxonomy): Eukaryota > Metazoa > Chordata > Aves > Passeriformes > Meliphagidae > Lichenostomus > Lichenostomus cassidix. The sequence continues at coordinate 26,014,083 of NC_139486.1, read as the reverse complement.
CCAGATACAGCAACATCACTAAACTTTGAACTTATGAGGCTCTTGAAGTTGATGAACCTGTTACCATAAACATGCTAAAATTCCATTATGATCATGATACCTATAGTCAGTTCAAGTATTTATACTGATTTGCTTTCCCTTTAAGACAAATAGTGCTCCAGTTAAAACACGCAAATATTTAGCAAAATCTGCATCATGTCAAACTGGTATGCAGAAAACAAGACTTGCATTGCATTTGGTAAAATTTTATTTTTGTTGTTGTAGAGCTATTTGCCAGGTGTTTGTGGTCTTAAAAGTTCTGTGCTCATATTCACACATGTACATATATGCACATACATAGAACACACACTTTTGAAAAGAAAGAAAATTCAATAATTTTAAGGGAAAATACAATGAAGCATAAAGCGTACTTCTACTTGAGTGCAATAGGAAGATGACAATTTTTAATTGTTTTTGTCATGAAGTGATTGTGATGTTGTTCCAAAAAACCTAACAAAAAACCCAAACAAACCCAACCTCAAAACAACAAATAAACAAATAGCAACAAACCTACTGTACCATATGAACTAAAAATTATATAATTCAGATTTGCCCTTAATTTCTGGTAAATATTGAGTAAATTTCTCATGGATACAAAACAAAAAAATTAGTCAACAAGGAGGAAAGTCACAGTCTGTCACACTTCAAAGTTTCTGCTAATTGAGCAACCGAATACTCATGAAAGGAGATACCTTTGCCTCTTATAGTTGCATTGAACATTGTCTTACAGTTTCATCAGTGACGTTGGGTCTGTGCCATCTCTGAGATTGCAGACTGTGATGCAGAGTAGTTTAAGATGCTGTACCATGTACCATTTAATCAGGCTGCACTACTTAGAGTATGTGTTGTGTACTGGGAATAATTTGTGTGTAGTCTTTCCAGCTGCATCTATATAAAAGGTGAAATTCCCCTACCTCCGCACAAAAGTCAGCTAAATGGACTGTGGGGAATGGAGCAGCAGTTGAATGAATTAATTTCATGTAGCTGTCCGTAGCTAGCTGTGACACTGCAGTGTGTTTCCTCCACAGCTGACTCACAGCCAGGATCCCTACACATCTTCATGCAGGTCTTGGACTGCTGTGTTTCTATGCATTGATCAATTGTCTCGATGCCTAGAAGTGACCTGTGCAGTTTTCCACCCTCTTGCAAAATTCCAGTGACTCATTTACATGCCTGGGGCAGTAGTACTGCAAGGTTTTTGTCTGCACTGGGCTTCATTAATTATTGTTGTTACCATTGCTTCCTCTAAGGTCATTGCAGTGTTAGGAGAGGGAATGCTAGCACTGTCTGCTTCTGCATATCCTTCAGTGTAAGCCACTGTAGATCCTACTTCACATGGCTGGAAGAGAGGGGCTGTTGTGCACCTCCCCTTTCCCGTGTAGAAAATCTGCCATTTCTAGGAATACTCTCTGTAATTCTCAGTGATGAATGTATAGATGGTCCAGGCACAGGGAGGCAGTGCAAAGATTTTCAAGCTGTAAAAGACTTTGTGTAATCAGTCACACTGCAGGATGCAATGAGGTTGGCAGCCTGGTAGTCCTGGGGCTGTCTGGAAGCATCACAGGGTTGCAGGCGCTCTCTGCACTGGGCTGTACCCCAGGCAGTCTGTCACCTGTGTAATCAGTGACCAATACTGATCAGTGTATTGGTTGCAGCTTGCTTTGGTACAGTATGTATCATTGCTTTGTCTAGCAGTATTTTCTTCGCCTCAAGAATGCTGCTGTTCTCTATATTTTGAGCTACATGACTAAAAAGGGTGTTCATATTTTGCTAACTTGGCGGGTTGGATTGAATGGATTTTGTTATTCAGTAGGCATAGAGGGAAATACTGAGCTAAGATGAAGAGCAGAATACAAGCCAAGTCTATGGTATATTTTGGTATAGCTTGATCAATGCGAGCAATTTAAGTAGTGTAGTATCCCACTTGGACAAAGATCTATCAGCAGAAACCTCTATAGCATATACTATTTTACTTGCAAAACTGTTCTTTTACTGATATTGCTTGTTTTGCTAATAAGTGATGACTTTCCTGTAGGAGTTTAAAGCAGATCTTTGCTGATATAGCTGATTACATGCTTAGTGCTTTGCCACAGTGGTATACCGAGATTGCTCTATTGGCAAAATGCTTCTAATGTCGACCTCATCTGATTTTAGTAATTCACTATTCTTGATTTCAGAGCTCAACAAAATAAGACTCCTATTGTAGAATTTGAAGGGACATTAGTTGCTCCTCGACTCTGTAGTGAATAATCATTGGGATAAAGAGACTCAAGAGCCGTACTGCATTTAAAAATCAATCCTATTTTTCATAATATAATTAAATTTTTTTGTCATTTCAGATATTCTTATTGTAGACTTGAATTAAGGGTGAGAAACCTAATCTTCTGAGTCGCTTGACATATTTGACATGTTTTACTTATTTCAGTTTTGGTCTCCATAGAATCCTGCTGATGGTGTGATTTGCCTGACTGTGACAGTGCTAAATCCCACATGGTCGATCTCCTTTGCCTTGAAATCAAATGATGTAAACAAAAACTTTCCAAAAGGATTCTGATCTTTTTCACCCCTTCAAAAATCTCTCAACTAATATTGAAGTGAAAAGCCTGGCAATCATAATCTAGTCAGGCACAATGCCTTGCTGTGTGCTTTGGGCAGCACCTAGATCTTATGCGTAAGGAGCATTTTATGGTTATCATAGCAGGAGGCCTTCTTGCTTCCAGGGGCAGCAGCTTTTAGAGTTGCTGCATTGCTGCTTGATTACTGGTGATGGTTGTGTTACATGCTGCACTCAGCGTGACTGAGACACTTCTGATTCATGTCACTCTGGGGAGCATCAGGCATGTATCCAGACCATGCATCAGCATCAGTGGTGACTGTGGCATTGAAATTGCTAGAAAAGGCATGGAATCAGATAATCATCCATAAAGGAGTACTACTGAATGTCTGTGAAGTTCACAGCTGGTAGACTTGTATCTTATGGATCATGGTACTGCATAACAGGCAGAAGCTGTTAAGTTTACTAAACAGGTTAAGGCAACATCATTAGATAAGGCTTTTTTCATTGTTGATGTTGGTTTATTTTTACCTCACCTCCTCACTAAGTACACTTGCAAGTGATAAACATTTTTTTGTTTGATGTCAAAAGAAGAGGTAATCAAATGCTCCAGGTCTAGGTTGTATTTTGAAGGTTGAACTGAAATCTAATTATTGTCATTGTCACTAAATGGAATGAAATACATTCGAAAAATGTAGAAAATTACATTAAATTTTCTACACTCCAATTTTTTCAGTTTCTCTTGCTTAGATATTTTGATGCATTTCTGCAGCAATGCCTTTTTCACAAGAATAAAACGAGTCCAAGCAATGAGCTATTCATCCTTCCCCCTAGTTTACACCAGATACAATCTATTTTAGGAATAGACTGTCTGCCTTAATTTGAGGGAGACTCCACTCTTAGAATCTTTTAAGAATTCACATGAAAGGGGATCAAATATCATGTTGTACAGATGTTTAAATAATTTTTATATGGGAATTGGCTGACTCTTCAATGCATTGGCTTTTATTAGAATAAGTTCCCTTTTCCTCAGGAATAGTTTAAGGAGGTGGAGACCTTCTCTGAGCTTCCAGGCTTGTAGAGCCTCCTGAGCTGAGTGTTTTTTAAAGGATAGTTAGAACTGGCCATAGAGATCCTGCAAATATCTGTACAGAGACTTGGTGGCAGAGCAGCAATATGTTCATTGTTGCAAGTGGGAGTTTTATTGTTTTCTTTTACTTGCTACTGGAGAATGCCACAGTCCTGCTGCGTGTTGTCTCACTCCTGGATGCCTATGAACACTCTATCCCTGTGCTGTTAGGGAGTTTGCAATAAGCTGGAGTGTAGCAGAAAGTTCTGTTCAATGTCAGGCTCTGCAGAGGGGGAGCAAGACTTTACAAGGTCTCCTCTGCTCTAAGAGTTGATGCTCTGCATGTTCCAGATGTTCTTGCCATAAAGGTAAGACTTACCTCTTTACAGATACCTATTTGATAAGATATTGGTGATTTGGTGAAATATATTAAAATTAATTTTGGTATGTAGCTTTTTCTAGATTGTATGTTGTTTTAACTATTCCCATGTTCTTATCTATGACTAGTGTGTAAATCTTAAAGTAAGTAAGTAAATGCATACCAATGGTAATCATATATCTCCTGTTTGTGCCCACAATACAATATTTATGGCTTTGCATTCTGACTTGCTTTGATAACTCTTATGTGTAGATATTTTTGATTGACAAACAACTAAATTCAGTTTGGATGACCAAATCCAATGTATACAAATATCAGCCCTTAAGTGTTATGTTTAAGCAAAATTTTACATCTGCATTAGAATGAAAAACATCGTTTGAGTTGATACAGGTGTTACATATTGCATGAAGGTAGCAAGATGACATTAAGAACAGAAAGTTACTTTATTTTAGGTCAAATGCAGTAGTAACTATAAACCAGAGTTAACTATTTCCTATCCCCCTTTATGCTTATGTTTTGATACTGAAATTCTCCCCACCGCTAACCTATAATTCTGTTTATTCATTGCAGTCCCCATAGCTTCCTCTGCCACTGCTTGTACTCACTGTTTCTTAACCTCCAGGCCTAGAAAGACTGCCTCATTCTTTGCTGTGGCAGGGACACCAGCACCCTGTACAGCTTTAGGGAGTGCTTGGATGGGCAGATCAGTGCCTGGTAGTGGTTTTAATGTACTCATCACTTCCAACGATGTTTCCCCTGACTTGAAGCTTGTGTTCAGGAGACCACAGTATGCATTCCAGATGACACTGCAAACAGTGTCTGCCAGGCAAAAACAGGTAAATAAAATGAAACAGAAAGGTAACTGGGGAACTGTACCACGTAATTTCATTATGGTCTCAGATGCAAGGGATTAAAAAAATACTAATTAAAACATAAGTACTGATATTACAAAGTTTGTTATATGGTAGTGAAAAATTTGCTTAATAAACATGAAAATTTAGGTCAGAGCTGTAATTTCCCACACTGGTGAAAAAAAGTTTGGCAGTAGAATAAACTATCATGCTATTGCTTACAGATTTTTTTTTTGTCAAGTGGTTTTTCAATGGTGTATCTGAAAGCAGATTTAGAATGTGAAAATCATGCTGGTTTTTTATCCTCGTTCTAGTCAGATGAAAAAACTGACTTGATTTGTATATGTATGACACAATTTTCTCAAAACATGTTTTGCTGTGTGATATCAATTTTTGTAAGTGGTCAGTGTATGTTTTTTCTCTAAGCCTTTTTTTTAACCTCTTTCACCATATACCCACCATCTTTTAAGAACTGTTAAGAAAAAGTCTGAATACCTTGAATAATTTTTTCCTTTTTTTTTGGTCATTTTAAGTCTTTTATGTCCTTAAACCCCAACAATCTGCTTTCTCTCTCAGTAATATTTCTTGAAAATGAAAAGCGCTCTCACACTTATACTTTTTTGTTCCTACCAGTATAATTAGGTGACTTTTCCAGAAATTCTTTTTTCAAATTATCAGAGGAAGATTTGATTTAATACAAATTCAATAAGACCTACCATCCTTGATATGAATAGGTCTTTATTAGGTAGTTAAAGGTAATAGCAGATACTATTTCAGTTGCCATAAGACTGGCCTCTTCTTTGCCTTGTGTCTTGCATAGTCACTAATTCCTGGGTGCGTAAAATCCTATCGAGTTGGAACAGTACCGTTTTACCTATTCTGCTAACTCTCTCTTTTCATAGCTATTTGTCATAATACAGTTAAAATAAGGCTATATAAAATATCTATAGAGTGTTGATCAAAGAATATTTGTGACAAAAGGCAGTTCACTGTTTGTAATTTACAAATCAGTGTAAATACCTAGGAATTTAGAAGGAGTACCCTCTGGATATGTAGGTGGATCACCATTTGAGTCTGTAGCTTGCACTAAGTAACTAATTCTGTCTGCAGACATGTGTGAGCTTGTTTTTTGCACTGATGTGCACATGTAAATTTATTCAGGGACACACAAACACATAGGACAGAAAAGTTAAATCATGCCCAGTTGACTCAGAGCATGCCTATAGGAAGAGAGCTCAGAATAGTAGAAAAAAGGGCATCTGTTAACTCTGGGTCTTTAAAACTTCAGAGCCAGAGACACTGGCTAGGACTTGGGAGGGATAAATGAGCAACACTTACTGAGACAAATGAAACTTGTGCAAGTAACAGGAGCAGGCTCCCTAGTTAGCTGAAAGTCAGCTGAAGCAGAAGAAACGTGGCTGAAAAGAATAGCACAGGCAGTGACTGACTGCTGCGATGGTGAGGGGCCAGAGGCAGGTGTGGACAGTCCTGTGGTCCTCAAAAGGTACTGCTTGAAGCTCAAGCAACTCTCATAGGTAATGGGGAAACCTGAGAACTGTATTGTCCACAGCCTTGTGTGAATGAACAATAAAGGGTACTTTGGAACACATGGAAAAAATCTGTATATCTTTTGCTTCAACTTCTGTTTGTACTGGAAAGGATGAGGTCAAAACTACAGGGGTTTATGCTCTTTGCTTCTTCTCCCGACAGATGAAGAAGAAGTCTAGCATTGTCTTACAGGAATAGAATAATCTGTTGTGGAGGGGAAACCAGGAAGGTCCATGCTTAGTCATTGTGCCAGCAAAATCACAAAAGACAATAATACAGTTTTCTCAGTCTAGAGGAGGCTTGAAAGCTTGTGTATGTAGTAAAACCCAAACACAATATCTAGATGAGTGGAAAGAAGTCTTCCTGGGCTGCTACGGTGTTATGTATCAGTGTGTGTGTTTGAAAACAAACCAGTGGGAGATCGCAAGTCAGGATTATAAATGTAATAGGAAAATTAAAAATAAGTGAAATAATACAAGAAAAAAAACCACTGACAGAGTCAGATACAACCTGACGACACCCTGTTAGGGTGGTGGTAGCAGTCCAAATGAAGTAGTTAGGTTGAAGCAGTGATCCTGTGGAAGGTCTGGTCTCCACCTGAAGATCCAGTGATAGCTCTTGTCCTCTGGGAACCCAGTAGACAGGGCTGCCTTGGGCAGGTCCAAAGCCAGGTTATATCCAGGTGGGAATGCTTGGCTCCTCCCTCCTGGGTGGAGCATCTCACAGTAGGATGAGATAACCCCATGAATCATGCAGTGGGTTCTTGATGGCCCATTGATTGTTATCAGGGGTGAGTCATTAGCAGGAGATAACAACCAGTGCCCCACAGCTTGTGGTAATTAAATAATAAATACATCTATATTGCAATTTAGGACAATCAGATGGAAAGTATTTGTGTGCCAGCTCATTGTAAGATTTTACAGATTGGTGAGATATGCTGAAGATATGCTGACTGCAGTTGTAACATTTCTGGAGAACAAAACAAGGCCTTTGAGTTCCATATCCATCTAGAAATCACTTATGGAGAGATTTAAGCGCTCAATGCAAGTAGCTAATTGCATTCTTGGTTGCAGAGTCAGTCAGGACACAGCAGAGGAGCCCTTGGTTAAAACACTTCAGTGCCCTTTCCATAATAAGTGAAACACTCTGTTTTGTGGCTTTCCTGGGTTTTTGAGATTTTGCTGTGGGGTTTTCTGGAGTTCTTTTGGGTGAAGAAAGGCTTCCTCATATAGTGCAGTTTCTTTCTTCCCTGGACAGAAAAAAGTAGGTATTTTAATGACAAAAATATTCAAATCTGACCCAAGACTACCACTTGTTGTTACTAGTCAGTTTTAAACACTAAGCTTACCTATGTTTACTGCTGAATGGCTGTGGCTGGTTTTTGATTTAGTATACCAGGGTTTTGGTAAAACTTCATTGTCTGGTTAGTGGCTAAAATCAATTAATGATCTAAAACCAGAATATTTGATTTATTTAAAAATTGGAATATCAGAAACACAAAGACAGGGAAACCAGCTTTTTGTGACTTCAAAATTTGGATCCTTGATATTACAGTATATTGCAAGATGTATAGAGTTGTCAGATCTAGACAGTGGATTTGCTTCTTTTTCATTCAAACATTTTAGGAAAGGAATGGAATGGAATCTTTTTCAGTTTTTTTGTCTTCCTAGACATTCATTTTAATATTCTGCTTATTATTGTATGATTTGTGTTCTCTCATTCTTTTGTCTTAGAAACATGTTCTGGACATGCTTTTTTCTCCATACTATGTCAGAGGCCTCCAGCCAGCCAGACCTGCTGACAGTAGATGTAGCTCTCCAGGTCACAGGTTGCCAGGAGTGTCTGATGGCTCTTCAGGAGGCTCAGGCCAACAAACAGCTCTTTTGCAGAAGGTGTGCTGTGAGTGAGGAGCTGTGCCACCAGGTGAAAGAGCTACAGGAAGAAGTGAACACGCTGCATAGCACTTGAGCAAACAAGTGAGAGAGACCAATTATTTTCATAGCTGCTACAGTCTCAGGACTCTCAGGAGTCTCAAACCTCCATTGTAGTGGAGAACCTGATGGACTCAGAACCCTGCAGCGTGATTAGTCAGAGGACTGCTAGCCAAGAGTCTGTTAAAGGCGAAGCCTGGAAGCAGGTCACCACATGTACCAGGGAGAAGGTTCCCCGTCCTTCTCAGAATTTGAGAAGTAGGACTGGTAGGTTCTACAGCAGGTGTGAGGCTCTGGACCTAGAAGGCCAGACAACTGATGAAGTGGGCAAAGGTCTTTTTGGGATAGTGGAGCCTCCTAAAACAACACCTGTACCCTGCAACAAGACTTCCTCTGTTAAAAGGGAAAGAATATCATCTCACAAACAGGGACAGGGCAGAGGTGTTTAATGCATTCTTTGCCTTTGCTTTCAACACGGATGATGGACCAAGGGGATCTCAGTGCCCTGAGCTGTGACTGCAAGAATGATAAACTCCCAGCTGAACCTGAAATTGTGCAGGATCTGCTGCTCCAGCTGGATTCCTACAGGTCTATTGGGCCAGATGGGATTCATCCAAGAATCCTCAAAGAGCTGGCTGATGTCATCATAAGACCTCTCTTGATGATTTTTTGTGTGGCCTTGGGAACCTGGAGAGGCCTCAGCTGACTGGAAGTTGGTGAACATTGTACTGATTTCGAAGGGCAAGAAGGAGGACCCTGTCAACAAGAGGCCTGTCTGTCTCACCTCAGTGCATGGCAAAGTTATGGAGAAAATTATTCTGGGAGCCATTGAAAAACACCTGAAGGACAATGCAGCCATTTGTCACAGCCAGCACAGCTTCATGAAAATTTTGCTTATCAAATCTGATTTCTTTTCATGACCAGGTAACCCACCTTGTTGACCAGGGGAAGCTGGTTGCTGTAATCCTTTTGGATTTCAGTAAAGCTGTCAATACTGTTTCTCACAGGATCCTTCTGGACAAAATGTCCAGCAAACAGCAGGACTTAATGATCCTTATGGGTCCCTTCCAACTCAGCATATTCTGTGATTCTGTGATTGTATTATTGTGTGAAAACCTTGTTCTACTTCACCACTGTGGCACAGCTAGGGCTCTTTTTCCTTGCTTAAGCCTACCACGGTCTCTCTGGCCCCACCGTCAATCATCAGCTGGATGCTGAGACGAATTTTTTATAGCAGCTTCTGTCAGTAAAAAGAAAATATTTTGAAAAATACAGTCTAAAAGCTGAATGTCAGCCTGCTGAGTGGCCTGGTTAAACAGGAGAATTGACTTTGCCAAGTTTTGTGGGTTTTTTTTGGTTTTGTTTTTGGGGGTTTTTTGTTGGTTTTTTTTGTTTTTTTGTTTGTTTTTGTTTAATTTAGTTTTTTCTGCTTTTTTTTTTAAATGTAGATATTTTCCTAATTAAAATAAAAATTTATTTGGGGTCTAGCTCAAATAATAAACAAAATAAGACTTTCCTGGCAAGGACTTCTAATTGACTAGCTAACTAAAATTCATAAGCATCCCCATGATTGTTTTTGTCTTCACTTTTCTGGTCTATGTAATATGGGAATTCTCAGTGTGTTCTGGGAGTAGCACAGAAATTATGTACTTCACTAGCTCTGTTGGATCCCATGTAGTCCCCTGTTTTGCTTATTTTTCAGTGAAAGTTTTTTCTGAGGCTCAAAATCATATGACAGGTTTTACTCTCTAGGAAATATTCCAAAAGAGATTCTGGATGTCCTAACAATTGTGTTTAGTCTTTGTGGCCAGGGGAAAACACACTCAAAAGATTTAGATAGGTGACATGCCACGTATTTTTTAAAACCATTTTTAAAAAGGATGGTGGAAGCACATGGCATAATGCATAGTAAATCTTGTATTAGGAAGCTGCAAACCCTTGTTGAGAAGTGGCATTTGTCTCCTGAGCCAGAGAATATTGCTGTCCTACAGATTTAATACTGGATACTGCATTGAGAAGTGCAGCCTACTTGTTAGTTGATAAACAGAGATTAGAATCATCTACTAGGCTATATTACAGTGCATTTTAACAATTTTTACCTTCCTAAATTGATTCAGTATAATCCTTGTGATGGCTTTACCTTGTTTCTGGAAGACACAGAGATAATGTGGTATTTATATGAAGTCTTGCATGTCACTGAAAACCTGCTGTATTTGTGTAGTAGAATTGTGTGGCAGGATTATATTACCATAGATTTTGGAATATTTGAGCTCCCATAGGGTATGGTGTGCGGCTGATATGACATGACTTGCCTTCAACAGTTGTTTTAACAAGATATCCTTCATATAAAATATACCAAGCTGAAAGGCATAACTGAGTGAGTTAAGTAAGAAACACTGGTGGCAAAATTCTTCACTTTCATCTTTATCTGATTAATTCAAGGCTGAGTGTTATAGTGAAAGTCTTTTTAACCTAGGATAATATTTGGTATGTTTATTTAAGGAAAACCAAATAAAACCAGAAAACATAAAACCCCATCCCAAAAAAAATCCCTTTTATATTATTTAGTACAAGATCCTTTTTATTCAATTGTTAAACTAATTGCAAATATATGTGCATTTACTCTAGTCAAAACTCATAGTGCTTAAAATATCTTCTCACTCCTCCTAAAAACTGCTTTAATAATACATTAATTAACACTTCTGAAGTACTTGGCATATTTAACACAAGATAATTTACAGTTCCTAATATTTTAAACTGTGTATTAAAATGTCTAGCATTGGCGAACAGAAAATACACTGGATGTGAATACAGCATTAAGTGCTAAACATGTAATTTACATGTAGCTCAGTCTTTAATTTATTAAAAATAGATATACTTTAATGTCTTGATAGTAATGCTGATATTGTTTGAATCACTCTTAACATTTTCAAATTCCTGCTGATGGTTTAATTTTTTAAACAGGACCATGCAGATGCTTAATATCTGGTAATATCAATAATTAAATTTAGGGCTATATAAACAATTAATTTCAGATTTCATGGCCTAATATTGTATTTTGATTTTTATCTATTTTCTCCTTGCAAAGAGATTTTAGTATTGACTGAAAAATATTCAGCCAATTTAATATTTGAAATACTGCGCTTGCATCAAAAGGAGTTGACTGACCATGTACTGGTGAACAGATTTCAGATGTAGACAGCTTTTTACTGTCCCTTGACTTTCTGCTGCAGGAAAAGCTTACCACATGAGGATATGAAATGGCTTGAGGGTTCGGTAATGGGATGTGGAGACCTTCACCTTAGGTCACTAGTTTGAATGCAGCCCAGGTGGGTGGAAACTAAATCCCATTATCATCTCATGACTCCTGAATGGCCCGTGTGAAATGAATTGGTGGGCCCAGGCAACTTCCTAGGAGAAAGACAACAGTATTGCACAATCATCATCTTAGTTCTTGCAGATTGGGAGCCTTGCTGGAACTCTGCAGAAAAAACAGGGCTAGAGTGGGCTTGGGCACTGAATTGCCTTCTGCACCTCAAGTGGTTTGTGAAGGTCAGACAAGAAGCATAACTGAGTAACAGGATATAGAAACCATTGGCACTCATTAGGTCAAGTCTGGCTTGTAAATACACTCCTGAACTGTTTAGCTATGTTTTGCTCTCACTATCATTACTTACAAAGTACCTCAGGTAAATGCTGGATGTTCTTTATTTATAACTGGAAGGTATGGACAAAAAAACCCAAACAAACCTGCCAGAAAACCTTTTACTTTACTTAGCCTCTCCAGGCTTTGTGTTAAAATCCTGGTTTAATTTTTTCTGCCTGTAATTTTGCCACCAGACTCCAGTTGTTTTACTGATCCTTGTACCAGAAGAGGAAAGTGTATGTTACTTTATTGTCAGAGGCAGTGAAAGACTCTTAATTGTAATCACTGCATAAAATCAGTGCTCAAAATTTAATTGTTGTGAGAAATGGCAAAGCATGTACTGTTTTCCAACCCTTTTAGCAGCTCCCATGCATAGTGGCTTGTTTGTCTGCCTTGAACATTGTCCTGATTAGCTAATGAAGCTCGTGTGGCTGAGTAAATGCTGCCTCATCAGGTGCTCTCTGCTTTTTTTTTTTTTTTTTTTTCTCAGGAAATGGAAGAGTCTTCCTTCTGTCCTTAGAGTCTGCTGGGCAGCCAGTCTGTGGCATTGCTGGTCCCCATTACTAATGCCCCCACCAAAGAAACCTCAATTGTTATCCTTTATGCATGGGCCAAGGGGACACGCCACTAGTGAGAAAGACCATGTTTCCATCAGGTTATAGATACCTTCAGTCACGCTCACATTTGCTGATTCATCCCAGAAAAGTCATAGGAGCAGAGTGGCTGGGGTATTTCACTAGTTATACTAAATCCACTCCGCTTCCTGCAGTTTTTGGTGTTTCAGAATTATGGCAAGAGGGTGGTGTTTCAGCTTCATTCGAGTTCGTCAGACTTGATCTGAGTACTAGTGTGACGGGTGCTTGGGTGAAGTTTCTTTAGAACAGAGACAGACACATGTCATGATTCACATAAATTTCAAGCAAGTATGTATTTCTCCTTAAAATACAGCAGCCCCTTCTCAGAATAGTTGGACAGTGAATTAACTCATATTAAGGTGCTGGGCAACTTTCCACTGGCAGTGTTAAATTTTGTTTACATACAAATATAAAGGGTTTATAATTCATATCCCAAGAGCCTATATAATGCAGCATATTCTGTTTGCATCCTCCCGAATAAATGAATCAGATGCATAATATTAAGCTGCCTGAATACACTTACTTCCTCAAATATTCATTGAGAATGTACACATATTCACTTATTTGACTTTTCTATATTTATTAAGATAGTAATGCAAGCTTCTTTGAAGAGACCATAGTTTAGGAAGTTGCTGGAGGACATTTTTTTTCCTTAAGAATAGTTGACAAAATAAAAAGTTCTAAATTGACTATACGTTATTGTTTTGAGAGAAAATTTGCCTACAATAGGCGAATAATAACTATAATAATAATAGTTATTATACCTGCATCTATTTTGAGATCAATAAGTATCACAGTTTTAATAAAACCACCTACAAATTTTGTGTATTGTGCAATATAAGATGCTAACCAATTTGAATGTTCTGCTAAAACATTGTGATGTAAACAAAATTGCAGGGAGCTTGAAATGAATATCAATTTTTCAAAACTTACAGGGAAAAAATTGGATTAATTTATTTTCTAATAATTTTTATTGGCTTATTTTCTTAATAATGGCATATATCTAGCTTTGTAGGTAGTTATAGAGTTTTTTGTTAGTTTTTTTAGGAAATAATTTTTTAGGAAATAAAACCAGTTACATTTAACAAAAAGAACTCTGATAGTTTTCAATATTATCTATTAATTCTAAATTAAATGCTTTAATTAATATGCTTGTGCATATTTACCACTGTGGCCTTTGGTTTTGACATGGATAGTTCCCACTTGTAGTTTACAGAAATCTTTCTGTCAATTTTCTTTTTCCTACCCTTGTCTTTTGAAAACAGCTAAACCTAGTTCTGTAACTGTGGATGATGATCTAGGGACTGCAGGAGTTAGACAAGTCACAGCAGAGGTTTGTAACTTCTTTTAATTTGCTAATCCATGCATGGAACAACATTTCCAGCATTACCGAGAGATTAAGCCCCAGGGCCAAGGGCAGGGCCTCAATTTTAGTTTGCTAGTGATAGGCATACTGTGGTTAGAACTAGGTCTCTGCTGTGGACAATACCAAGCCTTTTCAATTTAAATTTCAATAACGGTAGCAAAATATTAAACATGGAGAACATGAGTTGAAAAAATCCCCAGCACTGTGTCTTTGCATTCAGTCACTCCCCTTGATAAAGTATATGCTGTAATATTAGAGACCAAAAACCTGTTAGTTTTGTCAAAAATGAAAAGAAATATAGATGTATTATGTTAATTTTATGCAAAATATTTATGTCTGAGAGTGTGATTATTAATGAGTAAAGAACAAAAAGATGATTTTTGTGTAGATGATTGCAGTAATATTTAGCAATGTAATAAGTACTGCACTTCAATACAATTTTTTGATAGATTTTTGTTTACTCTGATGATTAACTGGTAATTCGTTCACATTAAGTTGGTGGCTTTTAATGTAGGTCACAGAAGTAGCAATCACTTTATTTGTTGATAGTAAATTGAAGAGTGTAGAAAGATCTTTGGAGATGTAGATTCAAAATGTAGCAGTATTTTGGATTACAAGTAGACATTAGTTTATTGTAATACATCATAAAACCTTTTAAAATTGGAGAAAACTGATGTGGTGGCATTCAGGGTTTTTTGTTGGGTTATTTTAAAAGTTGTCATCCATTTTAATTATTTTATTTGTTCACTTGTTTTTTAAGGAATATATATATGTGCACATAGATTTTTCTGAATTCATAACTTTCAGATTGGACTCTTGCATTAATTCCCATGGGCTGCAAGCCATACAAAGCTCATACTAAATGAAAAACGAAGAGCCATCTTTAATCACTGCCTTCAGTATTTATTGGAATAACATGTTATGTGGCCATCTATTACTGAAGTATGTATTATGAATATAATTGTGCAGTTAATTTCCCTCCAATTTCAGTTTTTAAGAAGGTAGTAAAGTATTGCAGTGTACTTAACCAAAAGGAAGCTGCAGTAGTATTTACATCTGGGTAGATGGTAGGGGCAGGGGTAGTGACTCTTCTGAAGCTTAACTAACAGGAAAGGCAAATTGAGGACCAGACTAATGCACCCAAGAGGTCTTGAACTGTCACTAGTCTGGAGAAACGCTGCATCTCAGGACAGAAGAGTCAGAGGAGGAACACACTGTCTTAATGAAGTTTCTCTTTAAGATGGAGGTCCTAGTCCTGCATGTTTTATGCATCCATGACTCCTGTTACCTTTGCTATGAGCTCTGTACATTGAAAGCTTGCAGATTCTGACAGGGTGTAGACTTTGGCTGCTTTAGTGAGGTAGAGGCAGGTATGGCATACTTTGATTATTGATGGAGTTTTCCCTCTTCATTTAGGCTGTTTGATTACACTTACATCCTAAGAGATTTAGTGCATTAAGTTCATCTGTGTCCATGGTTTATTTCCTGTCCTTTCTGTTTGGGAACTATGACTGCAGACCTTCTTGTGTACACCTTTAAATTCTGAGGGTTTATTACACTTATTAGGTACTGAACTGGTAGAGGCAAATGGCACTTCATCTCCAAAGTACATTGTATTGCTGCTTAACTGTCAGTAAATTGAGAAATGCATTCAGAAGGGGTGTATTGGAAGCTGTAAGTCTCAATCCTTTGTCCCCTCAGATACTTTCTTAGAGAACATATTTCCCTATGATCATTTTAAATATTCCTGTATGATGAAATAACAATTTTTATTAAGCATAGTGTAAAAGGATGTTTTTAATCATCTTTTTCAATGATCAGTCATATTTATCATTTCAAATAGAAATCAGTCTTTATCAGACCTCTGATTTTGGGGCAAGTGTTATCTTAGATCATAGAAAATATAAGGTAATGAGATACCTAATTTGTTTTTAGTCCCTAGCATCAATATACAGGTTATTGTGTGCTGCAGTTGTCATCTCTAAATCTATTTTTAAAGAGCATAGAGTAAATACTTCAAGTTCAAAACACCCTCAGTGTTTACAGACATTAGATTTTCCCTATGACTGCCTCAGTATTTTGGGAATAGAATAGCATTAAACAGTGAAGCAACTCTAGAGTGGAGATTTATTTAAATAGTTTCTCATGCCACATAAAGAGTTCCATGTTTGTTTGCTGCATGAGCTGGGTTTAAAACCTCTCTGACCACTTCATAATAATTATGAAGTCATACCAATAATAAATAAGTTTTAGGTCAGACTCAACTGAGACCATAATAAAACTTCTTTCCTTGCTTTTAATGTTTGAAAGGTAGTAGTGCAGCATGTGTGTGGTCTGAGTTTTTTGCAGACGTGATCTGCATTTAATCTGGGAAAATTAATTCCCTAAGCTGCTGGCAGGCAGCATGTACTTGTTAATTATTCAGGTGGATGACAAATGCAGAGCAGAGGTTCTCGCAAAGACAAAGTTTGTATGATGCATGTTTAGTAACTGATAGGCTTGACATTCTGTGGTGTCTTACTCAGTGCTAATCCTAATAAGCTGCCTGATGAGATGAACGCCTATCCTCCTGTCCTTTAGAGAGAGTGAAAACAGAGATTTGAAAGAACTTCATTATAGCAATAAATCCCATACTTTCTGTTATTCCCGGTGAAAAGAGATCTTGTCCAGATGAATAACACACACAAAGAGAAAAAAGTCAG
Source organism: Lichenostomus cassidix (assembly GCF_008360975.1). NCBI lineage: Eukaryota > Metazoa > Chordata > Aves > Passeriformes > Meliphagidae > Lichenostomus > Lichenostomus cassidix. The sequence continues at coordinate 25,997,363 of NC_139486.1, read as the reverse complement.
AATAGTAGTGTAATACAAAGTATTGAAATGAATAGAAAACTGTATTGTGAATGCCTCCACTGTAAAAGCAGCTGCAGTTTAACTTTATTGATGGGCCAAGTTTATGCAGGTTAATTCTCTTTAAATTCTTTGGCATTGTTCTACAAGCGATACAATCCTGTGGATGTATAATTTCATAAAGATTTGCAATTTGCCTGGGAAGTAAATTGAAAACATTGTATTTTCTGTAGTTGTTTTCTGCGTTGTGAGTATTCCATCAGTCAGTTGCACCAGACAAGGGCAAGGGCCAAAAGTATTGTGGGCACTGGAAGCATTAATAACCAAGGGGCTGCCAGTGCAAATGGGTTCTGGATTTTTCCAATTCCATTTATTCTGAGTTAATTTCTTAGGGCTTGTTTCACTCTTTCTATATTTTTATTAGAGTAGGAAGAGTAATAACAGATCTAATTCCCCCTCTGCATTGCAGAGCATCCAGCACCAATCCTGAATGACACTTCTTAAGTTATTTTAGGGCATAATGACCAAAGGTGCATCTTTTCTCTGTTCACAGCTCTCTTCCATATGTTAGCTTTTTCTTGTGTCTAACTGAAAGAATAAAAAATGGGCTTCACTAGCATTTCTCTATAAATTATAGGTACATGGTTTCAAATATTTCATATTTTATATAAAAATAAGATCTTCAACTCTGTGTTAAAAAAAAAAAACCAACACCATGTGGGGTGGAAGACATTGATGGAAGATTCATGTATTCTGTACTTCTGTGAAGCTTGTATGTGTTTGTCTTATCAACTGCATTTAAACATATCCCCTAGCTCAAGTGAATACGAGGCTGGGGGAGAAGAGTCACTAGGTTTATATAAAGCTGACAGTGCTTAACTTCTCTCACATCCTCCCCCTTCTGAGTGTGTTCATGTGTTGGGGGGAGAGAGCGGTACTGTAGGTCCAGGTTCTGGTACATTGAGAGAAAGCTCTGATAGAAAGAGTTCTTCCTGCTTTCCAGACTCCCCTGAAGTCTGATGGATACCTAATAGCAATCAGAGAACAATATTTAAATATTTTGGGGGGAATACTTTGTGGCTCATGAAGGTTAAAGTATTAAAGTAACATAAGGCACTTGTTTATCTTTGTAAAACACGTGGTGCATTGAATCCTAGCTCTGAGCAATCCTCCAGTCTTGAGGTGAAGGAAAATGTTAACTTAATTTACAAGCTAGCAGAGTCCTGGGCATCTCCAGATTAGGGGCTTTTAATCAAATGAAATTGCAGCTAATAATTGAAACTAGTTTTCTGATGCTAACTGTGAAATTCAGCTGAAATCACCAAACTCATTTCCACAAGGGTTTAAGAGCTGGTTGAAATTGGAGTGTAGCAGAAAGGGCTTTCGTTTGTTCCACCAATTTATGTATGCTCTTTTCTTTTTTGCTTGCACAAATTGTTGGGTATGGTGATTTCAGGTCCGAGACCACCAAACTCACTTCTGCTAAGATTTAAGTTTTGGCTGAAAACAGAGCATAAGGCTTTTGTTTGTTCCACTAATTTATGTATCCTCTTCCCATTTTTCTTGTGCAAATTGTTGGGCATGGTGATTTCATTGCTGAGACTTAATTTTACCTAGCAGAAAAATACATTATGTACTGTGCAAGTAATTGGTGTCTGCAGAGTAATTTCATAAGGTGCTTGATTCATAATAGCATGTACTGAGCTACTCTTAACAATAAAGTTGGTTTAGACGTTTTAGCGCCTATGGTTAAGCTCACATTTCAAAGGACAGCCCTTCCTCTTTGTGTCATTATCTCTTTCCTTTGTATTTGCAAATGAAAACAACATTGCATGGATTTAAACAAATAGAAGAAATTGTAAGAAAAATATTGAACATTAGTGTGCAGTTTAGTGAGTATGTGCAGAAACTGTGACTTGTTCGCTGAACAAAAAGCAAAACCCTGGTCACAGTTCACTAATGTAAAGAATTCTCAAGCAAACGTTAAAAATGCTGAGTATTAGGAAAACCTCATTAAAATGTCACAAATACACTTCAATAAACCTTACAAAATATAATATTTTAAGAATTCCCCATTAAACTGTCATGTATTTTTTCTACATTTCCTTTGCTATTATTGCCTGATTATCAAGATATTTGTATGCTAATTGAAGCTTTTTTCTTCTTCTAATTGTCCTTATTCCCTCATTCATTTTGGGCAGAATCCGAGATGAGCGTGAGAAGCAGATTTATCTTGGTTTCTGTGAGGAAACTGTTTTTCTGTGAGCTTCCAGAAGAGAATTTGCAGTGCCTCTGAACAACATATACATCAGATGTAATATTTTCAGAGAGACACGAATTTTACCCACAGGAAATGGTTTTTCCCCCAGTACATGCACAAATCTGTGACTTCAGCCCATTTGTAGCTTGGTACTAGGATCAGATACAGTGGTGGTGGAATGCCCCATGCCCTGTCATTCCCTCCTTATTTTGTCTGCACTCATAGCTTATTATGAAATTAAAATATTTGCAGCATTTTTATGAGGAATATTCTAACATCTTAGGTTTTTCTTTAGACCAGCATCCTGGGACAGTATTTTATCCAGTTCCTGGTTGCATGCTAAAATTGTGTTTGATTTTAGGAGGCTAATTCTTTGTCCCATCTTCCTTTTGCAAGGACATGACTATGTTCCTGCTTCTCTAATTTTTTTTTTTTTGGTGGAGAAAATATTAGTATGGGAAAGGGCAAGAGAGATAAAGGGAAAGATCAGTTCTTCCTGCTGTTGTGACATTTCAGCTAGAAGCTCAGCTACTTCTGTATAGAGCATAGTTTTTTGCAGAGCATTTTGAATAGAAGGATACATGATCACTTTTTTTCTGACAGGAGGGGAATGAAGCAGAACTGAATTGGAGCTGGTGTTGCTGCTTTGACTCCTTGTTCCTTGATCTAGAACAAAAAGCATTTGAAGAAAACAGCATTGCTCAATCTACAAATGCAAAGAAAGTAGAGCCCCACGTAAAGAAACACCCTACATATTGCTGGAACTGCCTTGTGTTTCATTGCAGAACTGAGCCACCTCCCTGCCTCTTCTGCTTTTCAATCTGTACTTCCTGCCAGAGCTAGAGAATGCTACTGGTGCCTACAAACAGATTTAGAAGTGAGGCAAGATTTGTGGGACAGCTATCCCAAAAGGGCATACATTAATAGATGTATGAGATGAACACATTTTCCTCATGCCTTCCTGAAATGCAGCTATAGTGATAACTTTCAGTGCCTGTTACCCTCTTCCTCTCAGTGGAATGCAGTGTGAAAGATCAGAATTAAGAAGAATGGACCATAAAAGTGGCTTGAACTTATAGGGCATGCAGCTGATACATATGCATAATTCCCAAAGAGTTCCTAAAGAATAGGAATTCCAGCAGAGTAAACCAGAGCTAGAAAGCAGCCAAGCCAGCAATTAAAAAAAAGGAAGGGGGGGCAAACTAACTCTAAACTAAAGCCTGACCACCACACACTCAGCCTAAGTGTGCATGTAGCCATACTTAATATAATGCTTGCATATACCAGAATATCTCTATGCCAATAGGTTTACATCTCTTCCCAGACTGCTTGAAAGACAACAATAGAAAGAAAGCCTTTTGTTGCTTTCAAGTAATGGAGGAAATACCTGGCTGTTGACATAAAATGCTGCTGGGAGTTATCATAACTTAATGACTGACTATTCTTTTCTGATTACCACTGCAGAATCCTCATGCCCAAGTCATCACTCCCAGCTTAAGGAATTGTTGGAAAAGAATCCTGGAAAAAAACGAAAGAGATTATAAAGAACTTCTTAGCCATTTTCTATTTTATTTCTGCTAAACTTTCACTCAAAGTTTATAAAGCCAGAAATTCCTCACCATGTAGCTCCAGCCTCTGTCACTAATGAGGTTAAACATGTCTGTTCTACCAGGGAACCAGCATTTTTTTACTGAGAGGGCCCTTTTTGCAGCAGAATTGTATTTTCACTTTGCTGGTCGTTATCATCTTCTTAGATTAGGTAAACAGGAATGCAGCCACTTTGCTTCTCTTATGAGGTCCCTGAAACCAGTAAAGTAACAAGAAAACCCAAAGACTGATTATCATTCTAACAGCCTCTGCTTGTTTTTCAAAAACTTCTCACCAACAACGGCTCCTGTCAGGCTACACACTTCATGAGCTTTCTCATGGGAAAAATGGAAGGAATCAAGATTCAAATCCATTTCAAGCAAGGAAAGAAAGCTCTGAATTGGATACTCAGTTGGCTCAATTCTGAGCTGTTGCAGTCAGATATTGAAAATATTTTAATGGCAAATTTGGATCACATAGAAAGGAATAAGAATTAGGTAGTGTACTCAAATAGGTCATGAAGTGAAGGAAATTAAGTCTTTACATGTGTTGAACAAAATAAGTTAATTAAACACTGCATTTACATCAAACATCTTTGGGTATGTCAACCATTCTTCCTGGGCTATCAGAGAGAAAAGATTTCAATACAGAAACATGGAGTTATCAGTAGCTTTGAGTCATTGAGATTGAGACTGACAGACCTTTTCTAGGTCTTCTACTTTATTAATATGGAAAAGAATTTCAAAAAGAACTCCTGATTTCAGTTACCCTGTATGTCCATGTATGAAATTGAGATCGATGCAGCTCAACCTACTCCTACTGTGAAGGGGATTGGAGGTGAGCAGAGCAGGACTCTGCCTGTGGCTTCAAAATAAGCTTATAAAAGAACCTGTCTTCAGAAGAATATAATGTACCAACTTCAAATAATTTTTAAATTTTGTATGTGGATGGGACCCCTTTTCTTTTGCTGACTTGCATCACAAGTATTTTTCAATACTTCTATGATGCATCTCTTTGGGTTATGGTAGCAGTAGTGGCTTTGGGAAACAAGGAAATGCACTTATCTCTTTCTAGCTAATCTTTTCGATCAAGTTTCTATACAAATTGGAAGTCTAAACAAACACAGAATAGTTTCTTGGAATGACATAGACAGTAGCTATATGGTGCCAAAATAACCCAACAATAATAGAGGTGTTACATATAAAATCACCTCGAAGAAGAACTTGTCTAAGTCACAGTTAAGATTCCTTGAGAAGAGCAGAAGGATAAAGTGTCAGAGAAATAACAAAGCCCCCTCCCCACAATTCCCTTCTTGGGGGGCCTGTTCTGAGGAAGTCTTACTCCATACATCCATTTATGATGATGTCATGCAACAGATACCCAGTAGTCTTATCTTGTCTCTCCTTACAGTGCCCAGTCTCACTGATGATCTAGGTATAACGGCATGTTAAGTGATTCTGCTCAATATATAAAAAAATGAAGTAAATCAGGGGTGTTTAATTATGTCACTCAGCTCTTTTCCATTCTGAAGATTTCTCCCTCTCCTCAGATTAATGTGACAATGGCAGACACAAGGGTTATGGTTGTGATTCACTACTATCTCTGAGATCTGGTCTAATTCTTAGGAGACCTGTTGGCTATGACAGACAAATGTGTGAGATATTTCACAGTAACTGGACAGGATAGGATTGGTTCCACTCAGGAAGTTCTCCTGTATTGGTAAAAGGGAGCTTCCAATCTAAGTCCACCCAGGCTATACTTAGAGGGTACCCAGTGTACCTAGGGTGGGGGAAAGAGGTACAAAGATGAAGAGGGCTGAAGTTTGTTTCACGAGTCTGCACTTCTCGCAAGTATCTCATTCCTTTGAAGTAAAATTGTGCAGGGAAAAAAGACCATAAAGTGTTTCTCCTAAAATTTCTCCTTACTCATATATGTAATCTTTCAAGAGTTTTCCTTTGTCATATTCACATGCATACTCGCAAATACTCCTAGTGCATCCACTTCTGATTGCTTCATCTGCCAAAGTAAAACCTATGTGTCCCCAGCATTACTGTGTCCCTAGCTCCCTAGCATTAAAATTCTTTTTTTTACTTGTGGTATTATCTTTTTTTTTTGTTTTTAATTCCTAACCTTTGTGCAGTAAAGTCAGTCAATTTCTAATGTGCCTGTACAGATTCTCTAACGCTGCCTGGGATGCCATCTGCCTTCTTTGCTGCAATTGCATATTGCTGGCTCATGTTCAACTTAGTGTCCACTAGGATTCCTAGGTCCTTTTCTGCCAAGCTGCTTTCCAGCTGGGTGACTCCCAGTATTATGTTGGTGCAGTAGTTTGCACTTCTCCTTGCTATACTTAATGAGGTTCCTGTCAGGCTGTCAAGGTTCCTCTGGATGTGACCCTCTGGTGTACCATCCACTCTTCCCAGTTGTGGAAAGTGTCATCATTCTCTGCTATCAGCACTCTTGCTGAGGGTACACTCTGCCCCATCATCCAGCTCATTAATGAAGATGTGAATTGTCTTAAGTTCCTTGCCTTTTTTCCTGGTCACATGTCCTTTCTATTTGAGTTTCCTTCTCTCTAATCTAATTTTTCATTCAATCAAGTTCAAATTTTTCATCTCCATCTTTAAGTATCATTCCAGTCCTTTGTCCCTGTGTGTTTCTGCTCTCACAGCAGTGCTGCCTTTCCTCTTGTTGCTAGCTGAAGCTGAGAACACTTCCTTGTCTCCTCACACAAACCCCTCTTGCATGGGAAATTCAGTTCAACAAGTAAGTGCCAAAAAGAGCTGGCACACAGCTGGGATACAGTGATTTACTGACATCTTGGAAAATTGTTGCTGTCCTGAGTAATAGACTGGTGTTGTTTATAACAGTCAAACAAGCCTGATAGCTTTTCCATAATAATTGGAAAGAGCATTATTAAACTTACCAGAGAAATTATGCTGTAGTAAGCAAAATATCCTTTCTCTGAGCTGACTTTAGCAAGAAGTGACCACCAGACAGCATTCTTCTTGAAGCAATCTGAAAAACCTCTTGAAAATTTTCTTCAGAGTTCTTTTTTGGTACCAACAGACATTTAAGCCTGTTAACCCTACTCCTGCAGCTATTTAGGCCTTCCAAGAATTGGGTGAATTAACTTGTTTAACTGTTTGACATCAATCCTTTTGCTCTATTTCTTTTCTGTGCCTTGCCCCTCAGACCTGTGGCCAGCTATCCTTGGGACATAGGCATTCCTGCTTCAGTACCCTTATCCCAGAGTTGTGTTTGCTTGAGCACAGAAGCAATACCAACAGCAGCTTGTGCTTCAGCAGGAGCATGGATATAATACAGCTCAGGGCTTTGGGGCGGAAGAGGGTGTCAGAAGTGAGATGCTTTTGTTAAGGGAGTATCTAATGTCATTTAGTTGAATGTAAGTACCAGGACTCCCTGTGGGGTGAAGTTTTGGGTTTGGAACTTTTTGTGTGTCTGTGTGTGTGTGTCTCTGGTGGTGGGGAGAAGGGATTCAAACCACCTGAAGCATTAGTTCTTCTGGAAAGAGTTGCCAGGGTGAGGGCAGGCATGAAAATAAACCTATCAGTGCTGCTAAATTCTGATGACTTCCATTGTAATTAATTTAGCAGGGAACAGAGCCTTCCCTTGACTTCTATCTTTTTTATTTGGGATTCTGTTTTCTAAAGGGTGCTACTTCACACACACTGTTTATTTCTGCATGTCAAAGAAATTATGATTATAATTCTGAATGCTCACAAATACAAGACTTTTCACCACATAAACTTAAACATTCAGCTGTATTGGGGAAGATGTTATTTGTTTGGTGGGTATTTTATAAAGAAGTTATTTTCCTTCAGAAGAAACTTCAAAGACAGCCAGGGACAAAATGTGACTGGGTAAAGGGAGGTTTTTCCCACAGCAATAACATAACATCAGTAAGAAAGTATAAGATAGGTTTGTGATTTTTTTTTTAATTTTTTTTTTTTTTAAATGAAGGGTATTAATGTCTTTCATGTAACAGTCTCACGACAGCATGAGCTGGGCAGCCTGTAGTGGTAGGGCAAAGCTGCAGGCAGTACAGAAGGATGCAGGACTTGCCAAGACACTGACAGTGGCCTGGGAGCATTGTGGCACTATGAGTTAACATGCAACACAGCGTTATAACTGGTGTCATAAAAGTAGGCTTTGAGATAGTATTTTTTATTTTTCATTATAAACTAGGGATATCTTCAAGTTTCACCAAACAGTGAAATTGAGAGGCGTGTAGATGAGGACATATAGCAACCAGGACTGGAAATGCTAAAGAAGGACTGAAAAATTGTATTTAAGCAGTATTCTGCTTATTATATAAGCAGTGCTTATGAGATCCAGTCTGAATTGTTTTAAAGTTATGAGATGATTCAAGAAACATTTCTTGAAAATATTGCTTTTTTAGTTAATAGTATTTGTGTACAAGTTTTTGTCAGCTATTGTACCACCAATCAAGACAGTGACTTTTAAACCAAAAATAGATCATTTCAGCAAAGAATAGAATGAATAGTAAAAAGCAGCTGTTCTTTGCTCAGCAGGAGAAGGAGAAACTTCCATGTGGAGAAATACCTATTTCCCACTGGCTTACATTCTCTTTACTTTGTGTTATGATGTGCTCAAAATCAAAGTTTCAAGACTGACCTTTGATTACAAGGACGAATCTTTTGTGAGCCTGCAGTGTGTATTCCCTCTCTGAGCTGGTCAGGGCAGAGACCATGATTCAGACACTCAGGTCCCACCCTGCCAACCAGACACCTCCTGGTTCTCAAGCCAGTCTTGGAGGTGATCAGATCTCAAACATCTCAATGCTTAGATTCTTTGCTAAACAGCCTTTCTTTTGGTTCTCTTACAGTAACAAGTGCTGTCCTGCAGGCAACTCATCTGAAGGATGTATTTAACTTTGTGCCTGTCTTTGGAAAGCAACTTCATTTTGGCTGTAGAATGTCATAAAAGCAAAGTGCTTCCAGGTGGCCTCCAAACATAGTTTAGCTCCAGTTGCAGTGAGTGGACTGAATGGTCTGAAGTTTCTCATTTGCCCAGCCATATTTTAGCATGCATTCATTCAGTTTTACCATAATGGAATATCTTCCAGCTGGTGTTCAAAAATATTTGCTTCACCTTTTATAGGCCATATTTGCTCTGTCAAACAATTGTGTTTGATTTTCCTCTTGTCACTGATGTTGGGATATATATTCAGCAAATGGATGGAGAAAAGAATGCACCATATTGCAAAAATCTTTTTCTTGTCTGCCATGTTTTCTTATCTCTATTATTTTGAGACTTCCAGCAGCAAAAATTGTTTTTTGTGATATAGGGAATGTGTCACATTGTTTCTTTGTGGGTTTTTTTTTTGTTTGGTTGGTTTTTTTTAACCAGCATTTATTTTATGTTTAGCTGTCCCTTCCATTTCTGTACAGGATGCATTGGTTTGGGTGTTTACTGAATGAACTGCTAAACCGCAGATCTGACTATAAATTTATTCTGAAAAAAAATTTTTTTGAATAACCGAAAAACGTACTTGGTTAAAAAATTGACTCAGCTGAGCCGTAGAAATAAGAAGTAACCATATTGTCTCCCAGCTATGCCATACTTGTGCTAATTTCGAGACCAAGTCATCAAGGAGTTCAAAGGAGTGTGATATATTTAATTTCCTTTTGACTTCAACAGAAATTACACAAGCAATCTTTTGGTTCTTTTCTAAAACTACTACAATACCACATAACAGAGCTGCTGCCATTACAGTCTGAGGACTAAATAGTAACTGGGTACATTACCAGACTTGGCAAGAGCTAATTATCATTAGCTTTCAGTTATTAGACAAGTTGTGAGTTGCTACCATTGACAAAATGCCAATAATGTAGTCATATATCAGGCATCCTTTGTTTAGAGGAATGTCAATCAGAGCCCACTCTGGAAATTACAAACTGGATGAGGGAGGCTGCTTTTGAATATAATTTGATAAAAATATAACATAGTAATAAGTATTGATTACCTAATCTAATTTATATTCATTAAAACCTTTAAAACTATTTTATTTAAGGGTCAGATTGTTCTTTTGTATAGAAATCCTTGATGAAGGTAAGAACCTTCCTAAAGAATCTTTCAGGGATTTTTTGCAGCTTGTTTGTACTGGGAACCTTTCAAATCATTCAACACCCTTTTCTTCACCTTACCCACCCAAGCCTCGCTGCTTGTTGACAGAGATTTGTAGCACTCATTCTGCTCCTTAGATGACTGATACCTTCTCAGACCCCCTGGCAGCAAACCCTGGACAAGGCCAGGCTGGCTGTGCAGTACTACTGGTTCAATCAGCGTTTCTCTCAAGCTATTTAGGTAAAGAGGAAAAGGTGTGTGTACTGAGTGCATCCGCAGGAAATGCCCAAGGATGTGACTGTTAGCAGAGATAGGCTTAATTGGTTTTTAGAAAATATAGTGCTGGACGTTTGTGTTCGCAGTTCAGTCACGTGAACTTCAGGCAAATACAAATATTAGAAGGGAAATATTCCTGGCGTTTTCCCTGTTTCACAATGATGTGCTTTTTATTTATATTTTTTCATGACTGCATAGTTTGGTTCAAAATTTAGGAAACTTTATCTTTCAGTGGAGATTGGCCATTGATCCATTTAAGTGGATAATTTAGTAAATTTGACCCCTTTTCTAATTGGCTTAATAATGCATTGACTAGAGAAAATTAGTTGCATGATTATGGTTAAATGGGAATTAATATTTAAAATTAGGTATTTAATATTAATTTGTTTGATATATGATACCATGACCTCTAATGATTGAGTTATTTTAAAAGGCCACAATTTTGCTTGTTCAGAAAATCCTTCCTGTAGACCAAAGTGCTTTGGACCACTACTCCCAGAGAGGGCTCCTGCCACATCAACACCAAAAGGGTCACACAACAGTAAAATAACCCTGGTCATCATCCTCAAATGCTATGTCTGCATATTCAATAGCCTTGCACATATTTTGTCTTCTCGTGTTTTGAAATTATGAAGGTTTAAACCAGCATGTCAGTTATTTCTGTTCTTTTTTGGGGTTGATGTCAGGTTAGATTTCTCTGTGTGTGAGACAACTGTTTAATCTACATCTTTAGTTACTTGAAGTGTTTTAATCTAGTTGCCCTTTGTTAGTGTTTATTTAAATAACCCACAATCAGTATGCTTCAGATATTTTGCATTTGCTTATGGCTTATAACTAACACTACTTTATATGTTACCTGCAAATCAAATATTCTTACCTCGGTGAAAGAGTGAAATTTATCCTGCATACTGATGGCTTTCCAAAGGCCTGCATATCTTTAAAATGCTGCTTAAGCCCTGAAATAAACTGTAAGTGTGTTTTTTTTTTAGTAAAACACAGGCATAAACTGTGCATTACACATCTCAACATGATTATTTTAACCTAGACACATACTGGCTTGATGCTATCCTCGAAGCTGGAGGCTGAAAGTTTTATTAGTTTCTGTAGATCAGATTCAATCCCTGAATGACTCTTGCCAGACATAGAATAATTAGAAATGTTTCTGAGCTCAACTTGAGGTCACTGTTGATGTTGGTGTTATGTGCACAACTTCAGTGTAGTTAACTGAGCCTGCACTTAAGCTAGGTTTTAGACTGATGTACCAGGGTATTTGCTCCTGTGAGCAAGATAAATATTTTTCCCAATTAATTTTTATAGCTACTCAGACCCACCCATCAGAAGGGCTGGATGCAAAGAAAATTTTGAAATATGCTTGATTCCTTTCTAGTTGAATCTGGTTTTGTTTTGATGCTGATCATTCACACTGATACGACAGCCAGCTAACTGAATCAGAGATCCAAGTGTTAATCCTCTGCAACTACAACTCAAGCTTAGCTTCCAGGTGAATGATTTTACCCAGGTAGGGAATGTTGAAGGTGTGCTCCCCTTTCATAAGGAGCAGGCAAAACATGGTCACTGAATGCCTACCCTGTTTTTAAAAGCTTGAAGTGAGATTCATGTTTGGTGGGAAGTAAACTACATAGTTTCTCTGCAAAGTTTTCCAAGCCCTCGATTTGTTATCTTTCTCATTGTGTTTTCCAGTAGCAGGTCATGGGGCATAATTGGCTATTGCTTCCCTTGTGAGCTTCACAGGCAGTTGTGCTGACAGCTCTCAAGTTGCCTCTGGGTCTGTCATAGAGTTAAGCTGCTGATGGGCTTTCTGTGCTGCTTCCCAAGCTGCTGTGGATTTAACTGTGCCTCCTCCTCAGTTGTGATATATGATTGAATTCCCTTATTTAACTGAAGCACAGCAAGGTCTTGTGACTCCTGTACATCTATCACATCACTGGGTACAAGAGAAAAGATACTGCTATACTTAGTGCCATTTAAGACCCAGACTCGATGATCCTTGTGGGTTCCTTCCAACTCAGAATATTCTGTGATCACTTTACTTACAGCATTTTGTAAAAGTAGGAATTTAACAGAAAGAAGCGGCTGGAATTATTAGTGAGCAGGTAATGGCAAGCCTAACTCTTGAATTTTTTTCATTACTAGTATGAGTAGTGAAACACCAGAGCTGAATATGTCCTAAAAGCAAGATAGTAAAATGTTGATTAATGGGAAGAACAAGGGAAAAAAATAAAGAAGAAAATAAACACTGCTGTTGAATTTCATTGTTCAGAGAGTGGTGCATTGAGTTAAATGGAAGGAAAAGAAGTTAAGTGATTTATAAATACAACCATTTTTCTGGCACTAAAAAAATTCTTAAGAGAACTTTATGTGCAAGTCTATAGGAGTCTTGAAAAATCAGAGTTTTGAAATAGCTATTAACATGTTTACAGTCCCATGTTGGTAAAATTTTTATTCATTGGTTTAAAAAAGTTTCCAACTGTATAAAATCTGCAACAAAGTGAATCACCAAATGTAGCCTCTGAGTATTTTTTTTTAAGAGCAGGTACATTTAAAAAATGCCGTGACAAATCAATATAAAACGGTATGCAAAATTACAGGTACAAATAGAATGTTGTTCTTGACTGGTTTTCTTGTATTGAAACGATATTATTTTATGTGAAGTATGCATAATAGAGCATTAGATTTGGAAACTCTGTGTTGAATATTATTTTTGACAGCCTTTTTTAGGGTCACTAAAATTTCAATAATTCAGTACAGAATTGAAGTAGATTCCAGAGAAAAATTTAATATAGTCTGCTTGCCTGCCAGCTTCAACATAGTTTCTGAGTATTGAAATGGTTTGACACATTGAAATATAAAGTGCATTTGTCATATCTATTGGTGAAGTATTTTATGTGATCGCTTCTAAGAAAACTCTAGTCAGGGTAACACTTAATGTTAGTCTTCTATTTTTACCCTTTTTTTTCTCTAAAAAGAAAAAAAAATCATTAGGGCATATAAACTATTATTAGTAATAAAAATGCGTATTTCTATCTGGTAATTTCATATTGAACCTTTACTAATTTCTGTTGTGTACTGGTTTTTTAGGGGTTTTGTATAACACAGATGTTATTTTGCAGTGATGAACAAGTGCTCCATTAAGTGTTCCTCTTTTTCTGTCCTTGCACAAACAGTTCTGAATTTTAATGCAAATAATTTATGACTATCCTGAAGAGAGATTAACTTGTGACCACTGCAACATAAGTTTACAAAAATTATTTTTTTTCTCTTTGTTAAAACATTGGAGTTATTGATTACCTGCTCAAACAAGAGCAAGGAGAATAAAAGACAATGGGAACGTATGCTATCCTATTACAAAAATGTCTTCATGTTAGCACAAGGCTTGATTTAACTTCTGTGGACTTCAGTTCAAGCTCATGGTCCACATGGAGCTGAAGCAAGATGGTTAGGCTAAGCTGGGAATGTAAATGCACAACCCTGAAGAGATGAGCACAACTAGTAAGACAGCAGGAAGCCCATATTAATGACTTGTCCATCTCTTGCAGGGAGGCTTTGGAAGGATGACACTAAGGTGTTTCATTAGTGTTGGTGCCCAAATCCATTGTGCTGTTGCTGCCTGATGCTGACCAGGGACTTAGAGATGAGATAGATTTATGACCTGAAAAGTGTGCAGGAGGTGTGCTCCTATGCTAAAATTCATGTTATCAGACAAATTCTGCTGCCTGTTTAAAGTGTTACCGGGTTTTCCCGTGGAGGACAATTGAGCAAAAAAGTTTCCTTTCTGGGGCTTATGCCCAGGAATAGTCGTGATTGTTAAATACAATTTCTTAAAACCTTTTAGTCAGTCTCCAAGAGGCAAAATTGACGAGGAAAACAATGGAAACATTCTGCACCCTCACATATACTCTGCTGCATGGACAATTTGGTGGCATTATTTGCATTAAGTTTGCCTATTGCTTGCCAGGTGATTGTATTTTTGCCATGATTTCAGTGTTCTTCAGTCATTCCAGTATAATATTCCAACTTAAAGCATTCCAAAGCATTGCTTCCTTATTAGTAATGTATTCTAGCAAAAAATGGTTGTTTTATTTTTTTTCCTGCATATGAGGGCAATTCTTGTGGACCAATAATACATTTTTTGTATAGAAAGGTATTATAAGAATTATCTGACCCAAATACTTTTCCTTATAATATTAAAACAGGAATACTTTTTTTTGGTAGAGTTGAAAAACTACACGCACTTTAATAGGGCAGCTCAGTGCAATTGGACATACACAAAACTTTAAATTAGTTTGAAGATTCAGGTTGCTTGCCCACTTTGTGCAGATGATTTAGAATAAAACATTACAATCAGAAACACACTCATTATTAAACATCTCTGTTGTAATATAGGAAGCATATTGAAGAGTGAGCAATGTATTTTGGAGTGACTGGGACCATGACAGGGAAACTTCAAATGAAACTTGCTGGACCTTTTTGCTGTAGATTTGGAAATAAGTCCAGAAGGCTGAGCTTAATATAACATGTGGCAGGTGGCCTGCATTTGCCTGGAGAATTCCTCTAGGGCAAGACAGCTCAGCAAACACATAAATCCTTTTTTCTCTGTTATCTAGTAGCACACTTAGTTGCCATGGGAATTATATTTATGCAGCAGATCCTCTGCAGTTCAGTTTGTGCCTAAAGTTTAACTGTACAGCTGTTACCGTAAATACTACATGGCAATATTTTCAAAACACAGCACCTTTGAACAAAAAGAACATGTCTTCTATTATTGATTTTGTTATGTTATGAAAATACCATTTTGATTACACTAGGATCATGTTCCCCCGAAAGCTTCATAAGTTGATTTAAAGTGTACTTCCTGTACAGCTCTTCCTAATATTTATTTATTTATTTAGAAAAATAAGATGCTGGATTTATCTGAAGAGTATATTACACCCAGGGAAATTTGGTAACTTGAGGGACAGAACTTCATATGAATAGAAAATGCATATACAGTTTTCTGCTTACTTTAACCTGTGGGTTCCCTTATTAGCTATATGTAATAAAATATTAGCATAGATCATATTTTAGATTTTTTTTTTTGTTTATTTGTAGTTCTGCTTTGCTCACCAGAGACATGTGAAGAGTCTTAAGTTCATTGGCTCTGGTCTGATTATTAGAACCAATTTTGTTTTAATCCTGATTTGAGCAACAAGATGTAAATCACCAAAGTTTTGTGCAAAACCAGCATGAGTTTATGAAAAATAGAATTTGTGCTTTTTTAGGAATGAACTTTTTTATATGTGCTTTTTTAGGATTATCCAACACAGTCTATATCCTGACCCATTCTCTGCAATCTGTAGTTTGCAGAGTATATTAACTAATGGATTGAACATGAATAAAGTTCTGCTGCTGAAATTCAGCAATATCTTGATATTGATTGAAAATTCTTTGCTTTATATAACTGGAATATTTACTCATTCCAAAGAACTGTGGACAAAGTATTCTGAAGTATTGCTTTACATAAATGCAACTGTGATAAAACCACAAAATTAGGGCTTCAAGACAAAATTTTTATGTTAGGTTTTAATGCAGATTTTTTTGGGCACAAATCATACTGATTTAACGTCAAACCATGTTCCTGCAGTAATAGTTATTAAACAAGATTCCTGGTATGTGCACACAACTTCCAGGTATTTGCCTTTTCATTATAAACTGTCTGAATATTCAGAAAATAAATTTCAGGAAGCTTAATAGAATAAATTAAGTGCTTTAAACAGCAGCAGTTTGGACATCATGAGATTGCTGTTCCAGTGGTGTTTTGTGTTTCTTCACTTGTTTGCTCTTAATCCTGATGATGGAGAAAAAATACCTCTACCTGCCCAAATTTCTCTTGAAACTTATTCTATGTTAAGCCAGGCTGAGCGGCAAATGCCTGTAACATAACAGAGCACTTCTATTCCCTCTTCACCAGTAGTCATTTAAAAGTAGATGAGAGGGGAAAAAATGCATATATTTGCTAGCAGTGTTACTCATTGCCTGTGAGAAAAGGAGTTTATTGTCTGACTGACTGATGGACGCTGTGTGGACAAAGCCTGGTCAGGAAATTTTCCTGGGCAGGATTTGAGATCAACTCAGTTTTTATTTCCCCACAGTACTATTGATTGCTGGAAATCTGGTATGAAGGAGTAGGCCTGCAGTGCTAGAGGAGTCGAGCTGCATCTTATATATCATTCTCTTAGTGTTTTACTGGACTTAATGGGTTTAAGAAAATTTTCTCTAAGAGCTTGCTAAGTCGATATGTAAACACACATAGCCAAACCATCTGTAGCAGATAGGAGTCTTACTTTCTGCTGTGACACATGAGATCATGTGGAGTATGAGGATTGGCTCTTGCTTTGATACTGACAGAGAAGTCATCTGTGATCTTGCTCATATCTGAGGTGTTTCTTGGATCTGTATGAAATGGCATTCTTGAATGTTACTCAGGAGCAATGTTTATAGTGGACTGGAGAATGAAAGACAATGAGCATCTAAAATTAAAAGATTCATGCACAGGAAATGTGTTCATTGGTCCTGTCTTTTCACAGCATCAGGACTTCTTTAAAAAGGCCTTTTCATCTTTTTCAGATCATGGGGGTTGACAAAATTTTCTGACTTCAGGGAAAACACGTTTATATGACATAACTTAAGCAAAGAAGATTGAAAGATTGTTTGATTCATACTGCAAGACTACCTGCATGGGGCAAAAATCTGGGGTGCTGGGGTTGCTATTGAGGAACAGATAGTGATAACAGGAGCTCCTGTCTGGTAGCTGAAGCCTGATGTGTTCAACAGAGAAATGTGGCACTTGTGGGGTAATACTCTGAGAAAATGGTGGGCTTGACATCTGTAGATATCTTCAGATTTAGATTAGCTAATTTTCTATAGGATACACATTAACCAGCAGAGTCAGTGGTTTCAATAGAGAAGTTCAGAAGCTATCAGCTGAAACTCAATGATTGATTATGTAAGAGAGCGAAAGCAGATAACATAACAAGTATTTCTTGTTCTAAATTCCATTATCAATGACCCTCTAAGGGATAAACCATATTGTTTTTTCTTGCATGGTTGTAGTTTCTATTAAATGTGATCTGAACACAGAAGAGGGGAAACTTCTTTCTTTATGTGCTGCAGAGGGAGCATACTCAATACCCAGTAATTCCCATACTGAATTCCCATCTCTGAGAAGTGTTTCCATGAAATTTCAGAGCAAAGCAAGAGCTCTATGTATTACTTTCTCTACATGAAAAAGGACCCTTTTTTTCATAAACAACACAGAATTTTTTATCTGATACTTTTGGAAATAATTATACTTCTCAGAGTCCAGAAGTACTTAGGTGTATAATAATGAATACTGTCATTGCCAGACATACAGAGAAAGCTTTTACTCTGCTCCAATAAAAGTAGGATCTTTATTTTTGAAAAGGTACATTTGATGATGGGAGCACTAATAACAGAGTTTCAGAAGATGTTTGTATCAATGAATTATTTTTGTTACTGTAGGTTAAATTACCTCAATATTGATATGAAGTAAAGAAAAAATGATAAAAGACAAATGGTATGCATACATGATGTAGTGACTTTACAGAATTAAGTAACTTAGGCATTTTAAGATATTTTAGACATTCTCAGTATGATCTTGAAAATGTTAAAATAATTTAAAAACCTTTTTCTGGTTTTATTCTATCTGTGCATGAAAAGACAGCAGCATTCAGTAGGTGAAAACATCCTCACCAGAAGTTGAGCATTCACCGGGAATAAACACAATAATGTTATTTCTTACTTTTCTGGGTACAAGTTTCTCTTATAACTTGACATGTGTCATAAAATATCAATTTTTCAAATTTTAGATTTTGATTTTAGTGGTATGTGTTGCTTTTAGAAGAAATGGTGAGACAAAAAGTGAAAAATAATTGAAATATCTCTATCCAGTACTGGAAGAGAGCCTGCACAAAAGATGAAGGACTATTTACAAAAGCATAAAGTGACAGGACAAGGGAGAATGGCTTTAAATATTGCTGTCTCCATTACAAGTTTCTGTACTGGTCTAGATGCCAATTATTGCTTTTTTAGTGCTAGTGGCTGACAAAAACCACCAAATTTTGAAGCATTTTCCCTTTTTATGTGAATGGGTTTGATAATCATGGTGCTTGAAATAAGAAAAACATAAGCAGAAACCTGCAAGTCAACAGCACACATGGGAAGTAGAATATAGAATACAGGTAGATGGGATGAAACTCTGTAAAAACACTGGTGCCAGTCTTCTCCCTCAAAAGCTGTGTACTCTCTCTGTTTATTTATTTTCGTATATATTTCCCCCACCCCACTTTTTTTCTCGCCCTTACTAGAGCTATGTGTCCAACTTAACTGCATGTTTTATAAAAACAAGTTAGTGTCTCTGTGGGGCAATGAGAATGGGAGAAAAATTATCAATTTCTTTTTTTTTTTTTCCTGGGCTCTTGATCACTTTAAGCATTGCTGATAACCTGTTCTTCAGTCAGAAGAGTTGGAAAGATCCCTCAAGGCTTAGATTGTGTGAAAATTCTGAGGCATGTCCTTACTTGACCAGAAGCTGCTGGTTGTTGCTCGAGCTGTGTTGGGGGTTGGTATTTCAAGCGCAGCTGCTCTCTCTTAAGAACTGTTTTTTCCCTTTGTGTTTCATATTTTTACTTCATTGAGTAATCATCCTTCCTTGTTCTCCAGAACCTGAAACTCAATCTTCTAATTTTTTCTCTTCACCAAATTCTTTGAGAAAACCGAGTAGTGTTCTGCCTAGTAGTATTTCGAAGCGCATTTATTCCACTAATTTGTTGCCCAGAGTGGCTGAGAACAATTACTTTTCAACTTTACTTATCACCACTTTGGTGATTGAAAGGAAGACAAATACTTTGAAACCTACTCTTCACACTTTAAATTGTCTTTGAAAGGTACGAGTATACTTTTTATATTAAAAAAAATCAAATATAATACAATTTTTCTCATTGTCTTATCTTGGAAATATCTGATTTTTTTTTATCTTTTAGTAAGGTAAAATGTTACTTTATTAAATTTTCTAATTTTATCTTTCGGTAAGGTAAAATAGAAATGCTGAATGTGTGCACCAGAAAATTTTTGTATGTTTTGCATTTCAAGCTTTTGATTTACTAGTATAATTTTGTGTTTTCCTTGGCCTTGTGTGTCATATCATATGATCTGTCAAATACTCTTTAACTGAAAATTGTACTAATCATCATCACTTTCATTCCTTTTGAATATTTTGAATGGTTATTTTTTATAAAGTTTCTCATACACAGTTGGAAAATTTTTTTGGGGGGCTTTTTTCTTTTTTTTCTTGGTTAGTTTTTTGTTCTTGAAGTCTTGGTTTTTGACAGCACACTCAAGGAGTTTGACTTAGAAGCCAGTTTGGCTTTGAAGATGTGGCATGTAAGACATGAAGCTTGTGCATTATTTGAAGACTGAACACTTTTAAGAATGTGTAAGAAATGTGTAAGAGTCTGCAGGGAACCCCCTGGAACACCAAGGAGTCTAATCCCACAGGTGCACTGTTCCT
Organism: Lichenostomus cassidix; assembly: GCF_008360975.1. NCBI lineage: Eukaryota > Metazoa > Chordata > Aves > Passeriformes > Meliphagidae > Lichenostomus > Lichenostomus cassidix. Next base: position 25,977,546 of record NC_139486.1, on the reverse strand, counting down.
TCCGGTGAAATCGCTGGGAGATTCTGTGCCTACATATGAGACTAACATGCATGAGACTTTCATTAGTTCCATATATTGACAAGAGCTCAGCATGCACATTTTGTAACTATATACTGTGTCATTATATAAATCATATAATGTTTAGAATGTTTCTCGTATTGGTAGCAGTCCTGCCATCAGAGAGCATGCTAAATGACAATGATATATCGGAAACAGAACAAAAAAATACTTCTGCGTGACTTTTATCTGCCTCGTTCCTCTACATTTTTAGTTGTACATAAAATGTCTTGAGGCTGTAGACTTGTATTATTGATGTGTGTAGAAACTTACTGAATCATTTGTGCAGGGGTTGTTTATAATTTATTCTGAAAATGCCAACACTATTATCAACCATTTTTAGAAGAGAACTCGATTTTATCTTTTTATTTCTGTCCATAACATAAGCTTGTTGGAGAAAGGGCAAGGCTTGCTTTTGTTCTGCTTAACTCCTCTGCCAAATCTCACATTTTGATGTGAGGAGAGTGTTTCTAATTAACTATGAAGGAATCTGGGTGGCTTTAAAACTAGCACTTAAAATATCATTCAAGATATTCCCTTCTAAGAGTTTCATCCTGCATATTTATATTTTATTGTTGGTTGCATGGTTGAAGATGCACAACAGGATAGAGTATGGAACAATATGTGGCCTCGTTACCACTTTGTAGATCTCAGTGGAGTTTGAAGTTGCTGAGAGTTGGGCCCCATATCTGTACTGTTTTCTCACTTGTACAGCTGTTGCTAGCTGCTTCCTTTTCATTTGGAAAAATGGAGATTTAGAAATTTACATAATCTGATCTACAGTCTGTACAAACAGAATTTTAGATGCTAATTTTCACTTGTTTGCTAATCAAAGGTTTTGAAAAGGCAATGTTAGTGTATTATTAATAACTTTAAAGTACATCCTGTTTATGAGGTAATAACCTTCTGTCATGGGCTGAATTGACTTTGAGTTTAATTAGCTCAGAATTTGTTTAATACTGAGTTAATCAACCTTACGGTTGCTGTGGAGAAGTTTTGTGTTTGTATTTTTTTTAACTGAACTAAGCTTCAAAAGATACAAACTAGAAAATTATGGATATCCCATAAGAAAATAAATATATGTAATATGTGTATGAAAACTCTCAAACTTATAAAGTCAAAATTCAGTATAAAAATCAAATTTTTAAGATTGTTTGCTTTTTAAAAACTCCTTATTGCTTTCCAGTTTCACAGAATTTTATTGCTCAGCATGAGATCTGAGAAAGGAAAATAAGAGAAAGAAGTGGCAATATATAGATGTATGTATGTGTCTGCATGTCCATAGACATGTAGTGTTTATTTGATTTGAGCTACTATAAACAGTAACTTAATGCATTTATAGTAGTGATGTGTAACAGAAATACTCTTGTCTTATTTGAAAGTGGAGTGGATGTTATACAATGCCAAGAAAGTATAATCTCTCTATTTAATATCTATTTCCATAATAACTAGAACAAGTGGTAGTGATTCAATACATGGAAGCTTGTTACATAAATCTGAACTAATAAAGATAATAATTTAATATAAATTTTACAGATAGAGTAAAATTACTTAAAATTACCTAAAATTACTTTAAAATACCCTAAAATTACTTAAAAGAACAATCTCAAGTATTTAGCAGTTCAAAAAAAAAAGAAAAACAATATTGATGTTTTGTAGATTTTGAAGAGAACAGCTTTCTAGGATAACTGGATCTACTATCACGACTGTCAAATGAGAGAATGCTGCCAAAGTCTACATTAAAAATTAATTTTAGGTGTGCTTTTAAACAACTTTTTATGTTGTTCAAGGCCGACTATTCCAACTTTACATTAGGCAGTTCTCAAGTTTCTACTCTTGTCATCTGGTTGCTTCAGATGAAGTGCCTTATGAAATCAAGAAGAGTATTCTAGACCGGCTTATAAATACTCTAAAGTGCACATGAATTTTTGGCGAGGTTCATAAGCTGCATGAACAGGACACTTGAGGATTGCAAAATTCTTTTTTTTTTTCTCTCTTTTTTTTTTTTTTTTTTTTTTTAATATCACTGAATATGAATTGCTTGAAATTATTTCAGCATGCAGTAAACTTCAGAAGTTCAAGCCCAACCATAGTGGTGAGGAAGCTCCATTTATCTTTTCCTAAAATGTTAATCTGAGAACAGATGCATTCTACAACAGAAAGGTGGAAGGGGAAAATAAGTAGTTTTGCACACCTGTGTGACTAAACCAAGATGAAGATATTTTTAAAAAATCGAGCCTCTATATGTCATTGGTGTTTCAAGATTTTAATAAGTCTAAACTCCGAATTCTTTAGCTCAAGCACAAGTTACAGATATGGTCAAGCTGCTTGGCACAGTCTGAAAACCTGTATGTTATGGAGGTTGGAGCAAATTATTGTAATTGTCTTGGTTTTGAAATGGATGGTGAAATCATCAACTGTATTCCTTTTCCACTGTTTAAAAGCAGGGAAACAAAATTAAATTAAATAAAAAAGTTAAAATAGAAATTAAAAGTATTTATGAGATAGACTAAATCATTTGGGTTTCCTCATTAGTCCTTCCTGGTTTCTTCTGAAATACTTAACTAAACTTTATCTGCATTAAATTCTTGATATTAGTCTGTAGGGGGTCAAAATGTGGCAAGTCCCTCTGAGAGACAAAATGCAAGAAACTAAAATCCTGGGACAAGGGAGAGGGTGAGCATTGAAATTCATTTCTTGTTTCAATTCTCACTGAATTTTTTTAGAATACCTTCCAATGCTGTCAACTCTGTTGTCCTTCTAAGGTTACTGAGGCATTTTCAACTTTCAAACAGTTCACATTGTGTAAATCTGAATAAAACTTATGGGCATATAGACAAATGTTTTGACTAAATGCTCATTTTAAATCCACGTAGCTGAAATGTTTCTCTGCAGGTGTTCATTTCTTGCATGTTATTCAGGATGCAAGAAGTGTCCTAGGCTTTTTGACAGGCGCCATCTCAAACTGGTTGGAAGCTGATGTGTTCATTGTGCAGCGTTTTTATTTGTGGGACTGATTTCACATCTTCCAATACAATTCTGAAATATGTGTTCGCAGCCCAGAAAGCAAGCCATGTCCTGGGCTGCATCAAAAGAAGCATGATTAGCAGGTCAAAGGAGGGGATTCTGCCCCTCTACTCTGATGAAACCCCACATAGGCTACTGTATCTAACTTTTGGGCCCTAAACACAGGAAAGATAAAGACACATTGGAGCAGGTCCAGAGAAGAACCATGAAGATGACTCCAGGGATGGAGCACCACAAGGAAAGAAACCTTATTGCTGCTTTTCAATGCTTAAAATGGGGCTTTTAAGAAAGATGGGATAGGGCAAGGAATAAACTAAAAAAGGGAAGACTCACATTAGAAAAGGAAGAAAGTTTTTTACAGTGAGGGCTGTGAGGCAGCAGAACAAGGTGCCCAGAGAGTTGATGGATGCCCCATCCCTAGAAATATTCAAGGTCAGGCTGAACGGGGCTTTGAGCAACCTGATCTAGTTGAATATGTCACTCATAATAACAGGGAGAACTGGTCTAGATGGCCTTTAAAGGTCCCTTCCAACTCAAACTATTCCATGATTCCGTGAGAGTTGTGTCTGATGTTTTAAAGAGTTCTGTTTTCAGCTTGCTGGAGTTAACACTTCTATGCTGCCTTTGGGCCAGATTAATCATGGGGTTGATATCAAGTTTCATTTTTCTTCTGAGGACATGCTAATTCATTTGTCAGTTAAAGCAGCAAATCTAAACTGTGCTTTTATTGCTGGATCAGTTCCCTGAAAAATATTAAAATATAAGTTATGTTGATTTTTTGGAGTTAAATTCAAGTAAAATGAAGGTTTTTCGTTTTGTGGCTCTAGCTATAAGCTTAATGCCACCTCGGTTTTTGATGTAGCTTTTATGTCTATATATTATTCACAGCACGGGATTACCACTTCAACATCCATATTTCTGTTGGAATCTGAAGTGTCCTTTAAATATCACATTGGGCAGATTATTAAGACTTCCTACTATCATTGGAAAAATGAAACCATACTTTGTCCGTATTTATCCTTGTCTGTTTATGAGAAGCTGGCTCAGGGTTTTATCTCCTCCAAGCTAGACAACTAAAATGCTTTGCTCACTGGCCTGCCAAGTGGTCTCATTACCAAGCTTGAGCAAAACTCTCTTGCCAGAGAAGTATATCTTGCAAAAAAAGACAGCATATCTCCCTAATCCTAGCATCGCTGCATTGGCTACTCAGAAACAAAGGATTGATTGTGAAGTTGACCTGTCAGTCCCTTCATGGTCAAGGTCCTGAATATATCTCTAGATTTAATTTTGAGATATATTGCTTCCAGGCCTCTGTGCTCTTCAATGCCCTCTTAGTGCAAGTTCCAATTACAAAACTAGAAACCTTGTGTGATGGAGGATTTTACCATTATGCCCAAAAGCTAAGGAATAAGCTGCCTTTCTCAGTTTAGGAAGCTCATGCTCTTTGCTTAAATCTCCTCTTCTGAAGACTTACTTGTCTATCTTTTTCCTTTTTTATTGAATAACATTTTATACACTATACCTCAAATCATTTGGGGACTGTAATATATTCTATGCTGCTATGCAGAATTGAGTGGCAATTGTACTTTTAAGCAGAGCTACTCAACTTTTTTTGGTTTGGTTGGAAACAACTTTTAAAAATAAATCATTTTTGTCAAAAGACAAAGCAATTAATAGATTCTTAGATTTAGGAGAAAAAAAAGCAAAGAGGAGTGCCTCAAGATTACTGCACCCTCCAGTATCCAAACTGGTTGCTTATTGGGATTTGGAAAGCTCAGAGCCAAACTTAGCTATCTTCCCTTTACTGAAATGTTTAATTGTCAAGCTGTTGGCTACTCTGGCGTGAGACTTTCTTAGTCATTTCTATGATGAATATGTTGTTCATATAACTAAGATTAATTGATGTTTAGACCTGAAATTAGAGCTGATACATCTTGCTATAGACCATATGCTGGTATATCTGTATTTTACTTCCTTGTTTTGTTACATTGCCAGATAAAACAGAAAATATTCTAGTTTCCATCTCAGCATGGAAGGAACAAAATTTTTAATTGCTTTTTAAAATTGATAGATACTTCCTTTTCATGTGAAGAGACTGATTTACTTTTATTAGCCAATGGTCCTTTGCAAATTGTCTTGTTTTTACATTTAAATTAAACACTAGGAATTAAATTGTTAATATTAAAATATTTTAACTCCTCCAAAGTGGATAAATGTCATTGTCCAAGAAAACAAATTACCTTTGTAACATGCTTATAATAAATGGATAGAAAGGGGATAAGATGATATTTCTTAAGAGACAGAGAAACAGGGACTGTAATATATAATCTAGCAATATGGATGGACAATGATGACAACCTGGATGACACTTTTAGCTGTTTGGATCTCAGAGATCTCCTACAGAAAGAATGGACAAGATTTAGGTACAAGCTGAATGTGACAGCTTGTAAAAAGAGGTGCTGAAGCAGCCATTAAGAGGTGGAGGAAGAGTTAGGATGATGCAGTAATGGAAAAAGTGAGAGGGTGAAAAGGAAGAGAAAGCTATGGAAAAAAATGTGGTCTGTGTTGAGGAGAAAGTAGGGTGTGAAGATAGACTGCTGCCTGTGGAGGGATTAGAAACTCCGGTGAGAAGAGCCATAGTGAATGCATTTGTGGAAGTCAAGTGGAGATTGTCTAGATGGGAGAGAAACTGGAATGGCCATTTTACATCACACATTCCATGCTTTGAGTGTTTGATGCATGGCATAGTAAACAAACTGGGAGTTCAACAGAAATGAGCAGGTCACTGGTCAGTTTGGGTGGGAAAGATGGGAGATGACAGATAGTTCTTCTCCCTCCTCCCTGGGTGCTGCTTGGATTTGTGCTGGGGTAACAACAGCAGTGCCTGCTGGTGTCTGCATGCTAGGCTTTGTAAGTATGAATATTTGGCTCAGTTGTCATCAACAATATTTTTGTTTCAACAGCTTATTAATAGCCTTAGATGTACTTCATAGCAGCAACAGATTCTGTACAGCTGCAGTCACTACCAAAACTAAGAGTTTAAAAGTTTATATAGTGCCCCGGTGAGTGATGAGGAGGTTCATGCAAAGACCCAGACTAAGATATAGCTTCAGGTTTAAGTACACCTAGAGGGAGGCTTTTGCAGTATCTAAAAATTTTTGGCAGCACATATGTGGAGGCTTAAAGGGTTAAATTATTTGCATTAAAATTTTATATAATACTTGAATATTTACATGTATATAGTTTTTTTATATGGAAAAGACATTTTTTCCACTGTGTCAAGAAAGAAAGAAGTAGTATAGGAAGATGGAGAACAAAAAGGAAGGCATTTTCAGTACTTTATCTACTTCTGTTGTTATCTAAACTTGGTTGGCTGTTATTTATGTGGAATTTCCACAGTCATTTTGTTTTATGTGCTAATGTGAAATCAAATTTCATGCTGGATGGTAGAGATTGGTTAAGATTTTTTTCTACAAATTAGTAATTATTTCTAAAATAAATAGCAGTTGTTTTCCTTTTGCTAGAGGAGGCAAGAGAGTAGAGGAGGAAATTAGATACTGTTAAATGAAAATGTATGTTATTCTTCAAAATAACTGAATATATTACCTTCAGAGAATTTAACTGAATGCTAATTTTACTGTAGTGTGTATATAAGCACCATTAGTGGATAAAAATACAACTTAAAAGGTTTTATCGTTATAGTATTTTCCTTTCACCTGAGTTTCTAACAGGTTAATTTCATTTCCTTTATGGATTACCAAGAAAATATTTTAACATAGGAGGTATTAGCAATCTTCTGTCAGGCAAATGAATACAAAGTTCATCCCAATTAAACCAACATGTATATATTGGGATTCGTTTCAATTTATAGATATTTAAGGTGGAATTGAAATGTTAAATTTTTACAGAAAGCTTTGTGCAGTAGTTCTATAAAATGAAGCTGTTTTCAGTTTAGTTTTGCAACATGTGGCCATTGGGGAAATCCAGGTCATATTAAAACTTTCTTTAAGCAAAACAAGATGATGCTGATTCTTTTGTTGTGCAACCATAATGAAAACAAGCACTCTGATATTTTAAAGGAATGGTTGTAGAGAAAGGGGATGATCGTATTGTCAGTTCTGTGGTATGTGACATGTTGGAGAACTGACCTTTTGCAGCTTGTTCACAAGGTTTCATCATCTCTTCTGAAACGATGACTTTTTGTGGTGGATTTCTTTGGCTTTACTGCCCTTACATACATAGTAGTTTATAAACTTCGGTATTTTTACATATCAAAAACTTCAATCCAGAAATTTCCCCACAGATTTTCCACCCCCCTACTCCTCCCCCATTATTTCCTAAGCCATGGAATACATTTTCATGAACAAATTAACCCACAGTTTAGAAGTCAACCAAACAAAACACCAACCTGAACACGTAGCTGATAAAATGCCTTGGATAAAATATTTTCACAACTCTTCACGCCTTTATTTTTTCTTTAACCACATATTTCATGGTTTTCATTCATTGTAGTATCATTGGACAGCAATCAAAAAAATGAGGCCTATCAGAGCTCAAGTGCCTATTTAAACTAAAGGAAAGCAGTTAAGTTTTTAGATGCTAATACTTTGTTCAGATGTTAGCAAATGACTTACACACATGTAGGCAGCAACAAAGAAGAACAGTACATGCTTTTTGGTAATACGTGATCTGGGCAGCAGAAAAAAGAAAGGAAGCTTGGAAAGTGTTCAGTTGTGTTTTTGGCAATATTTTGCTCCACAAGTTGCTGCCAGAGCAAGAACAGTAGCGGACATTGTCTAAAGCAGCTCTGACCATCATCTGAACTCTTGGACCACCCTACGGTTGGATGGATGGTTGCCGGGACGTTTCTTTCAGGGGAAGAGTTTCTTCCCCTGCTGTTGCATTTTGGCTGCCTTGTCCTTATCCAGTATGTTTCTTTTTGAGGTGTTAATCTCTTTGCTTCTCCCACAAATGTCATTGCTCTGTAGGCAGCCACTGAAGTCCTCTCTGTCCTTCAGGATGCAACATCCACTTCACATTTCAGTCTTATTTTTACTTGGCTTACAAAAATGAGTCAGAATATAATTCATAAATCCAGGAAACCCGAACAGTCTTACAGGCACCAAGCACTCAGCAGGAATTAAAACCTTTCTGTTTCCTGATAGTGTAGTCTTTTTAATTTCCTGGTTTATAGAAGCAGAGGAATGAGAAGGAGGACCAGGGAAGCTGAGCGCAGCACAGGACAAAAGTGCTAAAGAGAGAGCAAGACACCTTAAAAGTTGTTAGGAGCAGCTGCTTTTTGAAGGTGATTAGGGAAATAGAAAAAGCTATTGACTAAGGCCAAATGCAGCCTGAAATTCCAGAAATGACCTGCTGTAAAGCCACTCAGCAAGTGAGTGATCTCTGGGTATTTAATGCCGACACGCTCTGGGGTATATGGAGAACAGCCAAGTAGCACGATGGCTGTATGCTAAGAAAATAAGCAAGTTTTTCTGTGTTTTCCCACTGTTTTGTGTGTCACTGGAGTATGGTCATAGCAGTAAAGGATGTGACTATGCACTGCTGAAACTGTAGTTGGATAACTGCTGGCACTCATAGCAACTCACTGTTTCTACGGGTAAAGATGTGAATCAGATGGTTAAAATTATTTAGATTTTTTTCAACAGATCATAAAATGCTTCATGTAATTTTAAAACCTGCTTTCATTGGCTGATGTTACATACTCCTGAGGCCTTTGCCTTCACATCATCACTTCTGGTATGTCAACAATAACTGAGAAGCTGAAAAAAGCTGTTTTATTAAAATCAGCAAAATTTTTCCTTCTTACAGAAAGTAGTAGATAAGTGGTGTTTTTTTCATATCTCTAATCACAACTGCCTGCATCTAAGCCCAGTCCACTGATACTCTATCTGAAAGTTATAAGTTCCAATGTATGGTCTATTTTAAATATAATGTCCAGAATATTTTGTAAGCGATTTTTTTCTTTAGATTAATAGAAAACAATGCTAATTTTTTTAATAGATGAAAGTAATGAAGGCAAAAAGATTTGCTTCATAGGTTCTCGGTAAAATATAGTCATGATTCTTATGTAGGTGTGGTGTGATGTGGACCTTATAGGATACTATGCTTTTTCAGCCAAGGTAGACAGAGTACTTTGGCAGACATAGTTTGTGTGGTGCTGCAGAAGAGTAAGGATTTCATTCTGTCCTATTTGTACCCTGAGTGAATTAAACTTGTGAGAAAGAAGGGGGCACAAACTAGGACTCTCTTCAGCTGAGCTTGGCAGGAAGGTATAGTAGCCTTTGAAACTTTAGGAGGTATTCTTTGATTCCTTCAAACTTCACTTGTGTGATGGTTTAAAAAAAGTTATGTAATATGGTGACTTAAATAAGCTTGTTTGGTTTTAGGCTCTCAATAAATAATACATTCCCAGTCTTGCATTTTCTGTAACAAAGTGAAATGTGAATAGCAATATAAAGTCCCAAACATTTTGATCCCTTTATATTTTTTCTTGCCTTTCTTAGTGCTTACTCCGTGCTCAGAGACTAATACCAAGTGGAATTGAACACCTGCAGCCCTCGCTTCAAGTTTTGCTGTATATTGCAGATGAAGGGAATTGCAGGTGCTCTGTACTTCCCAGAACTTATCCCATGTGCCACTGCAAAGATGGAAGGACTTACTGTTCAAGCAGTCTCAAGCTGATTTTTTGTTGCATGATGTACTTAAGGCTTTGAGTACATGACAAGTTATGCCTATTCTGTGTTTATTCCCCCCCAATGTTCATTTCTCTCATTTATGTTCATTTATGTTCATTTATGTTCATTTACGTTCATTTATGTTCATTTATGTTTATTTCTCTAATTTTCAAGGGTTTTGGCGATGGTTTAAAATTATTTACATAAGAAGATATCATATTGGGATGTTCTGGAACTTCTTTGCAGGGAATGATTATTTGCTAGCTATCAGCTGTATCTTCTTTGTATCACCTGTTATCTCCAATCATCTGACTATTTATTACTCTTTTCCATGATTCTGGGATGTCTAAATGAAAAATTCGCATCTTTTTCAGGATGAGGAAATAGTGTTGTCCATGCAAGTAATTGATTTCGCATTTGAATTTGGTTCCTGGAGAATAGTGATACCAACAGTCCTATTACTTTAAACTTGTTATTAATAACAAACAGCAGAGAGTAAAAAGGACTCTGGTTAATACTTTCTGAATCTGAGTTATATCTTCGGTTATAGAACTTCTTAAACTTTTCCTGGACCTCTTTTCCTCTTAGGTTGACTTAAGCCAGACATTCCTTCTAACCTTTTCAGCTTCAAGGAGAAAATTAGCTAGTTTTGCCATTTAAGAATTCTGGCCTTTCACTGCAACCTTTGCCTCTATATAGGCCTGAAGTATATTATTTCAGCCATATGGTGTAAATGCAGGGCTACCATATGTTAATATAAGAGCAGAAACAGGTCATGTGGATTTTGGGGAATAGTTCAGAATACATGTATTATCATTAAAAAAGGAATTGCATGATCTTGCACATGTTGCTCAACGAACAAGTTCCAACATCTGAAGTGATCTGTGGTTCAAAAATCATCATGTAAGAAATGACAGATAAATTATCTGTTAAGGGAAAGTAGGAAATGGTACAAATATTAAATTTAAAGGGTAATGTAATGAAGTTGAACATCATGAACAAATAAAAAGTCTTGTCTGCAGTTGAGAGTGTGTCGCCCTATGTGGTTGTCACAAGGCAGAAAATACAGAACATATTTTGCAGGCTGTGCTAGCAGGTGCTGGGAGAGGGGGAGAAGGTGGGACAATCCTTTTAGCTCTTCCATTGCTGGGACCAGTGAGACTACCCGTATCACTGTTAAAACAAAAAACACCTCCAGAGCACCTAAATCTCTTTGCAAACAATTAATGAATTTCCAGTGCACTCTTTTCGAGAATTTAACTTGAGGTTTTGATATTGCTGGAAAGTCATCCATCCCATTTGTCTCACAGGGCCTTTTTAATGTGTTTTATATCTTATTAGACCAGAATGTAAATCAGGTTTAGTTGATTTTCACTGAATGTATTTAAATATGTTTGAATTATTTGGATTTTTTGAAATTTCTCCTCATACCACATCATTATGAAAAGCAGTCAGAAAAACATAGACCATATATAGTATGTCTCATTTCAGATAAATACAAATTGGCAATATACAATATAGTCACATACTGCATTTTCTTGGTAGCCTTTTTAAAATCCTCTTAATTATTTACAACAAGATAAATCATTTAACATTTTAAATTTTAATTATTGGCAGAAATCAGCATTTAGTATTCTATGCCAAAGTTTTAAACTCTGCATAAATTCTGAATTTCCTCTAAATGGATTTCAATTAAGCTTCTTACATTTTTAAATTTTATTATTTTTTCTGGGGTATAATTGAAAATATAAAAGACCCATTTAAATCACCACCCCCTTCTCCAAAAAGAGGCAAGATTACGTACTCAGCAGCTGTTAAATTCTTGAAATGCCTTCAGAAGTTTTCAGATATTTGTTTTAATAAATGTTAAGAATTTATTATGATGCATTAATTATGTGCTCTGTAAGTTATTAAATAGTAGCTTCAACATATTAATCTTTCATGTTATTGTTGTCAATGCTATATTTAGGAATGAAGCATTAATTAAAATTCTCCATTAAAGTCTTTTTCTAAAAGAAAACAGTATGTGTACTTATCAAGATACATATTTGATCTATGGGGAAATGATTGCAAGCAAAGTTTTGATATAGCATATGCTGAACTTGAATTAAAAAGATTTTGGTTATGTAGAGTTCAAATTACCTTTGACATATTTTTGCAGGTTAGTTACAAATTCTCGACTAAACATAGAACTCTTCTTTATCATAGAGCCTAACATCAGATTTTAATCATATTTTGTACCCACAGGGTTTTAGGTTTCCAACAGGCCACCTGTCTCAGACATTAAAAAAATCACAGGACAGATGGGAAGGTGAAAGTGGTTGTCCTTGGATAAAGAAATTCTTACACTGCAGGAACAGTCACAGTCAAGGCTGGCCAATATATCACACATATTACCCCTTTCTTCTAGCATTGCTGCATCATGATTGCAAATTTCCCTTTAGTAGTATAAATACAGAATTCATCACTTATCCTTTTTCAATAGCGTGATTCGCAAAACCTGTCTTTTCCATGTGATCTATGAACTACTGAGGGATAACATGACATGCATAGTACTTGAGCAAATATAGTGTGTGTTGTACACATACCAGAGGTCCTATAATTCCTATGTGGTTTATTAATGACACAAGGGTATGACTATTTATTTGTGCAGACCTCTGGCACTGGTTTGATAGGTGTGATGTATTTTAATACGTCAAATTTACCAACCTCAAGAAAACTGGTTATTGGAAAAAAGTGTGAAATGGTGATGCTTGTTCTCATGTATTGTCATTGTTTCCCACAGGGATAGTGGTTTTTGTACATCAGTGGCCAGTGTGATGAGCACCAACTCTCCATATTACATAGGAAACATTCAGCAACATTTTAAAGTGCAAGGGACAAATTCTGACCTCAGCTGTATGCATCCAGTTTTTACTGACCTGGGTATTTAAGAGCCAGCAACTCAATTGGAATGATCAATTTGTGATGTTTGTGATGAATGAGAGAGCAGGCCAACAATAGACTGTCCTGCATTTGGCTTATGTGAAGATGCCATTCTACTTTGAGCTTTTTCTACTCTTCCTTGAGACTAAGAAGAAAAGATGTTAAAGGCAGTATATACTGTTCAACAGCTGTTAAGTGTGCAGAGGTTCAGTAACAAGTATTAAGCCAGTGGTGTTTCACCTGACGTACACAACAGAGGGGTGCTACTAGGTGGCCTGGAGGAAGGTCTGTGCAAATAACCCTATACTGCTGTCCAGCCCATGGCACTGAAGAATCTGGGTTTTCCTGCCTAGAAATTTATCTTTTTTAGATATAATTTTTAAAGTGCAAGAGAATCCAAACACAGGGCAGAAAAAAGGTATCTTAGGAGGAGATTTTAAGTTCACAATGTAGATTGCTTTCTCAGGGTATCCTTGCTGTATGCCTGCTATTAACAGTGCCCACCCCTCTGAAAGGAGTGATGCTGACAAGTCAGTGTGAGCCCTGAGAGCTGGATCCTTAGGCAGGGGAGGAAATTGAAACTGCTATCTCTATTTTTTATGCTTGTTCTAACCAATAAGCCACTGTGAAAATAGAAGAGCATGTGATTCTCTTCTAGATTCTGGTTTCGAATGAAGTCATAACTGCAGTGATATTTTGTTAAAAACCTACCCACGGAGGCATTGAGAGAGGACCTGAGGATGCAGCAGACCAGGGCATGTTATTGGATATAGTTGGCGGATAGGTGCATTATGATTGTGCCCTTACCTTGCTTGGGTGAGAGCGAGGATGTTTCAGTTCATGAACAAAAGAGGAATTGTAGAGGTTGGGTGAGCCTGTGGGAACAGAACAGTCTCTGTTGTTTAGAAACTCTCAAGATTTACAAGGGGTTGAAGAAATGCAGTTCTGATCCTTGGCACCCTCCAAATTTCCAAATTTTTATTCCTCAGTCCAGTGGCGCATATTTTTAATTAATTAATGTTTGCGAAGGTTTTACATGGAAACTCCTCTGTTTATTTTGTTTAAACAAGTATATAGGTAGTTCTACTTGTCCCAGTAATGTTGTATCTTGGTCTAGATCCTCTTTGTAAAGACATGGGTTCTCTTCAAAGTGTTTAGATCTCCACATGAATGTAAGAAATAGGAGTGGAAGGGAGTTGGAGCTGGGTGTAGAAGGGGAAACAATCAAGAAAGGGTATGCACTTCTGAGCACAGACCTTTGGTATCAGATGCAATCATAATCTTTATAATAAACCTGCTTGGCTCTCTCTTCAGATCATGGAGTATGTTTGACCCTGTCTCTACTGATTTCTGGCCCAAATTGCTACTCTCTTGGTAGGCGAAAGACCAATACTGGGTGATGGATGGCAAAGGGCTGGTCCTCCTAATAAATGTGAGAGAGTTTCCTTTATAGTCACTGGGGTGTCAGTTAGTAGGTTTATGGGAAAAATCTGAGTCATTAACAAATATGATTTGTTCATTCTTTAGCTCCTGATATCCCTGAAAGTTTTTTCTCAGCTTTTAAATCTTCTATCAGCAGGGCTCACTGAGAGTTATCCTCTGGTTTGAAATCTTTAAGGTCTATTCTAACAAATAATTTCAGCTCCACAGACTATAATAAATTTGTTTGCTTGTGTATTGCGGTGCATATTTGCATCAAATGTAATCTCTCTCTTTTTCTCCTTCTTTCTAACATCCCCCCACCCTCCTGCTTTGTCCTTAATAAATACGTTTGTATTGAAATAAGGATGTGGAAAGACAAGCATGCCTAATATTGAAGGACAGTATGCTTGTGCCTAATACATTAGAGCAATTGTTCAAGAATAATTCATCTTACGTGAAGATTACCCCTGTAAGGCTGCCAAGGTCACAGGGACTTTATCAGCTGTACAAATGCTTCTTGTGTATTTTAAAGGGATAGCCTTAACATTTCATTAAATTTAGCTGAAGCAATTTTACTTCAGTTTTCACTTATTTCTTAAATTTTGTTTTCTCTGTTCAAATATTTGATACGTTTTTTTCTTTCCTTTTTCCCCCCCCCGCCTCATCTTTTTGTTATTCGTATAAATGTGGTAGAATTACTTCGAGATCAGTTTTGTTTCACTCTAGGGCAGCATCTCCCAAATGTGAGGTGCTGATCCCAGAGGTAGGTTGTGAATGAAACATTGGAAACGCTGCTTTAGAGCGTTTAGTTTTAACATGAGATAAAACTCAATTAGCCTCATACTGAAAGCATGAGGGAACATGTGACCAACTGCTGGAACCCTCCTTTAATTCAGTGTTAAAAGAAGCCACTGTCATACATTTAAAGTAGAGGAACCTTAAGTAAGTGTTAAGATTAAGACAATTCAGAGATATTGCAAGAGTTTCAACCAGCATATGAAATGTTTTGATTATTATGCCCTGCACCTCTTTTAGTGAAGGTAACTTCCCTAATGATAAAAGGCAAGACCTTTGTTTTTTGTAAATCTGGGAAAGCCTATTTAGTTTTCCAGGGGTAAGGTACTTTACACCAGCTGAGAACTGACCTATAAACCTTCTAAATATATTCCCACTTTCTTCCTTTCAAGCTATTTCTTCTCTCTGGAATGCCTAGTACCTGCATTTTTTTGTAACAAGCTTTGCATTTAACATGAATTAAATTAATTTGCACTGTATTAGAAAACAAATCTGCTGTGGACTGCCTGTGGCCCACTGGTCTCCTTGGTCTCTACAGCTAGTTTTAAACTCCTTGATAGTATTAACAGAGGCTTTGCAAACTAATTTAAATATTTTACACCAGTACTTATATGGATAATAAAGCTGTAGTTTTAACAGGGATTTATGTGATTGTGAACTAGGAGTAAGATGGCCTGCAGCATCATATTTAAGAGGGAGAATATCTGCACAAGGCTGTCAGCTAGAATGTTAGTTTGCATTTGGAAGGTGTTTTGGAAACTGGTGCCAAAGAATACGAAACCCTGCATTATTACTACTGTGGGAAAATCTTATGACTGTTTTGTCAGTATAATCCCATCAGTGAAAATTTTGTACATGATATCTGTTAATGAGCTAAAGTACTGATGCCAGTTTTGTAGAGTTTTGTTGCATGTAGTGTGGTCAAAATCTTGATGTGTTCATTCTTTGCAAAACTGAAGTGGAGAATGCACATTCAGTGAACCCCTGACATGGTTATGTAGGCTACTTCAATTATCTTGCATGAGGAAGGAGAGCAGTGAGTTTCTAACATCATCACCAGAAAGGACACAGTCCTCTGAGGTAGATACTGTTGACAAAGACAGACTGGCCCTGTGACACCAGCATGAAATCATGAAAGCGTCTCAACTCATGAACAACTTGCACTTAAAAAATCATGTAGAATTAGTTTGGTTAGAAAACCTCTGCACTGTTCATTTATTATTTAATCTTATTTTACTTTGTACAGACAAGCTATCTGGCCTAGTGTGAGGCTTCACACAGCCAATTACTTCAAGGTGTTTAGTTCATATATTATTTAAAGCATAAATCTTGTACAGGCTGTCCATTGATGACCCTGTGAGGAGCCTATAGTAAATGCCTTTCATCACTGCTGACTGACTCATGTGCGCAGACCTACCTGCTGAGCTAAACAGGCCAGGAGAACCGATGCATTTGTAAGATATTGGATTTAATAGCCTTTTTTTTTACATGCTTAAGTGATGGAAGTCAGTACATATAGTTAAAGCCCAGTGTTAGGATTTAAGAAGTGAGATTTTATAAAGTGTCATGAATTGTATTTGTTTATGCTATTTGAAAACACTGCACAATTCTTTTCTATGCTTTGTACTTTAAAACGTGGTTTTAAAGGCATCACTGGTGTATTTGAATAAGTAAAGTGTTGCCATAGGAAGCTACCTAATGTATTCAATAGAATATTCATACAAATTCTCCTTTTAAGACAGATTCTGTGGTTATGTTTGTTCTCCCCCTTCTTCCTCAAATCATTCCTCTCAGGCTGATTTTTAAGTCTAGTGCAGTGATACCAGCAAGGTGCTCTCTGAATAGCTTGGAAAGAGACTTGCTGAAGGAATGCACCGATTGCATCTGATGGGTTTATGTGCCATTAACAGTGTCTGTCCCACACTGAATGTGCCAGGTATTTAACTGGGGACTGGTACTAATTTCAGAGCTAATACTAAGCCGTTCCACATCAATGCTTACAGCAGGTGGTTTGAATTGACAGTGTAAAGGGAGAAAAAAAAGTGTGAGAAAATTACCATTGTACTATAGAATTTCTCTGATTGAATTGACTGATTATACTGTCAAAAGAGCATTGGGAAACTGGCAGTGCTTATGAGGAGGAAAGAAATGACAGGATTCTTTTAGAAAGAGATTCTCTGACTTTGCACAGTCAAATAGTTCAAAATGATGATAGGATTTTATGTTAAAGGTTTTAATCTAGCACTTAAGAAATCTGCATGTTCTTCAGTTTATGACTTGTCAAGCTAGTATCCTGTGTAAACTGATCCTGCAGTTTTCTCACTCAATGCCCTCCCTCTTTCCATAATAACAGGAGATTCAACATGAATCAACATATGTGATTCAGCACAGCGAATCCCACTTCTGTGCTATCTTTGAATTTAATTTTAAAAAAACAAAACAAAACTCAAACTTAAAAAAACACAAAACCACACCCCAACCTGTCACCTTCCAAAGACAACAGCACTGTCGTATTTGAAGAACAAGTTGTGTAAGACACATGGAGAATGTATATAAAGGTGTACTCAGTGGCTTGTAGTATTGCAACATTGTCAAATACATGAATAAAGAATGTCTTAAGAGAATCATCCTAACTGCATTAATACCTAATTCCACTAACTGTCAAATAATTCTTTTCCCACTCAAGTTCAATGAAACAAGACCAGACACAAATCAGAGAAATAATGTGAATATTTTTTTTAGAAATGTAAATTAGATTGTTCAGTATTGCCCAGTTATCCTGTTAATTTTAAATTGTTAACTATGCCCTGGGATAGCACTGGGATTTTTTTTCTTTAAATTAGTGTTTGATGGGACAAATATTTTCTTTTTTATATAATCCCACTGATTTTACCTGGGGAAATTTGGGATTTACCATCTGCTCCACTAAGGGTTTCTGTACTTCTTTGCTGATAGCACCAGTGACCAGAATTTCCCCTCTACATAGGCTTCAAATTTGGATAATAAAAACAGCTTTAAAAAAGCCTCCAATCTGTCCTTGCATGGGTGGCGTGGAATTTCATGAATGTAAATAAAGTAAATGTTGTCCAATTTTTTCTGACATTACAAAAGAGAGTTGACATAAGCATTTTTCTTCTAGTTTGTAAAAAAATAAAGTTGGTTTGTGGCAAATAAGAACTAAATAGAAACAAATGTTGATTTCTCTATCAGGTACATCTTATAAATCAATCCAGAAATTTATTAACCTTTTGGGTTTTGAAATCATGACAGCTAACCTTATTAGTGAAATTTTGTTCAATCTGTGAAGAGAGGATGTAGTATAGGCTGCCAGAATAGATAGTCTCTCATATTTCTTGTACAAATATGAGTGTGTTTTACCTCATGAGATTTGTGGTTTATAAAATTGGGGTACCACTAGAAAAGAGGCTAAAATGGAAATTGGGAACAGGTGTGTGGAAATGGAGACCAGTTTGCTAATCTTCAGTCATAGGAAAGAATGTTATATGTTATCTAACTTACATATGGTGATATACATCAATATAATTACATTTTTGTGCAATACATAGGAATATTAATTCTTCAAGGAAAGGAAAAGTTTTCTATTTGAAAGTGTATTAGAATATTTAAGTTTTTGATGCACCATTTATCATGTTGAAGGCAGTGGCTAAATTATAGTTACTGTGAAACAGCAGGAAACTACATACCACAGAATTTCTATGGTGACTACAGAGAATTGGTTCTATTGCTTCCAGAGCAACCAACTCTAACTTAGAGTAGCTTTAGGGCTAATACATGGAGCTAAGCAGGTCTACTTGCTTCTGAACTGTACCAGTGCAACGTAAATACAACAGGCAATATATTTTATAATCTGCAGGCTTTATCAGACCATGTCTAGTTTGGCAAATATAGCAGTAGAATCTAAAAAAATGCAATATCTTTGAATTGTTTGCTTGCCAATCATTGTAGAATCGTTTCTTCTCTTTCCATTTGAAAGAAACCAAATCCTTGCATCTTTCCGCTTTTACTTGTTGTAAATGCTGCTATTACAAGGGCAAAAGTATATTGTTTATACTAGATTTATCGAGGAAGCATTTGCTTCAAGTTGGCATTCAGGCTCTTTACCAATTTGAAAGGGAAAAATAGTATAAAAGAATGACTAGCGTTACTGCTGGATCCATAAATTTAACTTCCCTTTGTGTATGGAATGAAGAGATATATCTTGCTATTTCATAGCTGACAGCATGAATGGTGTAGATTGTCATATTTATAATGTAGGTGAAAAAAGTTAATACCATGTAGCATGTAAAACAAAAATAAAATGGCCGGTGCATTGTATACAAGGAAAAGAGGTTGAACTGTTTACTATTCATTGCTCTGAACATATTGCTAGGTGGAGATTAAGGATCAATTCTTCCTTTACTAACTGTCACTCTCCTTACCTAGGATTAGGTTTTGGCATAACTCAACTTGAAGATCTCAATAAGTTTTATTTGGCTGTCAATTTAATTTGATGCGAGCTGATGAAAGTTAAGACCAGTTCTACAAAAGGCAAATCAGTAGCATGTATTAATCTTCATTGAGACATTTACTCACGACCTTGTTCTTTTCCTCAAGAACCTTTTATATGTCATTATTTATCTAACATGCACATTCTGTTCCTGGTCCCACTCTTCTTTAAATTTAAAATTCTTTTTGTATATGTCATGGGTTCTTATTATTCCGGCTCATGGCCTCAGAAGGAGGAGTATTTTATAGAAGGCAAGACTAGAAGGGAAGAATGAATTACGTGTCTCCAGGAGCAGTAAGATCTTACATTTTTTGAGTGAAAAGTAAACACTCTTCATACAAGAGAAAATGAATAACAAACAAATATAAACTTTTTAACGTGGATAATGTGCGTGGTGTAGCTCCATGTGGTAGATGTGCAAAGTAGGTGAAAAATAGAAAGTAGGCATATTTTCCCCATTTTCAGGAAGACAGAAATTAAATCATGATCCATGGAGAATGCTTAAAACATATTGAAACCATTGTCTTAAATTGTATTCAAAAAACATTTGCCGACTGCAAAATCCTAAAAAGCTCTGCTGTGTTTTTTTGACCTATCTCTAAAAATGAGTTAAAAATTGTCCTTGGAGCAATTTGAAAATGACATTCAGAACATAGTTTACTTTGGAAAGGTTGGAAAATTTGTTTTTCAGTATTTTGGGAGTTCTGTAGCCCTCTGGTGGAATGTAAGTAGAATCTACAAGTAAAATATTTGATAACCTGTTATTACTCAATCATGTTTTACCAGCTTGCTGCGTAATATGTTGTTTCCCTAGCTGTTTATACAGAAGTGGTATAATCGATCGTAAATCCTAAGTATCCAAGAATTGCGTGAAAAGCCAGTAACTTCCTTTCTGTTCAAGTTTGGCAACTTGTAACAGTGCAGGATGCAGGAGGTAAAAAGTCTTAAATAACTTGACTGGTTGGGCAGAGGCTGCTTGATGAGAAGGGCAGCAAGCATTGTCCATGTCTTGACCAGAAATGTTCAGCTTTTCTGAACTGAGATGCTTGGGCTGTTTCCCTGAAAAGTTGGTTCTATGAAGAGTGAATGTTCTATTTGGTCTGGAACTGCTTTGTTCTCACAAGGAATTTATCTTGCTGAGAGAGTGAATGAAAAGCAACATGTCTTCCAGAAGAAAATATGGAAATTGAAGAGGAATAAATAGTGACATAGAAGTGTGGAATTATGCAATTTTAATAAGAGGAAGTGGAAACCAGTTTTCTTTAGTGTAGCAGAGGTAAAAGAAGAATAGCAAAGCACCAGCAGGCCTTTTTGGCATGGAGGTAGGGAGAAAGCAATAGCAGTAGTCCTACCAGAAGTGGTGAGGCATTCTCAACTTTTCAGGTGGCATAACCTCATTGCAATTGATTTTTAGTGAAGACACTGGGGCATGAATCCAACTGATGTACATGGAAGCGGTCATCTCAGAGTGAATAGAAAGGCAAGAGAAAATAAAATCATAATAGGAAAGAATAAAATTTGGAGGTTTGGGAATGGGAAGATCTGCTGAATAGCTGTAAGAGAAGGAAAAGCAGACAAAGTAGTTGATTTTGGTGGGAAGAAACATTTGATTCCTCTGGGGGTGGGCCGTGAGCTCTGTTTTTACAAGAGCTGTGTTTGGAAAGGAGAAAAACATGAGTGCTTTCTGGGGAAGCAGATTGCAAAGGTGGGACATGAAAAGTATCCTGCTCTTGCTGTATGGCCCAGCTGGTAGAATAAAAGGCCAGACTAATAGCTTGTGAATCTGAATTTTGTAAGAACTGGCAGTAAGACACAGAATCACAGAATCAGCTAGGTTAAAAAAGACCTTTGACATCATTGAGTCCACCCTATGACCTAATACCACCTTGTCAATTAGACCATGGCATTGAGTGCCACATCCAGTCTTTTCTTGAGCACCTCCAGGGATGATGACTCTATCATCACCTCCCCAGGCAGCCCATTCCAATGCCAAATCCCCTTTTCTGTGAAGACCTTCTTCCTCATGTCCAACCTAAACCTTCGCCTGATGCAGCTTAAGACTATGTTCTCTTGTCCTGTTGCCAGTTCCCTGGGAGAAGAGACCGACCCTCAAGTGGCTACACCCTCTTTTCAGATATTTATAGAGAGTGATAAGGTCTGCCCTGAGCCTCCTCTTCTCCAGGCTAAACAATCCCAGCTCACAGAATCTCAAATTCTACAGCATGGGAGTTTGCAGTGGCCAGGAAATCAAAGAAATGGCAATTCTAAGTAGTCCAACCTTGATCTCATAATTTTTATTTTTTTTTTTTTTGTAAAACAGTAGAAACGAATTCTGTGCTGTGGCAGGAAGAGAGGCAAACTGTATCTTCAAACTGGAAAGATGCTAGACCAGCAGTACCGCATAGGGTTTTCCGTATTCTCCATTCCTCTACTGCTGACTCAGTTTCTACAAGAGCCTAACATGTTTCTTGAAGAATATATTTACTCAAAAGAGTTTCAGAGCCTCATAAAGACCTTGAAATAGTTCTCAGGATTTCTGTTTGGATATTAGCTGTGTGGCGTAGTCATTCTCTACGACTTCAATTTTTGTTTAGTTAAGATAAACCAGTCAGAACTGGGAGGACAGTGAAGTTGCAAATAAAACAGGACCATTTAAATGGAAGCTTATCCTGATACTGTCATGTGGCAAGACTGCTATTAAGTTAGCTTTGGAAATTCTCCTTTCTGATTTATGAAGTTATGTGCAAAATGTATGCTTGTTGAATTATCAGGTGCTGGAGATGTTGCTGAGATGCCCTGCTGTGTTTGTTAGACTGAAATGCACACAGCTGATCTGCTCAAAAGGGTAGTAGTTACTCTCTAGCCTCTCCAAATCACTAGCAGTCTCATCTCTTGCAGGACATTCTTTTGCCTTTATTTATTTCAGCACAAAAGAAGTTCTAAGATCTGACAGAAGAACTTCATATCTTAAAACCTTGCACACATTTCTTTCCCTTCTGCAGAATTTCAAGACTAAATCCTTTGTTAGCTTTTTGAGAAAGAAATTTAATTGCTCCCAAGCCAGGATGCTTTGTGCCAGGTTTCAGCCTGTAGCCACTTCTTACTGCCAAGTTCTGAACCCCTGAAAATAAGGGTTTATAGAACTGCTGACACAACCTTAACTATAATAATGTGAATGACACCACCATAACACTAATGATAAATGGCACACATTTTAAAACATTTAAAATGATCATAGCCTTAAAGTCAAACACATCTGGGATATATTAATGGTATATGAACTGCCCTATGTGGATCTGAATTATGAACAGCACCGAGATGGAAAGAGATAAATTGCATAATAAATCACTTTACTTATTGTATTGTTTACTTAAAAAAACCCAAATATACTTTCTGTTTATGCAGCATGTCAGATGTTTGAAAAAAGATGAATAGTTCTAAATTCATATTTATTCCAAAGAATGAATATTTAGCACTCTGTTGTGTCACACTGACTTCAGAGAAATAATTACAGGATATGGTTTTACCAACAATGATGCTCAGAGGCCATTGAGTTTGTATATATTTAGTGTAGTTTTATCCTCTGATCAGTTTGTTCTTTTTCATTTCATGAATTTATGGAAGTCAGGTGTTTTTCAACCCTCATTTTTAATTTGGCAGAGATGGCATATGCATCGTTTCTGATGGTGCTAAGTGGATAATAGAAGAAAATGTTTCATGGTGTTTCATCATTTACGGTATTACAGCACCCTAATTCTGAAAACTGGTGTAATAGTTCTAGATTTTATCTCTTCCAAATGTCACTTTGCCAAACTGATTAAGCACAAGGGATTCCAAGAGCTTTCCCTTTCTTATTTATAAGAACATCGGTTCTGTGCAAGTAAGTCAGATGGACTTATTTTTAAAATGTTTCACTCAGTACTGAAGTAATAATAATTTATGGGCAAAATTCTGATGTGTTTCTGAAATAGGAACATTTTTCAAGGGGTCTGTCTATGGGTCAATAGCCCCACAGTCAGCTTAGACCCATCATGATAAAGTCACAAATGTCTATCCCATCCTGTTCCACAGTGGCGCTCTGCTTCTTATCTTTGTCCTTCTCTTTTTTCTCTTCTCCCTTCCAGGTTTTGTTTTGTTGTTTGTTTTTTTTTTTGGGGGGTGGGGGGGGGGGTCCACCTACTCTATCTTTCCCCATGCCTGGGCCTTCAGGAGTGTTCTCATTTCTTTGCTGCAAGTGTTGAGGAGCCCAGAACTGAAGCTTTCCTTATCTAGGGAACATTTAAAGGTGACATGCAACATGAAATCTTTCAGTCGTCATTTTTGGACAACTAGTGTAATTGTATGCAGGGACAAGTAACATTGTAGAGAGTAAATATTGAGCACTGAGCAGTATTGAATACATTCAAGACAGTAATTGAGATTTTTTTCCTCTTAAAAGCAGGAACTTTACTTTTTGTACTTGTTTTTTGTCTAATTCTCGCTTTCCTTTTGTCCACAGCCCAGGCACTTTTTGCTCTTTCACTTCTTGAGATGTTTCTTTCAAAACTGATGCTTTTTCCTCTGGTCTTTTTTGTCCTATTTTTGTTTTCAATTGGTTGGCAACATTTAGTCCTACCCCTGCTGACAGCTCAGCTCTGGAAATTTTGTTTCCAGCATATAATTTATTAAATCTGCTCTATTGATGAGCTAAGCAGGCTCCTCCCCTTCGCTTCCTGCTGTCTTTAGAAAACAATTCATTTCCAAGGGACAAAGATATTCCCAGTCACTATTTTTCATATAGTCTTAGAACAATAACAGAATAATAAGATGCGTAAGAAGAATCAAAACTAATACATATCATAATACCATGAGTTTAAAATGTGCTATTCTCTAACAGTATTTTTTTTCCTTACTTTTTTTTTCTTTTAAGGATATTTTTTGAAAAAGGTCATAGAGCAAGTTTTCTCTTTTTCTGTACTTACTATTCTGTAAAGTGTAAGGAAAAGTATTCTCCTTTTGCCAAAGTAAAATCTGGAGGTATTATTTTTATTTTCAAATGAAATGTAAGTGGAGGAAACTTTTGCTTTAGCACAGAAAAGGCACAAATGAGAGTTGCACAGAAAGATGATAACAGAATAATCCCACAGTTCTAAAAACATGTAGGTTTTAATGTAACTTATAAATCTTAGACATTCAAATGCATATTATTCTAAACATAAATAGTAATCATTGTTTCTTTATGGATTATCACACAGCAAATTAAAGAAGAAAAGTGATTTTAGAGTCGTCAGAAAAGCAAAAATATTATGAAAAATTTTTTTGAAAGGTATTTTTATAATTACTGATTAGATGTTTATATCTAAAGGCCAGGTTCTGTGAAATGCAGTTTGTCAAAAATAAAAAAATAGCCCTACTTAATCACACATTGTGACTTCAAAGAGCTAAATCCTTAATATCCAAGATTTCAAATGAATGTAGCAGGTTCAGCAGTTTTGAAAGATGGAATGTCTCCCAAGATATTCTTTAAATTAGAAATGGAAGAAAGGTTGTTTTTTTGGTTTTTTTAGTGTTGTTAGCAGTTGTGTATAATCTGGAAGTTATTTTTGATTTTACCTCTTGAAACATTTGTGGTTTAGATTGATTTTATATATAGACATTGTCAAATCTCATTGTAATCATTTGGAGAGATTAATTTGGAGATTGTTCATGGCACTTTAGGATCCTATGTTTCTCTTCTCCTTAGGGAATTCTTACCTGATTATTCTTTCCTTAATCTCTTTCAAAAATACCAAAATAGGAGTTTGTGTGTCTTGAAGAGATCTGCAAACATATTCACACCCTGGATTATGCTGGTTGTAATACTTAAAGGCACTGAAATAGTGAGCTGCTGCTCCAGGTTCTCTATCATTTCCTCCACATTCTATACAGATGATTGTACACTGACAACCCATTAAGCGTCTGAAATGTAATGCTCCTGCACAGAATCCCAGTGAGTCTCAGAGTACATTTATTCATTAAGAGCTGTATATCAAAGCCAGCAGAACACTGATGTGATTCACAATACCCCTTAAGATGGTGTCATCTATTTTATTAAACCATTCACTGTATTTTTGTATAAAACGGAAGTTAATTTGGGCTGGGGTCCAGAAAAGCACTTTAGCCATGTACATAATGTTGAACATAAATAGTTTCACTGACCTTCGTGACACTATTCATTAGTTTATAATTATTTATATATTTATTTTTATATTTAAACATCCTGTGGAATCAAGCCCACAGGCAAACCATCCACTCAAGGGAGCGAGAATGGAGGGTAGAAACCCACAAATTTAATTACTTTTTCTTTATGATTTTACTTATAACCCAACATTATTTTTGACATTTATTATAGTAAATGGAAAGGAGCTACTGCTTGGTACTTACCAATGTGTTATAAAAGACCCAATTCTCTTTTTTAATTTAAGACACATTAATATAGATCTAATCTAAACAGTGTTCTATGACTAAGAACTTTTACTTTCTGGAACTCTTAATACCTTTCAGCAGAACTTCTTTTTCTAGGTAAACAGTAAATAAAGCATAGTGATTGATTGTTTCCTAAAGTTTTCAGGTGCACAAACCGTAGCATTCAAAAGGTTAGTCCACCAGATTTATTTTGAGATGAATTTGCAAAGACCCTGATGATTATTTGCAAAAACTATGGTTGTAGTTTTGGGATGGAGGGGGCAGGATAGGTGCACATAAGTGCCACTGAGTTGTGTGGGTTCATGGAACCTATGTGCACATGTTGTTTGTGTAGTGTTTTTTCCATAGGCAGCTGGTAGAGATCATGTCCTCTCAACCCCATTGTGGACTTGAATCAAAGACTACAGAGATAAGTGGAAAAACCGTTGACTGTAGTCTTTGAATTCTTGGCATAAATCATTCAAGCACTGAATGATATAAATACATTTTGACACCTAAAGATTCTATAATCTGAGCATCTGGTAGTGATAGAAATGGCTGTGGGCAGGTGGTGTCACCATCACTTTCTCCATTTGAGTTGCTTTATAATTCACTCGTGTATGCTGTGTGCATTGTCATTTCTCGAATGACATGCAGCAAGCAAGGATCAAAACTGGTCCCTAAGACTTCTCTGCAAAACTAAATAATCCAGAGTGGTTTATTTTTTTTTAATTGAAGGCAAAGGATCCCGTTACATATGTGTATGTGTAGGAAAGTGTGTGCATGTGTATGTATATATGTATGTGCATGTGCATAAGAAAACACAGGCATGTGTGCATATTTTGCCAGTAAATGGTAGCCTAAAGAAAAGAATCTATTTCCTAGCCACTTGTCACAGGTGACTTGTACTCTGCTGTTACACGTGTGACTGTAGCATCCACAGGCAAAGCCAGCCTAGCTTCAACCAAAAGCAGTCAGGCTGTAGCAACATGGATTTCAGTGCATGCTAAGTGCCCAAATATGCAAATAGCCTGCTGGCTGCCTCTCTGCAGCGCACCTGGGGACCAGTAATACAGAGCTTTACCATCATTCATACCACATCTAGCTTTGGTCTGCCTGCACTCACACATTCACACCTCTGTGTGCTGCAGAGACAAAGCCCTGGTGGATTATTTGGAAGGCAGTGTCTTGTTACAATTCTCTGTAAATGTGAAAATGGTCTTTTTCTAACACTTTTCTAAAGGGAAGAAACTGCGTAAGACTGTATTGAGAAGTCTAATGTAATTTCTGTTCAGCTTCTAATGTGGAGTAAAGCACAGGAACCACGTGGATTAATTGAATATGGGTCAAAGAACTGTAACCAAGGAGTCTACCTGTGCTCCTGCTTCTGTCATTTCTGATGCCTGAAAAGCTGTTGCCTCCACATGTTCTGCTTCAGGTGCCAATGCATGCTCCAGGGAAAAGGACAAACTTTGCATCTATGCATATCAAGACGAGAATAATCAATCAGTTTTTCTTCCACCCAAACAAAAAAATCTTTGGAACATTGAAGTTTCAGCTCTTTTGCAAATGAATTATTTTGCTTTAACTATTTTCTGAGGAGCCTTGTTTTACAAAATAATAGCAAAGAATCAAAAGTAGAATAAGATATTTTTCAGGCCTATGAAAATGGAAATAGGATGTGGTATAATTCAATAGAATTAGATTTTCTGTTTAGTTAGAATCCAGTTCACTGAAATAATTCAGAATCAAGGAGGTGCCTTCTCAGTTAAAGGGGAGAAAAACAAGCCCAGTTGTGTTAAAAATTTGAATTAGTCAAGAATTCGAACATGTAATTCTTTATAGCAATGGTGAAATGTACCCTCTAGTTCCAAATGTTTAAACTTCAGCAGTTCTCATGCAGATTAGGTAATTGTTTGCCTAAATGCCAGCTGTGAATTCAACTGCTGGTTAACTAGCCAAAAATGCGGATTTGCAGGTGAATAGAAATACTTACACATTTTAGTAATGGCAGCTACTGCATAGAATTGAGATTTTAACTTGACTTGATTTTACCTTTTAATGTTTTTTAAAAAGTCACACTGCTAAGTATTTTGCACCCTTTTTTTCCCTCTATTTTCATATTTCATCAAGCAATGGTTGCAAATGCATGCTTTGGAGATCTGTAGAAGTGAATGGGTTTAGAAATTCACTTCATATTTTTTAGATGATAAAATTTTACATATGGATAGCTTATAATACTCTAAATTAGTGTTTGATATTTCTCTATGACCATTGTTACTGATTTTGTGATCACTTTACTAAATTATACTTTCTTATTTGAAGGAAAAAGTTATTACTTTGAAATGAAACAAGAGGAATGAAGTTGTGTCAGACATTTGGCTGAACGCACTTTAACCAGCCAAAATTTGCCGGTGTATCTGCTGCTGGAATAAGTGTATGTGCTAGAAGTGTGGAAAAAAATCCAAACAAACCAGTCACAGCCCTTGCTAGTACCTCTATGGCAGCAAAACTGGAAAGAAAACGGAAGTGTGCCAGAACAAAGCTCTAGTAGCTTATTCCATTTTGGGAACAAATGTAATTTTTACCAGTGTAGTCTAAGTTACACTTACCCAGGGTATCGGGGAAAAGGGTGGGAAAGTACCCTATTAAAGACCTAATTATAAAATAATTTAAACTCTCTAAATATATCCACCCCTAGGTTCTCATGTGGTAGTTTTGGTAGTGTGTGGGGAGGGCTTGTTTTGTTTTTTTGCAAAGTACTGATTTGGGGATGTCTATAAAATAAATTGAAGAATACCTGTTATATGTGATCAGAGTGACCATGTTAGAATTCAACTTGGACTGAATACCTGAATACAGAAACTTTCTTTTTTCCTTTTTTTTTTTTTTTTTAAGCCTATTCTTATTTTTTCATTCAAGTAGTGAGAAACTGAGCTGTAAAAAAGACTGCAAATTGTTTCAATTTTTCATATGGTCTCTAGTCTTTCATATGTTTTGTGCATCTTTTCCCAGTTCGCATTATCTCCAGTTAAATAACATTTTCAGTACAATGTATTTTGAATATTCTGTATGTTCTCAGTTTTGCAAGAAAGAAGCTTATACATTGTGACACATAAAACAAAAGCAGAAAAGACACAAGAATGCAGCTGTTTATTACTAGCTGATGAAGAATTAAATAACTTTTTTGGACCATCTGCAAAGCTTACTCATATGGCCTCTGCTTTTTACTGTCGTAAAATGTAGCTTTTGAATTAGTGGCGAATTGGAGCTCTGAAATTATCACTACTAATCATGTATTGTGAAAGAATGGAAAATATACTATTCACAGAATCACTAACTATTGCTTGATTTTATAGTTACTGTATTTGTTTTCTATGAGAGTGGCATATTCTAACATGTCTTATCTCTTGCCTTATCTCTTACTTTAAAGTGCTAGTAATGAGGGAAGGGTATGCCCCTAATCCAAGGTTAGGAGGTGAGAAGGATTAATCTAAATGGGGTCACAAGATTTTCACCTTTCCCTTCACTATGGACTTATAGCAGACAGCCCTTCACAGGGTAAGGGAGAATCATGAGAATCCCAGAGCCTTTGGAAGCAGCAGCAAGGTGGAGCAGGGATGCATATTGGCTTTTTTACCTGAACGCTCCTGCTCTCAAGCTGAGAAAAAAATTGTGGGGAGCCATGGTTAAATTTTGCCTCTGTGTGGGATTGCAGAACAATCATATGCTTTGGTTTGGAAAGGGCATTCAAAGATCATCTAATCCAACCCCCTAGTTAACAGTAAAGGGGCAAAAGCATTTCTCTGATTATGCAGCAGCCCACCTGCAAAGGTCAGTTCAGTATCTCAGGTTTGTGGGGGAATAAACTCCTCTGTCAAACCCCTAGGGGAGGAAGGCAAGGCCAAGGGGGATTTCTCTATTGGTGCTTTCCCAGTTCGATATTTCTGAGAATGCACCTCATCCTATCACCCAGGTCTTTAAAGAAGATCTTATTTGCTATTGGCTCCAATATTAATCTTTGAAAGACACAAGTAGTAAATTAGTTGCCAATTGAACTTTCTACCACTGCTCACAACATTTTGAGTCTGATGGTTCATACAGCTTTCCACCCACCTTATTGTGCATTTTCAAGTATATATCTCACTAGTTTGGCTAGAAGGACCTATTGAAATGCTGTTGATGTTTGTAAAGTGAAGGTAAACAACATCATTTACCTGCCTGTACCCATCTTAAACAATCTTCTCATAAGAGGCAGCAGAGTTGGTTATGCATTACTTGGCCTTGCTAATTCATGCTTACTACTCCCTGTCACATCTACTCTTTCATGTACTTGAAAGTGGCTTTGGGAAGGATTTAATCCATGACCTTATCAATGAATAACAGGGTTGTGATTATGAAGCTTCCTCCAACTCTCTAAAGCAAGATTTGTCTACTTCCTTTTCTTGGTCTGCTGCTCTGCAGACGATGCCTTACATGACATCATGCATGTTGCTTTGTCCTCTGATCTGTATCTATAAGCTCTCAGATGACTTGGGTCCATTGACCCCGTTTCTCCCTCTTCCCTCTGAGCTTCTCTCTGTGCTGTCCAGGAGCATGAAGAGCTGGAGTGTACCAGGCTGCTCAAGGCAACCATCAAATGGAGCAGAGACATGGAGGGCAAAAATGGGAGATATTGCCTTGTTGAGACAGGGAGGCACATCTTTCCTGAGATTTCTGAGCTTATTTCCCCTCCCAACTGACCTTTATCTCCACCCCTTGCTGCCAAAGATAGTCAAGTCCTTTTTGTGAGATTTCTCTCCATTCACCCTGTTTGAAAGTTTTAGAGTCACAAGACCAGATATCCCACCTCATTTTCCAAAGTCCAGGGGGAAAATTGAGAACAGAAAAGCAGGATATATCCACAAACCCACCCCGATATATGTAACTCAAAGTTTATGGGAACCCAAAATACGAGAGCGCAGAGCCAAATCTATGTATATGATGTGTAGCACCCTGCAGAAAATGTAAATGCTGTCTATGAACACAATATCTCTGGGAGCAATGCAACTTCCCGCCCAGACTGAAGACTGGAGGTAACATCAGAGCCCACAAAAGAGAAGGAGGTGGGATCTGTCCCAAGGAGCTGAAATCAGCTAAGAGAGTTAGCAAGTGCTCTTGGAAAAGCACTCTGACTGCAACTGGCTACTCTGAAAATGAACATTTGTAATGAAGAGTATGTCTTGCACAGATGCGTTCATTTTGAGGGAAAGGGAGTAAAAGACACCAAAAGGAGGATAGTGAAAAATATTCCTTGTCTGCTGATAGTGAAGAATATTCCTTGTCTGCTGAGTGAACTTGTGTCTCCTGAGTGTTGGAGTACTCGATGATCCATAGGAAGGGATTCTCTTATTATGTGTGAGGGCTGATAAACATATAGAAGAGACACTTGCCAACACCTTGATACATAATTCTGGCAGAGGGAGGGGATCTGCATGTGTAGGTAGAGAACTAAATAATAGAGGTTAATTACATCTTTCTTTCCTCAAGTCCAAAGAGCTGTGGCTTTTTCTGCTTTTATTTTTCATATCTGGGCTAGGTGGTTAAAATAAGATGTTTTACTTTTTTTGTATGCAAAAGACATCATTTGCCCTCCCCCACCATCCTCTGCCCCAGGGAAAAAAAAAGAAAAAAAGATGGTACAAAGGCTGACATTGTTCTCTGGTAAACCACTGTTAATCAGATGTAATTATGTAATTCAAGATAGGAAAAGAAAATTTCTGATTTCAGTAAGAGTTTGAGGAGAGATGGGAGAGGGTGAGGAACAATTCATTTGTATATTTTCTTGTGAACTAAGCTTTTGAAATAATCTTGGTTGTAGAGCTCCCTGCTTTGGGGGGGAAATTGCTGTGTATTTCTGAATGTGCTTCACTCAGAGGTGTGCACATTTAGAAGAAATTGAGTACTGCAGGGAACCAGATGTTGTGACAATCCCCAGCTGGGTTTTTGGCATCTAATGGCTATAGTCACCTGGTATGAGCAGAGCAGAACATGCCACGAGACAAGCTCTGCACAGGGGAGTTGATGTTGAACTTTCATCATTTGTGCTTAAGTTTTACCTAAGATGCATAGAGATGTATTCTAACATAACTCTGCTAGGACCCAGAATAGCATGTGTGAAATTAGTGGTCACTAAATTCTGAAGTATAGGAAAGCATAACTGTACCTGCTATTATAAAATAGTTAGATACACTGGCTATTACATATTGTTAAATATTAAAATAAAAAGTGTACTTGGATACATGGATTAAAATAATTATTAATTTCAGCCTCCACAATTGTCCTAGTAGGTTACAGTGTCACAAAATGGATAAAAAGGTGGCTTTATTGTGAGGACTTCTGATGGTTTAAGGATATGTAAACAGTTCACAAGACCAGGCATATCCCAGTTGGCTACACGTGTGAATAGCCTCATATGAAAATCTTATTTCAGTTAACATCTAGCTGTTTTTAAACTGGATTTGGTATTATTTAAACTTTAGTTTAATTCAAAGACTTTGCTGTGTATTTTAAGAAGCAAAAGCAAAGGTTTTGAGCTAGAAAAGGTAGACTATCATGGTATGAAAAAAGCTTTTAGAGCAACAAACTGTTTTTGAACCTGGAAAACAGAATAAATTAATGAGTTATGCTGTATTTTTTACAAACCCCTGTGAAGAGAAAGAAATCAAGCAAACAGAGGCTCTGAGGAACCTGGCATAGATCTGTTGTAAGATCCCATTAGAATGCAGTTCAGGAAGCTGGCTGACGTATTTGCCGTGGTTATCACTGGCACGCTGCGTATTATTTATTTCTATCAGCTACTGAATAGAGATATAGAAACATATGCTGTCAATTATATTGAAATCTATTTTCTTCTGTGTCTGTGGTTTCATTATATGGTTGAGTTCCACCAAAGCCCAAAACAAACCACTGCCCCCACACAGCCTTAGGTTGCTGATGATGCCAAGAGAGAATTTAAGATATTGACTGGCTGTGTTTATTAATGTTTAGCACTTTTCATACTTCTAAGTAAGCATTTCTAGAGGAATGGCCACATTCCAAGTGGGCAGTTTCATTCTGGCAACCCTTATTGTTCTGACAGCTTCAGCTGACTATGTAGTCTTGCTCCTATCATCGCCTTTCCTTCATGAATATGGTAAGCTGGTAGTACTTAGAAAAGGGTTCTCAGTCATTCTGTGCCACCCCGCTTATATGGGCACTTATACATCCATGTGGTAAACTGGATTAAGGAACCTTTAAATTAATCCAGTAAAAATCTCTTAGTAATTTTAACCTTATCTATTCCCAGGGTAGGTGATGGTACAGAGTGGGAATACAGTATCCCCGTTGAGAGGAAACTGATTTCTTTCAGCTGTAATGCTAGTCTGTGCTAGTTTAATGTGTTTGTGTAGCTAGGATATTGTTATTTACTCCTGTACACAGCTCCCAGATATAACATATTTTTGGCAGTATATGAAATAATACCTGTGTTAACTGGTGTCCAGCTGTTTCAGGTGAAGGGCTAAACATGTTTAGAGAAGTCAAGGGGGTGCAGTCTATTCTTTGAAACAGGTTGCTACATCTGTTAAATTTGCTTTTGTTCTTATTCAGGGGAAAAAAAAATTGTATTCACACCCCCTGAGTGCTGTATGGAGAGTTCACCAGATAATATAAGTAGAGCTAGCTTCTACACCTCATCCCTAATGCATGTGTTTCTGTGTGTCCTGGATTCTGAGACTGATGGGAGTTCACTATGAACTAGCAGCTCCCAGTGGTCCTTTAGTGATGTGGATACCAAGGCTAACCCCTCACCTATTTTTCAGTCTCCAACAGGAAAGCTAAATACACTTTCTTTTCTCAGATTTTCCTTCTTTTTTTTTTTCTTTTTATTTTTCCCCTTCTCTTCTCTTTGGCTATTTTAACTCTGTTGGGGGAAAGACAGCATCGTTAAGGAAGTGCTCCCTAAGACAAGGTCAGCTTGGATTTCCTTAGATTTAGTAAGAGACAAACTGAACAGCAACTGTTTTCTGTGTCATGATATGGTACGATGTGCTGTGATATGGGGCCAGTTAGAAAGCTGATAAGCAGTTGTAGCAAAGAAAAGGAAGCAGCTTTTTGGAACATTCCCAGCTCATATGAGCATTGCTCTGGCAGCTGCAATAAAAGCAGTGGGAGGCAGCATCCCATAGCAATGAGGCTGATTCAAATATTTAGATTTTAAAAGTGTTTGGTACAGGGATTACATCTTCAACATAAATTCAACAACTCCACAGGTTTTTTTTATAGATATAAAAATAGTTTTCAGAACTGCAGTTTAGATACTCCAGAATTCAGTGTTACCTTACCCACAAGCTGGACTTGCCTACATGAACCTGAATCATAAATTCTGATGTATTTATGAGATCCATGTGTAATGTCATGGAATTTAATGTATTAATTTTATCAATAAACTTTTTGGTTGATTTGGTATCTGTGAGGATTTGAAAATGTATTAGATAAATGAAATATGAGAAGATTTTCTAGCAGGTTAATATTGTGAATCTACCACTCAAGTTGGTGTTTGGCTCTTGATTATACTAGAAATAAGTGGTACGACTGAGATTAGAAGCTCAGATCACCAACAAACAGCCTTTCCTATTGGTATTATTTGCATAATTTAAATATAAAACCGTGCTCAGTGTGCCCCAAAAGCATCTGCCAAAATATGTAACACAGACTATATAATCTATGCAAAAGAATGAAAGAATACTGGTATCTCATATTTTATACTCAGAGGCTGATATTAACTGCTCAAACAAGAACCTTGTTCCAATATTGCAAGATAGAGTACAGATCCAAGGACAAAATTTGGCTCTAAAGGACTGAATAGAAATTATTCTTAGAAAGGCTTCAATTATCTCCACAGTAAAACTACTAGAATCCTCATTTTCGTCACTACAGACACTTGATGAAAGTAGCAGATGGCCACACAAAGCATCCATGCTATTTTGTTTGAGATTTTAATGTAAACTGAAATCATAAAATAATTTAAATAAGACTTTTAAAATTGGCACAAGAATTCTTAGTTTTCAAAGACTGTAAGTCTAAACAAATCTTGAAGTAACCAGAAAATCAAACTTCTACCCAGGTTTATCTCATTCTGTTGATGTCATGCAGTCATCACGTTTTACTGCCCAAATGTTCTCCTAACATTTATTCTTCCTGCATATCAGGCTAATACCTTCTTTTATACTGGTCATTAATAGAACACTCTAAAGCTGTTTAGTGGTTTTGGCATTTCAGTTAAAAACTATTGGTAGAAAATGTATTCAGCCAGATTTCTGGCACTGGTTTTGGTGTGTTTGTGGCTGTCACTTTTCAGGGATGCTGGAGGCAATTACGAGACTCCTGTTCTCTAATTTCTCTACAGGGGACACTCACAGCTGGGAGGATTGGTACACATGGGCATATCTTTACCAGCCCTTGCCACAGGTCATATAACCACAATAGTCAAGATCCTATTTTGTCATGTCAGTAGTATCTGTCAGCAGGCTAGCAGTGTGGGAATTAGCATTTGCACCTTATTAAAGCTATAGTAAACCCTGTTGCTCAGTGGAGTCTTCAAGTGCCTGGAAGGCATTAGACATCACACGGATCCATCGACTTCTTCTGCATTATGGGGAGCACTTCAGCTGCATTTTCTCCCTTGCTCTTAAGAGCATGATTTTTCCTGTCTTGTGATTTTGAAGCAGGCATCCTAAGAATATAAATAATAGCTGTATAAGCTGAAATCACAGCAACTGCTGTTGACAACAGTCATGATTTAATTATAAAGATTGACTCTGTGTATCTCTTCATCCCTAAGAAGACATGAAAGGATATTGTGAAGTATGCTATAACCATTTTACAAAGAAGTTTAGAAAAGACAGCAAACCTGTAAACCCTGGTTTGAAAAGACTACTAAATAGTCAAATTCTCTGAGTGAAAACAAAGTGTCTCATAAAGGTTAATTCAACATAAGTTTAGTAAAGTAAAATTCAATGTGTTTTATCTTTCTGTGTTTTGTTCTCCATTCATTTTTTCCATTTAGTCACATTGTTGAGATGAGCACATATTCCAATCAAACAGTTATAGGATTATTAGAACATGATTCCCACTTGACAGCATAAGGTTGGAGATTTAATTTGTTCAGCTGCTGTGAGCTTGCTGAAACAACTGTGTACCGAAAGAAGGATTCTACAATTTTTTCTCATTCTGTTTTTCAAATATTTACTCTTACGAAACCGCTTAGCACTAAGGGTCCATGTTGTCTTTCAAATCAATGAAGTTGGGCAGGCACATCTGGTGACAGAATTAGACTTGACTTCTTTTTTTTTCTCTTAATTCTTCAGTAGCAGGATTAACCAAACATAGTATTTAAGAAAAACAAAAACCCTGTAGTACTTGAATTGAAATGAATAATTTTGACTTAGGTTTTTTTTTCATATTACAATATTACAGTTGCTTATCTGTTTGGGTTTTTTTTTTTTCCATTTTAGTTTGGGTTTTGTTGGTTTTTTTTGGAGGGTATTTTTTTGTCTTGTTTTTGGTTTTTTCTTTGGGTAATTTTTGTTTGTTTGTTTTTGTTGTTTTGGTTTTTTATTTTTTGGGTTTTTTTAGTAATAGCAACAGCTTTAACTGATACCAAATTATGTATTTATATCCCAGATCAGGCTGCAAATTCATTCTTTTTCAAAGAGGCAGAAAGATCATGTAAAACTGGTGACCACATGTTGACAGGCTGCATGATTTAACAAAACCAGAGGCAATCATTTAAAAAAAAAATGTTTTATTTTCTGCCAGCAGAGTATAATGGAGAAAAATTGGTTGGTATTATTTTTAAAAATTGCTCAAATCACTGTAGTTAGTATAAAATTGTCTCTGGAACCATTTCCTGTAAGTTAACCAGACATATGATTGGATCCTTTCTATTTTGAATACTGAAGCTCACATTTCATCTGTCTTGTATAGAGTCTGTCAGGTATAATAGCTCTTTGTGATGGTTGTTTCTTTTCTTCTTTCTTTTTTGTATTTAAGCCCCCACCCACAAAGCTTAAGCAATTGCTGGTTTTAAGCATCACTCAGTAGCTATTACTAGGAGACTAGCAGTCATTGCACCTCTTTCCTTTTCCGATGAGCTTGAAGATCAATCAATGGGTAAAATCCAAGTTTAACATGCAGTGTTTATGGGTGTAAATTTCCCCTTGATCCCAAAGTATTTCTAGTTTATTTGACTGACATCATCCCAGCGTTGACAGGTTTTAAATACAGCAAGGTGACATTTTCAAACACAGCCTTTGGTGCATCTTTTCACTAGGAGCAGGATTTGCCAGAATTGTGTGGTTTTGAAAAGCATGCCTTAATTGTTTCAAACATCTCTGTGAATAATGACTTTTGGAGATCATCTCAAGAATTCATAATTTTGTAGAATGTTTCTTGTTTCTGAGTTTAGCCATTTTTACCTGATTCAGCCATTTTACACCAAAAATTCTGAGGTGGTGTAAAAGAAATTCTTGACTGCTTGTGATTACTTTATCCCACAGACATAAAATAAAGAAATTATTGCAGAAGCTCAGTCTAGATTAGACTGAGAAAATTCTGCATGCCTGGGAGAAAATATGTTGGTTTCTCACATTAATGAAATGGTATTTTTCTCTCGTTTTACATGCTCTATAGCTTATGGAACTTATCAGATCTGCTTCCATTTCTGCAATATAAAAACCATGACTGGCCAAGAATAACACAGAGGGAGAGAAACAGAACTGACACTGTAGTTCAAAGCTGTATCTCAGTGTCTCTTTCTTCAGTGAATCCCAAATTGAAAACTTTAAGTTTTCTCATGAGTAGTAGCAGAACACTGTAGCCCAGTATAATGCTGCTTCACTTATGGAATAAAATAATATTTAAGTGCATCAGTTGAAGTATTGAACATGGAAATGATGATTAATGCTGCTGTGTTCAGTGTTGAAATATTTTAGTTGTTTTTGTGTTGAAAAAGAAAAGGCTGCTAAAATGAACACAGGAAAGCATACAATGACTGAGTTTGTTTAATCAATTGAGTATCTTGTCAAATGGAAGGGTAAGAGGGTGACTTGATCGTGGACCATAATTACCCAGGCAGAAAGAAGATAGCAGATATTTGGAGTTTCTTTTGTTTAGTGGACAAAAGAATTGCAAGATTCAGTGACTGAAAGCTGAACTCAGCAAAGTTGAAATTGGAAAAAAAGCCACAAAATGTTAATGGTGAGGCTAATTTAAACAGTGCAGCTGCTTAGCAATAGAAAGTCTTTACATCTTGGAGTTTCCTGATTAGGATTGATACTTTTGCAAAAGAAACCAGATATACAGAGTAGTGCTATATGGCCTGCCTCATGTTGAAGATAGTTCCTAGATAATCATGATACTCCTCTCTGATCTAGACCTGTAAGACTTTGCAGGAAGGTGCTTTATCTGCTGAGTAATTAAGAGGTCACTCAATGCAAGGACCTTTCCAGAAAGGGCCCTTGCCTCTGCATTGTGCTTTGTTTTGTGGTTTGATGTCACTCACATTTCTCATCTCTGTGACTGGTTGGCCCTTTCTGAGGAATTGTTTTAGCAAGGACTTTTACTACTAGGTTGAGGGGTAGCCATGGCAGCTGCTGGACAGTATTCCAGAGCCATGATAATTTTAATGCCTTTGGCACATACAGTCTGATGGATTTAGGATATTGCTAATCTTGCTGGTAGTTGAATATTGTTAAAGAAGATAAGCATTACTTGGAGCATCAGATTTATGTCTCTACTGTTAACACTTTAAGGCTTGGTCTAAGTGTTGTTTTTTACAGTTCTAGGATTGTAATTGATGATGAGTGATTTTAAGGAAAGGTTTTGGCATATCACTGGTCATAAAATGCATGTGTCATCAGGTCTACTCTGACTAATTAAAGTGGTTTCTCAGGAGAATTGGTTTTTGCTGTACTATACCTTAAAATTTTATTTAGAAATTAAATCTTGGGTCTGCTGCAAGTGCCTGAAAATTAAAATATGTAGAGACATACCTCCAGCACGGCAGTTACCACTGCATGAGGCACCTCCTGGGTTGAGTGCATAACCTTTGACCATAGACTTTTCTTGGCACTATAGGAAACACAAAAGTCCAATAATGTGTGTGTCCAGCAATGGTATCTGTAAAGAGAACAAGGAGGAAGTTCTTCTGCAAGGAATGTGAGTTTTATTTTTATCCCAATGTATCAGAACAGCTAAAAAAATAATATCTTTTTTCTTATGACTTTCTGCCCTTTACCAGTGTATGTGGCAGTTTGAGTTGGCCCTCGTCCCAGAGCATTAAATGGAAAGTAAAAGTAGTTCCTTTGCAAGGGAAGTCAATGAAGGCTCTAGTCTGTCCTGGAATATAAGCAGTAGTAGAAGTTAATTCACTGGTGATGTTGGTGCAAGGGAAACCTGTTTGTGAAAATCTAGCTGTCTCGTGCTCTGCTGACATTCATTTACACTAAACTGCAAGGGGGTTAAAAGTGGAAGGCCTTGTAGCTCATTCATACTCTACTGAGTCAATGGTTCAACAGCTAACACTGCACCTTGCAGAGTGGATCTCGTGCTTCTGGGAAAACAAGCTTGAATAAATCCATTGGTTAGTTTCTGGAGGCACTAGGGTCTTCCTAAGACTGCAGAATAAAGATTTTACATGCACTGCTTGGTTTTGAGCATTCAAGGAAGGTAGCTATACCACCATCCAGGCCAGTTTTGCATGTGTTTCTGTTTGTTGGGTTTTTTTTGGTTTTTTTTTTTTAAGATGTGTTTGGAGATATTTTAAAACTATGTAGCTTAAATATCAATAACAATGTGATCTCTATCGGTAGAGATTTTATCACAGGGAGAAAAAAAACATTCAGGGATCAAGGCTGACAGTGCACATGAAGCTCATTGTCTGTAGTGTTGAAGTTATATTGTTGTCAGCTCTAAGGTAGCTCAGCTGTGACTGAGCTGGAATAGCTCCTTTGGACTGCAGTGCCCGTGGATCCTGCATGCCTTCAACACCCCACATAAAGTCTTGCAAAGACTCCCATGAGTAGAGTTCAAAGCTACAGCTTGTGTGTGTTCTGCAGAGACCTATCAGTGTTACACATAATTTTTAGATGGCAAGGAGAGAATTAGGAGGGGATGAGGATGATAATTATGAGTGGCTAAGGAGATAAAGAATGTTATTTTCTTCAGAAAAGGTCTCAGTGTTAGAGTAATTGAGAACACATCACTAAGAGATTATTTATGTGGTAGCAGTGAAAGAGAGATGTTGGAATTCTTGC
The DNA here is from genome assembly GCF_008360975.1 of Lichenostomus cassidix. Taxonomy (NCBI): domain Eukaryota; kingdom Metazoa; phylum Chordata; class Aves; order Passeriformes; family Meliphagidae; genus Lichenostomus; species Lichenostomus cassidix. Next base: position 25,937,359 of record NC_139486.1, on the reverse strand, counting down.
CTTTTTTCCTGGCTCTGGGAACTAAATTGAAGTGGATAGTTACAGAGAGCACAGCCAACTCTAACAAAATCCCTATTCAGATAATCTGTAAAGAGCAAACTTGAGTTGCCTGAAGGCAACATTGTGCTCTTAGGCCTTTCGGCAGTAGTAAAACTTAACGGTATAGTTAAGCTACCTGGTGCAAACACTACTTTTATAAAAATAAAAAACCAAAAATGTTTTTGCCCATGCAGTTGTTTATTTCAGAGCTACCACTGGTAAAATAACGCTATGGAAAATAATGGCCATAGCTGATATAAATGTTTCAGCAAAAATTTCTGCAATAGCTCTGACATAGGCGAGGGAAAGTGCAACTATTAATTCAGAACCAGATAAAAACCACCCAACCTGAAGTGTTTCTTCTTAAAGACAGTACCCACAAAAGGAGTATAATCAGAAATTTGTGTACTGTTTTTTCATTTCAGAGAGATTTATTTATGTAATAGCTTATAATTAGGCCAAAATGTAAAGCTCTTATTTAAAGTGCCAGATGCTATATAGCATTTCTAGTATGGCATATGAGATAGCATATGTGGAGAAGCTGGTCTGAAGCTACCTGGCTTTGCAGTTTAAAGAACTAGGTTTACTTCAAGCTGGCAGATGTGACACACAGTGACATTTTGTCTCTCTTGTCCTCTTCTTTTTCCCACATCACCTAAGGGGTGCAGTTTTTCATATGTTACGTGATTGCCATCATTCAGGGCTACAGTCACAATCTGGCAACAGTGTTACCTGCGCTCGCTCTTTGGTTACCCATAGAAATACTATAATGAAATTGCACTTTTCATCTTAATGCTGAATAAATTGCTTCTTTACATGTGTGGTAATATATTCTCCTGTCACATAAGTCTTGTTGTTGTTAATTGGAATTGCTTATGCTCATTGAGGGAGGAATACTTTTCATCCTGTTTTGAACGAAAATCTGTAATCTTGAATTTGTTTCCAAACTTCAGTCATGAGGAGAGCAGTGCAGGAAATTGCTGCTGTTCCACCAAATTAGCTTCTCAGATATCCTTTTAATTGGAGACCATAACTCAGATTCTAAGTATTTTAGGAAGCTGAACAGTACAAATTGAAATACAGATATTTCCAGTAAGGGCTCAGTTCAAAGAAAGCTTTTATACACAGATGAGTCTGCTAACAAATAGCATGTCATATGATAATGAGACCATGTTTTCTTACACAGTTTCACATTTCCTAACTGCACTGCTGTGAAATAAGTGGAGTGTTTATCTACTCTCTCTTAAACTGACAAATCTCTGCTAGGGATGAGTGTGCCCACTATAGACAGAACATAGGTATTCAAAAAAAAGTCTAAACTCTCAATCAGAAATACATCACTTCCAAATGCAATGTATCACACTAGTTCAGAACATTCATTTCCGCCAAAGTATTCTGTTTTTAATGTAAAGACTTCAATTTATGTTTAAGAACAAGCAAACTATAGTACTTTGACAGCCGTTCACACTTAATTTCTTTGCATTAAACCAACAGCATTCTTTTCCACAAACATCCATTGTTAGGACAATGCTCTCAGACAGAATTTATGAGAAATGGAATTATGTTACCAAGGAGATAGCATTTACTATAATGAAGAGTAGATCCTAGAAAATGGCCCCTTTTACAGCAGCTCAGAACAGAGCCACAAAAGCAATTGATTGGTCTTGGCATTTAGTCTTATATCAGCTGTGTCATCCATAGCTTCAGGAGTGAGAACACTAATCTGAAGTGACATTTCTGTTCTGGCGGGCTTTTCTGCCCTGATGAAAGCAATTACTTCATTCCTAAATGATAATTTGCAGGAGTTTCAACCACTTTAATTGATAATTTTTTGTTCTGAGAAGTTCAATTGTGAAGTGATTAGCTGATTTGGTAAATAGAAATTTAAGGTGTGAAATGTACAAGTTGCTCCAAGGTAAAGTGCTGTTTATTGGGTGCTGCAAAATTGCTTGATAAAACTGTGGTTTCTCTATTATCAGGAGGCTGGCAATTGCTTAGTTCAACATAGGAGGAAAAAAAGATCAAAACACTAGTGTTCTAGTTGTAGAGTTTGGATTTGAACTAGTGTGCCGTAGCTCACTTCATGGTTTCTGTGTCAAGGTGTGCATTAGTTTTAAAAGATTGTGCAGGATGGCAAGTTTGTAATCTTTAAAAACCTGCCATGTTCCTATTATTATGCTTTAATGACTTACTTTGGAAGAAAATCCTATTGTTTAAACAGTTCAACAAAGGTACTTACTGGTGATATAACATTCATTTTAATGATTAGTTGAAGCATACACAAACCTTTTCCTTGAACCATGTTTATATATTTAAAACAAAAAGATCCTCTTCTGTGAAACCAGAACCCCCTCAAAACCAGCCTCAAGACTTACTGATATATAATAAAAAGCTTGGTTTAATATAGGGATTATTTTTATAAGTTTTGCAATAATTGCTAAAGCACTTTTGTCAAAATATATTTTTTCTTTCTACAAGGAAAAGAAGGGTTTTAATAGAAATCAGTTCTGTGATATTTTACTATACAGTGAAAAAATAATGGTCATTTCATGTGTTAAATGAGAAATATAAAGCAAAAATGAAGGTCAAACTGATTTAGCACATCAAACAGTCTTTGTCAGCCAAGCTTAATATATCCTGAGTTTGTGGAACAAATGAAATTTTGCTGCTGTGTTACACTTTGCTTCCAAACAACCATTACAACTGGTTTTATATATTGTGTGAGCATCAGACCATCAAACAGTGCATCTTTACTGACGTGTTGCTGCAGTGATGATCTACAGCAGCAATCTGCCATTTATATAAGGGCAAAATGTGCATCTATATTTAGTTGTGAAATTGGCCTATTATACTCTTGATGTTTACAGAGGCTAACATAAATTAATGATGACAGCTATGAGCAGTGCATTAGTTAAGCAGCAGAGTTTTTACCTTGAACTTGAAGGTTCCAGCTTTAACTTCCAGCATATACTATACAGCTTTCTTCACACATTAAAAAAATCTCAAAACATTATTTTTTTTCTTGGACAGCATTAAATGGCTTTAATTTGTGGACTGGGCCATTGATGACAATGTCAGATAATGGTTAATTTACCTTTCTGGCAAATTTTTGCTCTGTAAGAATGGGGATTTTTATGGTGGGGCAAAAATAAGCTGCCCTGAAAAGTGTTTGGTCATTGAAAGGGTCTGATTTTACTGGCTTTGAATGCAGTCAGATGTTGGATATCCTTTGTCTGATGGAAAGAACAGTTTGAGGAAGCAGTCTGCCTCACTTGGTTATGTACTACACTTTCACCTGACAGTCTCTTCATGCAGCTCGTGTCAGAGCAAGTATAGGCACTGTGGTAACTATAGATTCCAGTTAACTATGACCACAGATCTGACAAGTATGTAGGTGTTCAAAGGTTCACAAGTTAAAATGCTGAAGTCTTTGATGAATTTTTGATGGATGAATTTTTAATACAAGTCGACCTTTCTCCTTTGAGGCTGCATGCTAGATTAATTGATAAATAGTGAGACTGAGCAATGTTCGGATCTCCTAAGCAAACAAGTAGAAAAATCCATAAAAATCTGCCGTCTGGCTTCTCAGATCTACTTAAAAAGAAAGAAGGTAAAATTTAATGTGGCTTTTGATTTTGGAGGTTTTCCCCTCACAAAAGTAGTGTTCTCTTTTAAACATTGTAACTGTTATTATTAGTCTTGAAGTTCTTGTACTGTTAGTTGAGAAACAATCCTTGTGAAAAGAAAGTCTATGAATGGGACAGCAGGGGAAAAAAAGGAAAAGCAAAAAAAGGGAGAAAATATCAAGTCAAAAAGTTGTCTCGAAAGAAATTCCCAAAGATAGAAAAATGTAGTGTAGAAATTAGAGGTAAACATATTAACATACTTTCATTATCAGTTTTTCAGAACTAATTGAATTAGTCTTAGGAGATTGGAAGAGGATTTTTTTCTTCTTTTAATTTACCTCAGCTGGAGCATTATTTCTCTTGCTTCATTGTTTTATGTTTTGTATCTACTATACTGAGAAAATATCCAGTTTCATGCATATTTGTGAACTCTCTAGAGCATAACCTTTAGAAAAACAGAATAACAACCAAAAAAAAAAAAAAAAGATAGTAACAAGCCATAGGCTTATGCTACCACCAGTGGTGATGTTTGACTTGCTAAACTGGACTTTTCAACTGCAACATGTGCAATTATACAGTGCAGGTTAGTCTGCTTTACTTCCTTCTTCTTTCCTACAGTCTAAATATTTTTATTGGAGTCTGAAAATGTGCACTGCTGTTTAGATTAATATCCACTTGCATTGAACACTGTTTTTGAGATGTCACCATTAACTTTTGAAAAAAATCAGGAGTAAGAAGAGTCATATAGAAGTAAAATCAGTAAATATTCCAAACAATTGGGTCATTTAAATATTGATGCTATCCCATTCTTTGAACTTCTAATGAAGTTTAATTGTTTCATGACATCAGTGAAATGAAGATGGATTTTTATAGAACAGAACATGGCTTATGGGTGGTCACCTATAGGTGGAGCAGGACATTATCTTAATGAATTGCCAAGGCCTTAAGAGTCAGCTTTTAAATGTACTTGTTTTTAATGGGCTTAACTGCCCTCATTGTTTTCAGTGGTCAACTTGAAGCCCTAGAAAAGATTCTGAAGGATGTAGCTTTGAGGGAGCAGGTAATTGATTATTTCTGTAATAGATCGGAACATATAAACATTTTTATTAGTCATATTTTCATAATCATTCACTACATTTAATGATATAAACACAGAATTTATGTAAATAGGTTATTTATAAAAGAGGAAGGGACCTAAAGTTGATTTAAATACAAAAATGCCCAAAGTATGGTAATATTATGTCACGCCATGTTAATGAGGAACAAAGGAAGAAAAAGATAAGAGGATCTCTAGTATAACTCATATAGAGTTGCACAAATGCACAACTGTGGACTCAGGAGCAGCATAAATTTATTGCTTTATGTAATACTATAACTATGCTCAATAGCAAGTAAGCCTTCTTGTGTTCTTTGTACTAGAAAACACTGTACACAGAGAAACATACATAATTTAAAGTCTCTTTCAGAGGGCTGAGAGGGCTGGATCACTTATCTCCAGTCCAAATTTTTTGTAGCAGATTCATTGAGTGCTCTAATGTTACACATCTTTTCATTATATCTGATTTTTTTTTTCTGTGAAATGGTTGTAACATTCATATGACTATGTCCTTTGGAGAGTTGGATACTGTTTATAGTGGAACTTTCAATCCTTGACTTTAAAGACTAGACTAAGAGAAAAATTCACAGAGAGACATATTACCCCATTCTTTATAAAGCCTGTTATAAACATCATTAGATATTAGGTATTATTTTTATACTATATCTGGAGTTGTTGCCACTAATCTGTATTGTTGTTAGGGTCTAAAGAAATTCACTACTTCTCAGTAACAGCTGGGTTAACGAGTATGAACATGTTTAGTAATAAAAGAAAAAGTGCTCTGTTCTGGTATATCTTTGCATTTGTAAAATTTCTCCTGAAATCAGGGACGATTTCAGTGCCATTCTCAAAAATACTGTGCATCCTTTGTGAGAGTTTGCCATACTTCTCTGCTTGTAGTTAATGGAAATGAGCAATAACTGGGATAGCACACCACAGATAAGCTGTCCACTGGCTCAAGCCACTACATCTCGAGTTTAGCAGTCTGTCTGTCCCTCAAACCTAGTTTTATGGCCATCACTTCCAATCCAATCTCTATTTGTGACAAGTCCAGTGAAGGTACCATAAATCCCAGCAGTGCTGTCGTGTGGGGCTGAGCAGGGGGAGACTGATATTTCTGGGAAGCCCTGCTTGGGGGTTCTTGCCTGCATCAGGTTTAATGGAACAGTGTAGGTGAAATGTAAATGTAAGCTGCCTTTTTAAAACTGGGCAAGTGAAGCACCTCTTCCAAGCTATATTTTGAAATTGCAGGCAAAAACTATTTGTAACTGCAACCAATCCCCTGTTTTCATTCAAAATGCAAATTCACATAATTAAATTATTTCACTGATTTCTAATACCCAAACTGAGACACAGAACGGAGGTATTGTTATGACCCTGAGATTAACTCAGTTGGTTAGAGCATGGTGCTAATAATGCCAGCTTCATGGACTTGATCCCCAGCTAGGCCATTCATTTAGGAGTTGGACTTGATGATCCTTGTGGGTCACTTCCAGCTCAGAATATTCTGTCATTCTGTGAACATATGCTAAAACATCCTTGTCTAGGTCAGTGTCTCTGTTGACATGCTGTAAAATGTTTGATTGCCATTAAATGCTGCAAAAATTAGGACCTGTGATTGTTCCAGCTTTAAAGTGACAGATGTCAATTGGTGAGACACATGAAGGTTGTGGCGTGCACACAGATATGGATGCATGTATGTTCTTATGAATTTAAAGTATATAAAATTATGTGATATAAAATATGGAGCAGGTTAAGCTTGGAATGACCACAAGCATAATGAAATCACAAGTGAGTTATGAGTACCAATAAAACTTTTATGCAACACCATATTATCATGTCTTCTGCATCTGCTGTGTCTTCAATAGAAAATCTACTTTAGAAATGTCATGTATACCATTTAGAATTATATGGTAGTATTTATTGTGGCCTTTCATCTGTAAAAGCCAGACCCCCTTTATATCAGTCCATCTGGAAAGACCCTAAAAGGAAAAATAAAATATATTTTAGAAATCATATCTAAAATAGCATTAGTTTTCAAGCCATTAAGTATCCTGTTTATTGGGTACTGCTTCTCAGAATTATCAGGAGCTATCAGCTGGAAGGCTCTTAGTCTTCTTTAGTGGACTCTGTGTATGGAAATTCTATGAGACATGTCTTAAGGGAATGCATGAAGTTTCGCCATTGTTTGACAACATCATGCTTTTACATTGTACAGTGGTGCACTCTGATCCAATTGTCTCAGCTTCTTCCCCTTCTCCACAGGGGGCAAAGAGGGAGCAATATTTATATCCCTTGGGTGTGTTTCCCACTGTCACTCTCTTGTTGGTACCGTGGATATTATATGTAGATTTGCTTGTCTATTGGGGGAGCTTCTCTGTAATTTGAGAACTCTTAAACACGTGATGCTTGCTTTCTTGGTGGTTTCTTTTTGAAATCCACTTAGTAAACGTGTATAGTTTCCCACGTTTTCATTTTTCTTAGTAGGAGGAGAGCCTTTTTATTTCTAAGTTTTTGCAGCCTGATACTTAATTTATGTTCCAAGAACCACCTCTAGTCCCAGTGTCATATGACAGGACCCAAGACAAATTTTGGTCCTGTGTCAGCACCACTGCTTTCTGTTGGGAACTTCACACTCCTCTTTTCTAGCATCCCCTTGGGATTATTAGTGCCAGTACTTTGCTTTTTTAACACCTGACAATGAAGCCGATGTCGCCTATCAGAATCACAGGTGCCAGAGAGGATTATCAGCAATGTTTAGGTAGGTCATATCTAATGAATTCCTGCATCCTGCTGAGGAAATCACTGCTCCCAAATTAAGGACCCATTTTATCAGCATAACTGCAGTGTCCGACAGTACAATGTATTTCCCTAGTGGAATTACATAGAGTGGAAGTTAGGACTTGTGTGCACATATCAGTGGACACTTTTTCTAAATTTAGCTTAAGGGCACTGATGCCAAGAGAAGAGTGCTACAAGTTACAAAGTCCTTGACTTGATTCACCCCATGAAGCTTCCACAAATGACAACACATAAAACGGCTGGGAGAAAAAGAGAGTTATTCTTAATAATGTTTCTCAGGAGTTTCTTTAGTTTATCTATCATGTCAGCTCCCCATACCTTCTACTTTTTTATTGTAGTAGTTTGAGTACACATAGGTGGCTTTCAAATGATTGTTTGCTGACACAGGTAGCCTCACTTTGCAGCTTGACTGACTTCCATTGCAAACAGTTACTGATCCAGTAATGTTTCATATAAGTTTACATTTCAGTATATTACTAGTTTTAGCAATCTCCTGAAACCACTAAATTACTTGTAAACTGTGGATTCAGGCTGTGGTGTTTCTAATGAAACTGTTCAATTTCTAAAGTTTTTAAATTTCAGAAGTTGCTGATATCTGTAACTTTTCTGATTTGTTTTACTAGGGATCTCCAAAAATCTCCCTTCTCATATAGGGTTATAAGTGCTTTGGAAAGAAGATGTGAACCTCTTAGTGCAGTCTTTCAGGACAGATCTATAATATCAGTTCTTCTGCTAAAGTGATTTGGGGACTTGAGTTCTCAGGCTTGTCTTCTGGGGAAAAAAGGTGGTGACAGGTAGAAAAGGCCATGTTTCATGCCATGAAATTGAGCTTTCACTTGGAAGCAATTGTGCAGAGACATTTGCCTGCTTTTCCCTTATGTTACTGTTGTATATATTTAACTTGTAGTGGGTATATTACTTCCTTGGAATTAATTGGACAGTTCATACCTCACAGAGCTGTAGCTCCCATATTTCTGTGTATACATCAAATACTTCTATCTGTTCTATTCAATGCAATTTTTGAGGGTTTTTCCACATCCATGATGGTAGATATTTAAAATTTGAATTGGATAGAGGTGCATCCACAATGAGCATTGTGAAATCTTATTTTTCAAGTACTTTTTTCCTTGTATTTGTAAATATAATTTACAAATCAAGGTGCTAGAATTCTAAATAGAGTTTATAAAAACACACACGTACTTTACTGTGTCATTCAGTAGGATTGTGTATCTTTACCTGTGGGTAAGGATGTACTGTTTCCTTCTGTATCTTTATCTCACCATTCCTATTGCTTAGCTAGAGTGTCTTTTTGAATATAATAGCTATTAGTCTAGATTTGTGTAGAGAGTGTAATGTGTCAACCATACTAAGGGAACTGTCTTGGAGGGATTGAATTTGTGTATTAATGGCACAGCTGATATGCCCTTTCAGGTCTGAGGTGGCAGAGATGGCTACAAAAATGTAGGTGGTTAAAAATTAAAATGAGAAACTCTGTAGTTTATTCCCAAATTAGAACAGGTAAATAGAGCTCTTAGATTCATGGTGTTACATCTGTGTGCCTCAATTCTACTGATTTACTTCATATGTCAGAGTGCCTTTGTAGATCTGGCCATTATGACTTTTGTGTTGGTAAAATCCAGGGTTTCAGGAGGGGCTGTGGACGTTTGAGAGGAGCATTTGCTGTTCCATTATACACTGGTTGAATTCTAGCTCTGTGGTCAACCAATGACTATTTAATGGAATTCTGGCTTTAACTTCATCAAATTAATAAGTAAACAAATGAAGCAGCTGAAAGCTAGACCCTTAATGAGGTACAAGAACAGTTTCTACTCACCTTGCACAGGGATGGACAGACACCAGCCCTAGCATCAGCACCAACCTGTATCTATCAAGGCAAATGTTTTGTGAAGCTTAAAATACCCTGAGTTGAACACTTTGCTCTGTGTAAAAAAAAGAAAAAAAAAAGCCTCCAGGTGTTAACCACTGTCATCACACTGCATTCAGGAGTTTTACACCATTAAACAAAGAGCCCAGGAGTAAAATCTGAGTTTTCTTTCATGTTCCATAGTGATGGTAGCAAGTGACACATTGATGCAACAGGACTAAATGAATGTCTTTGCATTTCCAACAGCTTAGTGTAAATCAGAAGGTCCTTTCTCATCAAAAAGCTGTCAGTCTGCCATGTATGTGGTAGTGAACAACAATCAGAAATGTGAAACACATAACTGTATTAGCTGCTTTCTCACCCCATTGACAAAGGTTGTGCTTCCACTGCAAAGACAGTTGAACTCCTAAAGAACAGTTTCACGAAACCCAGGAAGTTTTACATTATGGCACCAGACCTAAACTTCTGTTTCTCAGTAGTTGCTGTATAACCTGTTTGGTCATGGCTGCACTGCAGCCCGTCAGAGGTGGCAAACACTTGAATCATCTGCTTTTAAAGAAAAGAGTCAGAATTTGTCAAAAATTAAGGCATAATTGCCTTACAGAGAGCCAGAAGAAGCAACAGCACCTAGACGGATAAACCTAATATGTACACAGTATCCTTGGGAATTTTTCTTGAGGCTGACAGCAGACAAAGAAAAGGCAGGCTAAAAAAAAAAACCGTGGCTGAAGTGAAGTTAGAGTAGTTATATGAGATGCTGGCTATCACTGAAACTGAAATATTGTCATCAGTTTTAATCATTCAAGCATGGAGTACCATTTAAAATATCCTGAAGTCTGTAGAACCATATGCAACAGCATTTTGAAAATGTTATAATTTGTAGGGAAGACCAGCAATGAAAAATAAATTGGTTAAATGTGACAGAACACTAATATTGATGAATGCCCTACTTTGTTTATTTTCTTTCAGTTTACAAGCTTTGAGGAAGGAAAAGTCCCGAGATGCTGCTCGCTCTCGCCGGGGAAAGGAGAATTTTGAATTCTATGAGTTGGCAAAGTTGTTGCCTCTGCCTGCAGCCATTACAAGCCAGCTTGACAAGGCATCCATCATCCGACTTACAATTAGCTATCTGAAAATGAGGGACTTTGCTAATCAAGGTGATCCTCCATGGAACTTGAGGATGGAAGGACCTCCACCTAATACATCAGTAAAAGGTATGGAGTAAATATGTTGTGTACTGTAGAATATGGCAGCCTTTAGTAACCTCTAAATTGAATTTTTTACCTTCATCCTTTCTTCTTTCCCTGCATATCAAATCCTTTAAAGGGATTCAAATGTGGAAATCTGAGGTCTGCATGAGAAAGACACCATGTGAAGGTGAAATAAACCTCTTATTCTAATTATTATTTTATTTAACAACAAACCTATGATGTAACTATTACAGCTGTAAGTCTTCTGGTGTAAGATGTATACTAAATTGTTTCAAGTTATTTAGCTGTTATTGTGTTTCTTTGTTTTAGTATTTTATATAAGGATGTGTTTGAGAGGAACATGGCATTATTCTTTGATTTGAGAAATCAATCTCTTAATTTTCTGGCTATACCTTAAAGGTAGAATCACATATTTCTGAAGTTTGAGAGCATTACATCCAAATATTTAAATTTTCGGATGAGTGATTAGGATATTGTTTATCCTCTTGTAATGTCTATAGAAATTATTTTGACTTCTGATCCAGTAGGCATCTATCAAAAAAATAGACTGTTTTCAGTATTAAATACCCTCTTTTAATTCTCAAATAAGCATTTGGGCAGCCAAAGCAATGTTTTAGATGTGAATTGCCACAAACTAGAGCCTGTGTGCATATTGGACCTAAACAATCTTTCCAGTGACCTTTTTTTCTAATTTATTATTTCTTCAGCTTGTTCTACCCATCTGGATGAGTGTGATCTCTGTCCCATAAGTATTTTAAATAAGGGAGTGAGTTGCAGTAACAGAAATCAGGGTTACAAAACCTGGGATTTCTGGGTGTCCTGGCTTTGACAGCACAGAAAAGACCTCTGCTTTATTTTAGCTACCAATCTCACATTTTGAAGGAAACATATTTTTGGAAGAGGCTTATGAGGTTTGAGCACTTCAGGTTTTTTCCAAAAATTATGAAATATAAACTCTTAATCTACACTAAACTAGACAGAATGTATATAGCATGAGGCAAACAAAAAAACCACCTATAAGGGTGAAGGGAGGAGGTAGAAATATAATCACAGAAATGAATATTCACAGAAATGAATATTTATCAGCCCACAGCTGTCCATGAAGGGTTACTTGTATTAATGGTGCAAAGGGCTTTTAGCTGCTCTTCCATTTAAAGGAAGTGATATTATTTAAGTAAAGTTATAATTTTCAATGGATGGAGAGAGGCATGGATGGCAAAAAAACCAAAGCAGTTTCAGGTTGAGGGTTTAGTAGCTGGACATAGTTCCATCATTTCATATATTTAATTTATATTATCTGCCATATCATATATAATTCTCATGGAGAAAAAAAGGCAATAATTACATCATCCAGGGCATGAGTGTAACATGGTTCATTAGGCTTCTGATATAATATGCAAATGTTCCCCATTTTTAGAGGATGAGAGTTTATTCTCAGGCAATTAAACAGTATTTCAAGGTAGATGTAAAGTGGACTCTGCTGTACAATCTGTGATCTGTCTGTGCTTCTAAAAGCTGTCCTGTGTTACTGAAAATCTGAGCTCTGCAGATCCCTGTGTATATTTTCAGAGTATTTGGGATCTATTTTTCATTATCCTCTCCTGGAATGTATACCTGAATACTGAATCTTCCTTTTTGTGCAAAGATTCAAATGAAGAAAAGAATTTTAAAGAAGAATGAATCCTTATTCTTAGACAACAGCATAAGGAATCTGATCTAGATTAATGTTTCTCCATATAAAAGAGCTGCGTAAACATTTAATGTCTATTCACTCTCTGATATAACTCTGCTCCTTCAGCCATCTAGTGCTATGGCTCTCCTTCCTTTAGGTATAAGGGATGTGCAGGCTGTCAGGAAGGGGTTTTGCCTTTTGTTTCCTCCTGTTTGGGTGCTTAGCTTTACACTAAGTGGATTTTATTATTTATGTGCCAGTATATTGAAACAATGCTTGATGAAAGAGTGTTTCACTGTATAAGTATTCCCCACAAGCAGCTTTAACTGTACAGTACAGGTATATTTTATGCTTTCACCAGTTTTCCTTGCATAGAAACCTGTTACCACATTCTGATCAAACATTCATGAAATTACATCAAATAAATTCAGTTTCATTTATTAAGGTTGCTTTTTGCTGCCCTTGAAGAAGTCCATATGTATAAACAAGCTCACATAAAATAGCTTGCAGCTTCATGTGAAGTATGGTTGATAAACCTACAATAAAACACTAGACATTGTACTTTTTGTATGCACAAGCAATCTTCTGAATAGACTTAAAGGTATTTGGAAAATTATTTGAGAGGTACTTACGTTGTGTAGGCAACTGCTATTTTTTTCTTCCCCCAAATGTGTTGGTCTGCTTGTGTTAATCATTAATTTTAAAAATTTAGTTTTAAATTTGTCTCAGAATACCATACAACAATTAAATAATTTAAATTTAGTATTTCACGAAGGTCCTTTACTCTGCCCTGTATTTATCACAGCTTTCCTTAGAAGTCTGTAAAGGCTGATGAGTTTATTTTCTTATGCCTATTGTGTAGTGATCACTACAAGTTGTGCTTGCAAATGAGCACTCAGGTAACTCCATATAATCTTTTCAGAGTCAATTACTTCATGGAAATATCTTGAGCAATTGGAAAGTAACAGATAGTTTTCTCCATTATTTTAGAAATATCTGTATTGTTATAATACAGACCAAATCTGCAATGAACATTATGCATTATTCAAGAAATGACCAGGCATTCTCAGCAGAGTTTCAGCTAAATAACTGATGATTGTAACCTTTAAAGAAATCTCATTGTGGTGACTATTGGTAAATCATTTCTCCATTCATAGTAATCTTTATTTAGAGGCGATCTAAAAACCATTATATCTTTTATTAATCTTAAAAGCAATAGCCAATGACTTGACATTTGCTAAAAATGGAAAAAAATTCCATCCTCTAATACAGCAGACTTCAGTCATTTTTCTTTTGGTGCATTGTCTAAGGCTTTCTGTATGTAGGAAGTCTCAGTCCTTATAAACAAATACACACACAACTTATAGCAGATGAGTTTAAAGCCAGTTCTTAAAAAACAGGACATGATTCTTTATGGAAGAAAATAATCAAGTTACTTAGAGTCAGTAGGAATAAAATTTTCAGTCTTGATAGTACATACAATCTGTTATGAATAGCAGTACTATTCTCCACTGTTTCCATCCTTCCAAAAGTCTTTCTTCTGAAGCTGGGGCATGTTCTGAGGACAACAGTAAATGAGCTGCTGATTAATTTTTTGAACTCAAATGTGAGTTTTTTTAAAGTTATCTGGAAATGGAAGTATTTTCATAGTACATGCTGTGTGTTCAGCCAGGAAGTGGTGCTTTATGTGGCATGGCAGTTGAAATCCTCTTGTGCATTCTGATACTAGGTCTTGTAGTCCTGTTCCAACATCAAACTCTTGTGAGGACCTTTGCATTTTGGAATATTGTCTTCAAATTATTGACTTCAAATTTAATTATACTTTTAGCACAAACTTTCTGTTTCTCAGAGCATTCGAAGATCATGCAAGTTTTCGTGCTCTTTTCCACTACATTGTGGGTGTTTTTGGCAAGCCACACTTCCTTTTTCAGTGAAGGGAAGGAAGGGAGAGAAGGAGTGTGAGGCACAATGATGTTCTTTGGTGTGTTGAATGTGTTTGGCTGATGTAAAGTCATGCTGTATATTTCAGTTTTTGGCAATTTTTGGGATATTGTTTCTGACTTGGTTCCTCTGTCCCTACAAAAACAAGGCTCATGACCCTTTGCCTTGAACAGAGTCCCCAGATTTTACTGTTTCTGTTTACTTTGAGGCAGCGATTAAACCCAGTACTCTGTGCCTAATTTTGCAAACCATTGTTCTGGAAATCTGCCATGATGACATTGAAATAGTTATAGATTCTAATTCTTCTGGTTTTTGTTGAAGTGAGGTGTTAATTTCTGTCTTTGGAGATACAAGTGTTCTGGGCAAGGCCATGAGCTTAACTTCCTGTTGAATGATGTGACATGTGGAAACTAGAATATGTAAGGCAACTTTGGGTATGCCAAGTTAAGGGAGGGCTTATAATGAGTTTTATTTTTCTAAGCCAAAACTTTGCATTTGATGTTACTTAACTAAGAAAACTCTTACTTCTGCTGTAAGAGAAGAGTGAGAGATTGTAGCTGAGGAGTGAAAAGGACTTCAGTAAACAGTACTGACTAACTGGTGGGTTGTGTAAAGAATGTCGCTTTTAGTTTAGCCATCTCTACTTTTAGTGTTTCATGTTCTGCAATTAGGTAGTTTTACACATTTGTCTTCTGGAATTAATATATATCATGAGTACGACGAGAAATCAGATGCTCTCAGAAATATTTGTGGTGTATTGAAATATTTCTCATCCAAATCATTCCTGTTCAACGTAAGTAAATATAACTCTGAAAAGTTCTTTGCCACAAAGCACTCACTGTTACTTCAAGTCTGCATTGGTAGAGAGATTAAAAAAATTGATAAATACAAAAAGAAAATCTTGCTTTAAAACAAAATGACACCTGTTTCCTTCAAACCAGCATGTTTTTTAAAGGATCCATTCTCAAAATAAACAACGTATGTAAGTGTAGGCTGAAAATAAACTTGATGTCATATCATATTGTGGGGCTTGGGGTTGAGGAAATAAGTCCAGCACTTTGAATTCTCTGAGAAAGAAAATAAGCAATAATGATAATTGGAAAGTATGGTAATTGTTATCCCAAATGTCAAGTGGAATTACTTTCATTAATTTAAATATCTTTTTCTGCTAGATACATATGCATTTATAAGAGATAAATAAGTTGTTCTCTTCTGCATGATCTCATTGTGGAAACACTTTAAATAACATTACCTGTTTTTAGCCTTTTCTATTTTAAATGGAGTTTTCTGAGCAGGAGGTGCATGAGAGTACAAGCCTTTCCCTGCTAAAACTCTCAAGCCTTCCAGTAAGACCAGCCTTCCGTTCTGAACCACTGCACAATTCTGTCTCAGGGAGCCCATCTGTAAGGGCAAACAAGTAAGAATTAATTTCTTCCTTAGTGTTTTTGGCCTAAGACATTGTTTTTCAAAGTTTGATGTAAAAAAGTCAATCAGATGAAATCAGGATAATGCAGATGAATCGGTGGTATTCCTTGATATGAAAGCGGTCTCTGAATCCAAATCCTTTGTGCAGGATTTCCACTCTGGTGCTGGAGAATTCTTGATAACCCTGTAATTTATTTCTCCCTGCCTTGCAGCCATTGTTCTTATGAGAATGTGATCCCTGTTTATATATAGGCCCCTATCGTGCTCTGACTGTGTATCAGCAGCAAACACTGATTGTAAACATAATGTTTGTCCATTGTAAACCTGTTTATGTGGCCATAGGGGCAGGGCAGCCATAGGGGGAGGTGTCCTAGTCTTCAACCTATTACATGAGTTAAAGATGATTAGTTGTTTGAATGTAAGAGAAACCAAGTGCTAAAAATTTCAGGAGGTCAGTGGTAAAACACGAATGTTTTCCATGAGATTTATTGATGCTTTTCTGGTATGAAAGATATGGGACTCAAAATGAGGTGACTGTTTGAATCTCGTTGTCATAGACAAGATGAATTGAATATAGGACTAAGAGTTGGCAGCTGACTGGTGACAAGTGATCATGACCTAGTTGACTTCAAATTTGGCAAATGAAGGAGGGTATCAACTAATATACTTAGTGCTTTTGAGGGCCTAATTTCCTAGTGGGGAGACTTACATGTGAAACTGACTGTGAGGAAAAATTTTGATGGAAAAAATTAGAATAAAAGTTGACTAGAATGCCTAAAGAAAAAATTAGGAAATTATAATTTCCTATGCACCTGAAAATTCTAAAACTCCCTCCTTTTTCAGAATGAAAGTAAAATAATTAATTTGAAAAAAAACGTATGTGTAGTTATCAAAAACGTAGGGAATTAAAGGGAAATATATAGCAAGTAAACTGGAATGTCTGAGGTGCAGAATGTTGGCACAGACAAGTAGAGACATTAAGAAAAAAACCTAATGGGATTAGAAAAATTCAAGAAAAAAGTGGGTTTATGTGTATTAGAAATGTAAAAAAATTCTGGCAACAGTATAGGCTCTTTAGCAGTAAGGTGTAGTAAAACTTCTAATGATGTTGATAGGCAGAAGAGCTTGACAAGGTTTATTTAAATGATTGCTTGTGCAGAATAAACTCTACAAGTCTTCATAGTTCAGGTGACTGATACAGTTTCCAGGATAAACCTATTCTTTGCAAGTGCTGGTGATGTGAACTTTGTAGTACAGAGCTGTTTTAGCCTCAAAGCAGTTGGGAAAATATTGGGAAATTTCCCACACTAAAGGAATAAAAGTAAGATTGTATTTTTTTTACAAACATGGATAATGGAAAACAATTCTTATCAAACAAACCTAGCTTAAATCTCCGAAATTGCAAGTCAACTAGGTATGCATTGTATACTGAAGTATTTGTAAGGCATTTGGTGTCCTAGTTCCTAGGAATTATAGTTTTAAAATACTGTAAGAACATTATATTGGCAGAGCCAAGTTAAACACAGTAACTATATATAATTAATTGATTATTAATTATACAGTTAAAAAAAAGTGGATTGAAGTGAAAATTACTATTAAGAAAAGAGTTTCTGTGTTTTTCTGCAGAAACTTCTCTGGATATGATCATCAATAAACTGGGAATAAACATGGCTTAAATGCTGATTTAAAATTTGCAAATTACAATGATGTTTGGATCATAGGCAACAGTGTATGCAGCCTAGTAAATCAAGCCTAAAATTTATTTGTTTCAGTATAAGGATGTTGTTGTTGTTGTTGTTATTATGATTATTATTTATTGTGTTTTCATTGCTGTCCTAAACTCTAGGCTACAGGAGTTAAAAGTCTTTGAAAAGTTTTGGTTTTTTGTCAAGCAGAACAGAAATTATGGGAAAACCATTTCAAGTTCAGCTCTTTTTCTTTTTTCCTTTTTCTTTTTCTTTTTCTTTTTCTTTTTCTTTTTCTTTTTCTTTTTCTTTTTCTTTTTCTTTTTCTTTTTCTTTTTCTTTTTCTTTTTCTTTTTCTTTTCCTTTTCCTTTTCCTTTTCCTTTTTCTTTTCCTTTTTCTTTTCCTTTTTCTTTTCCTTTTTCTTTTCCTTTTTCTTTTCACAAATAAAGGCATAAAGAGACCCCACCTGATCCTTCCAGTTCTGCTAGCAGAAATGATAGACTGATATAGTTTCTCATGGTGCTTTATTTGTATCATAAAATGTTCTATCCATCACTTCTGTGGAGACACAAAACGTTTACTGCTGATAACAAATTAATACTTTTTCTAAAATGTTGTCAATCAGATGTCAGTCCCTAGAACAGTTGTTTATTGCTAGAACTCCACCTTGAAACTTAACAATTAAATATGAAAACAACCAAACAGTAAGTGTTTTAAGAGCAAGGAAATAGAAAAGGTGATTTAGGTGTCTTTTTTCTCACTCACAGCCACTACTGTATTTCCATTCTATTACACAGAAATTCATCTTTCTTTCTCTTCTTGTTCTGTTACAATGATTTGGTCAATTTTGCACTTTCAATATGTTCTTGTCATACAGTTTATTTTTCTTAGCCATTTGAGATTTTTTTGAATCCATAGCTGAGACCCTAAATATGCAAAATGTCTTCCCCTTGTACTCAGCGTCCAGTGCTGACTTTCTTCTATATCTAGTCCTGAATTTCTCTCTATGTTTGCATGCCTTGGTATTAAAAACAATCTGGTGAAGAATATTAATATTTAAAAGAAACCCCAAAGTTTTTAGCTTTTCACTTCATTCTTTCTTCCTTCAATGTGCATGTTTCTCTGTATTACAGCAGTCCTTAAAATGACAATAAAAATTCACTCCTGAGCTGGGAACATACTTTCCCCATTCCAGCTAAAAGGTGGTGGGTATTGTCATACAATTCATGGTTGAGAACACTGATGGTATTGGCTGAGTGGGTTGTGGCAAGAGCATGGGCTTCAGGCTTGCAGAAGTAAATCTGTCAGGAGGAGTATAGTATTGGTGCTTGCTTTGGCTCCAACCTCAGCAATGATAATAAAATAAGCCAGGGAAAACTTTCAAATTAAAACCAAGTTAATTTCTTGTCACTGTAGTGATATGGATTTTCATCCACTAGAAATTTCTGTGGAAAAGTCAGTGCCTCAACAGTCCGCTTTTCCAAAACACTTGATAAAATGCTTCCATATGATCTTTACATTCATATTTTATTTTGCATGGGTTAGCTCCAGGTGGTCTTTTAGAAGCATGCATATCTAAAATTATATGTGCAGTCTACAGAACTTTCTGAAATAACGTGCTTAGTGGGGTTAGCCAATTACAGACATGCAATGAATCCAGTGTGGCAAAAGCACTTGTTCTGCTTTTTCTTGTAGTGATCAGGAGCAGTAATCACTGCTGTAGTTTTTGATATGTAAAATGAAAAAAGGCTGTTGCTATCTGTAGGTTGCGATATCTGATAGAACTTTTATTTGTCTTTTTATTCACCCTTTGCTGAACAGAAGGAAAGTGCCTTTGCTATGAAGAGTGCTTCAGACAAAGCCTCAGTCAAGCTTAATATTGCAGCACAATATTTTGCAAATGAAAGCAGTTGAGGAATTGGATCTTGTGGTTGCATTTAACAGTTGCAGTACAGCTTTCATACCTTGGTCTTCTCAGCTGGGCAGAGAGTGTAAGGACATACATAAAGCACTGCTAAATTCAATAGAGCTTAGTCTTCTATTATTGTAGTTTATTGGTTTTCTGGGTCATCTGAACTTCTACCATATATCTCCCATTGAATGAATCCTGCCTTTAGATCTTGTTGAGGGATATCTATTGCAGGGATAATAAATACATCTGTATGAAGAAATAGATTAACCAACTGATAATGAATGCAGCAGAAACCTAAAAAACCCCCAAACAAACAAATAAAAAAACCAAGATGGGGGTGCTCAGGGGGAATAAAGCATTGTAACTGAATGAAGTTTTATAGTATTTTTTTTACCAAGAGTTACATCACTCTACATTACAAGGAAAAAATTATGACTCAAAGAAAATATTTTGTCTGAAATGATAGGAAACAAAAAATCCTTTGTTGAAATAGAAACTCTGTGTTTCCCATCTCATATGTTTGCAGTTGTATATTTACTAGTATTTTCCAAAGTGGCTGGCTCAGTATTTGGCTTAAACAATAGTCAGAGCCTTGGAAGTGAAGTTTGAAGTACATGGACTTAATATTTATTTTCATGTAATAGTTATATTAGATACCTTTGGTCAACAGAGCAAGATTTAGATACTGAAGGTAGACCCAGCAGTTTTAAAAACCAAAGTGCACTGATTTTATATCTATATAATATGCAAGTATAACCACAGTCTGACCAAAGTTTGACCACAATATCAACGCAGCTTAATTTCTGCAACTGTTCTCTTTGAAGCCGGAGGAAGGAAATCGAGTTTCCACCAAATCCCTGTGCTCTTGTGGTCTCCCATTTCAATCAGGGATATAAAGTAGAATACAATGAATCCATAGTAAAGACTTTCCCAGGACATTAGAGAGATCAGTAAAAACTGTTTTCATTAGCTGTCAGTAATTAAAGAACACCCTTCATAGAGAGCTTACAATTTAGAGAACATGTAAGCCTCTATATCTACCCGAGATCACGAGCAAAATAAGAATCACTACACAGCTGGGGAACTTGTGTTGTTTTAAAATATCCAGCTCCCTTAAGAAACATGATTTTCTGTTTATATGCTAGCTTTTAAGCCAAAGTGAATATTTTTATTTTAAATTTCAAAGGTTTTAGTCATAGTCCACTTTCTGTTACCATGGAAGGAAAGAAAGGCAAATGCCTAACAAAATACTTAACACCAGTTGTGCCAGAGTTATCCTGCTGAATGAAGCTGTCAGAAAATTCCTACCTTAATTTTATTGCTTGAGCTCATCATTCCCTGTAATTCTTACTCACAGAGTTAGCTGAGGGCATCTGCACAAGCATGTGTGTGTTGTCACTTTGCATTCTACTTGTATCCTATAAAAATTGTTTTTGCTTTGCTTTGCTTGGGATGGTACCACATACAAGTATAAAATTCTGTGTCTTATTTCATCATCTGTAAAGTAATTAAATGCATATTCATATTCATAATAAGAAGACAGAGAAATATCTTTCCTCACATTTTAATACATATAGATTAGTTCCAAACTTTACCTATAGCAAATAGAATAACATTGTCAACATTATCTCACTTTAGATCTGAAAGCATATCAGTTGTGCAAAGGTTAGGAAAAATCAGGAACTGCTTTTTTATTTTCTTTCATAAGTATATATTGTATTTCTACAATTATAAGAGCAACTGCACATCTATACATCCCCTTTCAAATCTGAATTATTGTGTATGCGAGCTGTTTCTCATCCTCTTGATGCTGAACAGTGCTGCTAATGCTAATAGAGAAATTGAGGCATATACAGTTTTAGGGCTAGCTTTTCAAAAGAGCGCAGCACTCCAACTGCAGCCAGATTTCAAAAGATCTCTGATCCTATTCAGCAACAAAATAAATAGCCAGATTTTCAAAAGATTTCATCACTTTGGTAATCTGATCATAAGAAGCAGCTGCTGAGCACATTTACAAAGCCAAGAGTGACTTTTTCAATATCCCATGAGAAGTGTGTGTAAGAGCAGGGAATACAGCCCTCTCTCCATGTCCTAGGACCAACAGTCCAGTTCTTAACCAATAACACTATCTTCATGTCCTTTGCAAGAATGCTATATTTAATGAAAGGAAATTTTACCCATTTAGAAATTTAACCCATATCTGTGAAGAGATATTTTTCAGAATTACACGAAGATTTGCACTCAGGGTAACTAATGAGGAAATCAAATAGGAGGAATATTGCTAATCCATTTTATATTGAATCTCTGTGTTATATTGTCTTAATTAGGAGTATACTATAATAAAACCCCCTGTCTTTAGTAATTTTTAAAGGTTTTGCAGTCCGTTGCTGATATTTTTTGTGTCAAAAGAAAAACAATATATCTAGGTATTCTATAAAAATATACAAAGGCCTGTAGCAAGTATATTTTATGGCAAGTCCAGGAGTGATTGATTTTCTGTGGACTTTCACTCCTCTACAACATTCTGAGGGCATAGTTTTTATTTTTTATTTACATTTTAAGTGGTTCCTTCTATTCCTTCCTAGATCTGATTAAATGGGGTGTTTAACTTTGTTCTTCTGAAGACAAATTTTTTTCTCATCTGTTAAATACATTAAAACACTATTTTCTCTCTTCCTTTATTTATCAGGTGTTTCTGCTTATTTTGTGTGCTGTTATTTATTCTTCTTGTCTTGCTCT
This sequence comes from Lichenostomus cassidix, assembly GCF_008360975.1. Classification (NCBI taxonomy): domain Eukaryota; kingdom Metazoa; phylum Chordata; class Aves; order Passeriformes; family Meliphagidae; genus Lichenostomus; species Lichenostomus cassidix. The sequence continues at coordinate 25,915,325 of NC_139486.1, read as the reverse complement.
TTATAGTTTCTACCTCTCTGGTCTTTTTTCTTTTTCTCTGCTATTCTTTTGCTCCAACATCCTATCCTGAAGATTTAAAGGGCAAGTTTTCTTTTATGTATGTTACTAAGGAGCTGAGAGGAAAATTAGCAGCTCGCCTAACCTCATCACACATTTGGCTTCTGTTGGTTTCTTCAACATCCTCATGGAGCTTCCTGCTTCTCCAACAACCTCATTAGACGTAAAGGAACTGTATTTTACATACAGGCTGCTATGTTGAGAGGCCATTTGCTATGTACCTACTCACTCATCACTAGCTTGGAGTCAGCCCAACAGATGTTCCTTGGGTAGAAGCACCCAGCTAAGCCAGTGCTCAAACAACTTCATAGTATGTGCTTATTGGCAGTTTTGGTGTAATTTGGTCCCCAGGAGTGATTATGCCTGATAGTGGATGTGACATGGGATGATCTCTGAAGATGTCCATATCTGCCTTGAAAGGGCTATCATTTTACCTGTCAAACAGGAAGCTGAATTTCATAGACAGAATCTGCTCAGTCTGGACTGAGGTGCATGCTAAGGATAGATGTGATGGATGTGAGTGATTGGTCCTGGAAGCACAGAGCACTTGTGGAACTGTTTTGTTGAGGTGCAATGTTGATCAGCTGTGATAAGCATGCAGGCTGACTTCTTGCAGACCCAAGGCAGAACCTCATCCAGCATTTTCTGCATTTGTTTGAGACACAGGCTTATCTCTTTGGAAAGTATCTAATGTTGATGTAAAGCATTTAAATGATAAAGAATCAACTACATCCCTGGGCAGATTGTTCCAACGGTTAATTACTGTCACTGTGAAAAAAGTGTGCCTCATTTGTAGTCTTATTTCAGCTTCAGCATCCAAACACTGGATCTTGTTATACCTTTTTCACTAGATTAATGAGCTGCCTACTGTCAGAAATCTCTTCCACATGTAGGTATTGTGATCCTCTTAACCTTCTTTTCAGTAACTAAATAAATTGAGCTTTCTTAGTCTTTCACTATAGGGAATGACTTTTAGAAGTCTGATCATTCTTGTAGCTCTTATTTGAGTCCTGTCCAATTTTCTAACATAATGCCATTTTGAGAATGGAGGAAACCACAGCTGAACACGGTATTTCAGTAACAGTGTCATAAAAACCTAAAGTAGAACTTGCAGTAACTATTCCAGTGTGATATTCTCTGGTTTAACCCAATGACATATATCTGATATACATTTTCATGTAATATGGACATGTCATTTTGGTGGGTTTTTTTACTTTGGGAATTGACATGAATGTCTGTCTCATTGTGATGTGGTTCTGGATTCCTTTGCTGATAAGGATTGAACAATGTCAAGAGGTGAATTCTCATGAATAATTGTGAATGCTGAAGGTTACCCTTGATTTTATATTTTGTTTCAATGGCATAATCCCTTCAGTAGGAATAGGTTGTGATAGAAAGGACTGAACGCAGAGAACAGGCACCACAAGGTGAAACTGGGGAAGTAATCTGGGGCAAGTGGTTTTCACAGTTAGGGTATTGAATGGGCCAGGATAGTAGAAGTGCAATGTTATCTCACCCACAGAATTCAGATTTCTGGAAAATAATCTGCTCAGAGTTGTCTGAAAAGTTCCTTATTACACCTTCCAGTCTAATACCAGCCTTATTCAGACAACTTGCACTGTCATATTGGGTATCAATTTCATATCTGGACAAGGGAAACCACAGCACAGCCAAACTGAGTGAGCTCAGGAGATCCTTCCTAAGCATTCACAAATTGTTCCCTTCAACCCAGATCTGCCTCAAAGTCATCTCTGCAATCCTAATACCGTGGGGCACAGAAATGAGGTACTGCAGGGAAAAGCAACTGACTTTCTAAGAGAGTATTTTAACTGAAGCCAGAATTTGTATGGAAATAGGAAGAAAATAATTCCTCCTGAATTCAGACTTCTTTGGTTCAAAATTAGACTTAAGTGAACTCAGACTATCTGAGTGATTTGAGCTCAGCTGTCTCTAGCATTTCTGAGTAGTGTAAAGAGATGAGATGTCTTTAACAAAAAAAATGGCTGCTTCAGAGTCAGGTAGTTCCTTCACAAGTGGAAAGAAAGCCACAGATTTTGCCAGTGACTTCCCTCAGTTGTGTTATCCACAGTAAATTCTGTAACAGAAAAAGGTTTCAAGCTCTCAACCATTTACCACTGTGAATCACTTTGGGAGACAGATATTTTACTTTCTTTTTAATCCTGTATAAAAGAAGTCTCCTCAGACTCCTGGGTCAGTTCCTTTAACTTTCAAAAAATGCAGTTGCATTCAGTTAACTTTCCTAGCCCAGCCAGCAATTTTTGGTCAGCTCAAGGGAAACTGTGCTTCAGTCCTCACTTCAGAGCCCTGGGATTTCATCTGTCCTCAAGAATTTGGAGTGATTTCAGAGCTTAGGTCTTGCTTCTCTTGTTTTTGAAGTGAGTAAGAACAGAAAATGCTTGCATATGTAGTGGCCTAGCTCAGCATTTCCCTGCTGGGAGGACATTGAGTGTACTCTTTCGGGCAGACTGAAGAGACCACTGAGTCTCTAGCTCACTTTCTTCCCTCATCTCACATTAACCAATGGACAATTTTTCAAATGACTGTACCCACATTTTCCCTTATACCTTCCCCAAAGCTATATTCTAGGGTTGTGTTATTCAGAGCTCTAGTCAGCATTTAAGAATGCTTTGGCATCTTTGCCCAAAGTTTTAGCTATGAGTTATCCAATGATAAATTGTATATTTATACAAGGAAAAAGAGGATAAGTGCATTCATTTGCACAACTTCTCTATAAAATTATTAAAAGATTATTTTTTAAAAGGGAAGCCTGAATACTAATATGTAATGTTTGAGAGGAAAGTAAGTCAGGTTAACGTTTCTTTCTTCTATTAATGGAGTTCTTGGTTTATATATAAATGCATTTTACTAAGTTACAATAAATAAGAAGAAAGTTGAAATAATCTGGATCCATCTGCTGTATATTTTCTGCTTCTAACAATTTCAATTTTAATGCCTCCGTTTAGTTTCATACTGATCATTTATACTGACAAAATGAAGGAAAAGAAAACAAGAAACCTGTCATCAATCATTCATTTAATCAACTAGCAAAAAATAGATAAATATACTGAGTTAATTATTTTTCTGTATGTAATGATTGACAATAATTTTAATTTATTCCCTTTTTAACCTTTTACTGGCAGTATAGTTGGGATTAATAGGTAATGACGAAATGAGAAGAAATAAATTTCTGATAGCCACTAAATGTTGCTGACATTGGAGTGTTTTCCCCTGAAACTTCTCCCTGAAGATGTATCAGATCTCTGTCATGTGTTATTTTTCACACTTTTTTGTGCCATGTTTCATGCCATTTTGGTGATTGCTATTAGTTTACAGACATATGGTCAGGAATATTTTATGAATGAAGAGATTTCTGGAATGTACAATATTACTTCTTCACATTTATGTGAGGATTGTAATTTGAAGCTCTCAGAATACTTTGCACATGTTCTTGCAGAGAGTATTCAAAAGCTAGGAAAAAAGAGTGCTACAGCTAATAACTTATGTTATCTGCTCCATCCATCAGACAGTATTTCTTTACTAATGGATCATCTATTCCCCCTTTGCACTGTTTTACTAGATCCATCTGAAGTGAAGAGGGGATTTTCAGGCAGAATTCCCTAATCAGCTCTCCATGTTTGTAGTGCAGGAGGGTTAGCTCAACTTCCTGTCTCAGCTTTTTGCCACAAAATTGTCTCCCCACATGTAAACAGGCATCTAAATAGACTCTAGTCAATCAGTAACTCCAGCTTCTAAAATATCTTTCTGTAATGATATTCCCATACATTGTACATTAGTGATAGTTGTCCTGAACAATACATGAAGAGAGTATTTTGCAGCTTTTTCCTTGAAATACTGTGTAGCATGTCATTCGAATAAGTGGAAGACATAGTGTAGGACATGCTTTTCATCTAGCTTGAATGGTGTATCAATGCACACAATACTTTAATTCTATTAGAAATAACTGGGTTTTATTCAGGTGTGTTTCCTGCAGTTTCAATAAAAGTGTTGTTGCATATTTCAGAGATGGAAAAGCTTTGTATGTGGATTTGTGTGATTTTGGTAATGAAGGCCAAAACCTGTGAGGCACAAATGCATGAATTTTCATTTCACAGATTTTGTGTCTGGCTTCCTGGGTTGGGTTTTTTTGTTTTTGTTTTCCCTGAAAGAATGGTCTAGTTACATATAGCCAGATAGTCCCCCAACAGGCTTGTTTCAGAGGTTCAAAATTGGAAATTATCTCTACTCCTCAAAAGTTAAATGCATTCTGGGTATTTTAAGAAATGAAGGGAAACAGAGGTGGTAATAATATTTGCCCATACAGGTAGGAAGAGAAAGAAAAGAAAAAAAAATTCCAAAGACTCCAAAACAAACAGAAAAAATTCTGAAAAGATGAAAGTTAAGTTTCCCGACAGAGCTGCATCCCTGGGAACAATACCCTTGGGGTTGCATGGCCCTCAGAAAGACTGTGTTTCTGCTGGCAGAGGCCTGAGCTGGACAGTGCAGCCCCCAGAGATTTGGGCTCTGCTCATGGAATAGCTGTGCTGGGCATGCCACTGCCTGCCTGTAGCACAAATAAGGTTGAGAGGCCCATGACAGCAACTGGTGGGCTCTAGAGGTCTGAGGGATGGGCTGTGGAGTAGGATGTGACCATTAATCTGTAAAGTAAGAGCAGTTGGGATGCCCTGCAGGAGATTTAGTATCCACTAAGGTGGTTGCCTGAGTCTTGACTCTGAGCATCTTGTACTCTGTAGGTAACTGGAAACAAAGCATTTGGTTGGTGTTTTTCAGGGTTTGTTGAAGGCTCTAAAAATTTTGCTCTTTGGGAAACAGTAAATTTTCTGACTTGGGCCATACTGAATGCTATATTTTCTCTGAGAAGTATTCTAAATCAAGATTTTTTTTTTTTTTGCAATAAAAAGGTAGCAAAAATGCTTAGAATTATTTTCTCTCTTGAAACAAAAATGTAAGACTTTAGCTGTCACAAAACATAAAATAGCAGACATGGCTGCAAAAATTCTTGAGGGCAATGTGCCTAAATTTTTCCTCTGTAGCAGCATATCTGCTCTATCCCTTCAGTGGGCTGAGCACAGTCTAGCCCTTTGTGTGTAACAGCTTTATGTTTATTAGCAGCTGCTTTCTCCTAGCTAAGCTTGACAAAGGATAGGCAATAAGATGAAAAAGACTTTGTTACTCTGCTTTCTAGTAGGAAAGAAGGAATGGCAAAAATGGGTCATCCCACTGCTGATGTCCTGTTGGTGCTCTCTGCTCTCACCCTTGCTGAGGGAAGAGGTTTCCCCCTTGGAGCACAGCTCTGCTCTAGCAGGTTGGCATCCATGGTAGCTGACTGACACTGGCAGAACCTTTTGTGGCACTTGCTTCTCTCCATGATCAATTTTTGTAAACCATGCATATTCTAAAAAATATAGTGCTTCTTGCCCACTGAAGAAATTACGGGTTTTTTAAGAAGAAATATATAGATTTTTCATTCTTATTTGACTTTTAAATTTCTAGCCGTAAAATAATATTTCAAATTAGAATGTTTTTACAGTATAAATTTTGGAATATAATATTTTAGAAACAGTAACATAAGAGTTCCAGTTAGTCTCCAATTTTTCTGGGGTATAACCTCTTTAAGAAAAATTGCTAAGTTTAATCAAATATGTCATACTGCAATCCATTTGTATTTTTAGGATTCATAAAATTAACTGGTCAATGACATCAAACATTTTGGAATATCATATCTAAAAACATTGATACAATATTAATAGGTAATTCTTGGTTAGAGGACTTTGCAGTTAGTTACCCATTCTTGTATCAATAATGATCAAACTACACTATTAGCAACTCTGAATTCAACTGCTTTCCAGCTCAGTATATGTCTTTAAACAAAACCAGATTTTTTTTCCGCGTTTGGAACAGAAATTGGTATCAGTAATAATCTGAAATATCATTCAATGGACATTCTTTTGTTTCCAATTTAGATTTTGCAGACTTTCCTATATTTTAAAGCATTTATTAAGTGTTTTAAATATATTTTTCTTTGTATTTCACTGTGCAGTTTATGTGCTCAAAGCATCACCTAAGTACCAATAACACATTCTTGACTGAATAATGATGTATGTTGAATGTTACTTTTTTTGTCTTATAAATGGATGGCAATTTACACAGCTGTGGATGTGGGATGTTTCAATCCCAGACCATGTTGTAAGAAAAATTGAATGACAGTGAGCAAAACAGCAGTAATTATAAAACTAATTACTAAATGCTGATGATGCCCATAGGCTTTGCATAACTAAAATTAGAAAAGGAAATTGCTTTCGGCTTCAGAGAGGCAACATGCTAGTTATTTCACTGTTTCAGTCAAAATGGAACATGGTGTATAAAGTTCAATCACAAAAAAACCCCACATTAGTTTATGCACATATTTTTTCATACTAAAATGTTAAAGAATTCAGCCTTTTTGTCTTTTAATACAAACACATCTGTAACATAAATCAAGAAAAGTCACATGAAACTACTTGTTGGACATCTTTCTGTATAGTTTTACAAGGCCTAATTTACCATTGAATTACTTTAGCTTTATGTTTATCAAAAACATACATGAATATAAAAAAGGAAGGGTTTCCTATCATGTAGGCCCAAATGAAATAAATGTTTGGGATAAAAACCAGGAGACTGGATTTCAAAATTCCCTCAGATGAATTCCAGCTCTATTATATGTATGCTGGGGGTACCTATAAATATATATGTGTGTATGTATGGCAACCAGATTAATTTCTTAGCCTTAGATGTGTTTTCCCAGGGATAGAACTGCTGGAATGACTCATTTGAATATAGTGTATTTTTATACTTTTTGTTCATGCCTATATTACATGTGCATTAATGCATGCACACAGATATATAAAGTACCAAAATGGAACACATATGTTTTTATTGACAAATTTAATGTTCCTTGTATGGGAATATATATATATGTCTATATACATTTCAGTGCTGTGGGGTTTTTTTAAACTGCATTTATGCTTAATCCTGCAGAATATGAGAATCCCATGAATTCTAAGCACACTTCTTTAAAATTTAATTTTTATAAAAATGGATTAAAATATTGATTGGGATTGTAGCTTGTAAGACTCAGTTTAACACTAAGAACTGTGCTCTTGTTTCATAGAAAATTACATGGACATTATGGGATTTATCCTTTGAATTTAAGGTTGGTATTTGTTTGGGGTTTTTTTTTTAATTCTCAATTTTTCTTTCACATTTTTTATCTGATCTGGGAAAATTTATACTTGTCCTGTGTGAGCAATTAATAGGTAGCAGCTTCTCAAAGGCTTGACAGAAATGCTCATTGGATTCTCTTGCATCAGTATATGCCGAGTAAAAACCACCAAGTCGGTGTTTTTATCTTTCAGATTGTTGACATACATCTAGATTTAACACTGTCGATAATGAATCCAAACATGAAAAATAAAAATCCTGTGTAATTTTGTGTGATCTGTATAATTTTCAAGATTGTATATCCTATTAAATGTACTGGGGTTTGGTAAGTAAACTGGAAGACTTAGGACTCTCTTTACTTAAACATTTATGGGGAAGCACATCTTAAGTGTAGTAGAGTCAAAGTACATTTCAATATATAAACAGTACAGCAAGACTTTTTTATTTTTTTTAAGTGGACCACTGAGTAATTTTTGACTTTGTATGTTCCAGTAAATTTGTACTACAGCAGATGAAGTAGATGTGTCACGTTACCACAGAGAATAAAAAGACAGTGTTTGTTTGCTGTATCTGATTTTGTGAAGAGAAACTCCATAGTTGTCACTTTGATAAAGTCTCCCCATTTGAAGGCAAGGTTCTGCTCAGTTTTTCAGAGCATACGCAGCTCCAGTACAGGTTTGTAAAAAAGATTCAAAAAGGTCTTGAAGATAGAAAGGATAACATCTCTCCATTCTTATGTATTATGCTGCTAAAGCAGCAGCTTTATTTGTAGTAATATTTCTCAGTTTCAGTTCCAATTCTGTTAAAATCATTAAGTGATGCTGGTGAATGGGATTGTCTTTAAGAGGTACTTGAAAAAGCAAATAAGAAATCCTTCCTATAAGGAGGACACTATTTTCTCAAAGGTTTCTGTCATGTTACACTTTAGCAATCTTTCTATTGTATGGAAAGAAACAATTTATTGTCAGTACTTGAAGGATACAGAATGTCTGATTGACTGCCACCCTAGCCTGTTGTTTTTAACATAAACATTACAGCTGTGTTTTCTTTGAAATATTTGGCCATTATCCAGTAAATCTGTGCTGGAACACTAAATTATCACCTTATGCCCTCCTCCATCATAAGAAAGTGCTTTCATCAATAAAGCATTATTGTTGTCTTTTCCTACTCTTTATTTCTGCATATTCAGAAACTTTTTTTTGTTTTGTAAAAGGCAGACATTATGTAAAAGCTTCTAACTAGAGAATGTTCTGAGTGGGTAGCCTAGCAAGTATACAGAAATAATGCTGAAAGTACATTCTTAGTAGATGAAATTAAGAAATTTATTCTTGTCCCTGATTTGTGTGAATGTTTCCAAGATTTTTCATATTTTTAAGAATTTTATTTAACTGGCTATTCCATAATTTTTTGGTAAAGTATGAAGAGAGGTGTATCTCTGTTATCATCTTCCACTTTCACTGCTTTCACATTGTATTGTGTGAGCTTTCAGGGTGTGTCTACATCATAAACAGAAGGCAATTAAAATGGACCAAAATGGCAAACCCTACATAATCCCAGTTTTCACAGTGCTAGTAAGTAGGAGAGACTTACAGTACTGCTCCTAAGCTATTTTCCTGTTACTTTCTTCACAAGTATTTCAAATTTATCTCCTTAGCTCAGGATAGTCAGTCATTTATACAGAAGAAATGGGGCTAGTAATGTCTCTTCTTCATTAATGCTTGTGTCTGAAATTCAGCATACACTGCACAAGGCTGGGTATTTTTCTTGTGTGTATCTGTGAGGATGGAGGAATTACCTTTTACCTCTCCTTGTGTGTTCTTGAAGAAGGTTTTTTTTTAACTATATGATAACTGCTTTTTCTAAACTTGAAGATTTTTTCCAAGTAGTGTTTAAAAACCTGTCTAGTTTTCATTGCTAGTTTGTGATTTTTGAAAGAGTTTCAGTATCATAAGTAACAAATCTCAATTTTGAATTAAGAAAAAGATTTAAACATGTTTAATTATGTAAGCAGTTCCATGGATTTAAACTAGATAATTCATTTGTTTTGAGTTAATAATCTATTTCAGAGTCTTGCTGAACTTGAGTCATAACAAAAAGACAAAAAGTGGATCTAACATTAGGACAAGAATTACCTTCCCCAGCTTATTATCTTTTCTGTCTCTCTTTGTGTTTGTAATCCTTTATCAATGTATTAGTCTGTATGACAGGCTTGTATCTTAGACAATTTGTATTCTATTTTTCAAGTCTCTTTTTGTGAAATGCTAGATCTGTGGGTTTCCTGAAGCCTGTTCTGCATTACATTTATTGCATTCTCTACAGAGTGTTTTTAAGAACTTACAAGATTGATTTTAACCACATGCATTTAGATTGCAGAATTTGGTTTGAAATCATTGCAAAGACAACCAAATCCCTTGTGAATTAAATCTCTGAGATGTTATCATTGTATGATAAATCTAGCTGATTTCTGTCTGGTCTCTGTTATTGGCACAAGGGAGTGCATCAAAGGTGTTTAACACAAATAAACTATGTAGTCATCTTAGAAAAGAAGCCTCTGTTTTCACCCAACAAGATCAGGTCCACTTTCTCTATGATCAGAGTATTACAAAGCTAGTAAAGAATAATTTATATCAGAAGTTCTGTGATGGAATGAAATGGAGCTCTTTTGAAGTATGATCTCTGAAAGCACAGCATGAAGCTCAAATAAAGTGAAGGACATTCGCTATTACAAGTAATGTCCTTAATAATCTTGTTAGTCTAGTCTCCCTCTGTAAGAGACAAATGGAACATTATTGGCTTATGGGCTGTAGTAAATAATTTAGTTTCCAATATTCAGGCTGCTTTGACAGTAAATTAAAATGACATGAAAGGGGCTTGTTGAATAAAGAAAGTATCCAATCAAATTTAATTGGCATGACTAAGGCAGTAGAAATATGTTTTATAATTAAACCATGTTGTCTTGGAGCTTTATAAGCATGTATGAATCAAAATGTCAGAAATTATTCTTTGATATTGTGCACTTAAAACTTTGCATGTTGAATAGTTTTCTTAAACAAGGTTCTAGACATGCATATTGATTCAACAAGAAAATAATCTTAAAATTTTAAATAAGTCAGTTCTTAGGATTTGTTTACTGATCTGACAATTTTCTGTAAAAGCCTAAAATAATTTTGCAGTCCTCTCACACTTAAAAATCTGTCTTTTGTACCAGTTTTATATGATCCAGCCTTGTACCAAAGTATAAATGCTGTATTTTTCACCTGTTGTTATAATGCTGGATGGCTGAAATCAGTGTTAATAGGTGCAAGCATAAAAGAATAAAACCAACAGGAAGAGGCAAAAAAGGAAAAATAAAATATGAGGCAAACTAATAAATAGTTTTCTACTACTAAATTGATTTTTTAAATGTTTCTTATTTTAATCAGCCAGTTTTAGAGTTCACATATATTAACCAAATCCTCCCAAATATTTATTGTTGAGTTCTAATTTACTTATCTCTTTGTCAAAGGAATTTCAGGAAATGTGTATTTTCATTAATTGAATAAAGAGAAAGCATCTCTGTGGTTCCAAAAATAACAGTACCTCTAGAAATTTGCACAATTCCAAACATTCTTCTGTTCATATATAGAAATCAACCCAGAATATAATACTTAGTTATTTGCACATCCCTATGATACTACTTTATCTAAAAAGAGACAGCTAGGCTGGCCATGAAAAGAAAAAAAGGAAAGGAAAGGAAAGGAAAGGAAAGGAAAGGAAAGGAAAGGAAAGGAAAGGAAAGGAAAGGAAAGGAAAGGAAAGGAAAGGAAAGGAAAGGAAAGGGAAAGGAAAGGGAAAGGGAAAGGGAAGGGGAAGGAAGGGAAAGGAAAGGAAAGGAAAGGAAAGGAAAGGAAAGGAAAGGAAAGGAAAGGAAAGGAAAGGAAAGGAAAGGAAAGGAAAGGAAAGGAAAGGAAAGGAAAGGAAAGGAAAGAGGAAAGGAAAGGAAAGGAGAAAAGAAAAGAAAAGAAAAGAAAAGAAAAGAAAAGAAAAGAAAAGAAAAGAAAAGAAAAGATTTCAATAGAAAAGTTTATCTATGAGAAAGTCTTCTAAATTAACCTTGGCTTTTAGAAATTATGGACAGGTGACTTTTATGTTAAGAATATTATTTAAGTTACTATGATATACTTATGTACTTTATAAGTCAATGCCGGGATTCTAAAATTAATTGAACTCTGAAGCACAAAAGGAAAATACATAGATACAAAAGTAGAAATGAATGGTAGAATTCAACATTTGTTATACCTTTGGTCAGGTGAGAACATTGTACTCTCTAAGTGTGACATCTTGCAGTGCCAGATGCTCTGGTTTCCAACATAATTGTTCAAGATCATAAAACCAATGTTACATATACTATGGGAAAAAAGGTAAATATCTCATCAGCCTCAGTTTGTCTTGTCTTTTACAGGAAAAAAGATTTCTGTATCTTTGATAAGTGTAGTAACTGGATGTCAAATTGCTTGTCCTAGATCCCATTCTGTTCATAGATAAGTGAGTGAAAGTTTTCAGCTTTTAGATGAACAAACTCCAAGGGAACAGAGGTAAACAAAGGTTTCATCTGGTCTCTTTAGACTACGAAAGCCTCGTTCTCCCTCAAAGGAGAACTGAGAATTGAATGTGGGGGGAAATCTACCTTAATATTCCACCCCTGACAAATCATTCTTTTTCTCAGCATTGTGTTCCTTCATACTTTTTTTCTCTCATGTTAGAGAGAGCCTTGTAGAAAGACTTTGAGAGTTAAGTACAAAATCATCTTAAATATCTTTTAGCTTCCTCACGTTAATCTACTTTTAGACTCATCAGTCTGCTCATTAAACAGAATTTTTCCAGCTTTTACAGTTTAGTCATTGATGTTTTATATCACACCAACCAGATTCCAGTGGATAAGGTCTCCATTGTAGTTGATGAATCCTAGTAAAACTTCAGCTAGAGAGCTTGCATTCCGTTAGCTGTGCCATACTTACATCAGTATAAACACCTTCACTGAAAATTGTTATTAAATTGAACTGCTGGTAGACATCGACTTGTACTGTTATTCTGAGTTTCATATCTATGCTGAGTGTTCTGATAGCCAAAATTTTTGTCAGTTTGACTAAAAACAGCCTAAAGAATTGACTCTCAAAAATAAATTCCCATTGTAAAGATCAGTCAGCAAGTAAAATCACAGCTGCAGTGAAACTGGTGGCAAAACTCAATGTCAAAATAATGCCAGCGTTTCCATTGCCAAAGAAAACTGCAAGTTATTTTCAACAGGTTAGGATTTCACTGCAGAATTAATTTGTTTTGATGCTAATACCTCAAGGTTGTCTGGCAAGCCAAACGCTGATTCCTTTTTACAGAATACTTTTTAGTGTGGTGGGTGGTTATTACAAGAATAAGGCTTCTGAATGATTCTTCAAAGTGAAGAATATATTTTTGTATTGTGTTGCATCTGCTTGGTGTCAGCATATTGCTTTAACCAGTCTTGTAGAAAATATGGTGGAAAGTAGGAAATAATTAATTTTTGTGATTTTTGACTACTTTATTATTCTGTTTACAAGATTCCATTTTATAGTTTTTCTAAATAATTTCAGATTCAGAGTTACCCATTTTTTATTTATTGCCCCATGCTTACTAGAGCTAGGCACTCTCTTCTTGGGTCTACTAAAATTTAAAGGGTTTATCCCATGTTTCTTTTTTCAAGGAATTAATTGGTAGAATAAAGATCAGATAGACTCAAGATTTAGACCATATTACTTTAATTTCACAGTATAAAGCATATATATTATACAGTTTAAAAATTGCCCAACTCAGAAGAAAAAATTTAAACAAAGTAAAAAAGGCAAAATTTATTTTAGTTGTTCACTGCCTTTTTTCAAGTGTACTATTTCGATATGTCACTGACTGTGTTTCTATTCTTTGACACTGAAGAAGTGTACTTTCATTTTATTAGAATGCAAACAGGCTGTTTCTAAAAAGAAATAATATGTACTTGAAAAATCTTGCGAAAACTAGTGATGTTTTTAGACTTGTTGACACATTAGTGAAATCTAGTATAGGGAGATCAGAGGTTTCCTTGTTGTGAGTGTGCTGTGGTGTGTTACGTTTTTTAAAATATTTTATTTATTGCATGGTCCATTTCTGTTGAAGTGGAGATTGTAATGAATCCTCAAATAAGATAAAACTTGGAGCAAAATAGATCTCTTTCCATGTGTATTGTACTATCTGGAATTAGTATTTCACGGCCTACTCTACCAATTTAAAAACAAACAAACAAACCAAAGAAGAAAGAATACAAAAATGTATTTTTACATCATGATATAATTAACTAGACAACCCCCAAGATGTCAAGAGTGTCATTTTTTGTTATGAAGTCTAGATTATACTCAGTCAGTACAGAATAAGGCTTGGGAGCTATATTATGTGAAAAAATGACCGTATGTGATAGCTTTTTATGGAATAAAATTCACAGTGATACAATAGCTTACCTTTTCACAGTGACACTTATTAGAACTTATGAGAATCATAGCAGGTAATCTCCTCCTGGAGGCAATATAACTTTGTATTTGTTTGTTACAGCACTGCGTATTATTGAGGAGATATGTAGTCCATTTTGTTTAGCTAAGACAATTCTATACTGTGTGCCACAGTATCATTCCCAAGTTCTTATAAACATCTTTCTTGTAGATATTTTATGATTTCATGGCTTCAGAAACAAAATGTCAGATATTTTTAAAACTTTAACAAAATATTATTACTATTTTTCCCTCTCTGTATTCTTTACCAGCCTTGTGCAGAGTATGTGTATTTTCCTTCACTGAAATTCATCATCCACTGTTTCTTATAGGTGAAATATGAAAGTAAAAATAGTAGAATTTTTAAGGCTTTTGTGTAGACTCAAGAGAGTCTTTCCTGCAATATCTAACTGAAAAGGTAATGAACTGTAAAATATGTTGAAATGATTGGGGATTAAAAATCTCTGGTGTGTAGTGACAGTACAATTATATTCCACAGTAAAGGTTTCTTATATTAAGTGTAATAAATAAAACTTTTTTTTCACTGTGATTGGTTGTCACCACTGTAATGATAGCTTTGACCTTCTTCCTCTTCAAATGTCGTTAGCCTGTGACCAAGGAGTCAGGATGCTGTGGAATGAATTGGGATGGCTGTACATGAAGCCAGCTGTTGAAGCTGAAGAAAGAGAAGAAAAAAGAAATATTTAAGCACAAAATACTATGTTGTAACTTTTAAATCTTTTTGCTGCTTTGCTTCCCATGCACAGCTACTTTACTCACATTTCCTGTCTTGCAACATGGTAATTTATCTTAAGTTATCTTTAGCCACTCTATCTATCCCTTTAGCTCTAACACATCTAGGTAGCCTTTTCATGTTAAGATATAGGTATTTACAGGATGTTTCTCTTTCTAATCAAACAAAAGCAGCCCTGTTCATCAGCTTGTGAGGACCAACTAGATGAGTGCAAAATAATTTCCAGTTTCTTTTGAGAGGTGGGACACTCAGAGTACCATATGATTCCTTTATTAATAAATTTGGATCGTGCATCACCAGGTGCAGAATGTAAGTCTCTTTTAACATTTCTAAATGTAGTCTGAAGTGTGAACACTGGAATTATTGAAGTGATGTGACTAGACATAGATCTTCATTAAAATTAGGTTTCTTTTCCTTCCCCCCTACTATTTCTCAGGTACTCTATGTCTGACTGCGACACCTGACAAGTAGCTGTCTTGATAGCACACCTGTTAATTTCTTCATTGTACTGTTCCTATATGAAATGATGGTTCTTTACTGTTTCTGGACACTTTAAAGCATCATTCTTACAAAAAGTTTAACTACTCTTGACTCGGGGAGCAAGGAGTACAGCTCATTTCAGTGTTGCAGCTCTGGGAGCTGAACTAGAATTTTCTTATCTACTATCATTTTTAGAGGTAGCTATTTGTCTAAAAGGAAACGCTACCAGGCAGCAAAGGCCATAAAAATACAATGCGTTTCTACTAATATTTGGTAGATTTCATAAATATTATGGCTTTAACTATTTTGTGCAATGGCATAGTAGTGTGTCATTCCACTTTAATGATCTTATAAGTAACTGTATTGGTGTCTAAAGCCATCTAAATAATGACATTTCTTCTCACTTAATGGATATTACTCTTATGACCAGTTGCAAGAAATGTGAGTTCTAAATTTATCTGAACCTTGAGATGGGAGAACTGAAAACTCCTTCACTTTATGAGAACTTTTGATTAGGGTTTGGGTAGGTGGATAATGAAAGAGAGTAACATTGAAATGTGCCTAAATAACATGCTGTTACAAGCCTTATGATAGATTTGTGTTTGACTTAACAGCTTTTGGAACCTAATAAAAAGAACTTAATTGACAATTTCTTGAAATTGCTAAGAAAACCTAGTGATGTTGGTAGGGTATAATAAGGAGTTTTCTCATCACTGTCTTCAAGATTGAGCCTATACAAAAAAAAGGATTTATCTCTGTGGTAACTCTAAGTAATTGATATACAGACAAGGTTTGGTTCCAATTTGCCAGCAATAAAGTTGTAATAGGGTTTTCTCTGCAATTTTAGCCTTAATGTGCTCATTCCAAAGAGCGGTATTTTTCCAAGCGAACAAATAACATCAGTAAAGCTTACGATCAGTAATAGCCCCACACTGATGCTCGCATTAAACTTGTTAAATCAATTCACTAGACACTTTCTAAAGTGGACTGTCTGTTTACTTTGACTTGCACCCTGTGAGGATTATCTATCAGTTACATTTATTTGAATGATCTTTACATTTGAAACTTGTAATTGTTCGTGCATGATTGTGATTACAAATCTGTCTGCTCATATTTTGTAGCTTTATTTTTGTGACTTATGATTTTTCCACAGTTGTATAAAGGATATGGATATCTAGTGGCAGACAGTAGAATGCATTGTATGTTTAGCCTTATCCAAATCCTAAATGAATATTTTGCTGCATAATTATGGTGGCTTCTCTTGGTAGATATATATTTCATATTGCTGTTTAGTTTACTGAAGGTACCAATCCACTATGTGCAGTATTGTTCTTCTAGGATAAAAAAATTAACATATAAATAATGTAGGATTACAGTATTTTGAAATAATTAGCAAAACGTGCTAAGTACTAAATGATTTATTAAAGATGTAATTTAGTCAGATTTGCTGCATAAGATATTAGAGTGCAAAGAGGCATACTGTACTCTGCAAGGAATCATTTTGTAGATGGTTAATCTACCAACTAGGCTTCATTTTTCACTCAGAACAAACCTGGTGTGCTACTGCACACTGCCTTTTGTCAGTAAACACAAAGAGAAATCTGAAGTAATCAATCTTTCTTATCAGTAGCATTCAGTATGTTTACCTTTATTTTATTCTTTGACTCAAAAAAACTAGACTAATATAAAACAAAATGTAAGCGTTTAAAAGTTTGGAGTTTATCTGGTAGCTAAGTACACATTTTAAAAGATAGCATGAAAACAAAATAATGGCATTACTACATTCATCGAGGAAACTGAAAACATTTTGGAAAGAGCTGAGGTCCTGGGAAAATAATAGGTTGTGGGTAATAGGAAGTTCTTGGATAAGGAAACTCAATCACATGTTTGTAGCTAGAATCCATACGATTGTTATTATTTTGTCACATTAGCTGAATCCATATATGTAGGACACTAAAGAAAAAGCTGCTGCCTATGAAATGTTACAGCTGTCCCTTACATGCATTGCTTCTCTTCCTGGTGAAAATAATTCTTTACTTTCTCCCTAAGTTTAAGTAAGTTTTTATAAGGTGCATGTTATTTGGGATTTTTTGCTTGAAATTGTTACTACTTTGAGTTTCAAAATATACAGACAAGATGCATGTCAGAATACTTGTCATCATATCCTCTCCCAGACTCACCCTGATTTTTTTTAATCCTTGTTTTACACATGTCCTTATTTTAGCTGTCTGTCTAATCTAACTCTATCTATTTTTATGTATTTTCAAGGAAGTAATTAGGCATAACTGGAGTGGTGATGCGGATGTCTGCTCTTCTTGGTATTCTTCAGAACATACCAATATTCTATAAATACATAATACTGCAGGATCAGAAGAAACCAGAAAAATGAGAATTATCATTTGCTGTACATATAAATATTTCATCCAACCTGGCCATTTCCTTCTGTTTCATTTGTTATCATTTCACATTGGAAGAATGGATTCTTCCCTTAAGCAACTTCTCTTTTTTTCCCCTTTGTTCTTCTATATGGGAAAAAACACACCTCCTGCCTTTTCTAGTCCCCACTCCCTCCTCAGCCTAGAAATAATCTGATATGCCCATTTTCTGCAGAACAGAAACTCCAGAAATGTACTCTGCAGAAAATCACTGCAAACCATGTGTCATATTTTAACTCCAGCCTGCAACTAAACACTGTGCAGACGCTTGCTCATGACTCCCCAGTGGGACGGGGAGAGAATCAAAAGTGTAAAAGTGAGAAAGCTCATGGGTTGAGATAAAGACAGTTTAATGGGGAAAGCAAAATCCACACGTCCAAGCAAAAGCCAAGCAAGGAATTCATTCACCACTTCCCACAGGCAGGCAGGTGTTCAGCCATCTCCAGAACATGGCCCTATCACGTGTACGGTGACTTGGGAAGCCAAACACCATCACTCCAAATGTCCTTCCTTTTCTGCTTCTTTATGTGCTGAGCATGATTCCACATGCTCTTGAATATCCCTTTGGTCAATTGGGTTCAGCTGTCCTGGCTGTGTTCCCTCCCAGATTCTTGCACAACCCCAACCTCCTCTCTTTTGGGGCAGTGTGAAAAATGGAAAAGGCCTTGACTCTGTGTGAGCACTGCTAAGCAATAATGAAAACATCCCTGAATTATCCATGCTATTTTCACCACAAGTGCAAAGCACATTCCCATACCAGCTACTGTGAAGAGAGTTAACTCTCCCAGCCAAACCCAGCAAATACAAAATCTTCTTATCACTTACTTTGATATCTTCAGTAGAAATTGAGAATTGCATAGTCTTTGCCTGTTTAGACTTAATGAATGTTGTTTCAAGTGTAGATTTGCAGGTTTTAAATATGGAAGGTGAGGAAAAATAAGGTGATATCTTGTCATTGTTTCCTCTGACCCTTTCTAATGCACAGCTGCAACTGAAGTAAATTGCAGGTGATTAGAGAAGATGTTGAAATTGTAAGAGGCTTAGTGATAGAAGATTTCTATCTGACTCACAGTTTAATTAGGGTAGAAAAATAACATAATTTACATGGATTCTCTCCTCTCAGGCCACAATTGATTGACATTTTTGGTACGTTTATGCATCTTAACACCAGTTAAATGTTGAAACATTTTGACATACTTGAACTATTTCCTTCCATTTTGGGATTCATTTGATGTCACGGTAGCATCATCAGTTTGGGAAATGAACTGTAGGAAGTACGGGAATATGTAGTTAACTCTCTGACTTAACTAATACCTCCACCCAGTCTTGGACATGCGAATCCATACGGATCAGAAATGGGAACACAGATGACTCCATCTCTCAGAGGGAATTGTATGCAAATCTGTGGCACTAGATGGCAAGCAGCAGGTGGGAGAGACCTGTCCTTCCTCATAGTGTGTCTGGAAACCTCTGGGACTGTGGTACAAATTTGCATACCACAACATTGGTGGTACAAATTACTGTATGAGCAACAAATTAGTGAGCAAAAGAAAGGATATGGCTGTTAATATTTTATGCAACTAATAATCTTCCTAATATTTGTGCTACTGTAGCTTCTGCCTTCCTAGTTTATGATTCTTCCTTCTAATAATTCCTGGGTATTTCATATAATATAATTATATTTTGAATGTGTTGGTAGTAGAATGATTAAAGGAGAGACAATCATAAAGAATATTTACTGATAAGAAACTTTTATTACATGAAAAAAATTAGGAATATTAGTATTGTAGGCACTCAGGCAAAGGATGTTTTCCTTAATCTGGAAAATGCTTCTCATGCACTAGAAGAGATGTTTACTGTTTTGACTTCTCCTTGTTTAGTTACATATTCTGAAGTTATTTGTGGTAGATCTCTGCTCAAAATTGAAATCCATCTTGTTCTTGTATATATCTTTAAATATATACAGTACTCACATGCTACCAAACAAAACTTTCAAGTGGGTTTTGCATATCTCTAGTAAGGAGACTACACAGCCTCTCTGGTCAATCTGTCTCAGTGCATGATCACTCACAATAGTAAAGCTCTTCATGTTTTGGAGGAAGTTACTGTCCATCAGTTTCTGCCCGTTGCCTCTTGTCCACCTCTTGTCCTCCTCTTGGCACCACCAAGAAGAGCCCGGTCCATCCTCTTGACACCCTCCCTTCAAATACTGAGAGACATGGATGAGGTCCCCTCTCAGGTGTCTCTCCTTGAGGCTGAACAGGCCCATCTCCCTCAGCCTTAGCTCGTAAGAGAGATGCTCCAGTCCCTTAATCATCTTCGTAGCCTCCGCTGGGCCCTCTCCAGGAGCTCCATGTCTCTCTTGGACTGAGGAGCCCAGAACTGGACACAGCACTCCAGATGTGGCCTGACCAGGGCTGAATAGAGGGGCAGGATCAGCTCCCTTGATCTGCTGCTGGCAATGATCTTCCCAATGGACCCCAGGATACCCCTGGCCTTCTTGGTTCCTAGGGGCATTGCTGGCTCAGGGACAGCTTCTTGTCCAGCAGGACTCCCAGGTCCTTCTCTGCAGAGCTGCTTTGCAGTAGCTCAGCCCCCAGCCTGTGCTGGTCCATGGGGTTATTCCTCCCCAGGTGCAGGACCCTGCATTTGCCGTTGTTGAAGTTCAGAAGGTTCCTCTCTGCCCATCCCTCCAACCTGTCAAGGCCCTTCTGAAGGGCTGCACAGCCCTCTGGGGTGTTGGCCACTCCTTCCAGCTTCCTGTCATCAGTGAACTTGCTGAGGAGGCAGCTCCCCTTCATCCAGTCAGTCATGGATAAGTTAAACATTTCTGAACCCAGTACTGAGCCTTGGGGAACACCAGTAGTGACAGGCCTCCAACTTGACCCTGTGCCCTCTGTCCTTTGTCTCCTGGGTCAGACATTCCTGAGGGCTGGTCTTGTCAGTGAGGACTGATGCAAGAAAGTGTTCAGTAACTCTGCCTTCTCTGTGCCCTCTCTTACCAGGGTCCCCCTCCACTTAGTAATGAGTTCACATGATACTATGTTTTGCTTTTGTACTCTAAATAATAATTATTTTCTGTGTCTGTTAAGAGAGACAATACCAATACTTATTTGGTAGTATTTGATCAAAAATCATGGGCAAGTTATGTGTTCTGTTACCAGCAGATAATTTTTACCTTTCAATAAAATCTCTCTGCCCAGTCAAAGGTTCTTCCTAAGGAAAAGTGGTCAACAAGCTGATAGTATCAAAACACATCAATTCTGTTTGTCACTGGCATATGAGGGAATGATGTAGTGATTGTCAAAACAAATAGCCCTTGACTACCCCCCCGGTACGCTTGGTTTGAGTGGAAACAACTTGTTGCATGAATTTGGAACACGGTTCAAACTGACATACCTGAGTCTTTTCTGAGATGCCTTAATTGTGCTATCACCTTTTCCACTGTGTTCAGCAAGGATTAAATAATTTAAAAGGTTTCTCTACCATTTTTTACAACTCTCGTCTTGGGATTAGAGTACAGACTTTCTGTTTATTGGTAATTTTTTCCTAATTTCTGATTTTGTTCAGCTCTTCTGTAAGGATGGGGAAGAAGATAGGCTTAATCAAATATTTTTCCAACTGATTAAATGCATCTACCTAATCGACAAGTGGAAAAGTAGAAGTATTCCTTGCACAAAATGATTCACGATTGAAAAATCATTATTTTTAAGAAAGAAACCCTTTGATATCCTAATAAAAGCAGACTGTGTGAATAATTGCTTTGCACTAATTTCTGATAAAACTCTTAATGCAAAAAAAAAAGAAAGAAATCCCATTTGCTTTTTAAAAAATTTATCAAAAGAACAAAAAGTTTTGATGGGATTTATTAAATTTTAAGTAAACGATATTGCAGGTGAAGATTTACATAATTATTGATTCTACAGTTAATATCTCCCCTACACCTGCCTGATTTACCAGTGACCTGCTCAGAAGAATCCCTGTTTTTTTCCTTTTGGGTATTTTTTTGTTTTATTGCGAATGGAAAGTTATATGGAAAATTCTTTTTAAAAAACATTATTTATCTAGTATATAGCATGATTCTGTTGATTAATATTTAAGATATAGCATGAAAACAAAGTGTAATTGTTGTTAAGAGCAGCAGTTAATTAAAATAGTGCATTTGGTCTATTATATATATATAACAAGTTTATATTTTGTTTAAGAGACAAAGGTTAAAGACAAAGGTTCTTAGGTTTAATATTGTTACAATGTATGTGGTTTATTTACTGCTAATAGAACATAAATGCTAGCAATTCTTGATTTACCCCAGGAAGAAGTTCACTACCTTACTACAGTCACACCTGAATTCTTACATATAAACATTTGTTTCATTATTTCCAGCCCATTCTCCAACATTTCAGAGTTATGCAGCTCTTCTTCCACAACTTCTGACATTTGCGTATTTGAAGATTATTACCAGAGGCCTAATTGCTGCCTGTAACCCTTGATTGGCTAGGAAACTGATTAATCTTGCCCCTTGGTCACAATTAAAAGAAAAATATATCTAAAGACAAATGAATAACAGCAGCTGAATCATCCCTTCTGTCTTGTGTGTGTTCTGTCTTCATTAATCTGATCCTTTTTGCTTTATCTTTTTTTTAATCAAATTCTGTTAGAGCTTGTGCTGCTAATTTCTAAGGACACTGGTTCAGTGGCCATTTTCTAGGCTGATAATATCTTCAAAGACAGCAAGGATTGCTCAGCCACTGCAAATGTTAAATCATATCCACAAGCCATTGATAACATGCTCTTGGCTGTACCCTTGCTAAAGCAGGCACATATCAGTGTAAGAAGGCATTGGCACATCACATTTTATGACCTACATGGGTGTGGAGGCCCATGACACTAGAGATGCACTGGAATGGTGTGAGGAAGTCATGGGTCAGCACAGGCAGACCCGTCCAGAGAAATTGGGATTAAAGAACCAAAGAGTGCTTTGGGTACTGAGACTTCACATAATATTGTAGCACCTTGTGAGATGGTGAGAGCAAAGTGGGATTGAAGTGTGTAAGCTGTGTTGGATCTAGAATGGGAAGATCATAAACTGTAAAATCATGGGAAGGGACATGATTGAGTATGGGAAGCATGCAGAGGAAGAACTGGGTAAGGAAAGTAATACATAAGTACGCAGGGAGAGATAGGGTCAGTGTGGCAGGTGGAGGGTTTGGAAAAGGAAAGTAGGAAAATATGACCAAGACGTGTTAGCAATAAGGATAGACTGATGGAGTGGTGCAAAAGAGTATGGGGAGGGAGGGAGGTCACATTTGTTTGGGTCAATCTTCAGATGTAAGTCGATACTTACTTGTAAAGTACAAAAGTTAGTTGGGAAAAGAGACCAAGCAAATATTGATTTGAACCAATATTGTTGTTCCCTTTATCACTATGGCATTAGAAGCTGAACTCTTCTTTATTTACTTACAGGTAGGTATAGTGCAGATATCTTTGATATAGGCTTTTAGGCTTGCCACCAGTGATCTGAAGCTTGACCTATGAAAACTGTCCTTTCTCGGTGTCAAAAGTAATATAGTTTTAAAAAGCCATACAGAGCCTCTCCTAAGTGACCTACCAATCATGCTAAACTGAAATGCTATTTGCAGTGGGTTTGTAAGGTTGTTTAATAATTCCCAGAGGACAGAAATCAGACAGTGAAATGGATTTCACTATGGACCTGAGGACAAACCTGTGATGTGGTTGTGAAGGTGAAAGCTGGTTTTTATATCCAGTAAGACTCATGGTTTAAAGAAATTCATGAACTTGCTAGAAAATTTTACTAAGGAGGTGTACGCTGCTTTGAATGATTCTTGTTTCTTTTTCTTTCCTATGTAGACTGTTGCACAGCTGCTGAATAATGTTGTAGTACATGATAGAAATAGTTCAATTTCAGAAGTATTTAAAGAATGACAGAATAGATAATCACCTGATAACAAACTTACAGTGAGGAATATTTAGTATTTCACTATTCCAGTTTTCTCACCAGACAGGTTGTTCTTATATGTGTGCTATACAAAGCCACAATGGCTTTTAAATTTCCCTTTTTGCTTAATACACTGATTCTTTAGTGAAGAGGTGCCTGACTCTAAGAAGAAGTTTTAATACTTAAAATTGGTATTTATTCATAACCCCATTTCAGAACATCTGACACTAAAAATAATTGCTAAGTTTCCTGTAGTGTTCAAATTAATAGCTACATGTTGCTAAAGAAGATTCTGTTGATATTCTCTCCCTACTTGCTTCAAACTTTCTTTTATGTTGAGACGACTCAAAGATAAGAGCTAGATATATTTTACTTGTCAAGTAGTTCCATGGCTTTCATTTAAAAAAAATAACTTTTACACAGATGAAATTTCTCAGCTTCACTTGTGGATCAATAACATGTACAGTATTTCTGTACAGGTCTGAACTTGAGTTCAATAGAAGTAAAAGATATAACTAAGAGATCAATTAGTTGCACCCGTTTTGTTATTTTCTTCTGATTCATTACACATGCAGATGGGTTGAAGTGCAGTAAATGATAAAGCTGATTGATGGAGTTGCATGTTATTATTTGAAAGGTCATATTTTCACCTGATTCCCTTGGAATTTTCTGGATACACAACTTGAGTGATTTCAGTTGAAACCCAAGGTTATATATTTAGTGAATATTATTAATGTATGTTATTTAATAATCTAAATTATTAAATATAGATATGTGATACAAGTCATAGAAAGAAAAGCTTTTTTTTATCATATTGTTTTAAACTTTAATAGGAAGACAAGATTTAAAAAGCAAATTCTAGTTAGTCCTAGTATGCTTGCAGCTCTCATGCAGTTTGACTGCAGACCCTCTCTTGAAACTACTTGAAAGCTCTGGATGCCAAGTGACCAGAAATAGTGTGTGTTGTATCAGTTGGGTACTTTCCATCCTTGCAGGGATGTGAAGATGTTGCTGACTGTTAGGTGTTCCTACATTGTCCTATTATCCTTCCATCATAACACTGAGAGGGCTTTCAGGTATATAGATATGCAATAGAGTTGAAAACTTCAGAGAACTGGGCCACTTTAGTGTTAATGAAATATTCTCATAGACTTATCATTAATCAATATTATTTTATTTTTATATTGTAGAATATGCAGTTAAATATTAACTTCAAAGCATTTAACTAATTTTTCACCTTAGATATGATGCTTTTTCTGTCACTTCATTTCCTGCCACATAAACAGAGTAAAGAGCTCATAATCCAGAATTGCCATAGGCTTTCCCCAAATAGCTAGGGTATATCATCCATTTATTTTCTAAGTATTAAAGATTAAATACTTTGAAAATTAATTTGAAGACAAAAATGATAGCTGTATTTCGTTGCAATTATTTCTTTCAAGATTTGTATCAGTCAATCTTTCAGTAATTATCTACAAATATTGTGGGATTAGAGAAGAACATTTTGCAGAAATTTGTTACATTTCTTCACCAAGGACATGTGTGATGTCCTTTCTAATTTCATTTGTAAGAGTGTAAATATTCTTGGTGATAGCCAGTTGGCCATCACTGTGGTTTGAACTCACACTTGAAAATGAACTGCACTTGTAAAATAATTACTCGTAGAAGACCAATTGCAGCTTAGACAGTGTACTCACCTGCACATCTGAGTAAACAACCCTGTTTGGTAACACAGGAGTGTGGATGCCATCTTCATGCCTTGTTTTCCCTCTTCATAGAGAAATATCTACAATAATGTAAACCAGGCAAGATTTGCAAATAATATCCTGTATTAGACTAGCTGATGTGAGGGGAAAATCAGGTGGGCATACCAGCGCTTTTTTGAATCTGTCAGTTCCTGCACTCTGGGGGAGTTTTTAAAAAAGAAAACAGTATCTTAGTCTGCATTCATTGCATGTAGATGAATGTGAAACACTATGATGTACATATAGTTTACCTATGCAGTTGACAGTCATAATTTTGTGTGCATATAAAATGCCAAAATTTGCTTAAACAAAATGCTTGAAATGCAGTACCTGGAGGGATGCCAGAGAAACACAATTGTTTCTCTTTATATTTTTATCAAAATAAAAGAAGGATAATAGCTACAACATTAGGATCTTACTTTTTGACCTTGAAGGTTTCGGAAAAACAGGCCATGCACTTTAACTTATTTAAATGTCCTTAGTTTATGGCCTGCAATATCCAACATTCAAAGCTGTTAATTAAGACTAATCATTACGAAAATGTATGTGAGAGGATGAAAGTTTTTATTAGCTTTTTATAATGTGGCAGCAGGTCAAAACAGAGATTATCTACCATGATTCTAAAGTTCAATTTGGTAATTTAATTAATTGCGTGGAATGCTGGCTTAAGTGTTAGGCCTATGCAATCAAATAACTTTTTGTCTCCTGCAGCAGCTTTTGGTTTTTGTACATTCTCAGTTGCTTATATCCATTAGATATATACTAAAAGTAATATGTATAGTCTGTCATGAATTCGAGCCATCACACATATTTTTTTAAGAGCAGCATTGGGATCAACCTACTTTTCAGTAACCAGGAAATTAGTTCTGTTTTGGAAATATCCACTAGGAAGACCAGAAGCAAGGTTGCTGGTAAGACCATAGGTACTGGTTTTTTACCACTTTCTAGCAATGCTATAGTTGCTTACTGATTTTGAACAAAAATATTTATTTGAAATTGCTTGATTAAAAAAATAATCCATTGTTGTTCATTCTGCCATCTGTTTTTGCATTTACAAGAGTACTATTAGCATAATTAACACTCCTTTTCTCCCAGTCTCTTACATTTCCATGTACTTCAGCTTATTTATACAATTTCAAATGAGGGTATATTTTATAGTTAAATCATGGAATTGAGCTCATGTCTCTTGTTAAAATTCTATCTAAAAGTATTGTCTTCAAGTTCTAAATTGGGAATGTGGTAGTGTTTCACTTAAAATTATATAAACCTATTCTCTTACAAGCTTTAAAATATTAATGATATTGAGAAGGCAGGTAACCAGAGCAGTAAGGATATAATTTTAAAGAAACATGCATTCACTTCAGGTACCCTGTCACTTGTTTAATTTTACCTGATATGTTTCTGCAGTGGCAGTGCTCAGTCCTGTATGTCTTGTCCCTGTGTAGTTTAAATAATTTAGAAAACAATCTGAAACTGCAGCAAGGATGGTTAGTGAGGGGAAATAGAATGGACATTTCCACCACTGCATTAACACAATATGACTCTGACTTGTTTTTTCACACATTTTAGATCCAAGATTTAGAACAATCTCTTCTTCCCCTACAGAATGCCTCTCAAAGAAAACAATAGTTGTTGAACCACACACAGGTGATTTTCAGCAAGAATTGAAGAAAATTATGCATTCAATAAATCAAATCCTACATTTTCAGGAATTCTTGGATATCCAATGTCTGTATTTTCAATCACTTTAACTCACAATGCAAGGAGCAATTTTCCTGTTTTAAAGCTCTTTAAGGCCATGCAAGTATACAAAGTTTTGTATGTGTGGTCAATGCATCCATGTATGAATGGTATTTTGCATAGGCTATCCCATTTACAATCCGGTATTTAATTTTTGTACCTCTGGATTTCATTGGAAGCCAGCTGTCTAATTTCGTATAAGTCCATGTAGTCTTTAAAAAAAAAAGAAAGAAAAAAAAAAAAGAAAAAAAAGAAAAAAAAAAGAAAAAAGAAGCGCTAATACATTCGTACTCATTCAAATTGTCAAAATATTTTATTTCTGCCTTTGCTGCTTCTTTAGATTCCATTCTGCTTTCAGTCAGGTCACACTCTTTTCATGCTCCTCAGCTTCCTGATCAACATCATCACCTGGGAGCATGTCCATACTGAAAAAAAAGCCAAGTCAGCATAAGCACTAATTTTCCAGGGCGTTATGGAACTCTGACATACGATAATTAGACCACATGCATTCTTTGCTCTACTATGCAATGTGGCTCCATCGTTAATCCTCCTTCTTCAGTCTCCTGCTCCATTCATCTGCAACTCCTGCCCTCAGCTGCCTGAGCACTTGGGTAAAGGAGTCTGCTCGCCATAACGCCAGGGTAAGCAGAGAGAGACTATTTCTTACAACATGGATGATGGAAGCCAGAAAAGGAAACCCAGGTGCTACCAATGATTATCTGGGGTTTATGAAAGCTGGCAGAAAACCAGATCTGCACAGAAGCTTGCCAAACACTTGATGTATTCATAGTTTTTCCTTTACTGGAATTATCCAACTGCATGCTCTCTTATTTAGCTTGCTGTTCTTTCCGCAGTTTTTGTTCCATTTATTTTTGCTTAAATGTGGAACAGATTTTCTGGAAGGAGATTCTTTCTAGTGGTTATGGGGTTTAATAGAGTTGGGGTTTCTCTAGAACCTACATTACTTACCTCTTAGCAGCTGCTGAGTAGGTATTCATAGCCATGTATGACAGTAAATGAAAATGAATGAAATATTCTGATGGAGTGTTCCAGAAAGTTCCTGTTAAATAAGAATTTTATCATCATTACATCCCTTCAGATTTACCATATAAATCTGTGGTATGCTTTATGTATAGGCAAATTTTTCACAATATCATGCTACCTAGTGTTTAAGACATTGACAGCACATGAAACAAGACCTGTCAGCTTTGATGGCCAAAACATGGATAATAACATAGGCAGTGAGCAAGTGATGATGAAGGAATAGTATCAGTATAGATGGTAAGGAGTGGAATTCTAGCTCTGTCTGGCAATAATGTCTTTCTTCTCCAGCACTCAATTTTGCATTATCTTATTCCTCTACCTAAAATTTTAGAAGGAAAAACATGTTTTTTCTATTTCTGTTGATGTCAAGATGCAATACATCTTCTCACCTTAAATACTGAATATGACAGTATTTCACACAAAATGGTCTCATATTTAAAGAGAAATTTTGCATCAAGATTGAATATCTAAACCAAGATAATGAATCTTAATGCCAAACTTGATCTAAAATTTCTCGTTAAGTTGGTGTAAAAATAGTACCTCTTTCAGAACTGTAATTTCTGTTTTGGTCATCACATCAAGGGAGGTGATTCTCCCCCACTACTCTGCCCTTGAGAGACTCCAACTCAAATAGTGCAGCCAGACCTGGCGCCCCCAGCACAAGAAAGATGTGGACCTACTAGAGTGGGTCCAGAGGAGAGACTCAGAGGTGATCAGAGGACTGGAGCACCTCTCCTCTAAAGACAGGCCGAGAGACCTGGGGTTGTTCAGCCTGGAGAAGGCTCCAGGTAGACCCCATCGCAGCACTTCAGAACTTAAAGGGATCATATAAAAAGGAGGGAGTTTTTCTATTGGTAGATAGTGATAGAACAAGGGGGAAATTTTAAACTTAAAGAGGAGAGATTTAGATCAGATGTGAGGGTGGTGAGGCACTGGAACAGGTTGTCCAAAGAATATGTGTATGTCCCATCCCTGAAAATGTTCAGGGTCTGGCTGGATGAGGTCCAGGACAATCTGGTGTGGTGGGTGGCATCCCTGCCCATGGCAGGGATTTGGAAGCAGATGATCTTTCAGGTCCCTTCTCACTCAAATTGCATGATTGTGTTGCATTCTCCTTCCAAGTAGTGAGTTACTCTAGAGATTATTTATAGTGGGAAGTCTTCTTTATTCAGGCACTCAATGTCTTCAAGCATAGAAATACTTGGCTGTATGCCTAATGTAGGTGTGTTTTGAAAATCCTGTTTCTAAATGCCTCTTCTTGCAGTATGACGGCTATTTCTTCAAAGTTTGTTCTTTGAATATTTATCAAGCTCTACAGTTAGCTAGACTTTTGCATTCTTATGAAACCAGTGCTAAAGGTAGCATTGATGTCTGACATTGTGTTGCACTCCTGGGTGGGAGTTGGTGATATGTGGAAATAATAATGCTGCAAATCTATGGAGAAATGTTAATGTCTAACCTGATAGAATTGCAACAAAGCATAACAAGCAAACAAGCAAACCCATTCTAGGTTCAGGTAATAAACATTGCAGCTGAACGGGGGAAGAAAAAAAGTGGGATTAGATGGGAAAGACCATTATTGTATCAAAATGATGCATCTGCGAGCTCCTTTCATGAGTGTTTTATGACTAGGCAAACACATTTTCGTGTTGGCTTCTGCAGTAAATGTTTCTCCTTTATTACTTGATAGCCACTTAGAATTTAGCCTGATTTTTAACAGTGCTAACATACAGTACTAGGAAAATTTATTTGAATAAAATAAAGCTACATTCTTCTAAACTGGAGTCATAATATTAATACTTAAAATACACAGCAACATGCTGGGAAAATGGGATAGTTATTTAGATATATTATAAAATGTATCCCACTACTTTGATGTGATTCACTACTGTTTCACCAAACCAATTTAACAGTCTCCTGTGGAGAGGGAATAGTGCAATTAAAATTAGTAACAGAGATTTTCACATTTGTATATATAATTCAGGGATGGGTGATAATGAATTAAATACTTTTTCCTTCTTCTGAAGTCAAATCAGTATTAAATGAATCTGAGCTACAATTCATATTTAAAGAGTGTGCATGTATGCAGTCACAGTGTTTGGGGACAGATTTTCACATGAGAAATACGTGTTCCAGCTCAGGTTTACATTAGGTGTCTTTTTTGTTTGGTTGCATTTTCTTCCATTAGATTCTTGAAAATTAGGTGAATGTATAACCTCAATTGCTAAAAAGTTAAATCATTTTGCAGCATGCTGTACTCCCAAAAATTAAGCACTTCCTGGGAAGAGAACTGCTGTCATTAAATTTGCCTTGGTCAAAAATTAAAGAAGATAGAGCAAAAGATTGATAGCCCTGGGAAAAATGGTCTCTAGACAATTGTTAATCAGACATTGGAAAATCCAGTGGATAAATCTCCAGGGTGAAGTGGCTAAATTTGTTTGTAGACATTATGAATAAGAAGTAGTTCTCAACTCATTACAAAGCAACATAAAAAAATAACAAGGATATGCTCTTTTCTATGTATCATATTACTCAAAAAAAACCTCTCTGAAACACCAAACCACAAGCCTCCTCTGGTGCTTCCCATAATAGACAAGGAAATTAGACACCACTTTTTAAGCAGATAAGTCAGTGTAGCAAGAGTCATATTAACCCTTCACCTAACCACAGATTAAATAAGAGTTGTATATTAGTAGGGGTCTATTGGTAAGATAATATCTTTGATGACTCCTACTGCATCACTGAGTTTGAAATAAATGTGATCACTTTTGTTTCTCAGTAAAAGCTTTTACACAAGTGAATGAACAAACCAACCCATGGCCCTGTGCTGATGCACTTGCCCTTGCAGATGGTATGTAAATACCAAAAAATGTAAATTACCCATTTGATAGAGACCTGACCAGTAATGTGCTGATGAAGAACAGGAATCAAAGCAACTGTAAGTTTAAGATAGATTTTTTTTTTTGGTGCAGTGTTACCATGTGTGATAATTTGATCTTGGCTGGATGCTAGGTGCTACCAAAGCCACTCTGCCAACTCCCCTCCTCAGCTGGACATGAGGAGACAAAACATAAGGAAAGGGTCATGGATCAAGATAAGGACAGGGAGACAACCCTCACCAATTACTGTCACAGACAAAACAGGCTCAGCTTGGGGAAATAATTAATTAATTGCCAATTAAATCAGATTAGGATGATGAGAAATAAAACTAAATTTTAAAAACAGCTTCCAACCCCCTTTCTCCTGGCAGGACTTTACTTCCCAGTTCTCTAGTTTCTCACCCTCAGTGATGACATGTCGCTGTTGAGCAGCTAGCAGAGTAAAGAACTCAGTTCTCAGTGGCAAGAAGGAAAGACCTTTATTGTTTTGATTTCATCATATATATAGAGTTTTCAAAAGTCACCCAGATTGGTCAGTCAGAAACCTCCCCCTAGGCCTGATTGGCCAGGCCTGCACCGTCCAGATCTTGGGACACTGTTTTTAATAACATCCAAACTTTCTCTTTATTTATAAAACACAAAAAGAGTTCTCATGGGAAAGACCTGCGCTAGCCACAGCGACAGGGGATGGGGATAGGAGAGCTTCGTTCAGTTTATCACTGTGTCTGCCCCTCCTTCCTCCTCAAGGGGATGGAGGACTCCTCACATTCTTTCCTTGCTCCACTGACAGGTCCCTCCCATGGGAGACAGTCTTCCATTAACTTCCCCAGTGTCGAGTCTCTCCCATCTGCTGCAAACTACCCCAGTATGGGATGGATCTTTCCACCTGGTTCAGCCCATCAGTAGCAGGCTGCTAGAGCGTGGGTCCCCCAGGAAACCTGCTTCAGTGTTGGCTCCCCTCTCCATGGGGCCACTGGTCCTACCCAGAGCCTGCTCCAGCATGGGCCTTCCATGGGGTCACAACATGGGCTCCAGCATGGGCCTTCCATGGGGTCATAGCCTCCTTTGGGCACATCCACCTGCTCTGATGCAAATTCCTCCAGGGGCTGCAGATGGAGATCTGTTCCATCATGAACCTGTGTGGGCTGCTAGGGCAAATCCTGTCTCACCATGGTCTGCACCACAGGCTGCAGGGGAATCTCTGCTCTGGTGGCTGGAGCACCTCCTTCTTCCTCACTGACCTTGGTGTCTGCAGAGTTGTTCCTCTCACATATTCTCAATCCTCTGGCTGCAATTTGCTTCTGCTTTCCCCTTCTTAGTTCTGGAATCCCAGAGGTGCTAACACTGTTCCTGAAGGGCTTGGCCTTGGCGACTGGCAGGTCTGCCTTGGAGCTGTTTGGCATTGGCTTCATCAGACCCAGGGAAAGTTTCTGGGACCTTCTCACAGAAGTCACTCCTGTAGTTCCCCCCTGCTGCCAAAACCTGGCCAACAAACCCAATTTGTTATGGGGCTTTTTCGAGGTATTTTTCACTAGTTCCTGCACGTTGCTCATCACCTTCTGACTGGACTGCAATATTTTCTATGCACCTTAACTTTATTACCTGCTTGAAGAAAACAATACTTCATAGGAGAAATAATTTATTGGGATTTACTTTTAAATATATATTGTAAATGGGTTGCAGACGTGAGAATCTACATTCCTTTAAATGCCTTGAAGATGAAAGTTATGTTGTATCCTGTGTATTGGTTGCTAACTTTTTTAAGGTGAAAAGAATCTGGAACATAATTATTCTAAATGTGAGGAAAGGCTTCTGTCTTGTCCAGATTAGAAAAAACATCCTAAAGATGGTTAATACATTAAATCTAAACTGTTTATACTCATATGAATTCTAAATTATCTTTTAACTTACAGTTTACTTTATAACTGTGCCTTGTGCTGTGCTGATTAGTGAGTGAATGCTTTAGTTTCCAAACAGGCTTGCATACTCATATTTGCAGAAGAGATGTGAAAACTGAGGTGTCTGTGCATTTCACTTAAGCACAGAATGCCCCAGGATGCAGAAGGCTAAGTGATAGAAAAGGAATTTCTGCAGTTCTGCAGGAACTTGCTGTGAGACAGTATGTTGCAAAGTGAGTATGGGACTTAAGCGGTGGAAGAGTTTAATAGATCTTTCTGCTTTTAAAATGGAGGACCCCAGGTTTTGTATGTGCCCATGACTCCAATTTGTTTTATAGCACCAAGGAAAATCAGATGGTTGAGGTTTCACCAAGAATGTTAATCAAATGAAACAACATCTTTTAAATCATGTAAATGAACCAGTAAAGAATTGTGATGACATTTAGTTTCTCATGCTGCCTTGTACTGCATTGGCACTGTGTGAGGCCCAATGTTTTGTAATGTTATTATTTCCCATTTACCTGAGGTTCTGAGAACTTTAAATGCAGTAAGTTTTCTTTTCTCCATCCTTTTCTTTTCTTCCCATCACAAAGGTGATAAATCATAGTGACCTTCCTTGTAGTAAAGAAGAATGGGCAAGTCTTTATGCAGCTTCAGTCAATGCCATCCTTTCAGACTGCTAGACGAGGTCACCAAGATCAAATATAGACATCTCCCACTAGAGTGGAGCATGTGACCTTGAACTTTTTCCCAGCACCTGCCAACCCATCAATAGGGTTTTAGGATACAGCCAGGCTGAGGTTACTGTAAGCCTTATGTTGAAGGAGAGCTTTGAGCAAATGAGTGACCATTTATGTCAGCTGGAAAAGGCTTTAAATCCAATTATAATGCTATGGTTTGCAGTCAAACTCTTTGAGTCTTGGTGAAGCCTGTGTGTTTTGTGAAAGAACTTCTGTATCTGTGGTATAATTTGGGAACTGTTGTATAGTTTGGCTTCCTTGTCTCTGCCCGTGCAGCAGAAACAAGGTTTTCCTAGTCCTTTCTGACCATCCTGTAGACTTGCACAGAATGGGAGGAAAGAATTAGCCCTAAATTCCTGTGGTCATTTTTCTCATTGACTGATCTGCAACCTCACTTTTGGTTCTGTTAAAAGTGCTGCTATTTAAGTGTCTGATTTTCCCTATGCATGTGTTCACTTCAGGCAGACAGCCACAAGACCCTTTCATTGCACTCATGTGATCAGCAATGCACAGAAGTGGTTCAAGGAATGAACCAAAGTTTGCAGTCTGGTTCAGTAATGCATTAATTTAAGGCAGTCTATTTATTGTCTAATTTGCTTACTTCAACTATTTTCTAATTGAAGGTATCTTTCTTGTATTGTAATTTACTGACAGCAATGTCAATTTTTACATGTCTGTATTGCAGCAAAACAATTATCGTAAAGCACAATAGCATTGTGTAAACAGTAATAGTTAAGGCAGTCCATTTCCCTGAATAGATTAGAGTCCATTAAAATGGACTATTTAAAATGTGAGTTTCTCCTTATTTTCTACCTTTTGATTGTCATTGTTCACTCAGTTATAAAGTGGTTTGTTGACACCAAATATTTTAATAATTCCTTTGCAAGTCCTTATGCCTTTGCCTTTGAGATGCTGCTATAGTAATTAAACTGTCTTTTAGTTGAAATGCTTGCAAAGCGTCCAGTTCTGTGCCTGGCAGCTGGTGATGCATTATAGAGACATTGAGCTAATCGATTAAAACCGCAGAGACATGGGAGTTGTCTGACAGCACTGTACTAGGATGAAATTAGTTGGAATTGCATGGTGAAATTAAGGGGAATGCAGGTGATTGCAGCCCTTCTGGGAGAATCCTGGGTGAGAGGGACACTGTGCACTGATCCCTGTGTAATTAGGACAGCCATGTTTCAACAGTATTTCTAAAGTATTAAAATGGACTGGATAAATCAGCAGGGTTGTTTCCAGTGAACTTGGCATCCATCCACTGTGACTAAAATAACATGAAATTTTTCGGCTGCTAGGAAATGTGAAATTGGACTAATTGTCTTCTACCCAGTCTGTTAGTGTGTTAGTCTGTAGCAGGTCAGGAGTATGAATACTGTATGCTTTCAGGTATATCATTGGAGCTTAAGATGTGCTGCTATACAGAACTTATGGTATATTTTTTGGAATAAAGACAATGCAAGTATAAACATGTGCTGAATCACAGTCCATAAGGGCAGCTTGGATATACTAGTTTTTAAAACTGCCTAAAGGGTCTGTTTTGAAATATTCCAAATTATATTAAAAGGGCCAGTCTTAACCCTAGATGGTTTAAGCAGAGGTGTTCCTTTTCAATTGGAACTTGTTTGGAACACAGATGCTAAGGAACTCATAAAATTATTTTCCAGAAAAATCATGGTTAGCTTTTCTAGCAAAATGAATCAAAGTTCCACTCTGCCTCATATTACTCTTATAATAATTCTAAGCAGTGCTGGCAAAGGACTCCACTTTCTACTGTGATTCGACATCTCTTCCCTTGAATCCGGCAATATTGTTTGGCTAAACTGTTCAGCAGAGTGGGTAGATGTGGAATGCCTGTTTTCATTACCAAAACCAGCACTACTACTGTGCATTTCACTTTAAAGGAAGATGACGAAAGACCCATTAGATATTACAAAAGAGTAATATCTAATTACTCTGTCCTCCTGTCTTCTGGAGGTGTACAGGACAATGAGGACTTTCCTTTGAGGCCTCATGGAGACTAGACTGCACTCACAGCTGTGGTGCTAGGGTCCTTCTAAGGCTCATCCTCTGGATCAATGGCAACTTCTCTCTCTCTCCCTTATTCTCCCACAGCCCCACTTGCTCAGATCCACTGGGCAGCAGAGGGTGATGTCTGCCTAGGAATTTGGGAACCAGTTCTGTCTGGTGGATTCCAGATGTTGCATTTCATGAGGGTTAATGGAAGGGGAGCTGATTACATTGGAGCATGGTCATGTTTTAACCCCAGCCAGCAGCCGCACACCATGCAGCCACTCACTCACTCTGCCACCAGCAGAACCAGGGAGAGAATCAGAAGGGTAAAAGCTTGAAAATTCATGGCCCCCTTCCTCCTTCTTCCCCACAGATATATATACTGAGTGTGATGTCATATAGAAAATCCTTTTGGATTTTGTTTGGGTCAATTTCCTGCCTGTGTCTCCCTCCAACCTCTTGTGGTACCTCAAATTCCATATCCATGTGGCATAATATCTTGGTTCTGTGTAAGCTTAGAAATGACAAAAATTTCTCTAGACTAGCAACACTGTGTTCAGCACAAAACCGAAACACAGACCCATACCAGCCACTGTGAAGAAAGTTAACCCCACCCCAGCCAAAACCAACACAACTTCCATTAAAGCAGAGTAACGAATTAATATAAAGAAAGAGTTGTCTCTGCTTCAGTAGGAGAGAGATTATTTGGAAGTCAAACTAATACTGTATAGAAAAGCAGAAATAGTTGAATTTGTCAGAGACTGAATTCAATGTGAATTTGCCTCCTGAATAAAATAAAACCAGGAACAGCAGGATGCCTTAGCAAGTACTTGGAAGTGCTCATTGGGCAGGACCCACAATCTGCCTTGCTGTCAGTGTTCGAGCACTGATTCCTGATAAGACTGGTACTGAGAGGCCAAATGCTGTGTTCAGAACCTAGGCTAGGGTTATTTATGGGAAATACCTCTCATTTCACTATGAATTTGGATGCTAGTGGAGGTAGTTTTTGCTCTGTGCTTGTCTTGTATTCAGCCTAACTAGTCAGATCAAATTGCTACTAAACTCACAGTTTTCTCTTGTAATCAATTGTACATGAACTGGTTCCACAGACTGACAAAACACTGACTTTTTAGAAACTGTCTTCTTCATTTTGTTTTGAAAGAAACTTGTTTATGAGTTCCTTTTCATAGTGTCTACACTTAAAATGCCATATTAAAAATTCTTGTTTTGTTTTCCATTTCAATTCTAGCAATGTTTATTTTGGAATGAGATGCAGCTATGCAATAACAT
Source organism: Lichenostomus cassidix (assembly GCF_008360975.1). Taxonomy (NCBI): domain Eukaryota; kingdom Metazoa; phylum Chordata; class Aves; order Passeriformes; family Meliphagidae; genus Lichenostomus; species Lichenostomus cassidix. Next base: position 25,878,528 of record NC_139486.1, on the reverse strand, counting down.
GTTTCACTCTAAATAACCAATTGTGCTCTCAGTCCTACTGCATTGAACATTTAGTTTATCTCTGTAGTTCCTACCTTAAGAAAAAAAGAACATTATTAGGGTAATATACCTTACATTGCTTCTGGTAGAAACATACATTTTTACAGCTGTATTGACCATATCTGTTTTAAAAGCAGAAGTTACATCATATTTAGGAGAATATTTATGTCAGCAAAGGGAATATACAGACTGCATTTCTCAAATGTTTTCCTTTTTAATCTCTGCATTCTTCTGTACATATATGCATAGAGCACACCTCTCCACTCTCCTGTCACATAATGAAATAATAACAATTTCATTCAGCCTGAGTTTATCATTGCCTTGCATGATGAGAAGTACCAGCAACTTGAATTGTAATTTGGCACTGGAAGGGAGGGGAATTCACTATTATCAGAGAGTACCTCATATGTTTTTGTGAAGCTTTATCTCAGATCCACTAAGAATTCAACTTATCTGCCAAAATCTCATTGTCAACAAAATAAACTGCCAAGGAATGCCATTGGGTTATTTTTGCAAATCTGCCATTGGTAAAACCATTTCATTTGACCATTTTCCTGTAAACCAAGGGTGGCACTTAAGTTATTAAAAAAAACCATGGTGGGCAGCAATTCCAGTTGTTCATAACAGGCCTAGTTATGCATCAAGATGTTTTAAATTGTTTAATACCTAAAGATGGTCTTAAAAAGTGCAAAGGGTAGAGAAAAGTATTTAGAAACATCTGTGACTGGAGACTACTGGCCAATTTTGACTTACAAAACTTAGCATGGCTCTAACAATTAAGTCATAATTAGAGCCTGCAGACTGCATTTGGATTTTTAATCTTTCAGACTTAGCCAGGTTTTTATTTTTATTACTTTCATGATAAGATTATTATTTTATTTGACTTGCTTGTTCTTGTGCATTTTTCGGATTTAAAAACTACATTTTTTGAGGACTCTGGTCTTTATCTTCTATTCCTGATGAAAAAACATAAGAAAACTTTCTTAAAATATTCTCCTAGGAGAACATGCTTAAATATTTCTGTGTGAAAATCCAGGCAGGTGAAAAAAATAGTGGGAATTTGTTTTGGATTAAGTTCTTACTTATTATCTTGCCAAAAGCAGATATCTGATATATATTAGCTGATTGTTCACATTTTCAACTCTTGTAGGCATGACAGTGAGGAGGAAAACTCTACACTTAAGTAAATCATCTGGAAATTATAGAAACTGGGAAATGTCCCAGATTTTTAGGGGAATGCTTGTCTCATCATTATTTTAACTGGGTATTTCTTAATAAAAAGGTTTTGAATGCAAAAATTTTTGAATGCTTTGAAATATGGCAGTTTAACAGAAACCAGTAGAGACTCAATCAAAACTGTAAGTTTTAAACACGGAAACATGAATAATAGTCCTTGAACTAGAACAGTCTGAGTTGTAATCAAAAATTTCATGAAAGGCTTAACAGTAAATGAACCCGAATTTTTGTGATAAAGTAATGAAATGCTGAAATGGTGATATAGCATCTTTTCTCCCTGTGCCTTTGATAGTGCACAGATTAAGCACTTATTAAAACAACAGAAACAAACAACCCCCCCATAAAGCCAGTAATGAAAAAACCTTTCTAAAACTTTCTTAAGGATATTATATAAAACCATTGAACTACTGTATTGAAGCCATGGTGAACACATGTTAATATATCCAAGCCAGCATTCAAAGGGAGAATGTCATGAACTTTCTCTGTATAACAACTGTTTCACACATGTAAGTTCTGTTCCAAATACTTTGATATATTTGAAATATTTGGAATATTTTTTTAATAAAGATGGGGAAGATTATTGGTCTTTCACTGACCAATGTCCTTGCTTTATTTCCCTTTGTTATGTTTTAATGTGATGTTTAAATGTTGTGTTTCCACCACCAAATTCTGTCATGCAGGTTTCCATTCATATTTTTTATGGTACTAAAACTGTTGCATGTAGCACATGTCCCTTGGACTCTTCAGATCTCCATTTCCGTATACTTTCCGACACTATCAGCATGTGATCAAAGCCTCTATGGCCAGCACCAAGCAGCAGCTTGTTGCTATTTGAATTATCAGCTTCTGTACAAAATCATGTTGTGCAGCCTTCTCTGGAACAGCACTATAAGTGTTCTCCTCCCCACAGGCCGTCTAGGTCTTCTGTGGTTGGATTCTGTTATCCATTGAACATTCTGAGCTACTTTTATGTCATGAACTTAAACATGGGGTCCTAGCCAGTTGAGGCTGAATGGCAGAGCATTTAGAGGCTTTTGTGAGCTTTGTGCCAGGTTGCATCTCACACCTGCCAAAAACAGTACCTGGAGGATGTGCCAGGATGGAGTGCTTTGCTTCTGCCATTGTTTCATTTTCTTCTGCCTTTCTACTAATATACTTTGGTTTGGTTCTATGATGCACAGCAGGCTGATTTCATATAAATGATCTGCAATGCACGCTTTCAAAGTGAGAGAAATGTTCACTTTGTTCCCTACACAATGGAACATCTATCACAGTTTTTTACCATGTTTGTTTTTTTCAAAATAGGCCAACTTCGGTTTTATTGGCCATTTTCTGAATTAAATTCCAGGTGTGTTCAGTTGTTGTTATTTTTAGTTACTTTCTCCCTTGAAATGACAGTTGATAGACACTACGTTTCCAAACACATAGAAGTTGGTGAGGCTTTTTGAGGCAGAATGCATTTCTGGTTGTGTTTTCTCATCACTGCTGCTCTTTTTCTCTGTTATCTTCCATCCCAATACTGCCAAAGTTAGAACTGTCTGTACTGCTTTTCTAGGCAGAGTTTGCAGTACAAAAGGAAATCCATATTCTATGTATGTCTCGCCAGGGAAGAAAGCTTTTAAAGATTTCATTGTGAGATAAGGACATGCATCCAAAAGGGCTTTATAGCTGAAGGAATATGAGCTCCCAGTGGTCTACAGGCTTATTCAACCAGGGCAGTTGTCTCCTCATGAGTGGAGAGACTGATTGACTGTACCAGACTTCCCTCTGGAATCAATTCATGTTCCTATGTACCATTATAGCATGAATGTGAGGTACTCCAGCAGAAGCTAATTAGGATACTTAGATGTGCCTTAGAATCACAATTTTCTTCCATCTTAATTTTCTGTTCAGTGACTTTTAAGCTCAGCTTTTTACAACCTTCTGACTGTCGCTGTAAGACTAAGGTAGAAAAACTAACGAGATTATTACTAAGATATCAGCTATTGTCACCTTAGAATGTTTGCGCATCCATTGAGAAATGAAGTAAATGCAAAAGGAAGTTGACAATGAAAATCATTTCTGTTTCTACCAGTACATCAGTAATGTTTCTTTTGATGGAATTACATGAATTGCATTCTGAACTAAGGGATGGAGGTAAATCTGAATTTTGTTGGCTAATTGTGCAAAAATAACAATGTAACATTAGACTGTTTCTTAAAGGAAACCCCAAGCAAAGGTGCACCTTTTTATTTCAAGGGCAGCTATGTTAGTACATCAAATTTTTCTGCTAATGATATAAATAATGCAGGTTAAAAGACAAGAATGGTGCAATACAAACTCTGTTCTTGAAAAATTTCCCGTTGCAAAGTTTCCTCATAAAAATGCAATAGATGTTTAAAAAAAGCTTATCCTCACAAGTGAATTAATTAATCAGTTTTCCAGAAGTATATTTTGAAGAAACATTTTTAGTCAAATAAAATTTTCTGCTCCCAGTCCCAGGAATTGCTCTTACTAGGTTTAATATCATTACCAAACATTTCAGTGGGACAGTAAGCCTTTTTATTCTTTGTTTATTTTATCATCACTTTTTCCCCTTGAAGCAACTCCTGTAGGCCTATGGATGGAGAGGCATTTATTTTAAAACATTACATGAAATGATTTGCCCTTCCAACATGCCTGAACTCAAGATGTTATTACAAAGGCCAAAAGGGTTTGTCTGTATGGACCTAATTAATTAAAAATGGAAGTTAGAAAGGTTACGTAGTCATTTATGAGAAGATATAGAAATATAAAACCAGAGTCTATTACGTGACATTTTACTTTGTTCTCCTGGCAGAAGAATTATGAAATTAAACTTGCATTAAAAAAAAAAAAAAAATAGAAAAGGCAGATCACGCAAGATTAACCTGATTTCTTTCTAACCAGATAACTGACTTTCTTTTGGGGAAAGAAATGCTAACTACTAATAGTCTTTCTGGAGCTTAATTTGCTATACTGCAGTTTCAGGAATTATTTATTCAACCAAAAAGTATAGGTGTCAGCATAAGAATTGGTAGGTTGTGGAGTGGGTAAGAAACTAAGCTCAGTGAGATGGCAGTGAAAGGGAGCTTCCTAACAGGAGAGATTTTAAGGAACTTCTCAAGATCTGAAAAAAGTTGTCCAGTGAGACAAAACTAAGAGAAAGAAGCAGTCAGGGCTGAATAATTTTGAGAACTAGAGTAGCAGAAATGGAATGAAATTGCGTAGTAGAAAGTGCAAAATTCTGCACCTGGGGACTAGTAGTACTAAATTCTCTTAGAGTTAGGAATTCTACCAGATAGGAACGACTGAAATAGAGAAATTGATCTTAAAGAGCCTAAGAGGCACCACTGTGATGCAACGTCATAAAGTCAAATGTAATCCTAAGGCTGGAATGATGTTTCCAGGGAAGATTGGATGGTGCTGGTAGAGCTGTAGAAGGGAAAGATTTATACAAGTGATATGAAATTCTGGGTAGCAGTGGCTAGTGCCAATGCTGCCACCAACAAAGGACTATTGTGCATGTTGCTCCAAGTTTCCCTCTGCCTCAAGAGTGCACATTTATGCTCAGCATAGGAGAGAAATGAGACATGGAGAGGTTTTACTGAGCGCTGTGGCAATCTAAGATGCAGGTATCCAACTGTTCCCAAGAAGGAGCTGCCACTGTTGGGCTGGGCATGGAGTATCCTGCGCTAAGGAAAGGGGAATTCAAAGTTTGAGAGATACTGATAAAGACTTTGAGGATTATCAGGAGAATGGCTTGTTTATCTGGGGATGGAGAGAAAGAAAAATGCAGAAATTTTGCTAAATTTGGATGGAAATCAGATATAGCTAAAAAAAAAAGGGTTGGGAGATGATATGACTGCTATCTCTGGAGTGTTTAGAATTCCAGGGACCCTGGAAAACTTTAAGTTGGAGGATCATGTAGTTTCAGGAAGTGTTTGGTATTAGCTGGCCATGAATAAATTTAAGATGGAAATTTAATTGAAAACATCCACCAACTAACATAAACCTAAAATACCTACAGCAAAAGATGTAAAACCTTAAGTTCTTTTCAGAAGGCAATCAATATGCTTTTGAAAAGATAGATGATGATTTGTGCAAATACAGTACCAAACTAAATGAAAAAGGATGTTCTTCCTGCTCTTCATCCCTTGGTTTCGAAGAGGTTTAACTATTAAAGCAAAAAAACCCCCAAACATATTTACCACCTATGAGGTTATATCAAAGATGTTTTTTTCACATTAAAAAATCCAGGTTCCCTCTGCACTCTTTCCTAAATTCCCCTATTTCTGTACAAGTAAAGTGCAGAGCAATTTCTAGAAATGGTTTGTGGTGCCTTATAACATGCAGTGACTTTGTGATATAAATTAATGTCATCTACAGGGCGAGCAGAGAACCTCCAATCACACCCATTTCCAAGTGTTTAGGGTTTTCAAACCCTAAAGCCAGAGGGGTAATGCACAGCTTCTCTGCTGAATTTGCTAGACTGAGCAACCAGTTTTACAGTCTAAAAGAATCTCAACTTCTGATTAGATAACAGATGAGGATGCTGTAGGAGAGAAGCATTATTATGATATGATAGCTCAGATGCAGCCACTGCGTGTGCTGAGATTTTTAAATTTAGTCACTCAGACACGGTAGTACATTTCTAGGAGCAGCATGTCTGCAGAATGAAAGATCTCAATTTTTTTCAGACTTGTTATGTTTGTCAGTGTGCATGTAAAAAGTTTGCCAAACACACAGTGGTTTAGGTGAGAGAAAATATAAATTATCTATATTTTAAATTTAAATGAATACATTTATTTATCATTAAGATTAATATTTTAATACTATATGTAATATTACTGCTACTACCACTACTGTAGCTATATATTTCTTGTTCCATATTACCAGTGAAGGAGGTAACATATTTTTCATCACTCTTACCTTCCTGAGATATTTAACTTTCTGTGCAGGTACTAGCTGTCAATCAAGGCTAATCAAACTGGCACAGTTAACATAATACATCATAAAATTTCACAGTAATGTCAACCTGTAATTCTGTCAATCTGGTTAAAGGAAATACGCTAAAAACAATATTGTCATTTTGTAATAACACAGGGAAACAGAATTTTGGAATAATATTTTTACTGTCTGCTATAAATATATTGCATACAGTTTTCAGGAGCAGATGTGGTTTCCATTAGGATTGAATTGGTCAAATATTCAGAGTTTTGAATCCTACCTTTTCACTTTTTTCACTCAGATATTTTCAATGCATCCGAGAAAAGAAATAGGGTATTGCAATTCTGTATAGTGACTCTGGAGATGTCCAGGAAAAAGAGAAAAGGAGAGTCATGAGCTTCTTCTCTGCTTGTGTCACTGCAAGGGAATGTTATATGACAGAAGTGGCCAAGGTTGGTTGGATGGTAACATCTAGCAAAGCAGATTTCTAGCTCTGCTATCAGCTACATTTATACCCCTTGCATGCTAGAAGTAGAGGAAGCTCATAGCAAAATTTCAAACCAAGACATATATAGTTTTACTCCAGTTTATACACTCGGGAACAGAAAAGTACAGTCTGGCTTTTTGCATGATGCATCACAGAAATGTAGGCAGAAAAAGTAAGGCTTCAAAACTTGGTGTCTTCTTAGGAGATTATGATTTACACACCTTTGCAAGTTTTTTGGTAACCATTGAAGTTCTTATCAGACAAGGTTAAGTCTGTTGAAAATAACTTGCTTTTCAGCTTTGCCTTTGGCAAATCTTATACAAAAATTGAATGCTACCAAGTCGTGAGCAAGATATATGCATTTGCTGCTATTAAAGTGTATTCAAATGCACAAGCAGACCTCTTAAAATGAATGAGGCTTCTCATGAACTGAAATATTAATTGGGCCAAACAGGCATTACAGAAGCCTACGTGGACATAGCTTGTTGATAAGATGTTTTATGTGTTGGGGAAGGAATGTCTTTGGAAGCACTGGACAGAGCTCTCTCTCCTCCTAGAAGTGGATTTTTTTTTTTAAATACAGAACATTGTGTAATGAATTACCTAGGTTAAGTGGTCTTTGCCAGGTGACGACATGTATGTTTGTAAACCAGGCAAAACTTAAAGGGAAGATTATGTGAGATGGATGTTTAATTATCAGGAATCTTAGGATTTATGTGTGAAAGCTAAGGAGAAAGGATGATAAATTAATCTGAGATCTATAAATGAGACATAGGTCTTGATGTAGAAAGGCTGGGAAAATAAGGTGAGAATATAGTCTTTAGGAAAGGCAGTATTAACAATTAGATGCCAATTTGAAAAGTAGAAAAGGGTAAGGGCAGATGCAAGCAATCATCATGCCTGGGTACAGCATCCATGGGAATGCATGAGACTAAACAGTCATTGTAGTAAGAGAAAAGCAGCAGACTAGAAACTGAATTCACTTCAGTTTCATAAGTAAAAATCCATCATTCTTTAACTGTAATACCTAGTGGCAGTTCAAGATGACTTTGTAGACCTAACAATTTGGCAGCTGTGTACAGTAGTCTTGCCTGTGCCTCACAAACCCACCAGCCCAGAGGAGAAATAACCATTTTCTCTTCCCAATATATGCATGTGAAGATGAATCAATCAGAGAATTGTTGTACAAGTATCCAAGCTGTTGCCAAATTTAGGTCTCCCTGTTTCATTTTTCCTATAGTAGAAGGAGTGTGTGATTGCTCTAGACTCATTGCCTTCACCCTAAACCAAGCAGTGGTTGAGTAAGCACTGCTTTAAATGTGTAGAAAGAGGATGCACAAGAAGGTTTGTGTGTTAGCACGAAGAGAAAATACCTTAAAGGGTAGTGCTGGTTTGCTTTTTCCAATAAAGTGCCTGCCTCAAAGTTATGAGGAATCTCTTTTTGGTTAGTCCTTACTACTGTCACACAACAGTGCTGGGAGGTGACTTCTTTAAAAATAGCAAGAGAAAATTGGAAAAAAATGTCAGAGTTAACCCAGCTCAAGACTTTCCATATTGATAAACCCAAAAAGTTGCCTGGGGGAAAGGAGCCCTTTGCCAGATCCAAAACCACAGGAAGGGTGAGCAGACAAAGCTCTGAACTACAGGTCAGTTCAGTGATTTATGCACTGTGGAGTGAAGTGAAAACTATTTGTAAATCACTTGCCTTCTCTCAGAACGGATATAGGAAAACCAATTATATCACTCTTAAAATGTGGGAGGAGCATTTCAGTGCAAACATGAATGTGTTGCAAAAAGGCCTGTGTTTAAATCAAAGCATTCAGAAAAAAAGAAAAACCATGGAGTTCTTATTTAAAGAAGCTTTCTGTAAGGGAGTGAACTGCAACAGAGTGAACTGCAATACTCTGTATCATTAAATAAGAAAAATATTTCCTTACAACTGCAAAAAATGGTTTGAAGTAAAGTATATATTCTAAGTTGTCGTGGGTGTGGTAATGCTAACTAGTACAGAGTCGTGTATAAGTCATTCAAAGTAGGAAAAGACGAGCACAAGAAGTAGGAATCCCTCCCCCAGCTTCCAATCTGTTCCTGTATGAGAAGTGACAATCACCAAGCCTCAAACTTTCTGAGGCAGAAATGTGTCAGCAGTGTAGACAAGAACACAGAGCAACTGAAATTTGTCTAAGTGCTTTGGGTTTTCAAACATGAAGGCAAAAATAGCACTACGAAGTGAGTTGGTTGAAGCTGGGAGGTGCAGGTGGTAGCCTGAATATCCATGGGCAATTTATATTTCCTTGGGATCTCTATGCATTACAATATTCCAGAAAAGGTTCAGGCTGTTAAATTAGAAATCTGCAGTGTTGTTACCCATGTGAGTTGTCAGTTCTCAGGATTATAATTTATAAAGAAATTTTGAATTAGTTGGATTTTATTTGTGAACTAAAGCTCCTAGTAGAAATCACTTTTAGTGGTTTGGTACCAATGTTAGTCATATATACTGGAGACATGTTTCAAGACTTTGTCACCACATGTAACCTCCTGCAGCTGTGTCACATCTCTTCAAGTGACGCCTTGAGAAGGCATAATAAGAAGAGGACAGGATTCCACTGAAAGTATCATTGAGAAAGTAGTAGTTCTACTATCCCCAGCTTCAAAAAAGAGACAGTTTAGATGAGCAGCATATCAAGGCATGTTGCCGGTCCATTTAAATAACATGCTGGTAATGAGCCTTAACAAATTAGCAAAGAAGGAATGTTAGTTTCCCTCGTGCGGAAGAGATTGTCTACACAGCAGCTACTAGCACTAAAAAGCAGTATTGGCAATGCAGTATTCTTTCTGTCAAATGGTGAGCCAATCAGGCAGTCATGACTGCGCCATTCTTGGTTTTATTAATTCCTGTTTTGGCTTGGGAGACACCTGAAAAATTTTAGAAGAGAAAGTGATTAATATTATAGGAAGACTAAGAAAGAATGTAAAAACTAAACTTAGAAAGTATATGCTGTAAAAAAGCTAACTGTAGCTCTTCAGGAAAGCTGCTTGGTAAAGTTTATGTAAGGATAACACAGAAATACATTTTGTAAAACACCTTATGCTGTTCTTCACATGTGTAACAGATTTACACCTAACCAATCCTCAAAATATCACAATTATTTTAACTGCATTTTCTGTCACCTAAGCTTACTATTTTTTCTCTTCAAAAACTTGCTTGATGGGTATGAAACCTTTCCAGAGGCTTCATAAGAGATCTACGTTTATTTGATCAAGCCAGGTAAAAACACAAAATTGAAGTGGTAACTTTATTAAGAAGCAAATAGTTTATCTTTCCTCTCAGTGCTACTGGAAAATACATTAATCATTAGTATCATCTGAGCTCTCCCTTCCCACTCTGATTCCCACCACGGAGCAAACTTTTTTTTGTTTTAATTTCCTGTTATTTAAAAAAGGAAGTGATACCCTTCAGAGAGGAAGGCAAAACCCTTTGCTGTTTCTATCACACATGTCGTGCTCACCAGTCACTGCCTGTTAGGTCCCAGGAGACTGAATGCCATTAAGCTTTGGTTCAGCAGTTTTTTACTGGGAAACAAAAAGAAAGAGAGAGTAGGGAGATACATTACACTTTAAAAAATTACAATGACAATTTTAACTCTTGAAAAGTTGCTTGTGAATGTTTGAATAAAATGACGTGTAGTCTGGCAAGTAATCTGGCATTCTGCTCCCTCTTTGTCACAATCAGTACAGTCACAAAAGTATGCAGTTTTTAAGCTTTGGTGGGAACCATATGTTAGGAGTTTTTGAATTAAAGAAAGAGAGAAGTCATGCACACCTCTAGGGAAGATGGAAAAGGCAGATCAGGAAGAATTTCACAGCCAAGAAATAACTGTAATAAGAATGGAGCATCAATCACAAATGACTTCAATTATTTTGTCATTGAGTGGAATAAAAAGATACAAAGGAATAGAAAGATGACGCATTTCTTAGGCATGATTGGAATGTTTTTAGACACCAGATCAACATGAAATATTGGGTGTCTATTTTTCATCAGAACTAAATCTGTTTCAAGAAATTACGTGCTAAAAATGTTTAATGTAAGTGATATGACCATAATGAATTTCAACTCTTATCTCTCTCATTAAGGGAGAATCGATATTTTAATTAATTAGTTGTTGTTATGGTTATATAATTGATTGTAATAATTGTAACTCTGACTCTGTGAACTACTGCAGATTCTTGGTCCTCTGTGATTGCAGAGGTCCCACCATGCTTCAGCTGTCTTGTGTGTAGGTGCAGGAGCCATCCTGCAGTCATGCAGGAGTGCAGAGAGCAGAATCAATACAACACAACACAGCACTGCAAAAACCACGTAACACTATGGGAAGTTATTCAAGTGAACTCCAAAATACAACAGAAGCAAAGACGTCCCTCCTTGTCCCTTCACAGACTGAACTCTCTGGCTGTGTTTTTCTCCTCACAAACACCTAAATAGATACATATGTTTCCTAGGCCCAGAGGAAAGAGTAGCAGCGTGTTTGGATATGGATTGTTGTTGTCATATGAGATTTTCAAATGTTTATTGTACCTACTCTTATGACTGCCTGGACACACTTGGATGGTGTGGAGAACAACTGAATGTTTGTTAAAGGATAGGTGAAAATATTTTATCTGTTTTTTCTGGGGAAAAACTAAGAGTAGGGAAAATATAGTGATTTCGTGATCAAATCTAGTAACAGACCTTGGCTAACAGATGTGAACATACATATATATACACACTTGCATATATGTAATAAATTTTGATGCTTATAAATAAGCAGATTCCATGTTGTAAAATTTCCCCCCAAAAATAAACATCTTAGACATACAGCAGTAAGAAGAGGCAGTGTAAGTAACAGCAGCCTTAAATCATGATAAACCATCAAATGTTGGCAATTCATCAAATATAACATCAAAACTTGGAATAGTTTTGTAAATCAAGATTAACAGATCGAGTTTTCTCTTGAGAACATTCAAGTATTACCTGCAGCACACCATAATGCAATACATCAAACTTCAGCTTTGATAGTATATAGAGTGTTGGTGATAAAACTCTTAATTGCTATTATCAGGAACCTGTGACTTACATTTATATACTGCTCACTAACAGACATCCAAAATTTACTCTATTTTTCAGACATTCTAAGGTCTGTCTAACAGAAAATGAATTCATCCTTCTCACCAGCTACTTAGGTGAAGGCCAGAAATTTCTTAGGTGAAGGCCAAAAATGCATGCTATTTGGCAGAATAAAAACACTGTATTTCAGAGATAGAAATCATGTTAAAACTGAGAAGGAAATCACTTTCTACAAGAATGCAGGAGAGCTCAGGGAAAACTAAAACATTGGACTTGAAAGATTCAATTTTTACAAGTTAAAGTTACTCTGGTAGCTTTTAGGTAAGTTTAAGTGGTTTTCTGCTTTTTTTTACTTTCTCAGAGGTTCATGTGTTGAACTTCTGCTGAGAATTTGTAATTTGAAGTGTATACAATACAGTTCCTTTAAAATGTTTTCAAATTCCCTAAGAAGCAAATACATTTTCAAAGTACTATTCCTGTTAAATATACCATATAAAGAATGCATGAAAATTTGATGTGATACATGAGTTTTATTAGATCTTGTTTGTGATTGCCTGCTCTTTCATTTGCGTATAAGGCATCTATCCAAACTTCTGCCAATGGTTTCTTTTGGTATACATGTATGCCAAAACTTACATGAATCACATACTGCACTATCAGATTTCCACCATTATCCTCCTATCTCTCTCAGCAAATGAAATGAATAGTAATTTATTTCCTTGAATTGACAGGGAGCAAGGTATGTGCACAGAGATATATAAAACCATCTCAGTCACTAGGTTCCAGCTGTAATTGGTTCTGACTTCTCAGTGCTGGAAATTAAAAGCATAGAATGACCAGTAACTTAAGAAAAAATAAGAAGCCCAGATATTATTACAATTGGACTCTAAAATGCTAAAAATATTTCTATGGGGGATATATGAATACTTTGGGGAAATACCAGCAGTATTACAATATTTTCATTCTTTCTGTTATATCAAAAACTTAAAATTTCAGTGTAAGCAGCCCATAGCATACTTCACGCTTTAAAAGTGGTTTGAAGTTCTCAGATACAGAGGATAAAAAATACAATACATTGTAAACCTAATATTCTGACCTCAGCAGCTAATGACTGATTAGGTACAGCTTGAAAATGAGGAAACCACCACCTCATTGGTTATGATGAGTCTATATTTTCAGAATGACCACATCCAATAATGACTACCAGCAACTATCTTTTATAAGAAAGAAAAAGGATACCTCCTTCCAGAGAAACAAGGTATCAGCATAAAGCATAGCTTGGCCAAAGCTAAACCTTAGAAATAGAAAAGCTGCTGCAAAGTACCACTGTTATATAAGGGTAACTATTGTTTCCTTTGTGACAATGGCATTGATTTATCCTTTATAGGCATTTCCTAAAACAAGGAAATGTTTTTCCTTTCTTTCAAACAGGATACTTGCCTGGTATATTTTTTCACTTATTGCCTTCTAAACTTTGTGGGTGACTTTCCCGAAGTATTGCTTGTGCAATAACTCATCTGAAAGGAACTTTTGATGTAAATATAGATGATAGATAGATAGATTAGATAGATAGATAGATAGATAGATAGATATAACAGAATTCAATCAAGAGTCTAGCAGGCATCATAATTACAGAGTTTTAAATTACCATTGCTCTTAATATGCCTTGTAATGGATAAATTAACCCCCCTTGGTTTTCCATAGAGTTTTGTTAATATAATTTTATATTCTACGATGAACGTATTAAAAGACAATGTGAAAAGTCATGGGAGCATGTGCAGGTTTTGTATGTTGTAAGATGGTGAGATGTCTTGCCATCTGATGCTGCACCCAGTGTAAAGGGATAAACCTCCAACTTTAAGTACCTACCACTGAAAGCCATAGTTCAACAGAAAGTTATAACCACATGCCTGGAGCTGCAGCATGAAGAATCCATCTTAGCAACTCAAAATACTCAGCATCTGCTGTTAAACTGCAGAAAAAATAAGGACTGTATTTTCAGATTTCTATCAAAACATTGAGGGGTTTTATAATCACAGCCACATCCTCTTGAGTGTTTTCATACTCACATTGTGGATTGGAGTTAAACAAGGTCTATAAGTGTGTCAGTTGCCTTGAAAGGAAGCCACAGCAATGTAAGACAGAAAATTCTGGTAGTTCCATGGGTGTCTGTCCATCATGAAGTGGGATTTTAGCAGATGTAAAAGCAATACCAAATTTAATGGAAGTGCTCTTGCTGACTTTATTGAAGACATAAGATCTGATTTTAATATTCTGTGATCAGTAAAACTCTGCTAGATACTCTGTATGATCAAGGTTTTTCTAGAAAACCCAAAAAGCCCCATCAAACAATGGCAAAGGACATAGAGGAACTTCAGTGCAGGCATAAGGAGAGAAGAACCTACTTTGGATTGTGTTATGACCTTTCACTGTATTTGGCAAGAGCTCCTTTGATTTCATCAGGCTTTTCTGCAGTCTCTAGCTACTGATGTTATTTGTGCTTTAAAGTCTAAGAAGTGACGCCTGAGAAACAATATCCTAGAAGAAGAGGTAGTAAAATGTTTAAGCAGCTTTAACAACCCAATTATTTAAGTGGGTTTTGGTTCTTTGCAAACCTGGGACTGAAGCCTTAGAGTGTATCCTACTTTTACAAAGCCATCATGCAGATGGTAACCTTTGTCACTGATGTGTGCAAAAATCCATGTATTATATATAGATACAAGGTATATAGAGATATAAGGTATATACCTTATCTGCTTCTGCTTTTCTTTACCACTTGTTAATTATTATGAGCTTTTGTCTTAAGGTAACAGATACTGTAAAACTCCAGATTATGTGCTCATGACACTCTAAAAACAATAACTATCATGACAGCTGCATGAGTGTTCAGGATGTCATGATATCTTAGGTAGGTTGTAATAAACATCTTTATGGGCCTCATAACAGTGTGATGAAGAATACTGTCATTGGCACACAAGGCACTAGTTATTATGAGGAAACCATATTATTATTATCATCACTATTATTGCCACTACTATTACCACTATTATATTATTAACCTAAGTTCAAAAAAAGATATAAGAATTCTATAGAAATTAAACATTAAAGGGAAGCATACAAACTACCACTCCTAAGTAGTTAGCCAGTAAAGTAGTATTCTTATTCAAATTCATGCAGCATTTCTGTCCAAAAACCTAAAAGATTTATGGTAGTAGTAGAGGTTCAAGCCATTCTATTGAATCCATTTGTTGGTGCTCTGCTTCTTGTTGCCCATGCCGAATACCATGTTGTAGGTTTGTAGTATTGAGACAGATTTTCAAAAAAGGTTTTAGCCTAGGAAGTTGTTATAAGGAGGTTGCTTTGTTGGTTTTTTTCGGGTTATTTGGTTTTTTTGTAGATCAGAAATCATCTATTATATTTTTTTGGCTTATATATTGAAAGCATCTTCTAGAGGAACTTGTTATTCTGAAATAAGAGCCGAATCAGCTCTTTGAAGGGGGCTTCAAAGAAGTTTTAGTCAAATTAAGTTCCAAATAAGAAATAAAGTTTTATGACGCATCACTTTTATTTTTGCATCCAAGTCTTCCAAAATGAACACACCTGATTAACCTGAAACATGTGAGTAAGCCCATTACAGGCACCAGGGTATTTGCACATTTCAAACTAGATGTCTCTGTAAGATTTTTAAAGGCTATATATTTCGATCTTTTCAAAGTGTGCTTGCTTTTTCCTGTTTTCTCTGCTGTTTTATTAGCCTCCAAGTCATCCACTGTGTTGGTTTTAGCTTTCCCAGTGTGAAGTCTTATATTGATTTTCAGCCATTGCAAATTTATATCTTTTTATGTGCACTGGACTTTAACTATAAAAATAACTAAATTATAAAAGTCTAAATAATTCCTTCTGTTTTAACAAACCTAGATTGATGCCCTTATTATGTATAAAAGAATAATATTTCTAGTACTTGTACTATTCTATCTGTACTTGATTCTGTTTTAAGCAGAATGCCTCACAGTAAGCAATATTTGTATCACTTAAAAATCAAATCCCATTGATTTCATTTGATTATGTGTAGTTAGAGTTTCAGGAACTAAAGAGAGACTCGAAGGAAGAGTTGCACAGCTACAAAATCAGTACTTGTCTCATCCAGTTTTATTGATATCTTAACAGCTTGTGTGTGGCAGAGTACTCTTTCAGATTGGTCAGTGGAGTGGAGAGTAGGAGTAGCATCCTAGCATTTTTTTAAAGTGCAATAGGAAATGGTAATGGTTTATTATGAAATGCAGTTGAAGAGTTGTGATCAAGTATAACAAAATAAAAAAGAGGCATTATAGCAATGTAATACACAAGAAATACTTCTAAGGCCTTCTCTTGAAAATCTTCATTTGAAAGCCTTTTCCTGCAAATGTTTTAGCTGTTATTTACATAGTAATCCCGTTAGAAAATTTTGAGCTCACTGCATGTGTACTGAAAACCTACTGGAGAATGTATTTTATATGTATAGTGAAAAGCAGGGGAAAGAAGTCACTCCAGCTGTCCAAGGGCAGAAACATTTTCCTTAGGCTCTGAATTTCATCTGAATCTTCAATAGTCTTCATGGTCTTCACTTGCCTGGAAATCTGAGCAGATCCAGTTGTAAGAGCCCCACTGGTTTATGACAAATTGCCACTGACCATGAGCTAAAAAAACCACAGATCTTCTGATTTTAGCAAAATATTAACTCAGTAATGCTGAGGATAATCACTGCCTAGAAGGAACACAGGAATCATGGTTTTCTTGGGAAGTATAATATAGTACTGTAGACTGCTGATTGTGTGGGAATGGTTGGACAGATGTTTCTTGATGTGGCAAGGTCTGAGGGGGTGGCAGGAGCTGGCTGCCCCCCTGGACTGGGTCTCTGGTCCGTGTAATCCGACTGGATCTGGGGCGGGCAGTCCCCGGGGTCCTGCAGCACGGCATGAGTCTTTCAACCACAGAAATTCTAACAGGAAACGTAGTAAGGCGAAGAAATGAACTGGAACTCCATCTCTGTTCTTCTAGGGAGGTTTATTTGAGGTATGGGGAAAACGGGTGCAGGGAAGGAGAAAGGGGGAAGGGAGACAGGGCAGGTAGCAGGTGTTAGCAGCTCAGAGATGCAGGACCTCTCTCTGATGCAGACACGGGCTTATAAGGGGAAGAAAAGGGGCGGGATTTTTCTCCCCTGGAGCCAGTCCCGGGAGATGGAGGGGGAGAATTGACAGGGGGAACACCCCAGTAGGTTTTCAGGTACAGCAGAGTGCATATTTTAAAATGAACCAATGGTATACAGAGCGGGGAAACAAAGAGGGCACATGGAATCCTAAACCCCCGCATTGCTACAGTTTCTTAAGTACAATTTGTCATAGTGCTAGAAGTGGAACACTTAGTTATTTTGACAATTATTATTATGTGTAGGTTTGTAGTGATGGGGCAGGGGTCCAGAAGACTATAAAATATTTTAGTTAACATCACAGGCTTCAGTGAAAAGGGATATTTTTCTTTTTGGTCCCTTGAAGTGTTTTGCCTATCATCATATTTGCTTTGTTTTCTCATTTGCTTTTACCAGGACTCACTTCTTTGTTCTCTCAATAGTGTTGTGTTTCTAGCCAGAGGCTGAATTTTGTTATGCAGTGGACAAACAGGACAGTGCCTATGTGCAATATAGTAAATAATCTGAAATGGGTGGTGCCAGCTGCTTGTGTTTTCCCAGGGTATATTTTTCACTTTTACTGATACAAAATTTCCATTGCTTAGGTTGGTAAATCTTGAGGGGGCAAGGGCTGTGAAAGTGAGCTGTTAACACACCATTTTCCACCAAATTATTCTAGCACAAGTTTCAGAAAAACTGGAGCCCATCAGTAGGCTTCCAGATCTTTAGGACATGGTATTTCTTTCTGACTGATGCAGCTGAAGGTTGCCAAGATGTGTAAGAGTGTGTGACACTCTAGTAGGAGTAGCAGTCCTTTAACATAGGTAGAGTTATCCTAAAAGTCTTTGACACAGGGATCTGAAAATAAAGGAAATATCTATCTGCTCAAAGTTCACCTGAGAAGGTAGAAAACCAGGCACCTGGAGAGCCAAGCTGCTGAAAGTATGGGCTCTCCTGGCTGTACCTGTGCAGCTTTTGACAGGTGTGCTTGAGTTCACACAGCCAAGTGGTTAGAGCCAGTTGTATTTACAGGATTTATAAGGGCAGACCTCAAGTGTAAGTCCATTTCTAATGTGGGCCAGGTTTACAGGTCTAAGGCAGGGGTAGCTTTTCAGACTTGACCACAGTGTGGACCACTTTGGAAGCTGATTACACACTACTGTGAAGTACAAACTACTGTAATGACATTATAATATATGATATAGCCTTTGAGACCATATCCCAGGCATATTTGACTAGAAAGTGATTCAGAGTGTTGCATATGGGACATAGGGACAAAATGGAACCTTATACACAAGGAAAATTATGTTAGAGAAAGAGGGAAAAGGAGAGTGGGTTCTCAGTAGCTGAAACATTGACAAAGACAGGAAAGGATGACCTTGTTCAAAAGGGGAAGGAAAGATGTGATGAAGCTATGAAAAGGGCGTATTACAGTTGTAAAACTGAAGGAAAGATAAACATGCCATTGAGACAAATATATAGGAAAAAAAAAAGACAACAGATTTGTTTCAGAAAGAAGAGTAGTAGCTCAAGGGTGTAAGCATTAGGCTGGAATTGAAGAGATATAACTTAGTTCCTAGTTCTTGAATGACCTTGGACAAATCTGTTAATCTGCCCTTGTCTTGGTCTCTGTCAGTAAATGTGGATAATAATATTTCAGTATCTCTCAATAAAATTATGAGAATAAATTCATCTGTAGTTGAGGTATTTTGCTACTATTACCACAGGGTCATGTAAGTGCCGAGGTGGACAGGTTAACCAATCACAGAGAGAGAAGTTAAACCTAAAGACTAGGAAGTAAGAGATAAAAGACTTGTAGGAGAAACTTACTGTGAGTGCTGAAAAGGTAAGTTTGGAAATGACAGAACAACTCTTTTTTACTCTCCTATTCAACCCTTAAATTGCCTGGAGTACACAAAACCTTTAACTATCTGGACATATAAAGGGTAATTTAAGAAGAATTTAGGCAATTTTTCTATAATTTAAAAAGCTTTGTATACTTGCTTACTTCAAGGTACTGTGTCAAGCTACTGCTGTTGAGTGTTTTGTAGTGTTTAATGACAATTTTGCTTCTAGTAGACTTGCTCTGAATTTAATGCTAACCCTGCTTGGAGCAGATTGGACTACTTGACTTCCATAGTCTCATCCAACCTGAATGATTGCTGTGATTCCATAAAGAAATGGACAATGTCTATTCACTATTTACAGTTGTCACCTGCAACCATCCTGATTCACATCTCTTTTGCTCTAATGCATGTGTGTAACTTTAACACTCTTCATTTCACTTGAATTCTCATCCCAAGATTTTAATGGCAATCCTAGTGCCAGTGGTGGCCCTAAGGGGAAACCAGTCTCTGAGGGAAAGGCTGATGTCCTGGTTGCAGAGAGGGGTTGAAGCTGAGCACCATGTGCACATGGCCAGTTTGCTATTCTATACCTCCCAGGCATCACTGGGGCCGTGGCTCTGTGGGGGGAAGGTAAGGGGCAGAGAAAGTAGAGTGGCTTATTTGGAGTTTGACTTCTGGCTGGTGTTAAACCATCGCAGCTGAATCAATCACTGGGCTTGTGTTAACCACTGTTAAGTGAGGGCATCTTTGATGTGTAGTACTAGAAATTATGTGATTTTGTAAATGTTTTTTTCTAGTATTTTATTTCCTAAATACTATTCTTCATAGCTGTCATTAACATCAGCAATGCTTTGTATTTCCTGTTCCAATATAGAATTTTCTCTCTTGAGTGATAATCTCTGCTGGAGACTATCTCTTCATATATTTCCGTAGTAGTCCTCTGAACAGTCCATGAGATATCTACAGCTTTGGGAAGGGAAACGGTGGTCTGAACTAGTGTATTATTTGCCCCCAAAGGGAATTCTTTTTCTCTTCACAGTACAGAAAACTTGCTGAGTTGCACTGTTCCAGAAAGGAAATAGGCTAACTCCACTACATCAAACTTTATGTAGTATTAATAGACAAGCAAAATGCATACATTTTAAAACCATGAAGAACTTTTATTTTAAGTAGAAAATGGGTCCTTTCTGGTATTAAAATATTATGGATTTTAATCAAGTAAAAGTCAGTCCAATTATTTGACTTGTTTGTGAAGCAGAAGTCATCTGAAATCCTAGCAGCAAAACAGAGGTCAGCAGATGATTGCTTTATCATTTTCTGTTTGTTAGTTCAATATGTCCCGTTATGAAATACTGGTTTTAAGCTCTTTTCTGAGTAAGCCAACATACATATGTGTATGGGAATGATACAGTCCCCTGCTGAAAGGAAAATGATCCTGTGAAACATCTCAAAAGAGCCCTGACACAGCTGAGTAGTTTCAGGAAGGTGTTCAGAAAAGTCTTAGTTTTAAAGTTCTTTAGGCAGATGCATGAGCTAAGCACTGGGTGCTTTTGTGGACCCCAACTTAGACCTATAAAATAGTTAACAGGACCTACTCCTTGCTCCTACATTTTATATTTTGAGACTTTTTATGTTTACTTTAAACACCTTCATATACTTACTTTTTAAAATTTAGTTTTATGAACCTACTGGAATGGTCTCATATAGATGTTCACAAAAGACAAGAAACAAATGTTTATACAGAAGATTAAAACAAATCAGCCGAACAAAA
The DNA here is from genome assembly GCF_008360975.1 of Lichenostomus cassidix. NCBI lineage: Eukaryota > Metazoa > Chordata > Aves > Passeriformes > Meliphagidae > Lichenostomus > Lichenostomus cassidix. Next base: position 25,857,933 of record NC_139486.1, on the reverse strand, counting down.
CCCCACATAAACTCATGTGCATCAGTATACCTAAACATAAAAAGCAATATTGCTCATCTTTTAGCATTGTCAAAAACTGTGGTATTTCAGCGAGCCTGAAATTTACACTCTTGTACTGTGAGGAACTTGAGGAATCTATTGCAACTAGCTCTAGTCCTCAATATTCAGTAAAACAACAACTATTTCAAATCCAATCACTGCTCTGGGTGAACTGCCTCTGAAATTCCTTTGTTTAAACATTCAGTGTCTGTATATTTTGTTCAAATCTTAGGCAAAGGGTAAAATACTATTATTCTGGTGATTTGGAGGGGAGTTCCTTTTCTTGTAGTATCAGAATTAGGAAACTACAGTGACATGTGTAATCTCAAGACTACAAAATTTCATGAGACAAAGGGTGTTTTTCAAGAATATCTTCATCTTTACAGAAGCTAAACTGATTTTGAGTGTGTGTACCTGTAATATTTATGAATAAACAAAAATCTCTTAAGCTTTTTTGGGAAACACACTGTTAACGTTCATCAGAAATATATATCATGATGTTTCTCAGCCTTTCAAAGGTATGGATGATTAAAGTTGGGGGAAGAAAGATAATTTTTATTTCTAAGAGTACTGCTGAAAAATAGAATAGATCTGAAGGCAGATTAGACTGCAGCATGGGGCTGGAATTGTACAGGAGCCTGGGCATAAACAGCGTTGAGTTTTGCATTCAGAGTACAATGGAAGTAGGAATTGATTAATTTACTGAAAACAGAAAATGAAAATGGGACATCGGAATGGCTAGAAAAATGGCTTAGGACAACTTTCTTAAGAGCTGGTAAGAAGCAGTGACCAGAATGATGCAAATATAAAAGTCTTTTAAATTTGCAATGAAAAAAATGTAGAAAATACCTTTATTAATGTTTGTGTGAAACCCTGAATAACATTCTATGATAACAATGAACAATGTGTTCATTAACATGCACATCGCTGAACAAACAGCTATTCAGAGTGAGCTCATGCTGTCACAAAGACCGTGTTCTGCATGGGAACCTCATGGTTTCAACAGCTTCCTGGGCAGCCAAGCTTGGCAGAGTTTGACTTTTTACACCTGTTTAGTTGCAGAGTTATTTGGGAATGAAAAATCTAATGGCAAACAGCAGTAAACTCGAGAGAGTAAAAGCAGGTTGTGTTTGAAAATCTGGAAAACAGCTCACTGTATCTCTATTTTATTCACTGTACTACTTCTGGAATGTTCTCTTACTTCCTCCATAGCATTGCTAAACATTCATCTTGCAGCATTAGATGGATCTCACTGGTGAATGCAGTAATCTCCTCTTGCTTTTCCCCTTGGACTTGCCTTATGGGGTATTTTATCATCAGTGATAGATGCCATGCTTCTAGACTTTGAGTTACAGCCCTTGTGGTGAAAAGGACTATCCTGTCCCAAAGAGAATGCCATTATTGTTTGTTAACCTGGCCTGGTGGGGGTAGTTTGTGTTGTGCACAAAGGTAATTTGTGTTTGCCCTTCCTTTTAGCTTGGGCATCCCAACTAAAACTGCCTGTCCTGCTGAGGCAAGCGAAATGTTTTATTTCAGTTTTCGACACATGCATTTTTAACTTGGTCTTTGCTAACTTGCAGGAAGAGACCAGAAAGGGCAAAGAGGAGTGCATGGTGTGGATTTGTTCCATGTTTTCGATAGTATGTTCAGATTAATTGCTCTCAGGCTGGCTTTGCTAACAAGTTGATGCCCAGTATGCTGAAGTCAATCTAAAATCCCCAATGATGGTACTGGACTATGATCAGCCTTCTGAATCTCTTGTTTTTGAAGTTATGTGTGATAAAGACTCAGAAATAAAACTCTAAACACTAGTTACGGATTCAGGATAGTGTACATTAAAGTATGAAAATTGCAGTGTATCTCAACAGAAATAATATTCTGAGGATTTCCCCATTTTTGGAAGGACTGAGGTGCTAGGTTCATGTCAACTTTATCTTCATGAATGAAGTTTGTGGCTTCTTTCTTTGCCCTATAGAACAGTGCACAGCACAATGGCTTGGGTGAAGAGCTTTTATGCTCTTTCCACTTCTAGTGTAATTTTAAAGTGTCTCTCTGTTTCTGTGTTTTGTTTTCAGAGCCCCACATCATGAAAAGGATCATGTTGTGTATCTGTAACTGTGTCACACCTCATCAGCTGTAGAACTTTGCCAGTGAAAAGTAGAACTGTGCAACAAGCTCACTAGAGAAACAGTTGTCTTCTGTGTTCATTAGCCTTAATCATTGCTCTGATTTTTGAAACTGTCAAAGCATATAATAAATTTGATTTCGTAGAAGTTTTGCTGTCTGCCAAAGCATAATTGTTTAACATTCCATAAGTATGTGAAGCATCTTAATAATACCTGCAGAATATAACAGCTTTCCACTTTCCTTGAAATTAGAGAATGTCATACGAATGCTCTTAAATTATGAAGTTCAATTGCCAAAATAACATTCATCCAGCTTGATGGCCAGATATTTCATTAAACTCCCACTGCACAGAGGTTATCTACTAATATCCAGAAGTGAGTACATTAGTGTCTAGGGATAGATGTAGACAAGCAAAAGACAATAAATGGATTGAAGCAAACACATGCAGTCCCCTGGAGGGCTGGAGTAGTTAACAGCTGGAGGAGGGCCTGGATATAGAGGTGGATATTGAAACATTTGATATTCAAGCAGATAAAATTAAGTTGAATCAAGTGTGCAGATGATGAAGGTGTGAGTTTCAGTGTTCGTGCCTAAATTTAATAATGTCAGAAAAGAAAGCTGTGATTTAATAAAGATTTATTTTTTAAAGTTACCTTGACACCCTCAACTACATGAGATGCATTCAGCTTGTCAGTGTAGCATGAACATTTATAAGCAATTATTATGAGATTAATGGCTGAATTTTTCCAACCGTGTCGTTGCTTTTCTGTTTAATGATAGAACAGAAGTTAATGAAAAATGCAGAGTTTTGACATATTGTGTATAAAATATGTCAGTTTGGGAGATGGGAATTAAGCACAGTTTTCCTTTGAATCTATTGTGGTTACTATTGGCAAGAAGAACTTAGTAGCTATAGGATGGTATTTAAAACACAGCTAGCAGTGAGATTCAGAAGTTGTGCATTTGGGAAAATGCTCTTAATTCTGAGGGATATGCTTTTATCTTTGTCTCTACAGTGCTAAATGCATTTTTTGAATTATATGATATGGAATATACAATTTCCTTCTCCTCTGTTTTTGAAACCCTTACATGTTCTATATAGCTATAGGTGTATAGGTACGTAGAAGTTTTTCTGTAAGTGCATAGAAAATGTTACAATGCATAAATCCAGCATCATGGTTGCTAGGAGTTACAGGAACATTTGTGAGTCTTCTTCAGGAACATCTAAAAAGATGCCTTTGTAATTCCAATATATCCCAAAGTCCAAAGTCCTACCATTATCTACAGCTACTGTTTGAATGCTGGGGTTGTAGTGAATCCTCAGGCTCCACCTCAGAGCAAATGATGACACAAAGAGGCTCTTAGCTGACTTTCTTGGTATCAGGTCTGTAGTGTGTCTTGTGCAGAAAAATCTCCAGTGTGGTTTATGGGATTACTGGTTAGGCAAAACCATGCACCATACATGGATTTTTTGTTTGAAGCACTTGTATACCAGCTGTAACTTCTGCAGAAATCTGTTATATTCAGAGCACAAGAAGAATGTGAAGAGTTTTATTGTTATTTTAAGTTGACCAGAAGTAGATCAGAAGCTCATTGTCTCTAAGCATTTAGAGAGAATACACTTTTTTCAATTAATGTGGATTGATAAGTCTCCAGTATCTCCGAGGATTATTTCAGAAACATTTTTTTCTTTGATGCTGACCTTCTGCTATTAACTTGGAGCAAAGCTTAAAATCAGTATTTAACATTTAATGAAAGGAACAAACTGATTCTGCAGTTTAACTCAACATTTGCAGTAAGATGACTTGTACCCTAATGGCTTGTAATTAATTTTTCTGAAAATCATATTTATGATAGTCTGCAGATTCAAGGCTTTATCTAATACATAATGTTCATTTTGAGCCTTTAATTGCATTTAAATTAAAATTGGCTTAGCAGGAAGATGAATTGTGGGAATGCATCAAACCACCCAGCATGTCCTGAAGATGTGAGCCTGAAAATGCAATTTGGTGGAGATGTGCAGAATCATTTGGAGTTCATTAATTTTTATTGCACAGGTAATTTTACTAAAGTAGGTTATTTTCTTTGAAATTTATATTTATGTTTATGTCAATAGCTGAATATTGTATTAAGCTATACATCTATTAGAGTTTATTAAGCCAGTCTAATGGGGGTTGTTCATATTGTGCAGAGAGGTAATTTGTGTTTGCCCTTCCTTTTAATTTGGGAGCTGCATTTAGTTCAGCTGAACTACAAGTGTCCATGCAGCCAAAAGAAGTCAAACAGGTGTCACAGGAGGTTTCTGTGTATGCAGTCTAAAAGAATCCTGGGAATTTTGATCTTGTAAGCGGTTTTGCTTCTGACCTTCTAAACCTTTTTACTCTGAATATTTTTTTTTTTTTCTTCATGTTGCTGAGGTTCTGACCCAGCCACTGGAATGAAGGGTTATTGATGTGTAACTCAGTTTGTGGCTTAATGTGGTGCACTTTGTCCAGCCAGCTTGTAAGTGATCCTTTAAATTGCAGATGCTGCTGAGGTTATACAATTTAATTATAATGTCACTTTACAATTATAAAGAAAAAAAAGGCCTTTTGCATTGCTTAATGAATACAAATTTTGCACAAGTTAGAAATTCAAAAGAATAAAAATTAACATTTGTCCTTCTTGCCAAAGTATTTACATTTTTACAACCGATAAGTAGTACAATAATTCCATTACCTATATCCATTAAACATTTGTGCTTTTCAGTTTGTGATTTGTATACAGTAGTTATTAATAAAATTAAACTGTCAGCATTTGCTGCTTTTGCCCATCCTCTTCTTACCCTTTTTTATTCCATTGCAGACAGAGTAATTAGAGGTTGAAAACGCTATGTGCAAATGCCTGTTACAAGGATTAAATTATATAATCATGGTAATGATTTTCCTTAAAACTCTTACTGCCAACTGTAACATTTTTCACTTCACCAGGTTTTTTTTGTGCCATCGTATTTTATGAGAAAGTAGAAATATTGCTCCGTTCTGACAATCTGCTGCAAGTTACTAGTTTGTGGTCAGATTTGATAGAAACCCATATTCATTTAATACTCGCCAATCAGAACTTGACAGAGGTATTGCTTATTTTCTCATTTCATCACTGAAGCATGCCGGTGTAGTTTAGTCCCTAATTACTCTCAGACTGAGACGTTCCAAATATTCCCATGGTGGTAATATTTTTCTGCCTGGATGAGTCATTACGTTGTTTGGCAGACTGAAACACCAGCCTTTCCTTGTTGGAACACTACCCCTCATGTAGCACCACATCTTTTCCTCACTGCTGTCTGTTCCACGACTTTCATCCTGCTGTGACATTTCAAGCTGTACCATACGAAAGCACATTTGCCTTCCTTCTATCTGACTGATTGGACCAATGCCAGCTCTTTCTTCAGGGCCAAGGACAGGAGACTGGGATAGTCTGAATAGAACTGCTTAATGATCTAATGGAGCAGTGCTCTCTCCTGCTGAGAGATAGGGCTTATTTGTTTGCTGGTTAGAGAAAAGGTCAGGGAAATCCTTTTCAGCAAAGGCTGTGACAGTGAGAATGTGCAATACCACACATTCCTGGGGCTTGAATAACTTCATACATCAGGTGTTCCCCTCATGTTAAAAATCCTGTTCTGTTTTCATTTCATTTCCAATATCCTGCAGATGGCAGAGAGATGAAAGTGATGAATTCTACAACTTGGTAATATAAAGCCAAATGTTGTTCCTCCTGATAGAAGTAGACTTCATACTAAGAGTTTAACACCAGGGAAGGTAATGCGGACAGCTAGCAGTATTTCATAAAGGCAGCTGGTTTTCCTTGTCATTGTGAAACCTACTGGGTATATGACTTTTAATGGCTTTATGCTTAACAAGGCTGTAAACATAGTTTGCATATTTTCCCACTGAGTTTGACAAAGACTGCAATTCCAATTTGGTCAGTCAAGTTAATGTAGTCTAGACTTTCCTCAACAGCTGAGTAACAGCACAGTTCTGGGGGTGGGAAATGTATGTGCATGGTGGTGCTGCTATGGCTCCTGAAATTGCCCAGTGTTGCATCAAGTGAAGATTTGGGGCAGTTTGGAGTAAACCTGTCAGGGTTTCCTCCAAGGAAGCTGAGGAATGGGGGGCAGTGTGGCAGGCACAGCGGAGGCTGGATCGGTGCCACCAGAAGATCCCTGTGCATGTGAGTGACCTCGCCTGGCCAGTGGTGCTGGCTTCGTGCCCAGAACAGTACATGATGCAACTCAGAGCAGCCATAAAGTACCCCAGGAGCTGTGCCACACGGCTGTTTATTCTGGGCTTCAAAGTCGATGTCTGTTTAAAGGGGCACAGTAGATGTCTGAACAGGATTTTTTCCTATAAATGTTGGGATTTTCTTTCAGTAAAGTTTTATGTAATTCCAGAGAGCACTCTAAGTGAAATAGATTAATAAATAAGCCGTTTTCCCCTTCGATGTGTTCTTCTTGGTTTCTTTACTCTTCTCCTAGGCATTTTGAAAGCCATTTCTGCCCAGATAGCTCTCACTATGCTTTGTTTTTTGTTTGTTTCTTTGAGGCTTTTGCACAGAAACAGGAAGGAGAGAAGCCATTCTTAAAATAAAAGCATATGGTTACAGAACCACAGAAATTTACAAGTGGGTCTCAAGGGTTGATTTAGCACCTGATAGTGCTTTTTTGTTTGTTTTTGTTTTGTTTTTAATTTACTGGATTTCAAGTTGACAGTAGCTATTTTAACAAAATAACTATAGGTTATTGTTTCTAAAGTAGCTGAAGTTTATCAGGAAACATTGGAGTTGACAGTTCCATAAAAGAACATGCAGAATATTCTGATTATAAAAACAACATTCATAATCCACACTGAAGTTTTCAAATGCATGCTTCTGCTGCCACTGCTGTGATCCCAGGAGATGGAAACCTGAACCCCTCAGGTTATTTCCTGAGTAGAGGATTTAAAGATAAACAAATTCATATAAGATGATTCTGATAATATCTTCATACATCAGGAATAAGATGCTTTCTATAGTCTTCGACTGCCTGTCAACTTGTCATAATTTTTATTTCTAAATAGAAAGACAAGGTGAATTTAAGTTAAACTGTGTAGAAAATATTAAAAGTACTTAAAGAGCCCCCCACTTAGCCACAACAGGAATTAGTTAATAAAATATTTACAAGACAGTAAATAAAAGTGAGTGTGGGGAGGGAAGTAAAAGAGAAGGCAGGTCCCTCCACGTCACGGTTGAACTGCACTGGAGGTGGAATGTGGGATGCTTGCAGTCTGCTCACTCAACTGTATTTGACTAGGGCCGTCATCCCCTCAGCTTTCACAAGCACTGAATGTGTCAAAAATCTTTCAGAGAAAGTGTAAATTTTAACCAGCCTGCTTCTGGTTCATATTTAATGTGGTTTTAAATGCTTAAATCACATCAATTCAAGGTATTTCTTCATCAGGTTTCATGGAGGTTAGCATAAATCAACAAGATAGTTCAATGTGTGAGTACATGTTAATTACGATAGGGGTACAGTGCTGATTTGTTAGAATTTGTCTCATTTAGCCCTACTTGAATTAAGAGTTTATAGTTTATGCATGCCATGCATTTTTATATGACAATGTCTCTGTTTAAGGACAGATTTTGACATAACTTCCAGTGCTGTCAGATTAATCTAGAGGTATCTTTGCCTATCCCAAACTTGTTTGAAAGCAAACAAGGGCTTCAAAAATTCACTCACTAGACAGTGGATGATGATAGTTTTTGTGTTATTGTGGTTTATTGTGTTACAAACTCTGCATCTAAATAATTAGAGAAGGTTTATTTTTTTTAAATTCCTGTCATGCTGATACATAGGTTTGTGTGTTATACCATCTTCAAAACTAAAATTTCATCCTGAGTAATAGTATCAAAATTCAGTGTAATCCCTTTCTGAAACAAGTAATTCCTTTTTTAACATTATACTAGCATTACTTGTTAGTGAAAATTAAGCAGAAGATGTTTGATGTTAAGTATCTGGATTAAACATTCACATGGAAGAAAACTGACTGAGGAAGGCTACATATCTCTTCAAAAATCACCTATGCAGTGCAGGTGCAGCAGTTGTCTGCAAAAAGGCAGTTGTCTTGCAGACAATAGTCTCACCGTGTGACATGCCCTAAATTTTGAATCTTCTTATTTTCAGACTGCAATGTCAGACTTCCTAGGTGACTTCTTTAAAGTTCTTTTTTCCCCTTCCCCCTTCCCCCTCCTTTAATCTAGGATAAGTGTTTCTGATTTATAATTATTAAAGAGGGTGGTAAAACTGCACATATTGAAGAACAGATTCTGTAGTAGTAGTAGTAGCTGGCAGAAATGTTAAGTGCTTTTCACAGTCAACATTCAAACAGATTATCAGATGGCATATTTCACCCTGTTGTTACTTTAAATGAAGTGACCATGAAATCAACAAATCTGCTGTCAGGTGCCTGTCACGGAGATAGTTCTCCCTGTCACACAATGCCTCACATAACAGGTAATGTGTTTTTAAGAATCAGTCCTGTGTCACCTCATCAAGTCCTTGTTAAAAGATGAAATAAGACGGATGGTGTTGTCTCCCATGGAGTTCACTGAAATTCAGTAAAAGCAATGCATGTTATACAAAAAAAAAAAAGAAAAGTAAAATAGGTGCCAGTAAGATGCCTCTGACTGTGCCATTACTTTTTTCCTTTGTCTTGAGAATGATTACTCTTTTTTTCCTGCTTATTCCTTTTTAGACTGAAAATTAATTGGGTCAAGTTTAAATTTTGTGATAAGGACAAGAAAAATTAATCCTCAGTCACCAAACAAATGAGAACCCAGAGTGGTGTTGTGCCAATTGCCACGTATTCGCTTGGAATGGTTAATACCTGCTTCCGTGCCTAACAGAGATGACACTCATAATTAATTTAGTTATGAGGTGTTCCTAACAATTATTTTGTTCAGGATTCTTAAGTTTAATCATTAAATTCAGGGCCAGGGATAAACTAAAATTACCATATTCAGTTTTTCTCTATATACTTTCATAACAGTTCTCCCAAGTAAAATAGATTTTTGTCTTGTTCATGAAATTTTAATTATAGCATCATTCTCAGCTTCTCAGTGTAAGGAACTGTCAGCCAGCTTGAACTCTGCTGAGACAGATGCTGCAGGGTTTTTGGTTGTTTTTGGGGGTTTTTTTCTTAATTTTGTTTTGACTTTTCAGACTCACCATTTTTGATAAAAAATAAAAATAGGGAGGGAAGTCACCTTAGTGATATATGGACATCTGTTACTGTAATTTGTTCTTTCATGGCTAGGTTGTGACTAGCATTAGTTTATTCAGACCAGTAGGAAGAAATAACCTTTCCTTGCCACAGCTAAATGTAGTTTAAAGATTTTTTTTATAAGTAAAGCATTGGTTTAGTGATGTTGCTTACAGAAGCTAGAAGGGGGCAGGAGGTGCAAAGATTATCCTGCTTCCTCTGTGCTGGCCAGCCAAGCTAGTTGACTATCAAGGGCTTGCAGCACCCACACTCCCAGCAGTGTGAAAAGGGAGGGGAGGGGACCATCCTTCTGAGATGTGACTGTGGATATGTTTTAGGTTGGACATGTATCACAGTTTCAGGATGAATTTGAATTGGATGCATAAGAGTACAGAACCACAGCTCTAAGAAAATCGATACTGAAGCCAGTGCAAGGAATGATTCAGTGAGATCTGCAGACAGGCAAATGGCACTGCGTGGAACTTGGGTCGTGTGAGCCAAGACTTTATCTGGTTTGCATGAAGCCTGTTCTTTCAGGCTGACCGTGCTGTTTGTCTTACTCATGACTTCACTGCAAAGGATGTATTTGATTAGATGTTTGGACTAATCATGTGGTTGCCATTTTTACAAATTCCTACAAATTACCTGGAGATATTTAAAATGCACATTGGGTTATTACTTTTTTTCAAATGCACTTGTGTTTGAGACACTGAGGTGCCATTTCAGAGCAGCTTCAAAGAATCACAGGCTGTGAATACAGGGAGAAACTGCAGATGCATTACAGCAAGGTAAAGATTAGGAGAAACACACAGAACCTTTGGGTAGGCTGGTACTTGGCAACACTTTTTAGTGCATTTCTCTTCTCTGCCCAATTAGGCTTTTGCCATGATGTAGGAATGGAGAAATTATGTATTTTGGATTAGAAGCAAATATAGTGCAGAAAGAGTAAAAAGTGTTAATGATGTTTTAAGTATTGGCTTCTCTTTAGTTCCATATGGACAAATGCTGCCATTTTGCTGTATTAAATTGGAGGCAGAACCCAGGCAAATCTTGCCTCGTGATTAATAATTTTGCTTATTGTCAAATCCAAAAGGAGGTTAGAACTGTACAACTGTACAGTAGTGACACAAATTATTTCACACAAATAGTTTATCATTGTTGTTCTTATTTTGTCAGTAAATTAAGCACCATTAATTAGCTCCATGTGAAAATCAGCATTTGAACAAGAATACTAAGTCTGGGACCAGGTTGATCCTAGTCCTTGGCCAAACTCCTGTTTTCCAAATGCATCAGAGGAAATATCTAGAAGACAATTTAATGGACATTAAGGGAGTGAATCCTACACAAATCTGAGCACAAATCTCTGCAGAAATGGAATGAAACCCATAACTTCCCCATCCCACCTGAGAATAAGTTAGACTCCTCTAGACATCATGCAGACATCAAATACTTCAGTGTATTTGAGAAATCTTTATTTTAGAATTTTACAGCTCTCCTCCATATAAGTGTCACTGGATACCAGATAGAACAGAGAAGATAGTGGTGAGTCTAGAAAAGTCTTCCACTCATTTAAATCTGTCAAATCATGGAATTTGTTTCTAAAGCATCTTCATATGTTTCTAAAATGTGGCACTAAACATGATAAAAACCATTCCAAGGTCCTCTATTTTTGCCTGTCACCGAAGAATACTGGAATATTTAATACCTTCTTCTTTCTGATGGAAGGACTTCAGAGATCTCCAGAAAGTTCCTGGACAGTAACACTGGGATCTCTTAGCTAAAGACCTAAATCCCACTGACTCCAGATTCAGTTAGGGAGGGTGGGTGATTTCAGTCTCCACTTTCTTCTTGTTTCTAGCTTCTTTGCTGTGCCAGTGTGAGTGTATGATGGTATAGTTAGCAGATCCGCTAACCAGTTCACCTGAAGACTAACTCAGAGAAAGAATTCCCACCACCTTAATTCCTCAGCATGTCTCACTGCGCAGATGTGCATGTGCTGCTGTTGACACAGGTAGGAGGTAGAAGCAGAGCCCATATGTAGAGAGGATGGCAAGGTCTCTTTTTCAGTAGTTTTAAAGTGCTGACAGTGGAATTTGTGAAAGGAAAAAGACAGTGCTGAGGAGCACTGGATCTTATTGTGCCTTTGTTTTTCCCCTAATTTTTCCAAACATATTGTGTGCTTAGCCCTCTGAATGATTGCTCCACAGGAAAAACTGAGAAACATATTCAGTAAGATTTTCATTTAGTTCAAGCATTCAAGAAGCATGCTAAGAAACACAGCCACAGATTTTCGCTTTTTTTTGCACTTCTCCCACAAAACGTATTAAAAGTTTCCCATGCTGAAAGCCTATTACTAAGAACCAATACATAAGTATCACTAATTATATCCAAAACTGCGGGGCAGAATTTTAATGTAGGTGATTTAAAGCCTAAAACTATCTCCACCTTAGAATCTAGGCTAATGTGTAGTGTTATGTCTGCAGGATTACTCACCGTTTCCTGCTCTGGAAATTTTAAATATGAATCATCTTGTGTTGCCTAAGGACAGCATCCAGGATACAAAGGTGGATATTCCATTTTACCACACCAGTCCCAGAATCACACCAAAAGAAGGCATATATTCAGAGAACCTGCACACATCAAGTTCCATTTCTTAGACACTGTTATGCAAGTATTCATGTTAATTTGGACACAGTACTTCATGAGGGTCTACTGGGAGGACAGCAGTATTTAAGGAAATTGTGCTTTAAGGAAATACCTAGTTAAATTTATTTCTTTCACACAGCACTTGTGAGCAACTCTTACCTTAGCATAATTTGTGACAACTACCACTCTGAAGCTACTACCAGACCACAGTTTTATTGTTTGAACACTTGATTTGAACGTTCAAAGGTTTCTCAAGAGAGCTTGAATCATGTATATTTCAGCTTCTTGGCCTTTGTGCACCTACCCAGACTCTGAGGAAAGAGGCACAATGTCTAAACTGGACATGAGTGTACAGTGAGCTCCTCAGCTGGCCTTAGACTCCTCTCAAAGCTCTGAAACTAGCTTGGGTAACTCATGAGTATGGAGCTGACGAGTATAGAACATATACATCACCATAGAACTCTGATATCACATGCTGTCTGGATTAAGATTATTTGGTGCTTGTTGCTAATATGAACAATGTGGTCCTTGGATAACAATTGGTGTGGAACTTCTGTCTCCAAACTGATATTTGGGGTCTCAATGCCTACAGTTTCTACACCCTTAACTGGTATTTATGAATGTGGAAGTTGATAATCATTCCTCATTGGCTAAGGTGCTTTTCAGTACAGTGAATTGCTTTCTTTGAAAGACTTGATGCAGTAGTAAAGTCTTACAATGCATGGAGATCAGATCAAATATATATGAATTATTATCTCTATCAGATTTATCTCTCAAAGTACTCATTCTCCTCTTCTGCAAAATATTCTTGACTGAAGAAACTCAGACCCAGAAACAATCTATCATTTGAACCCTGATTATGATAGAGATTGATATTCAACTTTTTGCACAGTTCAAGCTACATAACATAGTTTATTGAATCATGGCACTGCCTAAATTGATGTTCTGAAAGTAAAATTCAGTTGAAATAATCTCATAGATACAAAAGTATTTATTAACAGTTTTTCACTGAGTTTTATTTTAATGAACTGCTTGGAATTACTTAAGCTTCGTAGGCTGCTCTGTCCTACAGGGTTAGGATTTACAGAGGATACTAAAAATGTTCCATTTTTTATAAAGATTAATTTTTTTTCTCTTGTATTAAGAAGGTATTCTGCATTCAACAATTTTCAGTTCTAGAAAACTGAAATGGCTATCAGAGGTTTGAGTCTGGAACTGATCTAGTAATATTATATTTACTTTAGTATTTCTTTAGGTCACACTTGATGTTTCATGTGCAGTACTGCATCATTTCACCCTCAACTCTCACATGTAGTTTCCTGAACTCTTATGTAAAATCTATAGAGATGATAAATCTTCCAGTGTATAACTCTAGGATCATCTATTTTATTTTACTGATTAAGATTTTTTTTTCCTGCCTCTTCTTTCTCACACTTTCAAGTTCAAAAGAAGTATGTGCATGCTATCATAATGTACGATATGTTATTCCAAATGAGTTATATTTACAAAAGACTGCTAGCAAAATAATAAGTAGTGTAGCAATAATAATATTAGCTAGAGACCACTTGCTACAGAGAAAAGCCAGCTTTGTGCAGATATGTTTCACATATGAAAGAGTCAAAAGTTAGTGCCTGTCAGGATTTTCAAAGCATACATTTGTTTTTGAAACTTAGTTGGAATCATGTTCTCTATTTTTAGTCTCCTCATTTCCTCTAAAAATTTGGTTTAATTGTGTGCTCTTGTGAAATTATGCAAAGTGATTTAAGTGACAGAAATAATCTACCTCATCACCCTCAAATACTTGCTGTTTTTCCTTCATGTGTTGGAACCAGTTAGAGATCCATCTTTTCATATAAATATGGCTGCAATAGGGCAAGTAAAGTATTTAGGATGGTCCCAATTGTTTTATGGGGCATTGGATGAAGTTCATAGACTGAAATATTTAGCAAAGCTTTATAAACAGTCTTGACTTGATTTAGGGCCAATCCTTAAAAGCTTTAGAAGTCAAGTTCAGTTCAAATGGTTGTTTTCTACGAAAGCATGAAATTCCTTTTTCTTATTTCAACATAGCAGTGTTTCACTCCTGGTCGTCCTGTGCTCCAGAGCACTTTCTTCATTCACACTTATAATCATATGGATGAAAAAACTATTGTGAATACTAAACAGAGTTGTTTTTACCATGTCTATTGAAGGCATTTGAAGAATTATTTTTTAATTCTGAAAACAATTAAGCAGCATTCTAAAATGTGATCGCATTATTGAATTGTGTTATTATCTGGATACATTTTTACACAGAACACATGTCAGGAACTTGCTGTGACATCATAGAATTGAGTCAGAGGATACAGCTGTCTTATGTAACAAGAAAGAGTATTCAGATTCCTAACGCAAAAAAAAAAAATTATCACTTTGGAAAATGTACCTAAATACAGGTTTTCACTTAAGAAGTTAGTTATTGTCAACAGAATAACATAGCTGATGTTATCTACCACATAATTACTTATCTTGGGTTTCTCCTATTTCTGTGGAGCATCTCCTGTTGGCCCATGATGTCCACAGATGGATTACAGAACACATTTATCTTATCCAATATGAGCTTTCTTTGCTGTTACTGTGCCATGAATTGTGTTCACTTTTACTAACATCTTTACTAACAATACACTGAAAGGGCAATTTTCTGCGTTTTTTTTCTACTTACATTTTCTTTTTCTTTAAAATGGTCATATCTGTTTAAACTTGATTTAAGCGAAACATTCCGCAGCTCTCCCTCAGCAAGTATTCAACCCAAAAGCAAACATTTACAGATGCACTGATGTAATATCCCCCCCCAAAGTACATAAGGGGGATACTGTTCAAGCGCTATCCTGCAGGCACCAGTGAACTGCACAGTGCATGTATTCACTGCAGGGGCTCTGATCTGCATATGCAATAGTTTCTGTATGCTTTTTCTATTGACACAGGGAAAAAATTCAAGGAAAAAAAAATGAGGGAAAGCCTTCAAGTGTGAGATTATTTAGCTTTTCTCTTTTAGAGAAGACCCTTCTAACCTGGTGGTTTTTTGTTTCTGAAAAAGACTTTTTAAAATTTCTTAAATGAAGTGACTGGTCATGTCTGATGGAGGAAGGAGAGCAAAGACCTGTGAAAATGTTTTTGGGTTTTCCCCTGAAAGGCATTAACATAGACACAGCAGTTTGGTAAGAACCATGAGCAGCATCAGATTAAAGACCATAAAGGACAGTAGCTGAGGGAGGGAGGCAATCACAAACTGTACTAAGAAAAACTGAATAGCTATCTCTGAAAACAGGCTAGGCATCGGGCTTTGATCTGCCTGCCTTCTTGTATATAAATGTAATCTTGGATCTTGACTGAATATTCCCACTCTGATTTTGTAATTAAAACATCATTTATACTGAGAATAATTAAGACAACTGTACATTTGATTTTAAAATCAGTTTTGAGTATTGTGCCTTGTCAAGCTACAAGAATGGTTCCTGCAGCTTTACAACTTAGCATTAAGAGGCAGACAGTGACCGCAGGCACCTGAGTGGAAGGTTTGACAGTTTGATAAATTAGGAATGACACTTGCCAAAATGGCTGTCCTTCCCTCAGCCTGCCAGTGGAGCATTTACACACTGTTAATTGAATTGGCAATTTGTGTAACAGTACCTGCCCCTGAGCTTTTGTAATGCTGGAGCTGCCATTTAGCTCTGATAATCCAGGACTTGGGAATAAGGACGAAAAGCTTCACATGATATTATTGCAGATTTAAAATGACAGTTGGGGACCTTGTTGCCAATTTCCCATTAAATGAGAAATAATTAACAATAGCAATAACAAAGTCTTATAAAGCTGGAAAGTTAAATTGACTTTTCAGCAGTAGTATGGTTTGAAATTGCTTCTAGTGTGATTATCAGATTGCCCTTTCAGTATTATATACCCTAAATAGTATCATCTCATGGTCTGAATAGGCAATAGTGTCAAAGCTACCCTGTTTTATTAGTGTGAGACTCTTGTGATTTATCTGTAGGGTTTTTTTAATTTCTTCATGGCATGTAAAAATTGAGTTATGTTATAATATTTCATACAGATAAAAAACTTAATGAAATATTAGAGATTCTGATTTCCATGGTTATCTGTAATTGAGTGACAGGAGAAACAAAATTTTCAGTCACAGATGAGTCTTGTTAATTATTAGGTTCTTTTCTATAGTTGTACTTGCAGTTGATAACTTCACCACCCCTAAATTTCTCCAGTGTCTGAAATGACAATTTATCAGCAAACTATTATTTTTCTCTCAAGCTTCTTATATTTTGATAATCCTTGTGAATGCTTTCTAATGATTTGATGTCCAAAGACCATACTAATCAAAACCCATATAAGAATTAGTCACCAAAGACCAGAGTCTTTGCTGTTTTAGGGATTAAAAAAAAATAGTCTGATGCTTCAAAGCTGGCACGTTTGCTGCATGTCAGAAGGCTAACTTCTCCATGCAGATGTGCAGCTCATATTCTTGCTCCAAGATGTAGACGTCACGTGATGTATGGAAGAGCAGGTGGAGATCCCAAGAGCTGATGGGTCTTTCCTGTCATGAGAAAGATTCCATCATGTGGAATCTTATGGATTCGTAAGATGCCACAGTTACTAGATGAAGCATACAAGTTTGATCCATTTCCTACCTCATAAATAGTCTAAGACAGCAAAGGTTTAATATCTTATGTGCTAGAAAATATCTTTTCATCTCATTACTGTGATCTTAGAGTGTGGTGCAGAAAAGAAGAATCCCAGTCAATAGGCTTATACTAGCATCAACTCATATGTGCATTTTAATATTATGCTACAGTATTATAGTGGTTGGAGTATTACATAAGTGATGAAAAGTGAAAGAGGGCAAATAAAAGGAGAGGTGAGCAAAGATAAGCTGCTGTGGAGTAACTGAGCAGAAAGATCCGTGCTGAAGTTTACAGTTCAAATGCCAGACATTTCATGGTATTGTAAAATGTTAAGGTGTTGGAATGAACCTTACAGATCATCTAGTCCCAAACCCTGCTGCCATAGGCAGGGACACCTCCCACTAGACCAGGTTTCTGAAGGCCTTATCCACCCTGGCCATGAACACAGCCAGGGCTGGGGCATTCACAGCCTCCCTGGACAGCCTGTTCCAGTGTCTCACCGCCTTCACAGTAAAACATTTCCTCCTAATATCTGACCTAAATTTCCCCACCTTAAATTTGTACACGTTACTCCTTGTCCTATCACTACAGTTCCTGATGAAGTGTCTCTGTCTGGCTTCCCTGAAAGCCCTCTTCAGATACTGGAAGGTTGCTGTGAGGTTTCTATGCAACCTTCTCTTCCCCAGCATGAACAGCCCCAACTTTCTCAGCTGGTCTCATGGGGGAGGTGCTTCAGTCCTCTTATCAACTTCATGGCCCTCCCCTGGACTTGCTCCAACGTGTCCTTCTTATGCTGGGGACACCAGAACTGTATGTAGTATTTCTGCTCTAGCTGGTGAATGCAACTACAGCAATTAATGCTGTAGAATGCAATTAATAATACTTCAGAATTCTGTTCTAGAGAAGGAATTCAGTGAGAGGTAAGCCAAAATAACATTTTGGACGGTATCCAGCTTAAAAGGACGGCATAAAAGTCAAGCACTGGAGGAGATAGCGGGGAGATAGAGAAAAGCACAAGTTACCACTGGATTGGGAGCACGACGCCATGCAGCCCACTGCTCTAGCCAGTGCTGAGAGGAATGGCCAACACTTCCACCCCAGTGGCAAACTCACACTGTGCATAGCACACTCTGTAGGGGACAGGCAGGCTTGCCAGAGAACAGGCAAGGCAATGAACTAAAAAGAGAAATTACAGGGAACAGGAGTTAGGACATGGTATTATATGTGCTATAGAAGATAGAAGGAAGAAATTAGTTTCTGTTGAATTGAAGGCAAAGTCAGGATAGAAAATTATGAACCTGGATGAAGAATGTATGTAGAAAATAGATCTCTTACAACGAAAACCTTTAACTGATGATTCTTTTTCTTTTACCATGGCCTTCCACCTTGATGCCAGGAAGGAAGGAAAGAAGGAAATAATCATTGCTAGACTGTAAGGTGTGATTTTTTTTTTCTTTTTTTTCTTTAGGCACCTGTAGATCCCATAGTATTTATGAGAAGCTACTTTAATCAAGGCTTCGTAGAATATTAGTTCATGCAGTCCAGAAATCCTGGATCGGTCATTTAAAAAAATTAATTATCACACGACTAAATACAATGCCTTTCTAGACAGGAAAAAAAAATCATCTTGTGTTTTAGTTTGACACATCATACCAGAAGATTTTGCTCTCTGTCTTCTGACAAGTTCTTTGTGTGATTCACTCAGATTAAACCTCAGGATTTGTATTTGTAGAACAATAATGAATATTATCTCTTTGAAAGTCTTCTGACATCTAATTCCTTCAGAGTTTTAGAAACATAATTTTATATACATAGGTTTGCATTTTTATATATATAGGTTTGCAAAACTTTCTTTTTTATGTTAGTGTATTGCATTTTTACATAGATCATTATCCAAACTTAAAAGAAATTTTCAGTATAAAATAGTCCTTTTCAAATATCACTTGATTAAATGTTATCATGTGGTGAATTTAGAAATGAGTGTAAAAGGATATAAATTTCCAAGGTCCTTCATGGCATTTGGAACTCTTGCAGATTTACACATATGGCAGAGAAAGAAATGCAGGTATACTGGATAAAACTAATTTGCTGTCACTAGTAAAACACTAGTAAAACTAACAAGTCTGTCATTTGGAAAGTAAACATGTTCCTGTTAGAAGATTAAAACACCAATAGTAAAGTGTCGATCACTACCATCTTTTGTTCACTTATAAAGGAGAAAAAAACAGGAGTAACCCTACTGTAACAGATACCATGTTCCAGAAACATGGTGTAATCTTTGTAATACCTTTAAGTGTATTCCCAGAACAAGCGGGTTACTATGCTGCTTATGTACCCATTTGTCCTAGAGGATTTTAAGCCCCTTTTGAGCCTGCTTCTGGAATTTCTCTCCTTATTACATACTGGTTTTCAATTTATACTATATAGCTATTATCCTTAGGATAATTATACTAAATAAAGGCAGAGCTGAAAAAGCAATATATGTGTTGATGAGGAATTTTCTTTCATTGAAGCCCTAAAGATCAAAATTGCCTCTTATCTCAGGGGAAAGCTCAGTAGATAAATAAGTTGTAGAGGGCAGCCAAAAGGTCAGCAAATTAGACTGTGTTGATCCATGCTGAATCCATTTGGGGAATGGCTATCTCCTCCTGGATTCTCTTTCTTCTGATAGCTGCCAGCTGAGTGTTTTGTGCACTCCTCTTACTGCAAGGTAGGAGTTTGAGAGAAGTACGCTCAAAGAAGTAGTCAGAGTGCATACTATAATGAACTGCCTAGGTAAAAACTGAAGTGCCTTGCATAGCATTGAAAACTGATGCAGAATGGGATAATTTCTCTGTGCAGAAAAGCCTCCTGAGGAACTGGCAGCTGTATTCCACAATAGCTTCAATTTTGCGTTTTTCTTCTGAGGTTTATTAAATTTTTAAGTTTCCACTGTCAAAACATCAGGAAGTCTGAAGATCATGGCCATGCTTAGTCTCTTTTTTTCTAGAAACTGTTCTCTCTCCTCCTCTTTAGTGGCATTCTGTCCTCTAATTTCCATCTAAAATTTCTCACCCACTCAAAAGCAACAGCACATAAGACTTTCCATGTTGCAGCTATGCCCCTCACTCCAGAATCATCCTTGGTTTTTCCATTATTTATGTTACCTTTGTCACTTCCTCCTGGCTTTTCAAAGTTTGGAAAGCAGTTCACTTTGTGTTGTCTTCATATCTTTCTAAAATTTACCTCATAATCTTTTCTCTTTACTGTCATTATAGGATTTCAAAAACATCTAGAGCTTCCTGTTAATTTATTTTTTTTCTGGTTAATCTTCAATTACAACTCAGCAAAACACAAAAACTTTATCTCTAATACTTATCATTTAACACTTGGAAAGATAGTTTCTTATTTTCCCAGTCTGAACTGAAAAAGACAGAAAATCTCCCCATACTCTGTCTTCACTGTGCTTGTTTATGTCTCCCTTGTATGAGGCTGGAGGCTCCCTGGGGAAGCCAGCTTCACAGTTTGAGCTAGATACACTTATGACTGCCTCTTAGCCTATGAAGTGTGGTATAAAACACAGAAGGACTCAATATATACATTATTTATTGTGTAAGAATAATTGGTGAAGGTGTGTACAAGACAAAGAGGATTGCAGAAGTTCTGAACAGATTTAAATCCATGTGTTTATGTGATTTTGTGAACAGTCTAATAAGTGTTCCTTTGGTGAAAATATTAAATGTATCTGTTGAGGTTCCACTGTTCTGTACTCACTTTCATTTTTATATCAGTTAATGAGAGAACATGATAGTCTTGCTAAATAAAGTGCAATTAAAAAAATCTTCCTGCTCTTCAGTTCTGCCATGTAATTGCTGCTGATGTTCAGTGTCTGGTGAAATCTTCCACTGTGCAGTTACAGGACTTTATAAGGGAATTTATAACACCAATTGTTATTTTATCCCCACTTTTCTTGCAGAACTGTGTATGTAGTAAGCAATATGGATAAGAAAGAGCTGAGAAGATGTTTGTAAGAATATTTTTATATGTCCTCTGAAACGGTCTGTCTTAGTACCCCTGAAATATTTTGCAGATAAGCAATTTTTCATCAGGTAGCCAAATGAATTTGCATGCAAGTTTCATCTCATGCAGGTAAGTGGCCTGCATATAAGCACAAAGAGACTTCCTCTTAGAATCCTTGTTTTGGAGACATTCTGTTTTATAAGAAACAGGTTCAGAGTCATTGAGACACTGAGCAAGAATAAGAATATTTTTTTTAATCTTGAGAGTGAAGGAAATTTGTCAGGACACGGGAATCCTTGCTCCCTGTGTTCAGTTATTTATACATAATCCAATAGTGTCAACAGGAGAAGTAGAAACTGCCTGAACTCTGAATAGTCACAGCTTCAGTTCAGATTCTCCCAAGAGAGAAGTGAAATTTTTTTTCATACGAACTGGGATAGCTTTTTATTGTTTTGTGATAAGGGATTGCAGCAATCGGAGACTGAAGCAAGAAAATTATTCGTGCATAAATTCTGATGATTTTTTTACTTACCCTTGCAATGGACGCAGATTTAGAAGGGATGAAACTTTACTGTAGCCATATATCTGAACCACCTTTGATGTCAAATTTTGAGCATAATCTGAAATTTACTGTTTTAGCCTACACTAAAATATGATCACAGTTCTTCCAAGAATCACAAGCAGTTTAATTTTCTATAAATGCTATCAATCTGAATTGCACAGGGTTTCTTTCTGCTCTATATCACTCTGTTTAAATCCTTAAACAGGAATCAGAACAGTTGGATGCTACCCAGTCCAGTGTTGGGGAATATTGGTTCTTAATCCAGACTTCAGGTCTCATGTTTGGTGATTCCAACATATATTGCTAAGTTTTGATTCAGAAGAAACACATCCAGAAGTAGATATTTACTGTGATTTTTTATGGCTAAAGTTTGAAGAAAATTTAACTTTGGTTGTGTTTGGTTTTGTTATTTTAATTGTGCATCTAGAAAATTATAAAGAGAGATTCTGCTTGCTTCATGAAGTGAAATTAGTAGCATTTGCTGCAGAAATAAAGTGGTATTTTTCTGCATATGTATTTTTAAAGGTCATATGGTGAAAAAACAAAAAGTCCATTTACATGTAAGTGATCTAATAGAACACAGTAAGAAACTAGAACACTACCAATTCTTCAAAATGATGTGGTGTTAAAGATGGCTGGCTCTATGCTGAAAAGTGTGTGGGTTTGATGTTGGATTTTTGTTGTTGTTGTTGTTGTTTGTACTGCATGATAATAACTCAATTCCAACCTGCATAATAATCACATTGAGATCTTGTTTTTAACCAGGCTTCTAAAATATTTCTCTAAATCATATTGATAATTTTCAGGCCTTAAACCCCTAAGAATTTGTTACAAGCAATCTTAGATCTATTGTTTTGTATTTTTATGGCTCAGTTTCTTAGTGGAACATGAAAGCTGCTTACAGTACTTGTAACTCCTTCAATTTCAAGTAGAGTATTGAAAGAGGCTGCATGTAAACTCACTCTTTTTCTGTAATGAAGACAGTATATTCTTTCCCTCTTAGCACAAGACTTGACTAAAGTTTAGAATAAAGTATCTAAAAAAATCAGTTTACAATGTGTCACACAGTTTATCTTGCTTTCAGTGATGCTTCATCTTCAATCCTGAATCTTCAAATATATTATTTAGACCCCTATAATCGGCTGATTCCAGTGAGACGAGGTACTTTTTGTGAATCTGCAATTAATAGTTCTTTTACTTTGGAAAGTTAGATTCAGGGTACTGAATTATTTATTTACTCCTGAACATCTTACTTTGCTATCAACAACAAACATATTGTACTTTTGATTGCATTACTCTTTACTATAAACAATAAAAGTAATCTTTTTGTACATCTATAATCACTGAGCTTTGAAAATCAGTATTAAAATATAAGAAATTTCCAACATACAGAATTTCATAAAGTCAATTCAGTAACAGTGTGCATTTCAGTAGCATTTATGTTAAATCGTTTTATTGATGATAAATAGTTTTGAATGATTTTTTGTTCCCTAATTTGTGGAATGTGTTGTTTTTCCAATTGAAAAAGTTAATGCCTCAGAGCCTGTTGGAAAAATAGGTCTCTAAGTAGGATTTTTGTACTTCTGCAGCCCTGAAAAAAAATTACTCCCCCTTGTTATATGGAGCTGCAGTATTAAAATGATTTTTGGGATGGAACATTTGGGGATGCAAAACAAATAACTTACACAAAAGAATATTCTGTATTTCTTTAATACTGTGTGCAAGCAAAACACACAGAAAGCACTTTGGATATTTCACAGCATAGTTTAATTCCAAAATGTCTGGTGGGAATTCATTTGGAATACTGTTTTGAAGACACTGGTATATAGCTAGGACCCAAAATGCCTGTTGTGCCAAGAAAGCTAATTTTTGTATTTTAAAATTAATCTAGCCAAAATCTGGATTAGCTATGTCACATCCCCTTAACCACAAGCATGTAAACTTCAGGATAGACAGCTGTTTGGATGTTTCAGGCTGGGACTCCTGCCCTCAGCAAACATATTTGATTCTCCTACATGGTCACTTGGCTGCATGTACTCGTGTCCATATGCTTGCATGGCATTGTGCCTGCTCACTAGTTGGTCAGACTGTTCCACTAGGTCTCAGACGCCAAGGTAGCAGGTTGAGCTGGGCACCATCTATAACAGCCTGTGCTCCACCACATCTGAAGGAAAATTTCCAGGGGGCACAAGAGGCCATGCTGCGTAACTTGCCTTTTTGCATTCAACCTTCCTGACACTTAGGTGTTCCAAACACCCCAAAAGGAAGAAAGAAGGAAAAGGCAGACTAAGGAGAAATGTTTTGCTTTCAAAGAAGCAATTGTCATTGTAGCTGTGGCATAAACTTACGAAGTTCACAAGGGATTCAGAAATGCATGCAAACTTCATAGTGTACAAGCCCTCAGGCAATCTGCATTAATTCAAGCTTAAATCAGACTACAACACAAGTGGGCAAAGTGTAAAAGAAGTAAAAGAGTCACGGAAACAGTTTGCAGTTTGACTTAGCTGGAAAAGGCTATTGTCGTAGTCTCAAAGTTGCTTTATGTTTACAAAAGCTGATAAAGTTGGGAGGAAAAACTATCATGCTTTCAGGTTCAGTGTAATCTTCCTACAAACTTTGGTTTCCTTTTATTCTTAAACTAATGTAGCTACATAAACACATTTAACTATGTGAAAATAAGTGCAGAATTATTAAGACATAAAACCAGTAAAGGCAGTTATAGGAATAGCCATCAAAAGGTGAGAAATTTCATTGCTTCTCATACATTAGCAGAAACTGTTACTAGAAATTATCATTTCTATCAAAATGAACAGAAGTGGATTTTTTTACTGTTGAACATATTAATTACATTTCTCTTTTTCCCTATTTTCCTTCCACAAGGCCTGCTGCACTGAACTTTGGGACACATTCTTGGCTGCTATGTTGTGTCACTTAAAATTATTTCAGAGAACTCCCATTAAATGAAAGAAAAGAAAAAGTTGTGAAGGCTACAGAAGCATATATTGCTTTAAATGTGTTATAAAACCTCAGTGCTTTGTCAGTTCTAATTAATATAGATTTATTAAAACTGGCATGACTTTTTACACTATTTTTGTTTAAGCAAGTGAGAGTAAATCAGACAGAAAAGCAACAGATGAAGGAGGTTTAAGCAGCTTAGTGACCTAAATCAGGATTTGTTAGTCTCTGTCTCATCATGGATAGGTTGTACTGTTTATATTTTTTTTTCCGACTGAAAATGAATTATTTAAATAATGAAAGAAAAAATAATTACAATCACACAATTACTTTGAATTAACCTATAAGACTGATATTTTTATTATTGTGTGCATAGACAGGGCAGACACTGACCTCTCAAAATTAGAAGCTCCATTTAAAATTATTTTGCTATTTGGTACTTGTATAATAATTATCATTAAGTAAGATTTCCCACTTTATGTCTTAATTCTCATGTTGCTTAATGTAATCTCAATTACTTGTGCTGTTTATATATATACATATATATATCTGCTGCTTTGCCAATGCTGCTCTTGTATAGATTGCAAGAGCTGATCATTGGGTTTTGTTGGGGTTTTTTGTTTGTTTTTCCTCTAAGTAAAATCAATCTAATATTTAAAAGAAAGGTTCAGAAGGTTTCTTGGACTTAAATTGCTGTCTTTAGCTGTTGTAGGATTTTTTTGGATTACACTAGACACTGAGTAATAGACTGGAAGTGTTGACAAAGCATGAGTATATGAGCCAGGAACAGAAGAGTTTTGATCTTGGCACTAGTGTTGTCTTTCAGCAAGACTTTGTCTAACCCTCAATATGGTAAATGTCAGTGATTTGTGATCTGCCAGAATTATTCTTAGCCATCTCTCTGTACCTTAGTTTATTAATGTGTGAAATATATTAATTACACATAACTAGTTTTCAAGTAATCTATGAAATTCCTGGATGATAAACACCACAAGAATGCAGGGTACTATTCTGTGTAATAACACAATCTGCTTTGCAGCAACTATGGAAATTCTTACAAAGATGAGAAAATTGCTCATATTTTCATAGTAAGCTGTCCTTCCTTTCTGGTTTGAGTTTTGTGCATTTTAGCACTGTGTAGGTAAATCCTCATGGTCAGCAGCACTTAGGAGTTAGTCTCAGCGGAGTTTCCAGAGACTGCTTTCTAATTTAAACTTATTCTATGGCAAAATATCTGAGCTGAGCCATTGTGAACTATGACTTTTCTATATGTTTATGGAAAAGTATCATTGCATGATTGTGGCTAATGAAGATATAGAACATAAGTAATAACATATCAATGCACAGTTTTTAACATGTAGGGCATATTTGATGATGGTTTCTGGTTTAATTTGGGGTTTTTTTCCAGTAGACTTAAAACACATATGAATTTTTTGTAGTCCAAATTGTTGCAGCCTTTAAAATCAATTCCTTTTTGTTTCAATTGCAAGAGTAGCAAGCGCACTAGGTCAGGCTATTCTTGGTAGAGAAAAAAGTATTTTAATGTTTGTTAGGAACACAATCAAAAGATAAATGAGTTTTAAAAAGGTAAAAAATCTTGTTTTAATACAAACTAGAAGCACTAAAAAACAATTCTTAGTCTTTTGCTATAACAGCTATCCTTTATCTCATAGATACATAACTTGGCTGAAAAATTACCATTATTTTTTACTTACTAGCCCCAGAGAAATATTAATTCAGATTAAATAATAAACCATTTATAAAAGATCTTAAAATGGAACAGGCAAATTCTGTGTGGTAAAGATGTGGAAACTGAGGCAGAGGGAGGTGATAAAAAAATTATCAGAGACTTTCTGTTAGGCAACTAGTATATTTTAAAAAAGGGGATTTTCACAGCAGACTAGTGCTCTGTCCTTTAATTTTGCATGTAAATATATGTTTCAGCTTCTCAATAAACAATAGAGAAATGGAAAATTAAACTGAATTTTTTTAGAATCAGAAATAAGCGCTAAGGGTACAGAGGGCCAACATTTATTTATTGTCAATAAAATGAAGTAACTACTTTGCAGAGGAAATACATTTGGGCTGTGGTACAACCAACACTGATATTTAATTATTAATATCAGCAGAGTACCATAGATTTGTATTAATTTAGGCATGGATGCACAATCACATTTTTGTTGGATTAGTTAAAGGCTCTTCAGAAGGTAAATGCTTTATCCTTTTATACAGACTTCATACTGGCTGGAGGAAGACAGGACATTCCTGAATAAAATCTGAGGGTTTAAGGAAAGTATTCAAAAGATTTGTCAACAGAGGTGACTCTGCAGAGGGAGTCTGTACTAATGTAATTCTTTCTGTCATGTGGCTGCAGTGTGCTGGTAGAACTTATAGACTTGAATTTACCGTACCACCAACCCCCAGCAGCATAGCCAGAGATGCTAAACAGAGTCCTGATACAGCAGAGTATTGAATGCTTGAAACACTCCTGTTTACCAAAACATTCTGCTTGTGCTGCACTATTGGACAGTGCCTTATAGGTAACTCTTTTCGAATGAAGTAACCTTAAGTGAATACCTGAAGGTAAATGCATGTTTAAGCAACCATCAAGGAGCCCTTAAGCCTTATAAGAACTGAGTGATTCAGACTAATGATGGTTTTGAGCTGACAAATTGTATCTCTGGAGAAATACTTATAATTTACTATTCATCAAACCCCATAATATTGTGTGTACTAATGATTTTATTATATTCTGAAGTATCTTTGTGTTCTTTCAAATAGCAATCTCATTGATAAAAGATTTCTGTGCTTATTCTTCCCTTAATATTAGTGCATCAATGTCTGCGTCTAGTAACTTATGCATGTTCTTGAAGGAAATAGAATTAATAAGAAAGAAATTGCATATTTTAAATGAAAATGAACATGTGATAATGTTTAGCTAGCAGATTCTCCTAGTCTACATACTTCTACCCTAATCTTTAGGCTTTGTATTAAGCCGGAGGCCACTTTTTCTCACAATCCCCAGTGGCAATCACTCTCTCTTCAGCCTTCCCATGGCACATCAAAGACAAACTCAGGGAGAGAAAGGTAATAAGAAGGACTTTATTAACCTATCCATTTTGTGCAGGCTACCTCTCTTTCTGTATTAACATGTTCATTATGCGACCTAGCTGGATTTGCCTGAACAGCAATGCTAATCCTGGCGCTCGTGTCGATGTTGTTTTTTCCAGGATCCTGCGTGTATGTGGAGATGAGGGCATAGGATGTGTCTCTGTGGCTCACATTACATTAGTTAGATGTTAATGCTGCTCTCTGTGGGAAGGCCTGGCTTTCCAGCAGTTTGTTCTCCTCGTGGTGGACAGACAGCTGAGCACATCCTGCTGCAGTTTCTAGCCTGACTCTTTTAGACTTCAATTTTGCATGTTTACTTTAAATGAGCAGGCTGTGGAGTGTGGGAGTGCAGGTGCTGCCGAGCAAGTGTCCAAGCTGCCACTTGTACAGGTGAAGGAACAGCCCAAGGAGCCATGTTAGCCTGGGCTTCCCCTGGCTGCCGCTGGGTTGGGTGGTGCTAGGCCAGGAGGAAGCTCTGAGGGCAGTATGGCCTGGTAGCCTCTCCTGCAGAGCCCACTGCCATCTCCTGACAGAAACCACCCTGCAAAGTGAAGCTTTGGAAAGGTTTTCCATGGCCCTTTGAAAAACAAGCTGCTTGAAGAAGAATGAGCAGCCTCTCCCCAGGCCTCTTCAGCCACTGATAGGTTTGTTTACTGGGAGACTGGAGATGGCTCCCACTCTCTCACCAGAAAGACTAAAGTCTCTGTTTCCCTTACTGGAAGATTGTGTCCTCCCCACTTTCCCCAGCCTACAGGCTGACCTTGGATGTGAAGGGATGCTTTCTGTTATGAATCATGTCCTCTGGTAGTTTTGACGACCTGCTAGAAGGAGCAATACTTTCATTCTTTTCTCTGAGGACTCCTTGTACGTGTTATCAAGTAATCATTCTGATGGTAGTTTTTTAAAAAAATAATTAATTATTAAAAACAAAAAAAGGCAGCCAGCTCCCGCTTATTACCAGTACCTAATCCAGAAGGCATAACCTGAGCACTCTTACTGAGTGTGTCCCTTCTAGCAGGCAGCCATGGGCTTTGTGTGAAATGGGCACTGAGCTGAGCAGGTGATGTGGAAACATGGAGAGGCAAAAAATGAGGTATGTGGATATTTCAAGGGGCTCAATGGCAACTAACAGAGCTCTTAAGGATTAAGAATCTTGGATTAAGGTGTCCGAAACACTGTTCTGAATCTGCTCCTAAATCCCTTTAAAATATATTGAAATTTTATTAGTGTATTAGTAAGGAAGCCACTGAAACATGTTTAAGTTGTAAATTCCTAAGTAGTTCCATCTAAAGCCTGCTTCATTTCAAGACAAGCTTGTACTTACAAGCTTTAACAGGCTGGAACCTAAAAATGACCACTTAGACCAATGTATGCGAAAAAATTGAATGCAGAGTTATTTTACTTGCACGTTCAAGTTTTTTTACACGTTGTTTTAAATGCAGTACCAATCATTTGTGCGTGAACTGTCTGTACATCTGTAGCTGAAAGTTGTGAGTGGAAAACCGTGTGCAAACTTTTTAAAAATCAGACCTTGAAATCAATGTTGGTTTTAACATAAAGATAGTCTTTTATTTGTTTAAAATCCAGTCATAGGATTTCTCAATTCAGTCATGATGATATAGCAAAATTCAGTATAAAATGTAGTAGAGAAGTTGTACCAGGTTATGGACAGGTGCAGAGAAGTTTCTCAAATAAAGGAGGGTGTAAATTTGTGTAACATCAGATGACTGACAGGAATAGTCCCAGTGTACTCTTTTTCTCCTGGTAAATGTCATGTGATTAGGATTATATTTTATTTAAAGAGAAACCATTCTGTGTTTTTCAGTGATTGTGTGCATATAAGCTACCAAACAGCAAGTGAAGTTTGTATTTGCTTTTTTCTAAGGGTACTGATTCACACAGCCAAACTCTTGTTCATGATTATTCATTTTTATTTATTACTTTTTAAAATTATTTTTCCCTTAATGTATTATATATAAAGGCATCAAAACTATTTTACTTCTGAGTGAGATTGTCCAGACAGCAGAGTTTAACGCAACTTGACAAACCTACTTTGCATTCTCCCAGTTAGTTTATGTGGATTCATTTTTTTATGTACTTCCAAACAGTTACATTCTCAAGCCTGAAAGATTAAGAACACATATGTTTAAATAAAGAATACAAGAATTTTTGTTACTTTTGAAATACTACTTATTCTTTTAAAAGAACGTGACTGAATCTCGAAGTTATTATGGAATTGAGGACTCTAACAGAGTAAATTGAAGTACCAACACACACTATTTATTGAGAGATGCTTAACCAACTTTCTGTGGCGGGGGTTTCATTTTCTGATCATTATTAACAGAATTTCCAATGGAAGTGTGGATTTTTTGGTCTTGGTTTTGTTTTTAATTATTTTAGCCAAATGGTAAATGTATCAATTGGATAATTTTGTAAACTATAAACTATGTACGTGTGTGTTCATTCCAAATTATTTCTGGATTGTAAGCATCTTGTTGGAAGAGTAATATCCATTACAAGTCAAAATTAGAAAAAAAACTCACTTGGACTAGAACCTACTTTTGAAACTAAGGAAATAATATAAAAACACAAACTGTATATACTACTATGGCACCTGCTGTTTTTCAGGTGTTTATAACATAGCCATAAAAATTCACTCTGGGCTGAAACTTGGTATTTAAAAGTCTCAGCTCAGCAGGATTTTAAAATCAGATTTGGTTTAAATTAGTTCGACTCTCAGTTATAAAAAGGAGGGAGGAGGAAAGAAATTTTTATGCGTCAAATATAATTTTATTCATTCCTCTAGCTGAAAAACAGTTTTGCTTTACAAAGATATAATTTGCAAGTTTTTAGTCCATAACGCCAAGTAGGGATTCAGAGTATCAAAGGCGAAAAAGAGAGAAAGAAAGAATTACCATCCAAGAATTTGGCATTTGCAGATGCTTAATGTCTTCTGCGAGAACATTTACCATGGATCCTTACTGAGTCTTCATAAAACTGTATCCGGGATATACAGCATTTTTTTTAATTGAAAAAACGTGCTTTCATTCAGTAAAGTCAGTAATTCATAGTTTAAGGTCTGCTTTGTCATATGTCAATGACTGGTGGATGAATTATGTTCAAATATAATTGATTTAATACCTTGTAATGGTGACATGAAAGAATCTCAAGCAATCTGGGGCCTCAGCTTCCTCTGTGTTTTACTGAAAGCTAGACACCTACAATCCGTCTGGCTCATCTGAAAAATCCTTCATCCTTCTGTGGTATTCAGTGTATGTAAAAAACAAAACCAATTTTAATTAACCGAGGATCAAATTGAAAGATTGACATAATTTACATTTACAGTATACTACCACTTGTACATTGCTTATATATACATACATATGTACATACTGGCATCGCTGCTTAAAAAGAACATCAGTTGCAGCAGAACTCGGTAGATGGATGGGCTGAAATGTTCCTAAGTTGTCAGTGGCTTTCGATACCTCTTTGCCCGTACACTTTGGGCCACATTTTCATCTGTTCTGATAGAACACAGCTCCAGATGAAGCCTGTAAAATCTGTGGCTGCCAATTATTGTAAATCAAGCTTTTGGGGTGCAAAAAACTGACAAAGCCTAAACTGGAGAACAAATTTATTTAAATTTAGCTAGCAAAGACTCAAAGTGGCTGGTATTAATTTCTTTTAACAGAATACATTGTGTGCTGTTCCTCCTTATTTTTAACTCTATTATACAATGGAATGCATTACTATAGTGTTCCCTTCACCCATCTGTTCCTCAAAAAGGGGGGAAAAAAAGAGGTATGTAGCATTACAAAAGGGCTCTTGGAAATGTTTATGCAAAGTACTACTTTTCATCACTAAATCAAATGTAGAGACAAGCTAGCTGAGAAAGTGTTCTCTTTCCCATATAGGGGCGATGCATACTTTTGCTTTATCAATCAATCCTGAAATGTGGACATTTTCACTTTCACTTCCTCTTGGGGTACATAACTCAAGAGA
Organism: Lichenostomus cassidix; assembly: GCF_008360975.1. NCBI lineage: Eukaryota > Metazoa > Chordata > Aves > Passeriformes > Meliphagidae > Lichenostomus > Lichenostomus cassidix. The sequence goes on along the minus strand of NC_139486.1, from coordinate 25,826,551 downwards.
TGTGCCTGATGTTCCGTGAGTGATTACCATTTAGTGATGTTGCTCTCTATGTGAGATACTGCCAAACCACAGTTTGCAAGTACTGGATGTCCCAGACTTCAATAGGATAATTTTGATACTTCAACCTTGGCATTATCTCAGGTTTTGTGTTAAATTTAATTCTCATGTCTGTCCTGATGTGGCTATTTTACCAATGAACCAGATACATTTATTGTTTCTTTCCTTTTTTCCCCTCCTATTGTTCATGCTTTGACAGTTCCATAAAGTTTATTTCTCCCTGCTGCTTAGTGTCTTTTTATTCTGTTTGTTTTTCACTACTTCCAGCTGGGATATAGTTTAATGAATTATTTTTCAGTGTGTGTGATATGGCTTTTATGGCCTGCCTTTGGAGATTGTGATTAATACAATTTTGTTTTATTCTTTACCATGACCTGGTTCCCAGTGCTTATGTCGTCATCATCATTATATTAAGAATATTGAGATGGTATTATCCATCTTAAACCTGGAACATATTTTTATTAATTCTATTTTTTTTTTTTAATTTTCTGCCGGGATTTTTATTTTTAGTTTCAAAACTGTAGTTTTTGTTTCTGTGCCAACATTTATTTTGTGTTGCTGCAGGATAAGTAAGATCTCTGCTGTTACTGAACTACCCCACACAGTCATCAAATCTATAACTTTCCCGAATAAGTTTTTCAAGTAATTTGGCATCCAGGTTTGTTTAGGGATTGTTTGAGGTTTGGTTGGACAGATTTTTAGTTTGGTTTGTTTTTTTGGGGAGGATGGTGTGGTTGTGACTTTGTGTGGAAATTTACATAAATAATTTGACGTTGCAGTGAAGTTTGTATTTACCTCCCCAGCCATGACCAGGTACACACAAACTTTGCAAAACAGTCTTAGTGGGGAGAAGATAAAGGCATGAAAGAAGAAGTGGAGAGACCACATTCAGCTTCTGGTAAATACACACCTACTGACAGATTTTTCAACATGCTTGGTAGCCCCCTGACAGCTTTTCATTCAGCCAGTCTGAAAATATTTTCTTCTTATTCCAGACTATATTGTTTTACTTCTTACAAAAGGATGTTAGGTAAACTGTTCCTTACAAATAGGTACCATTTAGAAGAAAAAAAAGATGTATAGAATCAGAATAGACAGCCCTAACAAGCTCTTTCCTTCATTTTTCCAGAGACACATTCAAAACTGGCAATGAACTATTAGTAGGTTTGAGAGTTTGACTTCTAAGACTGGTCAGTTTTCCTTGCCTTGTTGCAGGAATAAGTGTGGAACACACTGTAATTGATATTGAAATTGCTTGTCTACTCAGAGCTGATCTGAGACCACCAGCTTGTGTCATAGTTCTTAAGCAGAAATGTGAACTCAACTCAAACTCCAGGTTGGTGTAAAAAGGTTTTGCCATGTGTCACCAGTTCCTAGTTCCTTTCAACATCCAGTTTCCTTCAGCTTATGAATATTGTAATAGGAATCCTTGCTGTGTTACTTAAAATATATTTCCCTTGCTTCTCAGAAAATAATTGCAGTTCCAACTTTCATGTTCTGTATTTTTAAATGCCTGTTTATTCTGTCCTGGCAAATTAGTTTTATTATTCTCCCTACAAGTGCTCTGTAAGGCCTAACTGTTCAGGTTTCCCAAAAGGAAACTGAGATATATGGACTTCCTATTAGCTTTCAAGGTTGTGGTTGTCACTAGCTATACTGCTCTCCCAATTCTACACGTTCCGTCTGGACATCTCTTTTGATTTCCTTAGGAAATAACCCCATCACATCTCCAAACTGGAATGAGATTATGGAGAGATTTCTGTCTTTGTATTTTTGAATTTTCTTCAGTTAGTTAACACTAAATAATTTCCCAGAGAATCACTTTTATTGGTTGTTATTACTTTCCTGGTAACAGCAAGATGTGATGTCTTAATATATCTTTAGTCAAACTAAATAATCATTTCTTGGTTTAATGGCAGAGGTAGTAACTCCTTACCTTAGATGCATTTCAGTTTCTAGTCCCATTGTCTCAGTTTTTGTTATTAGTCTTTACAGAAATTTATACCACTATTACTTACATTTTCTGGGCTTTATTATTATTATTTTGTCAACACTGTTGATCCCACTGTGGTTATTTCTGCAGTAATTATAGTATTTTACTGGCCAGTAGTTAATTTTTTTTTCAGAATTACATCATAGGATATGTAAATACAATATAAAAAAATACATTATCTACTGTGTGATCATAGAGAACAGTAGAAAATATGAGTGTCAATTAAATAATCTACTGAAACAACATAATCATCTGTTCTCTGCAGTCTACTTAAGCCTATCTAAATAAAGTTACTTTCCTGTGATACTGAAGTGATGGTTGTAGAATTGCATTACTGTGAAGAATGATAGAAGCAGCAGAATGCTCTAAATAAAAAGATCTGAAGTCAGCTGCAAAACAGTCTTGGTGGAGGCACAGCCCCTGTGAGTGAGGTTCAGCAAACAGAGGGAACAGGAAAGAGAGAACACATGGTCATATATTGAAAATGTTTCCACAACTCAGAATATAACATTGGATAACAGGAACATCAGGAATAGACGTATTCATATGCTTTGTGAGTGGGAAAAAAATGCATGTGTTTTATTTTTTCTACGTATTTCTGAAAATAGTAAGATCTACTGTCAAAGTAGGTTTTATCTTTCTACACACTGTTGATTATTTCCAAGTCCATATATAGGGTATTCAGCCAGAGCTGACTGGGATATTACTAGAAATCTAGTCCACAAGTAGCAGGTGTAGGAGGCTGTTTGGTTTTTTGTTTGTTATCCGTGTCCATTAACACCTGAAATCAACTTTAAAGATAAGCAATATATGCTTATTGTGTATTTTCTACTAGAAAATGGAAGTTTAAAACAAAAGCTGGTTTACTTCATTTATCCATTACTGGGAGAAGTTACATTGAAATTCTGAGGGTTTTCTTATTGTTTTGCTATTTACAGTACTTATGCACTGAAAATTGGAATTTTTTTTGTTTCACAATTTACAGATCTCTTATTCTTGTGCAGAGCACAAAGTCATGACTCTTTTCTACCTTCAGCACTCATGAAGGCTTTTTTTATATTCAGTGTGTACAAAATAAATTACTATGGTATCTGCAGACCATGCATAATCAACGACTTTTGTACTTTCAAATTTTACCATAAAGCCAGGTTGTAAGACACTTACTGTCTGTGAATCAGAAGGTCCACTCACATGAATTAACTGATCTTGTCTGCCAATTAAATAATGGAGTTAAATACATTAAAATAAGGTTCAAGGTCGGAAACAAACAGACAAAAAAAAAGATATTAGTCCCATATAGAAATATTAAGGCACTAGTTTCTTCATGAGTGGTCAGTTGAGTTCTATCAGAATTTAGTCAGGAGAGGTTGGGTGTCTTCTCTATTTCTTCTTCAGTTTCAAAAAAGAATTGACTTAATTCCCAGGGATGATAATTAGTTTTCAAGATAATTCCATACTTCACAGTTCCAAAGCTTTAATAATCAACAGTCCAGTTGTGAGATGTGACTTGTTTTATTTTAAAATATTATTTCCTGTCACAAAAATGTTCTTTCTTTTTCCTTTCTGTCATTTAAAAGTAAACTTTGTTAGTTAAGAAACCAGATCATTCTGTGTATTATATGAGTCACTTACTATTAATCTCACTTTTTCTGGAATTCAATTTGCCTGTTTTCTTCACTGGTGGGAATGTGAGTTTATTGTTTTGGACTCCTGCTCAAAGAGAGAGGGGGATGCTAGTGGCATAACTGGAGGGAGTATTTTTTTAATTTTCTTTCAGTCTACCTTTTGGGATTCTCAAAGGACAGAAGATTTTTTTTTCCCTAACAGCATGTGCTGTTTCATTTTTTTTCCTTCCCCAGCAGTGGAAATCTCACACTTCTAGAACTTTGACACATCACTGACTGTTAAAGAACATGGATTCCCTGTTTACTGCTGGTTCTTGAGTCTTAAACAGCCCTCCACTGCTTTTATTATACCATTAATTGCACTTAATGCAGCTGCATTTCTAGTATGCTTGGCTAAGCTCTGAAAATAAAGTAGAGGGTACTTTGTTATAAAATGCACTGTAATGAGCTCTGGTGGGACAGGGTCTGTTAAGTTTGAAATTACCTCAGGCCATTTCCAAAGGTCTTCTTAAAATATTTCACATCTATAAAAGTTTGCAACTAGATAAATAGCCAAAGGTAAGGTTGAGAAGAAAAAAACACAGCCCTGAAATATGCACTGGATGAAATATGAATGTTTTTAATACAATATTGTTACATTTATTTTAAACATTTATTATCTCAAGTAATTTGTTAAACAGAAAGTTTTCAAGCTGACAGTGTGTAAATTTTAGGTGTTTTGTTTACACAGTTGGTTTTATGCATATTCTTCTTTCATTTGGTTTCTTAATCCAGACCATGCATTCATGAAACTGGAATAAATTTAGGGCTCCCTCTGGGTTTACATAAATTGGTTCAAGAAGGGGTCACACCTCTCAGTACAAAAACTGTATAAGAACTGCTGCAACTATTAGCCAATTAGCTTAATGTTACAACTAACATCCTGTATTGAGTACTGATCTCTGTTATCTGCCTAAATAAATGACTAATACGCCTTCAATTCCCTCAGTGTTCTTCAGCTATATGACCACTGTAATGCTTTGTGGCTAATAAAATTTGGGATTGACTAATTTATTGGGTAGCTTTACCAAAACATCCAAGTAATCCTTTATATACCCATTAGAAATGGGTCCAGAATTAATTCTCTAAAGACTAAGTGGAAAAGTCTCCCTGGGATCAGCATCACTGAGTTTTAGATACATTGGCACAAATCATGTGGAGGATCTTCTGTGGTTTTAGTGCAGCAGCTTATCTACATTTTGTAGTTAAACTTTTAAGCATGAAATAATTAGACGTCCTCAAGCTTGAAATTCATGCACCTTTTTTTTTTTTTTTTAATTATTCCTTAAATTGGCTCCATACAAGCCAGCCAAGCTAAGTATTTGACGAATGTGGCTTGTATGTTTAAGCTCTATACCAAACTTCCAGATAGGGTAAAAACTGTTTCCTTTTGTTTTGAGAGGTTCTGCATGTAGAAATGGGTAGGAAGTCTGTCTGTTACTGAGGGTCATTCTGCAGCCTATTGTGTTGTGCAGAAATATTCACTAGTCAATAATCAAGTACACTGTGGCCATTAAGTAGTGCACCTGTTGTCCAGATGGGCTAACAATAAACATGACACAGTCAATCATGCTTGCAGAATAGGGTGGACAGAAGGCTTTGGGGGATGTTTCCAGGGTCTTCCTCTGTTTATGTAGACCTTTACATCTATACTATTATGTGGTTGGGCATTTTAATTTTGGAATCACTCTGGGAAGTGATACCAAGGGGTTCAGTGGAGTTTTGTGTTTCTTTTAAGTCTTAAACTGAAATGGCAGCTCTCCTTATTCACTAAGAGGATTATTATTTGACAAAGAGTGGAACAACAAATTTCTACATGTTGGGAAACATTAAATACCATCAACATTGTTCTAACTTTAAATGCAAATAAAGCTTATTCTCTCTGCTAAACTTCATCTATAACAGGATATTTTTAGAGCTATGAATCATTTATTAGTTTCAGTAATTTTATATTATGACAAGTTATTGAACACACAATTATGTGCAGTACTGCAATACGAAACATAGAATCAAAATTCACTTTCACTGAATAGCTCCTTTATAAAAGGGTTTGGGAGCAAAAGGACTTCAAATGTCAGAAAAGCCCATATCCCATTTCTCTTCTAAGAATATCTGTTATTAGAGGAGCAATTCAGAGAAAGGAGAGATTTAGATATTTTACTTGAATAGGCACCTACCCTGCACACTACTTAAAATATATTCTTTGTTTGCTTCGGTATTTAAAATAGTGTGCTGAGTTTACCAGCATGCTTAAATTTAAAATGAAACAGTATTTTTTTGATTGATGTGGGACATACTGTGGGCATTGTTAAAGATCCTCTTCAGCCACAGTTTTTTGGAAAATAGTTGTTAAATATTTATTTCCTTTTTGGAAGTAAGTGACTAGAGAAAATGTATTGTGTTAAGTCATCTCCAAAGGTCCTCTTGTGTTTCATAGGTAAGAGTCACAAAGCTAAATAATTTTAATTCAGGAAACTGAAGGACAAAATTCAGAAACAATTAATAAATCAGTTTAAATATCTTCAAGAGTTGCCAAAAAGGCTCAATGCCAGACAGTAGTTTTTGTAAGTTTAATGAAATATGATGGGAGTGTCACAGAAGAGCTGGCATGAAATGACAAAGAAAGTAGTTTCAAACTAGATTGTCAACAGATGCAAAAGTGTATGATTAGCAAGTGCTGGTATTTGGTCTCTTGCCTATTGATAACTGCAGGCAAGAATGTCCAAATTAAGCATAGTGCCTCTGCAGCATTAACTGAAGTGGGGCTCTGATGCCACTTCCCATCATTCATGAGATTCCAGAGAAAGAAATAAGCATAAATACTGATGAATGACATCATGTGAACCTCACGGATTTCAGCAATGCCAAATGTGAGGTCCTGCACCTGGGCTATGAAAATTCCCAATATCAGTACCTACTGGAGAAATGGATTGAGAACAGCCCTACGAAGGCCTTACTGGTGTTACTGGGGTTACTGGTGGATGAAAAGTTTGGTATGAATAGGCAATGTGCACTTGCAGCCCAGAGAGCCAGTCAGATCCTGGGCTGCATCAAAAGGAACAAGGCCAGCAGATCATGAGATTATTTTCCTACTCTACTCTGGCTCTCATGAGACCCCACCTGGAGTATTGCATCCAGTTCTGGGGTCTCCAGCACAAAAAAGACATTGACCTGTTAGGGTGGGTCCAGAGGAGGGTCATGAAAATTATCGGAGGGCTGGAACACCTCTCCCGTGGAAAAAGACTGACAAATTTCAGGTGGTTCAGCCTGAAGAAGAAAAAGTTCTGGGAGACCTTATTGCAGCCTTTCAATAAAGGGAGTTTATAAAAACGACTTTTTTTAGGGGAAGATTTTTTTAGGAGAAGATAAGGAGGAAGATTTTTTTACCAGGGCCTGTAGTGACAGGATTGTCATAGAATAAGTTTGATTAACTGTATTCTTCTCTCTGAATAGTCTGAGTCAGCATTAGTAGTGCTAAGCTCAAGCTGTAACCTGAGGAATAAAAGAGGAATTGGAAGCCTCTACTTGGACGTTTTGCGGGATCCTGAGGTGGAGCCTGTTATAGTGGCAAGGGTGCATATATCCATAACAGGGCAAGGGGCAATGATTTTTAACTGAGAGTAAATTTAGATTGGGCATAAAGCATAAAACTTTTATGAAAAGGGTTTTGAGAAAACAGGCTACGCAAAGAAGTTGTGGAAGTGTTCAAAGTCGGACAGGGCTTTGAGCAAACTGATCTAGTGAAGGATGCTCCTTCCCATAGCAGGGGAATTGAACTAAATTGTTTTTGATGGTCTGTTCCTACCCAAACCATTATTTGATTCTATGGAAAAACTGATGGATGGTTTTGTCCAAAAGGTAATGTTATGCCTAGTTTGTGGATTCAGTAGCACAATATGAAGAGAGCTGGAACTCATAAGATGACATTTTGTCATAAGATTGTCATGTTTGGACATAATAAAAACATCTGGTTCTATTTTCTGATTCATAAAAGTAAATTATTGTGGACTTTCACTTTTGTTTACCAATGGACAAAAATACACTCCTATGTGTTGAGCCCAAACTGTCAACATGATACCAAAAAAATATAGCGACCAAAATAAAAAATTTGTGGGAGATATGTTTTCATTAATGGATACACATTCCCTGCACTTACAATATGGATTCTAAGGAAATAGAATTTAAAAGCTGATATTGTGAATTGCATTGTGACACTTGATTTGCAGGTCTTTGATGATGCACAGAGTAGTATAAATTCACTTTCCTTTCTAGCAAGCACTGTTTGAGGAAGAGTTTAAATCTATTGCTTTCCTCAGTGCAGAGAAATAATTATTTTTGAGGTGATTAACCTGAAAATAAGGGTAAGTTGCAACACTTTGGAGCTCCAGTATCAATGACAAACAGGCAAGAGGTTACCGCCCCTTTGATGATGAGTTCTTGAAACTTTGGTGGAATGAATTGTAGCTTCTCTGGGCTGTGATTTTAATAAAAACTTTGATATTTTTTTAAAGTCCCTCCCAGACAGGACTTTTTGGAATAGCATCTAAGGGTTTGCGGATGGGAGTGTGTGTTTAGTGAGTAAATTTAAATTGCTCAGCTATTTCAGCTTAAAAATATTTGCTTCAGTGTTTTCATCCCCAACTACATTGCCTTCTGGAGTATGCCTGAGCAAGTGATCCATTTTACCTCCCACAGCACACCTTTGGGTCCTCTGATCATAACGAACTTCTTTCTTGTAAGAGACTTGTGTGTGGTTGGAAGTGCCAATTCAAGTAAATTGGTGTGAAAAAGGAATATTAAGGGGAAGAAAAAAGAAAAATGTGGAAAGCAGAGTTGAGGTAATATAAAAGTGGAAAATATGACGTGGAAAAAGGATATGCTCAGAACTTTCCAGAATTGTCTTTGTACAATGGGTTTTTGTTCATTAACTATTAACAAGTTAATTAGGGATTAACTAAAAAAAATCTTCTTTAGACACAATATGTTTACACAGCAGTATAAGCTAGTTTAGGGACTGGAAGCAGCCCAGGTGTAGTAAGACAGAAATGAAAAAGTTACTTTATCTTTCTTCTTGGGAAAGTTTCATAGCCTTTTTAGCACAGCTAGACCCTGTTAGTGGCCACATTAACACATTTACAGCTAGCTCACATTTGCCTTCATTGAGACTGCAAAGATATGCCCTTAGCTCAGCTCAAGGTATTATGTGCCAGTGGGTCAAAAGAATATTTGAACCCCACAAAACAAATGGTTTAGCATCACCTGTGCTTGCAACCAAGGCGGTTGAGTCCCTGTCGCCTGGTTAGCTCTGGTATCAGAGATACTCAAGCGGTCATAACAAGTGCCGATTAATTAGTGAACATAAACAAGACACAGCTTTAGAATTATGTTTTGATTATCCCTAGTCTTAGAAGAACGACTCAATATTATGTAAGAATTATTCCCAGAGATGTTTGAACCAGAATATTTCAGTGGTATTTTTGAAAAATTTTGGACAGTTTTGCTCAATAGTTATTTTTTCTCCATCTTATTTGTAGAGAGAAGTAGAATATACCGTGCAATAATATTGCGTTTCTAAGGCAAAACGTTTGCATTGAAAGATTTGTTTGTCGGTATTCACAGAAAACTTGCTGCATTTCTGACTTGTCCTACTACAACATTGTTGAGTGGAATTTTTTTTTTTTTACAAGTAAATTTCTCCGATTTTCAGGTATTATTAACAAAATAAGATGTTGTTTGATTTACAGCAGGCAATTTAAAATAAGCCAAAATGCCCTTAAGCTATCATATTCATAACAAAAAATGTTTGGATTCAAACTGTCTTTCAGGAGGTTGCTAAAAGTACCATATTGTATTATAATCTAAGAATAGTCTTTTCCATTTAAATTAACGAGCTTGATTTACATATGGTTACATTATGTAATTGTATAAATCTTGTTCTTCAGATGGACTAAGCACAAGAAATAGGCTTAAGAATTAAAAGGTGTTGGAAAGCAGTAAAACACAAGCAGAATTTAAAGAACATTATTTCAGTAAAATCTCAACTCACAGACCGGTGAATTATTGTATCAAGCAAATTTCTCTTTTTATAGCAAATGCATGCATGTATTATATTAGGTTTGGCATATGTATAATAAAAAGTAATTGTTGAAAAACTAACTAAATGCAATATGTTATTAATGTAATTGTAAAACTCTTAAGAAAAAAGAAACAAAAATCAGTGCTAAGAGAAAGTGAGAAAGAGCTGGTTTAAAGACAGTGTTATCTTGCAAAACAAAACTTTGCTCCCAAAGTCAAGGTAACCATCTGTGTCCATGTCTGATTCAAGTACAGTGTGGGGAATGAATTCTGATGCCTTTAATTCATTTGCCAAAGAATACTAAAATATCTGGCTAGAATTTTCTGGCATGAACTTTTATGGTTAAGGTGTTCAAAATATATTTTGAACAGTGAATGCCTTACTTTTTCTATTATAGCAGGATAGGCTTGACTTTTTCGGGTAGCAAGTGTGAATCTTAGCTATGATATAATCAAATCAAAGAAATGTTTTCCCTCACTGCAGAAAGAATCTTGAGCTAAGTTAATTCCTGATGCTAATGAATGCAACTCTGATGAAGTTAATGTTGTGTCTACACACGTTCTCCTTGGCTGTAGAATTTGCTTCCTGTTTTCTCACTACTAAGCTCTCACTTTCACTACTACTCTGCCTATCTTCTGATCAAACTTCCATTTCCCTGCTAGGCACTCTTCAAAGGCAAGGGAAAGTGGACTTTTCTCACACAACTATTTAAAAAGATCCTACTGTAAATGAAAGGGGAATTACCAGTTGTGTGCTGGAGCTGATAATAATAACAACAGAAATCATGTTAACTTTTTTCTAATTTATTTCAAGCTCATTCATCATGAACTGGATGAATTATTTTAACTTTAGAAAATATTTAAATACTATATCATATTTCCAGTAAAGATTTAACTATTCTTCTTACTAGTCATTGGGATTTCCAAGAGATTCTGTTTCCTTAAATACTGCTGAATCCAATCCAAAGTGCTGAAAGTGCTGGAAAATCTTTCCCACAGGGGCTTTGGATCAACCTTTTTTTTTTTTTTTTTTTTTTAAGTAAGCAGCAGTGTTTTTGTGTTTTTGAAAAGCAGCTCCATCTCCCAGTTGTAATGACTTAACCAGTATTCTGAAGTGTCTTACCACCTCCTCTTAAGACTGATTCATTAGGACTTGGGGATTTCCAGTGCAGCTTATGCATGGTTATTTTCAAATCCTCAGCAATTCTGAAATGCTATTTTAGTTCTTATAAGAGTTCATGATGAAAATTTTGAGAAAAATTGAGAAACATTTGCAATAGATTTAAAAAACTTGTTGTGGTTCTACTACAGATGTTCTTTGTAATCTCCTTAAATTTCTTCAGTTATTTTTTGAAATCACCAAATTCTCAATAGTTGCATTTTCTTACAGTCTCACTTATGAACAGACAGAAGCTGCAGCTGGAAGACAAGTAAAAATAATTGACTAATGGCACAGTTGGTTCTTACCAGAATCCTCAGTTAATTACACAGTTCAGTTTTGGCAGCTGATAAAGATTTCTTCCCTGAAAATGTGGATTGATTGCAGACTTGTACCCAGTCTCATTTCATTTATGAATCTTCATTAAATCTTTTCTGACTACATCACAAAAACGAAAAAAGAAATCTACAAACAAATCCACCACCTACACGAGTCAGTCATAAAGCCAAGTATATAGAAGTAGTAAAGTCACCTTAGAACCATAAACAATTTTAAACAGTTGGATTTGTTTCAGTATGTCACTTACTTGGGTAGAATAATGATGAATTGGTCAGTGATTGTCTGGTTATATCATAGCTGGATTTTATATTCCAGTAGTGAATGTGGCTCCTACATTTGCCAATAGCAATATTTGATATATTTTTAAATTTTAGTGTTTATTTAACATAAGGGGATCTGTTCTTTTTCAGTGTTGTTTTTAGCTGAGTATGGGGTGGGGGTGGAATTTCTTTTACTTCGCCTTTGATAGTAAAACAGCAAAAAGTGAGTATGGCAGAATCAAAAAGTATGATGGCTTATGTCATCAGGCACCAGGTTTTCTTTCTCACTTGCTACCATGCAGTGTTCTGCAGCCTCTGAGAGGAATTTAAGTGACTTCTATCAAGTGTGAAATTTGTCTTCTTTTTGGTGTATGATACTGAGGTGTTGAACATATTACCTAGTTCAGCAACATCTAAAGCTGTTGGTTTCTAAAATTACGATCCATTTGCTGTCAGAAGAGGTTATATGTATTTCTTAAGGAATTTCTTTAGTGGGTGATTGTAGCCATATAGCAAATGGTTTGCTTCCTGTGCACACACTTGGCAGTGATAGAATAGCCCTCACAGCATACAGCACCCTAGCCCATTAACAATGGAATATTGAGATATTCAAATACTGTGGATACAGCAATGAAAGTTCAATGAGAAGCTAATAGAAAGAATGCTAGTTATAAGATATGTTATATATCTGATTAGGTGTTTTCCTTATTCATTTATTTTTTTGTAACCAGAGGTGAAATACGTATTTTTTTGTCCGTCAGGAGATGCATTTTACCACTGAGCACTGAAAACAGTTAAGTTTGTTGTTAAAACGATGCAGTGAGCCCACCAAAATCATGGGAGATATATGAAAGGGAAAGAGGGCTGTGCAAGAAAGCAGACCTCAGTATAGAAGGGTCTGGTATGGGGAAGCTGGATTTGTTTCAGCGTTAGTGAAAACAGGGAAGGATGGGAATTCAGCTTGCCAATTTTCAACACACCACTGTCTAAGGTATAAAAGGACAATTGTATTGGCCCTAATGAAGAGCAGTTTGCCTGTTTTGTTCACAGAACATTCTGAAATAACATTGTCAAAATTTAAGACAATGAAAGAAGGGGAGAGGTAACAAAGAAGGATTTCTTCTTGACGTTCAAAAATATATTATACCTTGCTTCATGTAGATAGAACAGCTTTTGGTCGCCTTGACATACTAGTGGCATATGAAAGCCCTGTGGATGGATGGAGCGTTAGATTGGAAGTAATAAGGTTGTGCCTGACTTACCTCCGCATTTGTAGCAGATGTTACAAATGTCATAACATGAACCTTTGGGATCAGACTGGAAAAAAAAAAGCAAGACAACAGATGTAGGCCTCTTAGTTTTACCAGCAAGTATAGTCTGACACTATATAACACTGTTCTGACTTGATGTTAATACCCTGTCCTCCTCCTGAGAACAGAATCAGTGACACTAGCCATTCTGTAGCATTGGAGCTGTAAAGGGGTGACAGCAGTTTTCTTTTCAGAGGAATTTTGATATGAGTTTTAAAATAAGACAATAGAACTATTACTGTAGTGAGGGTCTTACTGTGATATCTGAATTAGAGAACCAGACTCATCACTCATTTCTTCATGCGATCGTAATGATAATGTACATGCATTTTTCTGCTGGTAGAGCTAAATCTCTCAGAGCAGACATTCATCTAAAGCACTGACAAATTCCTAGGTTTTTAAGGCCTTGATTCATCCTACCTATGCGTATCCCTCTCCCTTGCCTCACCCATCAGTCCCTACTTCATCTCTTTCTCTTCCATACTTCTACAGACTTTTTCCTGAGCTTTTTACAGCAGTTGGATTTCCTGGGAAGCTCCTATTTCACTTTAATTATTTTTCTTCTCCTGCTATTGATTTTAAATGAAAGTATCTGTTCTTTACTCTCTGTGTTGTCCTCTACATGATGGAGAGTGTATGAAGTTATTCATTCCTTCTGCTATTTCTCACTAGTATTTGACAATGTTCCTGTATTTCATGGGAGGGGAATAAAAAGAATGCAGGAGTATGGGCCCCTGTACTTTTTTCCTGTGCTTCAATTTAAAGCAGGGGTGATTCTGTCTGCCACATCACTCCCTCAGGTGCTGCCATTCTTGAACTGGAGACTTAGCCCTCTCCCTGAAGAATTTCATTGTCAGGGAGAAGAGTGGGGGTTCTCCCATGAAGAATTTTAATCACCGTCTGTAGCCCTTTTGAAGGACGCACAATAGTTCCTATAGTAACTACTACAGTGTGGGAGAAAGGCCAGTGCTCCCGCCCCCAGCCACAGATGGAGAACTCTCTTTGCTTAGATGACTGGAAATTCTTGCACAGCAAAGACTTGATCCTTTACAGAGAACAGAAAGAAAAATCTCTGAAATAAGTTCTTAAAATGCACAAGTATGTGCTAACTAAGAAATGGTGCTAGTTGTCCAGGAGAGAACACAAAATATACTTATTTCATTGTTGGGGTTTCTAATTTTAAGAAGTTCAGAAAAGAGGGGAAAAAGACACATTTAGGACTTAAGAAACTTTGTCTCCTCCTCACACCCACCCTACCCCCACCCCCTATAGAACAAATCCTGTGGGAAGCAGCAGACCTATAAAACAAATGAAAATAAGGGAAAGGAACTTACACTAAGAAAGTGACTTATCTAGTTTCTTTTTTCTATTAAATTTGAATGTTTCTTAAAGGAAAGATATATTATGTGTCTTCAAATCCATTGATTTCAGTTCAATTAACGAGTGATAAAATACTTTCTGCTTTTTTGACAGCATTTTAATTTGATCAGTTTTGTTATTGAAACTAAAAAAGCTATTAAAAAAGTTTAAACATATTAAGCAACTTGTATTTGAAAAGCAAGTTTTGCTAAAAATTCTTTTAATTCCTAGAGCTTTTTCATAGATGAACTACTGAAAATACTAAAGCACACCTGTAATTGTGTTACATAATACATTCATTAATTACCCAACACATTCTGGAAAATTACTTCATTATTCCATGTAAAGTTTATGATTACGTTCTCAACCATGGATTTCCCCATAATGAAATAATGTTCTTTACTAGTGACCAGAATATGGATATCTAGAATATTAGGTATTCTTATATGCAAAAATATAGATTTTAAATGCTATTGTTGGCTTTGTAAGTTGATTATCATATGTTGCATTATGCATCTTATATGTAGTCCTTTGTGACAAATTTGTTCTGATACTTTATTGCTGTGATACTTCTTTGGTAATGGCACAGTATTAATGATTCCCATAGCTTTACTAAACCAAGATAAAATACCTTTCCACATATGTTGCAGCTCCATCTAAGATTTATTTCTTCTTCCCATCTGTGAAGGTGAATAAGAGACCTAAATTTTGGATCATATGATGGCTTATGGTGAGGTAACTGGTGACATAATTTAATTTCTTTGGATACCCTTTCCAAATCAGAGGGCAATATCTCTGCTTACATCATGCTGCTCGTCTCTTATCTCACTTTAGATCAGGATCCAAATATGCATCTTGTATACCTGATGTTCTCAGCCTCTAGGCAGTGGAGTTCTCTCTTCCTGGAGATTTCTTTCAAAACTTAGAATCGGTCTTAAATGGGATAGCAAGGAACAATCAATGGAAAAAATATTCATCAAAAGGTATTAAGTATGAAGGTTTTTGGGGTTTTTTTAAAGCTTCTGTGGATGTTAGTATGGAGAAGTACTGGAGTGTAATGTTGATTACATTTCATCCTTTCCTGAGACTGAATCCTCTGTTGTTTAGTTTATTCCCACAGTCAGTGTCTTTGTCTTTTCCAAAGCACAGCTTTTAAACATTTCCAAATTACTCATTATGTCTCACAGGAAGCCCCAAGATTTCAAGACACATCACACCTCTTCATGTAAAACTACCTTGATTGCCACATTCATCTCCATTTTCTTTTCTGAACATTTGGAGTTTTTCATAGAAATAACAAAATATGCATTTTCATATAGAATCTAGTCTACACCAAGGCAAATATGTTAGAAATTTTATTGCAATTTGTACAGATCCTTTTTTCTACTCAGAAACAAAAGAATATGTTACATTCTGGGAAAGAATATTTAAAAGATTATAGCCATACTCATGCTGTGAACTGTTTTGCACATACAGTCATCTGAGAAAATTCTGACCATTCTGCTTCTTACACTCTCTCATCTGAAACCATCATGTATTTTCTTGATACCTATGGGGAAAAATATTAGCCAACCCTATGTGGAGCTTCTGTGAAATTAGCCTGATATGGTTACATATTTTGTGAATAAAGCTGATAATTTTCTTTTTTTGCTGGGGTGTTTATAAACTTTCATATTTATGTAGATCTGCTCTAGCTTTGCTAATTAAAGTCTGACTTTATTGTCAATCATAATTACAGCTCTTCAAGATGACCTCTGTTTTTTATAATTCTTCTGACAGCAGATTGTCTAAAAGGTTGTAGTGTGATGACACTGTCCACCTCTGCTTCCAAGTGTACAAAAAGTCCTTAGAAAAATCAACAAATTTAAATAAAAAAATAAGGATTTTGAGGCTGAGAAAAACTTTTAGGAGTAAATAACAGTTAAGGGAAATTAATTTAAAACTTCAGTATAGTTTTTAAACTATTATTAAAACAACAGAATTTAAAAACTCTTGGTTTGAATTTTCAGAAGATTTCCACAAAAGCTATTTATGTTGAGGGGTGTTGTACAAAGTCTCACGAAAGTTTTTTTAGGGGAACTTATTATTGTGCTCATGTTCTGCTCTTCCATTCCTAGTGATAAAAGAATACTGCTTCTGCTTTACTAGAACTCTGTCTTCACTGGTAGAAAGTCACAGGGAACATCTGTCTTTGGTCTGTGTTTCCACACTTTAGAACTGCCTTTAAGAGTAAATCCTTCCCCTTCAGGATGCATAGAAATCTGTACAGCAGTCTACATTTTCTTTTCCATAGTTTCCCATTTTTTTTTCTAGCACAATTACAAATGTTTTTGAGGTTGCATTAAGTATGCTTAGACTTCCCCCAAGATACTCTGAAAGTAAGGTGGCTCTTCCTTCACCTCATGCATAGCCAGGTTAGTCATTAAGGGAGGAAATTTAAAGAAGAATTAGTGAACAGTTAGAATTTTTTGTTATGGAATAATCCTCTGCCAGGATTAGACATGTCAGTTTGGATAGTTAAAGTCATAGTCCAATGCCGTGGAAAGTAGGGCATTTTAGAAGACAGATTCTTCTGCTCCAGTGCTACAAAGTACACATGTGAAAGCAATCTTTTTATCTTCTTGTCACTATTAACAATCAATCTTTAGTACAAATACTGTTTCAGCCAACTTTTTGATTAACCACCACAATTGGGCATTCAAGCATTAAATATAATTAGCTAAATGTAGGCAATACAAAATATGACCACCTGTGAAAAAGTCTGAGATGTTTGTTTGTATCGCTAAAATAGGAGAACTTTGGAAGAATTTAACTTGGGTTTGGAACTTGCTTCCATTGTGACTCCTTCTGCAGTTTGGTACACGTGCTTCAGCCTTCTCCACATCCTAATTTCCCCTGCTTCCTGTAACTCAAAAGAAGGTATTTATTTCATGCATTCAGTATTTTGTCTCTGTAAAGAGTCTGCATTTGAAAGGGAAACCACATTTTTAAAAAAGACGTGCATCCACACCTTTAGGTCTGTGAAGGTTGTTGAACTACTTTGATTTATAGATGTTGCAAAATAAATCTTAAATCTCTTGCTTTTCAAGTTTTCTGCGAGCAGCTAAACTGTGGCTGCTGCTGGTTCCATCCACAGGGTGAGAGATTTAGATGACTGGCTGTGGCTTGTTTGATGGAAGCCAGTTCAGTATTTATAGTTTATGTTTTGAAATTTTAGAATGAAATAACATTGGACCTGCTTTTTTAATCCAACCGTTTCAGTCTATGTCTTCCTTTCATCTATTGGCATGCCAACAATTCATTCAGTCCAAATAAAAGGTTTTGAGCCTGTGAGATTGCCATGTTTCTGGAAGGTATCGATCTGATATGCATTTATATACCTAAAATAGCATATTTCTTCTGCTGCAAATAAATATCAAGAAAACTTGAAAGCTCAAGTAAGTAAAATAATGTGACAATGAATCCAGATGATCAAATTTAAGCTTCCCTTGTTCTGTATTTTTCTCAATATTCTTGTCTCATTCCTCAAAATATAAAGAATGCTAGTTATGGAAATGCATGAAACCAAGTTCATATTTAGCATCTATTCACTTATCGAAAAGGAGCTGTAGTATGGCTACTAGAAACATAATGGTTTTCTGTGTAACATATTATTGTGGTTGTAAAATTAGGAACTGTCATTACAACTCTGCATCACCTGACTGAGAGCAAGACCATAAATCCACGAGTTCTAGTGCTATAAAAATGTCAGTGAACTGAATGGCATGAAAGGACTACAAGATGTTTGTCTATGTGTATACTAGCCACAAGGATGCAGTTGTCGATAGAAGATTTAAGTGACAAATTTTAAAGACAAGATCTGACCCTCTCTTGTTTTCTAGTTAAGTCACTGACCTAAAAGTGATTTCATGTGAGGTATAGAGCTGAGTGTTCCAAGTGTGGAGAACTGATGACTTACGTGTAAGTGTCATCTAAGGTTCAAGATACTGTTTTAAAGTGTTGCACTGACTTTAGGCACTTTATTCAAATTATCATACTTAAATGCTAAAAGCCCTGTAGTTGACATGATACAATTGGATTTGATACGTAAGGGATGCACTTTTAAATGGTAGAGGATGGTAAAGGAAGGATATGGAAACAGAAAATTAATTGAAAGGTAAATTCCAAATGGTGGTGTGTTGAGACGATGTATGGGAAATATAATTCAGTCTAGATGGAAGAATGAAAGGACTGAAGGATTTCAGGGAGGTTTTGCAGGCATACAGGTTGGGGACTTTTTTTGGTCTTCTATGCTCTTATGGAGACTACTATGAAGCAATGCCCAGCAAGCCAAAACAGAATTTTCTTTTTGTTTCTGGTAGATTATAAATTAAAATAACTGTACAAAGCAATCTTGATGGGAATACTGAAAACCTTTACAGTGCTATATATCTTGTTTAGTCTCACAACTAAAGTTTTTCTAACAAATACAGTCTTGAAGAAGATTTTTCTTTTAAGGTATTATTGTCTATGCCCTTGAATATGAGAAAAGAGGAGGACTTAGAAAATATCAGCTCTACAGCAGTCTCCATTTGTAATTATGAGCTATTGCCTGAATCTATTAGCTATGAAGCCACCTGTTTGCTCAGTATAAATAGCTTAGAATTTCCTGCAAGGAAATTACATGAAACATCAATAAGGAACGATATTACATTTTCAGGTCAATATGACTATCATTACTTGGCATTTATCTTTTCCTGCTGATACCATGTTTGGCAGCCAGTATCATAGAAGACTAAGAAATTGTTGCTCTGTATTTTGTTTCCATTGGTGTTAAATTAGCCTGTTCAGTAATGGCAGTCATTCATTCTGCTTGTTTTAGTGGATCCTTGATATTTCATTTTTCTTACCATACACTGTAAAGACAGCAATACATAAAGATGGACTAGTGCTGTGATGGTTTCAGAGGCATTAGTCCATCAGGGTCTTTGGATGTAAATGCTTCTGTGCACATTTTAGAAGGGGCTGAATGAACTTTGCCTCTTCTCTCTGCTATGGATATGCCTGGTTTTGTCACTAAGACAGGGAACAAAGCTTCCTGCAGCCCTGTGCCATCTTTTCTGTGCTCTAGCTTTCCCTGATTACATGGAAAAGATAAGAAGAAACCTCAGCTTGCAGTAGATGCCTACATTTGGTTATATGCAGATTTAACTGCTGACTTTGTGTTCATGGCATACAGAGTTTAACAGAATATCAGTTTTGTGATTTATCAGCCTTTTTTATAGTCACTGCTGCCTTTAAAGCATAACCACCTATTACTCACTTTGTACTTTTAAACTATGTGATTTAAATGTAGAAGCTGAAGTTTCAAGTACCTATTCCAGCAACCAACATGTATATCTGGGATACTAAAATACTTCTCTACACTGAACAAAACTTTGATACTGATGTATTTACAAATGTTGGCTTTTTAATGTTGTTATTATTTCATTTCAGTTTCAAATAATAACATGTGCAGATAAACCTCTCAGATAAATTAGTAGAATAAACCTCCTAATATTTAGTTCTTATCCCCACATTTCAAAATATTTACATTACGTGTAGCCTCTTTTTCAATAGTATTTTTCACCAAATTCTGCATGCTTTCATCACCATAAAGCTACAGGGATTTGGGATATATCTGAACAAACAGTTTCCAGATTTATTGGACATTTAAATACATTTTTAACCTATTTTTTTTATCTTTCAAATTTGAGTGTGGAATTACATACCGATTTTATATACTATGTAGAAGGCAAAATTTAGACTAACACTGGTGTATTAAGATGCAAAACATTTAAATAGGTAATGTCAGTGACCAGAATGCGTGAGAAATGAATGTGCAGACCTTGCAACATAACTGTTTTTTATTCAGTTATAGGTGCCCAGCGCAGGAGAAGTCCCAGTGCCCTTGCCATTGAAGTATTTGAATCACATTTGGGAAGTCACATTTTACAGGTAAAAAAAATGGCATTTCCAATAAAAATCAAAATAACTACCTAGTCATATTTCTGCCAATAATTTGAATAATATTGCTGTCAGCACTTACATTAAAGAGATTTTTTTTTTCTTATTCTCATATTTCTTCTATTTTGAAAGTTTACAACAGGGAGGATGTTGAGACAGAGGGCAAATGTTATTTTAGCTGAATCACAGTATTTTGTAGTTTAGAACTGTACAGTAGACGTTTGCTTGCAGAATGCCCTTATGTAATTTGTGTGAGTGTGTACAAGCCAGTATTTTGTGTTTGTGATTTGATTTGTCTTATGTCATGTATCAATTTAGGGTTGGGGTTTTTTCCCCCCACTTTGGTTTGTGAGCACTGCTTGATGTGATATCCCATGATATCTCAGTTGTCACAACTATATATCACAAATTTGGAGCAATCTGCAAAGATTAAAAAATGAACAGAAGCATACCTCTTAGGTCTCCTTAGCTGAGGGCTAAAATATAATCTAGCGTTTGTTAAAGAATTTTGTCACATGGCATAAGTCGTCATATGCCAGGAAGATTCAAGTGAAAAAAAATGACCTGATGGAAATATTCTCATGCATGATTTATTTTGGCAGGGTTACTGCAACCTTTCTTAGGCTGAAGTAATCAAACGTGGAGCACAAGCAGTTAAGAAGAAAATATGATGTGTTTTGCAGTAAGGCAAACCCAGCACTATGGAAATAAAACCCACAAAGTCTTTTCTAAGTGCAGCACTGAATAACTGCTCTTATTTAGCAATGTACACAGCTTCTCAATGAAAATATATTGTCTCATGTATTATCTTTTGAGAGGTATGAAAGATGTAAATTAGGATATTATCATGAGAAATATTCCACTTAATTTGTAATGATTGAGAGCTATCTCTCTGTACTAACTCAGCTGTGGTATTCAAAAGCACTATAGATAATGTCAGAATTTTCACATCTTTATAAGGTAACTAAATGCAGAATAGCAACAGAGATAATTTTAGGAAAACATGAGATTAACTATTAGAATTAATTTCTCTTTGGAACAGGAATCGTGAATGAAGGGATTTGCTTAGTTGCGCACTCTTGGCAGAGGTCTAGGTCAAGTTTTTGATTCTGTAAGCAAATACTTTCGTTGTAGTTATCGTGTCAGAGATCTGCACCAGTATCTGCAGTACTGTGTTTGCATATTAGGCAGAAACAGTGCTATGCTCTCTCATACATGTAGAAAAAAATGAACTAGCAGTTTTTTGATATTTCAGTTTATGTAATTTATCAGTATGTTGAGTGTGTTAATATATCATGTATCCTAAAGATACGTTTTTTACAATATTATTAACTTATATATAAATAAAATCTCAGTGAGACTGATTTATTTATACTCTTTAGGTATTAAGTATGACCCTTATGGAAGAAAATGAAAAAAACTAGGATGCCCATTTTGAAAACTACCTGATATTTGAGTTTTTCACTTACTGTGTATTAAAACAGTGACTTTCATACTTGTTTAACCTAGATACCACACGTGTTGGATTTTTTTGGTATTTATTTCTGATAAATCAAGGTGTTTTCAGGATACAACTTTATTGTACTACTACTAAAAAACTTCTGTATTGCACTTGTACCCAAAACTGAGGATTTTAAACTGAAATTAACATCAGCATTGTATTGAATATCTGTTGAGGTGTGGCCTTTTCAAAGACGTTGATGTTTTTATCAAATTACTCCCATGAATCTCTCAGTAGATAACAGGACATTCCACTCTGATATTTGCAAGATAGACTGTTGACAATGGATAAAGGACAAAATTAATTAATAGTGGCAACAGGTTTATCATGACATCTTAAGATTTCGTCTTATTTTAGCAGAGCAATCAACACTTGGAAGGAAAACCTGGGTCATGCATTCAAATGCACCACTTCTAAATCAGAATGAACTTCAAAGTACTGTCTTGTGGTCTAATAGGTAGAAATATAATCATCAGAAGACAAAACAATTTTTAAAATAACAGTCAGACATTCTGTGGTGGAATACAGCTCTATCATGTTCTTACCTAGTCTGCTGCTCATAGAAATCACTTTCAAATAAGTATCATGATAAGTATTGTTTGCAAGTGAAGTAAACAGCCTTGATTATACCTTGGGAATTTTGATTTCAAAGTCTGCTATCTGAAGAATTTGAATTAGTAGTTTGTGTAATCCCTTTTGCTATTAATATTTTGAAGACCGGTTTAAGTGTAAGCTCAGAAGTTAAGGAGCCTCTCTAATCCTTTTAATATTTTGATACTTCAAAAGTTATTGACAGACAAATAAGCATAATGTAGTAGAATTTTAAAAAGTGGGTATAGTTTATTTGTAGTGGTGTTACAAAACCAGAAATGAATGTGCATCTTGTGATATTTTTACATCTTGAGTTTGCAAGCAGGTAGTGTCAGTCATGTCAATGTATACATTATATACATTAGTCATGTTCATATATATTAAATCCATATATTTACATATAATGCTTATTCATCATTGAATGAAGAATGCCTTAATCCATGACAATTTTTCTTAGTATTAAGGAATCAAATATTTAAATACTGCCTACCTGATGATTGACACAGGTACTCTCCCATATGCAGTTAAGTGCAGAAAATAGAAAAGTAAAATTCTAACTGTCGTAAGAAAAATAAAAATAAAAAAGTTATTGATTTTGATCTGATATAGCATTTGTGCCCAGGGATCATACAGTTAATTCTGTTCAGTTAATGGCAGACTTCATCAAATCCAAAAAAATCAACACACTATTACCTTTACATAAATTCAGAGATGAAAAATTGAGTGAAAACCCTGATAAAAGGAAATTTGACACTTCTGAAGGACTTCATTTGCATAAGGCTGGATGAGTCTTTGTATTTGTCTTTTGTACAAATCTAGATCTACAAAGAGCTAACATTTTGCTTACATATGAAATGCAACACTCGTGCACATCCTCATTATGAGGGTGATGAGGCACTGGAACAGCTTGCCCAGAGAAGCTGTAGCTGCTCCGTTCCTGGCAGTGTTCAAGGCCAGGTTGGATGGGGCTTTGAGCAGCCTGGACTAGTGGAAGGTTCCCTGCCCATGACAGGGGGCTTGGAACTAGGTGATCTTTAAGGACCCTTTCAACCCAAACCATTCTAAAATTGTGTGATTCTATGTGAAAACATCTCCAAGCCCCAGCTGGCTGCTGTATATGGTGCTGAAGAGATTCTCAGTGGTAGGTTTGAAGCCAAAGGCACTATCCACTCTATGCTGTGGCAAAAAGACACCACAAAAGATGATTGCTTAAACACTATTATATCAGAATCTTCACGTCAGTGCAATGCCTTCTAAATGTTTTCCAATTAAAATCACCTGAATTGTGAACATTAGAAAAGGGCATAATGGAGGAGAAAAATAGATAATGGCAATAGGTTTATTAATTTTTGACAAGATTTTTGGTTTGCCAAATTGTGCACTTTATTTTTCTTATCTTGTAGCATTATTTTTCTTCTGAATAGTGGTGTTATAACAAGAATAGTTATCTTACATTTTATATTTCTGTATATATATCTGTTTATATATATCAACAAAATCCAGTAAAAAAATTACTTCTGGTACCTGCTTATTAAAAATTTGGCTGAAATTGGTTGTAAAAATTAGCAAGATTTTCATCAATTTTTTCAGGAGTCCTGGATTTTTTTCTGTAACTTCATTTCTATTGAGAAGGTGTGGAAAAGGGTCAGTAACCCCATATTCTTCTTATAATCAGGAATGATCAGGAAATGTAGAACTAAATATAGAGAAAAGGGAAAGTTAGTGAATATATTTGCATATGCAAATTAGCTTAATTGATACTGCTTGCCTCTACAGGGATTTTTCATTACAAACTGGAGTGCTACATTGTTCAGCTCATATTGAGTAATTTAGTAACTAATGAGACCAGTTTGCACTAATTTGCATATGATAAATGAGCTTAATTGCAGTAAATAACTTGGAGGCATAATTACTTAATTTTCCTGTGTTGCATGGCTTTTAAGTTCACGTATGAACAACTCAAGATAATTTTGCATATTTAAATTAGTTGCTTTTAAAATTCTTGAACAAAAAAGAACACACCTTACAATTTGAACTGTAAAACAATTAAAAGTATAATGTACATTATTTTCAAATAAAATTTAATATTTTTAAAAATATATGTTTCTCCCTTTAAAATATCAGTGCCTGCTTAAAGACTAAATATTTGGAATCAATCACAATGGAATAGTTTTGAAGTCAGGCTAGGATGGAAAGATGGTATTAGTAATAATAATAGGAGTGTGTCTCTGAACTGTAGTGAGCAGTACACATTTTGTGTTTCTGCATAGAAGACTGATAACTTTCATAATTGCATTCTTTGCTTCAGCAGCGCCTATTCAACTGTTAAGAAACTCTAACACTTTCATGTAACATTACAAACACATTACATACGCAGTAACTTAGACACTTGTTGTCTTAGATTGTCTATACTGTCCTACCTCATTTTGTGTGAAGAAGTCCTTTAATTGGATGGATACTGAAGTATCAGTGCAACAAAAAGTGTATCTTCTTTTTGTAGGCTTGTTCAATTGTGAGCACTGGCATAAATTACTGTTATGATGTAGATTTGTACCATGAGTTTCAAAAAACACAAATAAAAACAAAGAAACAAACAAACCAAACCAAAACCAAATTCAAAATCAAACTAATTGGAAGATCATAGTTAATTTCTGCTATGTCCCTAAACTTATTGCACATTAGATAATTTTGATAGGTTTGATAGAATTGGACTACCAAACTAGACAGAGAAAAAAGCCAATTACCAGTCTCAATTATTCCCATAGCAAGATCTGTTGTGCACCCGTGATTTACAAGTGCATGAAAATACTGAATTCTCCATCTGTTCCATAAAGGTGCCCACCTACCTTCCTAGAAACTTTTCATAAGCCTTGCTGAATCTTATCTTGGAAATTTTATGAGACTTTAATTTCCCTTTTACTTTGTCTCATAACCTTTTCTCGCATTAAGAAAGTATTTTGTGGAAAAACAAAAATCTTTGTAATTGCCATATCAGATTCAATGACAGAAAAAGAATCAGGTTCCTATCAAGATCCAAGGAAAGACAACCTCAGTGAAAACAATCTGACCCTCTAAGTTGTATTCTTCATTGAGCCAAGAGTCACAAACTATAAACCACTTAGCTTGAATGAAATGGTTAACAATGTACTGAGGATTCCTGTAGTGGATGTCCAGCTGAGTCCAAGATGATCAAACAAAGTCATCTGAAATATGCACAAGGCCTGTAAGGCTTGTTTGCTTCCTAGAAACCTCTGTGTCACCACAGCCTTGATCATGGAATGTCATCCTAGAATGGGAGCAGAATTTGAACTCCTTGGAAGCTACAAATGGCTCAAATGCTGAAATTTAGCTTTACTCCATGCAGCAGTAGACCCAGAATTTCCATGCATGGAAGGCAGTCTTGTATTTTGTATACATACTTTACATGTTTTTTGTTCCAATGGAAGCCTTCACTTGTGGATGGAACTTCATGGAAAATTTAATTTTCTCTTTACCTTTATCCTATGGATAAGCCATGGGCTCTTAAACCCATTGATGTTATTTTAGCCTTTCTGTATTTGAAGTCAACAAATAAGGAAACCACCCACATCCTATGAATGTAAGAATCCTGATGAATTGCTAACATTGTGAACAATTCAATAACACCTCTCATCCTAATAGTTTTATATTCTTTTTCTAATTATTTTTATTAATATATCCAACACCGTAATAATAACACTAACATGAAACTGTACAAATATATCCCATTTCTCAGTTTAACATACTACCGTGCTTCAGAGAGGGTCCTTATTAATTGTGAGGTAAATGTGCAGATGAATGCAACATCTGTGGTTTCTAGTGAATCATTCCTGGTGATGCCAGTGCCATACAGAGTAGCTGAGACTACATCCGCATCACTGGGTTGTTTTCTGGAGTATGTCAGATAAGCTTGAGTTTCTCAGAAAAGAGGAAAATTAATAAGTTTCTTCACTCTCAGTGAACAGTCTAACAGTTTTCTGTTTGCAGGTAGCTAGTACCCTATCCACCTGCACTCCTAAACCAAAGCTGTATCTACAATTGTGTTCAAGGGGCTGATCCCATCCTACACTTCAAGCTGTGTAATAGTTGCAAATAACAGATTGAATCACATTTGTGATACTCTCAGAAGTTCTCAGGATCACATGAATGATCAACTGAATGCTAACAAAGATTGATAATATCTCAGCAGTTACAAAACAAAAGGATTTTTTCCCATCTTCAACCAGAAAAATTGGAAGTTGTCATCAGCAAAATGTTTTCACATACTCCTCAAGTTAATGCAGTTTTATCATCCGGTTTGTAATTCAATGTTATCAAATACAGAAAGTTTAGAAAGAAACACCAAATTTGAAGGAGCCTTCATATAATTTCCCTATTGTCCAAATGGGTCTTGTCCTTCATTACTGTCATTATTTTTGGAGAATTATAGACACACTTTTTTGAAAAATGGTATTATATCAAACTCTGTAGACAAAAAGGGGAAAGAATTCACTATTACAGTTTCACTACATAGTTAATCATGTTTGGAAGATGTTTCTATTAACCCATATTAACTAGATTAGAATAAAATATGACAATGACACTATTCATTTTTAAAAAAATCTTGTTGCTGGAGAGTATATGGGTAAAGTTATCCATACATTGTAAATATGTGTGTTAAGCATGCAACCAGTTTAGATTGCACAAAATCCATGAAAATGTTTTGTTAAGGCAAATTAGAGAACAGTAAACAGAGCAAGTTATTTACATTTCTGCAGTAATGAACAATTGTGGATGGTACAAGAGTTGCACACTATTAACAGTGTCATGGAGAAACAGAATTTTCTCCTGAAGTGAAAAAAGTACCAATACTTTGCCCTATAAGCACATTGTTAGCTAGGTATTAAAATCAGCCAAGCATAATTGAACAAGATACATAGTTCTAAAATTTTTCTTCCCCCGCAGATGTTGTGTAAAACTTCGTAGTGTTTTAATTAGATAGAGGCAGTAGAAAAACAAGAAGAAGTTGACTGGCTAGGCTATAGCTGAGTGGAAGTCTCATTTCTTCCAATATTTGAATTATTACAGGGAGTCCCATCTGACAAGAAAATTTAAAAAGTGGGAAAAGAGACAGGAAAGTGTTGGAGTGCTATAAAATATTAGGGACAAGATTTATCTTCTCATTTGCTATTTTCAGTCATTCTGAGTATTACATAAGGAGGTTATCTCTGTATAACACTAGTCAACACAGAAATGGTGACACAAGACTAAAGGTGAGGAAGCAGCAGATGGTAGTACTGATGGAGGATTTTTCCAGGCTGTAAAAGGTGTCAGGAGAGAAGACTTCTACTGGCTTGGAAATTTGTGGAGGGCAATTGCTAATGATGATGTCAGTGGTATGCTTTCTGAGAATGAAGAAGACTGTTCAGCTTCTTGTCTGCATTTGGTTAAAGGAATAGACTCCTAACTGACATCTGTTAGCATGTGTCAAAGGCAGACGAAAAGAGGAAAATATGAAAAGGCTGACAAAACTTAGGGTATGTTGGAGAGCATAGATCTCTGCTGTTTGAAAGTAAAAAATTTCAAGAGAAAGTAGAGGTTAAGTTATGCATCAGTAGTCAAAAATAAAGTGGAAATTAAAAGATTAATTAAGAGGAAATAGTTGTTATAGATCAAATCCCCCAATAAAGTGATCCTAAACTTTCTATTGGTGAAGAGTTGTGCCTAAATGCAATGAGACAGAAAAAGTACACAGCAAATCAGAACTGAAGGTTTGGAGACCATATAGAAGTTCTGTGAGAGAATGATTCCTGTAGGGCATATATTGAGTCTACTTTGTGTACTTAAATTTTTAATCTGAACCCCCTAATTGTGGAGTACAGCCTGTATTTTTGAGTTTTCTTCCTGAGATTAAGTGGCATCGAGAGAGTTTGGGTACAAAACCAAAGGGGACACCACATGCTCTCAATAAAATGCAGTCCAGAAATTGAGCACAGGGGAGGAAAAAAAGGCATTTTTTTAATCTACATCTCTCTCCAAAATCAAAAGCATTTAGTATGCAACCATGGTTTCTCTAGAATAGTTGATGATTATACTGTTCAACTTAGTCTTTGTGAAACAGTGATATAACAGTAATAAATGGGATGCCATAGTGCCTTAGTACAAACTCAACAACAGTGATGGATTTATGATGTAAGAGATTGTATGTACACTGGTGAAAGTACAATTTTCTAAAAAAGATACAATTTTAAGTGGACCAAAGAATATTAAATTAGAAACAAATTTTTTTAAAAATCAACAAGACAGGAGAATATCAGCATACTAAATGCTGTGTTGAGAGAAGATAGGCACACAATCTGCTTGGAATCAGTAATTTGGGGTGGGATGAAATGTCTGTTTATTAACTGCTCAAACACCAAACCCACACACAGTTTAAAGGCAGGAAGTCAGTGTAAGTGCAGAAATTTTGTGAAAAGAGTCATAGGACTCTGGTAAGAAAAGATTACTATCTTGCTTTTCAGTGTGCCTTTCCAGGGATGAGGCATCTCCAGCAGCAGCTTTCCCTTTATGATTTGAGGATAAATGCTATTTCATCTCTCTCTATCTTCTGTAGATTCCTATATAAACTGCACAGGAATCTGTTCACGCTTGATCAGCAGTTGCTCCTCAAGTACTTTGTAGATTGACAGTCTTCTCTGAAGATCATACTGTTGTCATAAAAGGACAAACTCTTATACCTGGTGTGAATTTATTTAGAACTTTAGAAATCTAATTGTGCATTTTGTACTAGTTGAAGTGATTCAGAGTAAAGGTAAGTATTTGAAGCTGAAAGTAGGCAGAAAAAACTCACTTAGAAATTTTAATGTTGTGAGCCTCTAGTCACTGTTGGATGCTCTTTTGCACTTTAAACATGTGTAAATGCCACTGCATGCTATGATATGGCTCTGGTGTTACACCGGTTTAAATTATAACAGAGGTTAACTTGATACATTGCACGATTCTAAAAAGGGCTAGGAACAAAGGCTAGATCAGAATCTGAAAAGGTTAAAGGAGTTGCACAGACAGCACTGTTACAAAGGACATCTCAGGTCCATTAGCTGGAACACGTAGCAAGAGAATTTCCTGGGTTCAGGAGACTCAAAAGGTGCTAATTTGCATACTCCAATTTGTCCCAGTCATAGCAAATGCATCAGATTGATTCCATAAGGGCAGGGCTTTCAATCTGGAGTTATGGCAAAGGTACAGCATCCGAGCACTCGCTGCCCAAGGGGTTATATGCTAAAAGGAGGCTGGGGGAGGTGTGGGAAACAGCAAATTGTTTTGCAATTGGAGCTTGGAGCAGTATACTTAAACCTGCATTTTATATGGAAACTATATATGTAGAAGCCTACAGTTTCATTTAATAAAAAAAGAAAAAAATTGATCTGAGCAGGACATGTACACATATAGTAGTGTGTCATTTAATTCCTGAGAAAGTATTTGAAGAAAATGACATATCTCAGCACTGTGTGTTGACCGTTTTGTTGTCACCTGCTGAGTGTTGTCATTTCCATAGCCAGTGGGCTGTATTGACTCAAACAGAGGGAATAGGTCATTAAAAGAAATGGAGGAGTTTCTGCAGCCTGTAGAAGCTGAAGGAGGATTTTTTTTCTTCACCAGAAAGAAAAAAACAGCACTCTAATGGAGTCTGCTTTCAGCTATGATTTGGGGTTTCGCCCTATTTTTCTCTGAAGTAAGGTGGCTTGAAAAGTATAGACAGCATAAACTAATGTGTGGGTTCACCAGAAAGAATTATACCTTCTATGGTGTTTGTAAAGATATAGGAGAGGGCAGTAAATGTCCTTGTTTCAGAAAACTTTTTTCATTTTTTTTTCAATCACAGCATTCATCAAGAAAGGAAAAGAGTGTTGATTTTATATAAATAAATAAAAATGGGGAAGAGTATATTTCATGGGCATTCTGGGCAAGTTAACTGATATTTTTCTTCATTTTTTTTGAAAACATTGATGACAGATTCAAAGATTACTATATTTCTTATTTCAGGTCTTATAAAAAATAAAACATTAGAAATAGGATTTAAATATTGTTTGTACTCCTCTGCAGTGAATGTGAAGGGCAGCACTGTGTGCCCTCTTTTTACCTGGGAGCTGGCAAAGGGTAGTGTTTTAGTCTGCATACAGAAAATCCTTAAATGGAGCATGGACAGCTGAGATTCTGGTGAATGCTATTGTTTAAGGCTGCTTTTAACTCTGAGTTATTTCAACATATCAGGTATTTGCTAGTCACTGTTCCCCAATGCTAAAAAAACTGAAGATGCACTTCTGTTTTTCTTGGATTTACTTGGAAAGTGCAACCATCTTTACAGACTTAAAGTACATTACATTTAAGGGAATACAAATATTGTTGAAATAAATGAGCAGGCTTGTAGAGCATCCTCTCTCTTCTGAAGTATATTGTCTCAAAAGTTGATTGAATGGTTGTTTCTATTAGTTGCTGCTAAAATGTCATTGTATTAGAATTTCTACCTGTACAGAAATTAAAAGAGGGACTATGGAAAAAAATTATAACATTTCCAGAAGTGAAGTAGTTTCGTGTAATTACATGGGATCACAATTGGGCATACACATACACACACACATACATGTAATAAGGTCACAAAAGCTGCAAATTGGGGCTGATTATTAATCATGCAAAGCACTTAGCCAATGAATTTTCTTCTTTTACATTTCTTCCATTTTAAGGAGATTACTATTTAGTTATGTTCCATTTTAATTACTGTACAACATATACCTGTTTGATAGCATCGCACAGAATTCAGGTTTGATTTAATGCATTGTAAATTTTTTTCTACATATTTATTATAGCTAGTGATTTAAAGTGTGTATCATTGACTTGCTTTGCACTTAGTACTTGTTATTCTGTTCTTCCTTTCACTTGTATCTTCTGCTCAACATAAAGATTTTAATCTCTGTGATTTCATTCTTTTGGGTTTTCTAGCACAGAGGTGGTGGATTATCTGCCTTTAATGCATACTTTAAGGAGAAAGTAAAATCTGCGATGGGTGTATGTCTGTGTCTAGAGTTCAGAAGTTCTCCTCAAAATTCAAGAGAGTCCTACACAGAGCACTGGTCATTATAGACCAGTGCTATAGGAGCTATCTCCAAGCCCATTGATAGACCCACTTAGCTTTTTACTATTCCAAAAATAACATTAGATGAAAAGATTTGAAGGGACACACTAACAGTATAGGACTGGCTAGCTTTCTTCAGGTTATCAGGAAATATTTCTTAGTCTACAATACAAAAAAGAGTGCTAGTTTTATTGAAAATTAATGAAACACAGCTAGAGTTTGAGTGGAGGCCTAGTATGTAACAGATGTAGTAGAGAATCTCAGATTTCCTCTGTAACATCTTGAAGGAAGTCACTTACAGGTGAGATTTAAATTAAAAGTCTGAACTCAGTGTCTCACTATTCAAAGCAACCAAAATTTTACAAATAAATGTATTTCTGTTGTGGTTTAAAATTTCAAGACTCAGTTGTGTAAAATATATGGTCAGCAGGCAATTTTGGAAATTAGAGTAAGCCCTCTTTTATTTCGGAGAACAAAACATTTGGGACTTGAAAAAATATCATTGAAAGACTGTCCCGCTAAACTTGGTGTCTCTTTTTTTGTTCTCTATCTCTCAAATAATTTTTACATTTACATGTCTGAAACAGTAATGGTCAAGGCAGTGTTTTTCATCCTTTACAAATTATGTAGCCAAGCAAAATCAAAAGCCTTATATGATCCTCCCTTTGATGAAAAAGTCCTAAATATTCTAAACATAAATAATATTTTTCAAAATGTATGTAAGAAGATAGGAAGCAGTTCAAATTTTCAGAGATATAATGTTGTATTAGTCTATCAAAGCAAGAAATAATAATTGGTTTTGTTTATTATAAACCTAAGCTTAATGTCCTTAAATTTAAAAACAGTTTTTAAATTTAATTTCTTCTAGTTATTGATTTTTGTGTTTGGCAGCTGGCACCAAAAAAAAATTAGATTACTATGGTGAAACACCTAATTGTAGCTCCTAAAGCTCTGCCTGTGGAAGGTATAACCTGCATGTCAGCTGGCTAGCAGGAGATTGTGCACCTTCCTGTAGAAAGACCTGCTCTTGTCAGTGGCATTGCATTGAGGCCATTGTAGGGATTCTTATTTGTGTCTGCTTAGGATTCCACACATTTGCATTTTAGGCTGCATTTAGTCCACATGAGGTTGGGCACATGCTGTAGGAGAGGAAGGGGGTTATTGCAGGTCGACTCCTTTCACATTCAGGCTACTGACTTTGTATTGCCCCCCACACTTTTAGTGTTTGCCAAGGCCAATTAGCAGCATTTGGCTTTCATTCTACAAAGGTTCCCCCAGCTCCCAGATAGATTATTCCTGATGAGGGTATAAATTATCTGCATGTAGGAGGCTTGGCATGAAGTGATTGTAGCTGCTGTTGCTGGATGTAGGAGTGCATATATGCTTAAGCCTTGCTCTACAGTAAGATTGAGTGACCTCCCTCATGGATAGACTCTGGTTTTGGTAGACTCCACATTTAAATGGAAAGTAACCTTTCCTATTTCTTACCTGAGGAAATGGTTGATATTTCTTAATTTGTGGGTATTATCAATATTTGTTCACAAGTACTGAGGTTAATACTTTTCATTTTCAAGGGATAAAAACATTTTCAGAGCAACTAAGGAAGAACAGTCACAACAGCAGAGCATAACATTTTACTTAAAGGGCATTTTATTTCTTTTAGTGTCAAGGATGTGCCTGCCAGGGTGACACATGCAAATATCTAAGTAGGTGTCAGTAGTATTTTGGAAAATTTTTACATAAGTTTTGGGTTTATTTATTTACCATTACAGAGCACTTCATTATGTGTGTTTTCATAAAAAATGTATTTGTGATCATTTAAATCTTACACTTGGCAATTCCTGGCAGTGTCTCTAGCAATAAAAAATTGTTTAGGATTAAAAAGTAATGGGTGGTATCAGCATAACTACCTAGCCACTAGACAGGAAATGAACATTTACACATTCTACAGATTCACTGCACCTGCAAGATTTCTACATTTATGCCGAAATCACCAGGAATAGTAGAAATACTGGAATTAAATGTTTGGTGGCCTATGAAAGCATTAAGGGATGCATACTATGCTCAGATAGTACTCCTTAATTGAGAGGAACCATTCAGTAATCCACAAAACATGACTACAGGGCAGCAGCAGTCCGACCCACAACAGATAGACTATCAGGTTTGTCAGCAAAGCCAGAAGTAGAGCCAGAAAAGGAAAGCTGACATCCAGATGCCAGAGATACAGGCATCCTACCCAGACTTGGGCATATGGGTCCTGCATCTGTCAGTGTTACACCAGCAGTTGGCTCCCAACCTGGAGCAGATTCTCTATTCCCAATGAGTTAGAGATCCGAGCCAGCACAGTCACTGAATGGATAAGCCAAGTCTTCCGAAGCAGTGCTGTTGTATTTGAAAGGCCAATTTAGGTCGAAAGAAGTCCTGTGAGACTATATGAGGGCCCTTTCCATTCATGGCAAGATTGTGATGCATAATGCTTTTTCTGCTTATGCAGGCATGTAAAGAGCAGCAAGACAGTAAGGAAATGAGAGTATTTTTTAAATACCAAAAGAAAAAGAATACATCTGAAAAGACTAGAACTTACAAGTGTTTTCTTTCTTACGTGGAGAAGCAACTTTGTCAATATTTACCTGCTCATTCCCCTGGGAAAATCAGTATGGGTTCCTGAGCCAGCCTCGGTCTCCAGAAATCTTGAAATTACTTCTCTTTAATAAAGAAGTTTTCTTCCTATACTGTCCCAGTTTCATATACTCTATGAAGGTTAAATCCATTTCTTTGCCACACTGAGCATCTCAGAGAGTGAGAAAATCCTGTAACAGAGATAAGGGTTTCTGCCTCCCTTCTCCCCAGTATTTTCTTCTTCAGTAATTTAATAATAAAAATTAAAAGAAACATTTCTTTATCCCATACTATTTTTCTTGTTTAAGCTAGCAGGAGGGCTGCCTTTCAAAGAGCTTGAAATAGAAGAATGAACACTTGACACCAAGAAGTATCAAGGACACTCTAGGACTAAGAAACAGCATAATGGCCTCCTTTACAGGATGAAGCTGACAAAGAACTTGGAAACTACACTCAAACCATCTTTTAATTGCCTGTAATCTCCTTCAGAGGTAGCTGTATACACGAGCAGAGCATTCATTTCTTATCTTAGATCCTTAAACTAAATTCACTGTAAGCATTAAATGGTCAAAATGCCAGAAATTAATTTACCCTTGAATAGTCTAGATAGATTTTTCTTCACAGAGAGAGAGGAGTGGACTGTGGACATGGACACATGCTCTTTTTATCAGCTCCCCTGCACAGCTTTGCTGGTATATTTTTATTTTGAAGACTTCTTGTCAGGTCTTTCTAATATAGAACTCGTATGACATATAGGGATTATTGGGAGCTGATCCAAGTCTAGAGGGTTGTAGAAGTCTCCTCTGTTCAAAAAAGAGAATGGTACTGGAAGGATTGCTGGCAGAGTGGCATGTACCTCATAGTTCTTTAAATAAAACATGGTAGTTCTTTAAAATAAGTAGCCAATATTTATTAATCTATTAAGCTAGTATACAAAAATTTTAGTCAGTTGAAACTAATATGGCCAAATGCTTCCACCTTGGGGATTTCATTGCATTTTAGCAATTATGTACTTTTCTTTCGCAATGATATCAATAAAAACAACAGGAATACTTCTTTTAAAGATGTGACTTCATGCAGTGTGTTTTTCATTATAACCAGTGCCAATATTGATTGGCAGAAATAAGTATAGGGTTTGTTTTAAAAGGGAAGTGTTTCAAAATAAAACAGGAAAGCAAAAATATAAGAGAAAGAGAAGGCATGATGTCCTTTTTTATTGTGTTAACCCACTAAGACACAATTATGTCTCTATAAAAAGACATTTAATTAAAAAAAAGAAGCTAACTAGTTAGCATTTTTTGTGCAACAGACTTTCTTTGTATTTCATTTAGCTTGTCATTAATGTATGTCATACTTTGAATATTAGTTATTTGATTGTCCTGCTGTGATTTGTGACATACGGTTTTAGAGATGTTGAAGGTATCTGTCACCATGATTTCTCTTATAAAACATGTTGTGCATTAAGTAAGAAATAAACACCTTTTATTAGGGAAAAAACAGTGAATAAACCCAAGAAGTTAATTCCCCAGAAAAATCTCTTGTTGGAAAGAATTGAGATGTATAAGAAATGGTCTCCATTGTTAATTTATTGGTTGTGCTCTTTCATTAAACTGTATTCAATCCTGATTTTCCTTACTACAGGCAAATTGCATCTTTTCTAGCAGAAACACTTAATTTAACTGCATGATGTCTAGGGCATACAGAAGGCTAACTAGAAAGAGAAGGCATTTCACAGCTATCATATATAGGTTTTGTTGTGAGACCTGTTAAAGTAAGTTTTCTCTTGCATGAATATAGCAGAAACACAGAAATTAATCCTAATTGTTCAGGACTAGATTTTGTGAGTGTCCCTCACATAGCAGCATATCAAAAGAGTTCAAACTAACATTAATTATATGGGAATAATTTAAAGGCTAGGGAAATAATGTGGAATTCATCCAGCATTGAAAATAGCTACAGAAAGCATTCCTTTATGACCAAAATTGTAAGTTTGTGATCCATCTGTGTGACCTCCACACTACAAAAGATCCTAAAGTGGAATCATAAGTAAGCCATGGGGCAATGTTCTTATTTCACTCTGATGTTCTGATTTTTCCCTAAATACTTGGAAATATTGCTGCAAAGCTAAACTTTTAGGTCACATGTGATAAATTTTAAGCTAATCATCTGAAGTCAAATTCCTCCTGAACTTTATGCTACAGAAGCCACTGTATGTAGTTAATAGTATTTAGACATTCAGTCCAGACAAAGATGAGAACAAAGACTAGCACAGTAAATAATATAGTGAACACTGAACACACAGATTTTCTGCAGCTAATGTTTTTACAATACAATACAATATGAAGAGCAAGATCTTATAATGAACAGATTATCAGAAGGAAGACAGCTGAAGAACAAGGCCAGATGCATTCCCCTTTGAAGTTTAAAAAATACATAATGACTGCAATGACATTTTCATAGATTTCACTTAAGTTGTTCATATGTATATAATTGAAATTTTACTCTGAAAGAAAGAACAGTTTTTCAGTTGTATAAGAGTAAAAAGGAGGAAATTCAGAGCATATTTGGAGGCAGACCTTTTCAGGATACTGAACTGATTGAATGTATGAGAATGCATTTCAATGTTAGGCTTAAATTACAGAAATGTTACTTCTTTTTTTT
The DNA here is from genome assembly GCF_008360975.1 of Lichenostomus cassidix. Taxonomy (NCBI): domain Eukaryota; kingdom Metazoa; phylum Chordata; class Aves; order Passeriformes; family Meliphagidae; genus Lichenostomus; species Lichenostomus cassidix. The sequence continues at coordinate 25,789,851 of NC_139486.1, read as the reverse complement.
TTTTTTTTTTTTGTGAAAAAGCAAAAGTTCTCAAATAGAAAAAAAAAATTGAACCCCTCAACATAACCTTTGAATCTTACAAGCTTTATTATGTTAGAAAAGTATAAGTTGCCAAAGGTCATAAGACCTTTTCCCTCTGAAATTTATGACGCTAAGTTGAAGTTTACTTTTCTGACTTTTAATGCTTTGTTAAGAAGGAGCAAATGTCATCTACTGTGTGGTCCTCAAAAATGCAAGCAATCCAATCATCTGGCTCCTCTCACTCTTTTTAGAATTGTTTAATGCACTGACTTTCGTGGATGCTCCTGATTTTTTTCACTATTAATAAACAAGAGCTGAAAACTTTGCACTCCTGAGAGCACATATTGTCCATCCGGCCAATACGTTATGATAAACTTGTTGGGAATTCTGTTCTGGGCTTATATTTACCTCTACATCTAAGTTTATGATTTAGTTAAAAGGTGCTTAAATGATTCTCTTAATAGGTGCATGTAAGCAGAAAAAAAAAAAATATTATGATAATTAAAGAAACAGTATCCAGGACTGAATTTCATGAGCTGCTGAGGGAAAATAAGTGAATATATGGTGGTATTGCAAGAGCTTTTGTAGAACAGCATAACAGCTTTAATTATAGGTAGAAAGATTTCCTCCTTCAAATTAAGTGTCTCTTTTATTAGTAGTTCCCTGTCAATATAACAAAACCATTCATTAAGATTCGTTTATTTCAAGATAATTTCCTTGTTTTATTTGTGCAAGCATATATTACTCTGATTTCTGCTTTCAAGGAGAGAGTTATTTGCTGTTTAACTATTTTTTTTTCCCTTTATAGTCTTTGATAGTGTTGTATTTCGTTTTGTGGTCATGTGATGATCTTATGTAACCACTGAGCCATTTGAGATAGGACATCTTCTAATTATACTAGCTAAACCCTTCCAGACTAATTTGACTTGAAAAATACCTGCCTGTTGTCATCACAAGATTTTGGGTTGTTGGGGTTCTTTTTTTTGTTTTTTTACAAAATGAAGAAGCAATCTCAGTATCTAATGAAACTGTCACAAAACTTTTTGATACTCCTTATACCGCTTTTTCCAGGTAGATTTGCAAATCTAGAAGATAGCTTCAGCAAAGAAAATTTCCTTAACGGCAGAATTATTTTGGTGTGGTTGGGGTTTTTTTTCAATTTGATCCTTTTTCCTAGCTTCTGTGATTTGAAACCTTGAATGTTGCAACTTGGGGTGCTATAATAATGGTTCCATTGAAAGAGTTGGTTTAGCTATTTAAGTTTGGTTACAATCTTTCTCAAAGAACTTTAGCTGATCACAAATTTCTTAGACAACCAACCTATAAAAAGCCTGAAAGAAATCTTTAAGTCAGTAATTACATGCTTTAATTGACTTTTCTGGAATCTAAAATCTAAAAGATAACTCTGAAAATACTGAAATCCAAAGTGTCCTCTAATGTAGAGTTTCCCCAGAAAATAATTCATCTGCTGAAAATATCATGACTGCTAGTGTCAACAGGAGAAGGAATGTAATGAATTCATTGAGAACAATTGTGTCTATATTGTCTAGACTGTGAGGTCAAGATCTCTTATAAGAACTTTGCTTTAATACTTACTTGCTTCTAGCAGAGATTCAGGGTTAAGTTCTGGGACCAAATACTACCATCCTTCTTCAGAATTGTTTCTTAAACAAAACTGGCTTGTGTCCTTTTTAAAACACCTTCTCAACATAATTTCTAAAAGTAATAATTCTCTATAAATATTGCCAGCTTCCTCTCTGAGAAAGTCGCCTAGCTGAGATGCCCTATTTCTGTTGACATTATGAAACTTCTATAGTTCCATTGGTTTGTTGCCATGGCATTCTTCTTTGTATCACTGCCTGCAAGTAAGCTATGATGCATTGATGGATTATTTTAATTCAGGCTGTCCATGGTGTAAACGATTGCTTTAGTAAAAGAAGGAATATCATTAAACACAACTTAATCCTTTAGAGAGCCATTCTTCAAAGAATATTTTTAATATTTTTTATATATTTTAAGATTTCTAAGAAACAGTACATTTTCCTAGGGGAAATGAGATGTCTTTCTAAAAAGCCTGAGATATTTATCCATGGGACTTAAAATAATGTAAAAATATATTATGATAATGTGAATGTAAACTTTAAGCCTCTTTTACAATGCTAACAGTAGAAAAAGTAGTTCTTATGGGTAAGAAAGGGTAAATCTTTATAAAGCATAGTATTAAAGTTGAAAAATAAAACTAATAAAAGATGGGCAAAAGCTTCCCAGTGAAATGCATAGACCAAAGCTCTTCATATTTGGAAGAATCATTGCTTGTTTTATGGCAAGTGGTTGATGAGTGTACCATTTCAGCAGTAATTGCTAAAGATATCTTATATAAAAACACCTGTAGTTAGAATAATTTTAGTAAAGTTACTAGTTGTATCTGTTTCTCAAGAAACTAGGATCTTGCCATGACCCAGAATCATGAATGTGCATCTGAATTACATGTGTCTCTCTCCATTGAAGTATACAACTACAGCAAAGTTCTCTAGATGTGAACAGAGATATAATTAACTTTTTCATTTGAGCTAAAGAAAAGAAATTGTAAAATTGCACTGTATTTTTTACTTAGGTTGGTAGTGCCTTCTCTCCAGTCAGATATAAACTGACTTCCATTAACATAAATACATTATGGTATATCAAACAGCCATTCATGGTGAGTTTTGGGTATCACAGTCATCTGTTCAAGCTGATGTGAAAAAATACTGACAAGGAACTCCAGAGGCTCAAAACCTGGACTCATGGAGCCTGAACTGAAAGTCTCAGTTCTAGGATTTGTAAGCCTTTGTTGCATCTTAATGTCTATTATCTGGTCATCTGGTGAGAAAACCATAATCTATTACCTACTGAGAAGAATTCAGAGTGGGTTTTTAGAAACAGTTCCACAACACTACATAAAAATGCATTCCCTGTATTATATACAAATCATGCATTCAAGGGGGGATACTGTAGTTAAAAAGATACAATCTGTGAGGTCTGTTTAGTCTTCATGACCAAGCTGATGACAATCAGATGTACTCTTTGAGGATAATTAAAGCTGGGGAGTATGTGTGTAGGGGTGTGATGGTGCTGAAGGGGAAGTAAAGAGTTTTTCACTTGGTTTTTGGGCAGGAGGTGGGTTACATAGGACTAATTAGACATGACTTTTTTTTTTTTTCCTGTGAACCAAGATCAGATATAAGGATAGTTCTTATATCTCTGGATCATGAGCTTTTCTCATTTTTCCTTTTAAAAGGTTCCTTTTTGAAATCCCATTGAAATGAGTCCAGTTTCCTTCTTTAATATCTGTGAAAGGTTATTAAGAGCTAATAAAGATTTGAAAAATGTGAATGAGCTAATATGAGACCATCAATGAACTACTTTGGGCTTATTCAGGCAACGGATGTGAAGGACAGTCCCAGAAACACAGCTGGCAGTTAAAGATTTTGCAAACATAGACTGGCTTATTTTGTTTGGCAGGAGAAACTACTGGGATTCTGAAGACAAAACTACTTATCTGCTTCATACTGTTTGCCAAAACAGTTCCAGGGACATCATATGAGTGAGGAGTGTGAGACTTGTAGTTAGTGATATGTTTTCAAGTGAAAGAAATAAGAATTGCATGCTGACAGCAATCGGGTCTACATGTGTTAATGAGGGGAAAGGTTTCTGCTATTCTCTCTCTGTCTCAGTAATCATCCTCAAAGGCTTTGCAAAAAGCTTTCACTCTTATTTTGTGTTGTACACCTGCCAAGCTATTGTCGTGATAGGGCATCTGGTGTCAACCCTAATTCCTTTACCCGGAGGAAACCCTTCTCCAGTATTTCCTAGTGGGAGAAAAGGCATCTTAAGCTTTGCCCCACTGAAGACAGACTGACTGCACACTTCATGCATCATCTTTCTCTTCCTTTTATTTTTTTCCTTGAAGAGGTCTCATGTTAGCTTCTTAGACCCAGGAAAAGAGGTTCTTAATAGTTTCACCTTGACAGCTTTTTCTGATTAATGAAACCAATACTTTCATTAAAATTTGGGCCAGCTAGTTACCTATGATTACAGTTAACGAGACAGTGTAAATGAAGTAACCGACTTATGGCAATTTATGTCACCTGTAATTCTAGCCTTTAAACTGAGGATTTGTTAAGCTGTTGGGAACATCCAGATGAGAAACGTGAGTCCATTCCATCAGACTGTGTTCTGCAGAACATATTTTTCGTAGCAGATATGCCCTTTTTTTTTTTTTCAGTTTGCAGATGTTTATTTACTCATAGACTCAAATGGAGTTAATTTTGGGGATTGAAGTTGAATTGTTGTGGATCAGGCTGTTACACACAGCAAAAGAAGGGACCGCTTCCAGTGCAGTAACATTGTTGGAGCCCTGAGGCTGTTGACTCAGCTCATGATATATTGTACTATTAGTGTTTCAGCTCTGTCACAGGGGATTGCTGGTCCTACTTTGAGGTCAGGAGTTAACTACTTGTATTTTAGCAGTGTACTGATATCAATACGGCTCCTATGGAAACCTTACTTGACGTCATTTTCGAATCTTTGCTACTGTAGCTAAGCTTTAGTAAAAGTCAACAGGAACATTAGATTGTTGTCTGTATTATTACTTGCCACTTCCTGCCAGCAATCTACCAATTCATTAGCAGAGAGTTTTGGAAATCTCACTTGATTATTTATGCAGTCAATAGAAAGGCTTGTCTGCATTCATAATTGTTTGATTTTATGGCCTCTTCTTTAAACAAACATTGTCTATGGTAATGCGATGCCCTGATGGATGGGAAAGGTTTTGTCTGTGAATATCATTTAGATAATTAAAAATGACAGATGAAATCGCCTGCTGTCTTGACCTGTACTTTGTTCCCTCAGTGATGCTGAAGAGATGCTGATTGCTGTCAATCAAAACCCATTGGAGGTTTGTAAATTCTGGCTGCTGTGAACTCTGACCTCGAGTGTTGATCTGAAATAGATAATAACCTTGAAATTCTATTAGAATTTAAAAACTGTTTCACCAAAGGGGCATACTATATATTTTTTTCTTAAGAACATGATTACTGAATGTCATTGTTTACTCCACACAATCTAGGAAATAAAAATAAAAGTGTTATTACACTTTAACAAAAATTAATAGTACAAATGAGAACTAAACTCTTACAAAATAAAATCACCTCTTCCTGCTTCTGTTTCAAGGCTGCAAATCATCTTTAGAAAGAATTCAATTTCATACTGCATAGCAGTGTCCAAATAATGTTTGGAATCTGTTTATTGATTCTAAAGCTTATGATGTTGTCCTGACTTAATGATCTGTTCTGGCTGTCCCTCTATCTCATTTTCTCATTTCCTCTATGATTAGTCTTTGAGACACTTTTTTTTTTAAAATTATTTATTTAACAATAGTTCTCTCCTTAAGAACCAGCGGGAAAAACACCATCTAGAATATTTAAGATATGGAAAGCCCAGACAGAAATGCAAAAAGTTCTGAACGAACAACTGCCTTGAAACATGGGTCAAGAGATCAGGTGCATAAAGGGCAGTCATCATGAGATTTTTTTTTCATTACCTGGAAACTCTTGGGGTAATAACAAGTCATACTGTTTGTTTTGTGATTTGGGGTGGGATTTTTTTTAGTTTTTTATAAAACAAGGGGGTAAAAACATTTTGAGATTTTATTTTGATATAATCAGTGTCTTATAATTTTAAATTTACTGGGAATAGTAATGGTCAGACTTTTGGAAATTATACACTCATTGTTTTACATGTTTGTCCTAATAAGAAAAATCAAATAGATGTAAGAAAAGTGCTGTAGGATTTAGTAATTTTTATTTTACAAGAAAAAGTTATAATTAGGATACTCCAGCTAGTTCTTAAGTATATTTTCTTAATGAGGAAGGTGTATTTACTCGATTTGTTACAGTAAAGGAAGCGACTAAACATGATCTCTGAAAAAGTAGTTGATAAAATTGCTTTCTTTGTCTTTGGAATTTGATGTGAAATTCCAGTAGGGCTGGTTTAATAAGTACGATTTTCTATCCTTAGTGCAGAAAAAGTAATTTAGACATTTTTTTCGTAGGACAAAGGAAAAAAATCACATCTAAATGTTGTATTCAGAATGAATTGTAAGGGACTCACTAGCATCTGCAAACCAATTTAGGAACAATGCAAATTTTGTTTTGAGTGAGCATAAGATTTCTTCCCTGAATGGAAGCCAGTGAATATATGACCCTTTTAATTTTCTGACTTACTTCCATTTGTTAAAAAAAGACAGGTGAAAGTCAGTGTCTATATAAGTGGGACCAAATACTTCTGGCTCAGGTGGCACAGGTGTGTTTTGCAAGTTTTTTGCATGTTGTTAAAAAGGTTTTCTAGGAGCTGATGACCCTCCTGGGGTAGTCCTACACCTTTTAAAGGCTGTGAGGCATACCAAACTGGCAAATGGGCTTGCCATCTGGACAATTGTGAACAACAGTAGAAGACTTGAGGGCTTCTTTTGGGACTTTCATTGCCTAAAGCTTGGAAGGTGTTGCTTTAATTAGTTAAAATTGCTATTGTTTAAATATGTTTATAGTTTTCTGTTAGAAATCTTAGTAGTATTATAGGATTAGTTGAAAATAAATTAGGAAAAATGTGGAGAAAGTTAGACTTAGTGAATGGAAAATAGTTTATTTAAAAAACTCTCAAGCGCTTTTGAACCCTGAATTTAGATACACTGGAAGTTAGGTTTGGATTTATTAGCATACTCATAGAAGAGATATCGCTTTGCAAGTAAGTTTATTTTACCAGTTGGATCCTGGCTATGATTTACAATATCTGCTTGTCTATAAATACGCCTGTGGTTTAAATAAGTGCTGATTTTGTAAGATTTGTAGTAAATGTGTAGTGGAGTAAATCTGTAAAATATTACAAGTAATTTGCCACAGAAGGTATCCCATCCATTTTTTGCAAATGGGATTTTATTGCTAAAGTGTCATTCCTAGACAGTGTAAGAAAATGTTGGCTGTTGATTTTGAGGAGATTAAGGTGGTCTAAAATTACTGAATCTGATTTAAAGTGCATAGACTGAGCATCTATGAGTGTAAAGCGAGATTTCTTTTAATTTAAAAGGGCTCCTGAGGTTATTTTGCTACAATATGAAAATGAATTGTGACAATACATGCCTGATTACAAGCATCCCAGGCTGTCCCACTGTGACAATTAGCTCCCAATTGTTAAACCATTTGTTTATTAGAACATTAAGACCTGGTGCTGTCTTGACTTGCAACTGGAAATGGATTACTACCAAGGTTGGTTATGAACACAAAGGATTCTCAATAAAGTGTTTATTGGACAAGAATTACCACACATTTCAAACTAATTTAATTGAATCACCTCTAGTATACTCCAAGAGAGTTATTAAAAAGACATCTGTAACAGGTGGTTCACTTAGTCTAATAGAAATTTGTTTTGAATGTTCATAAAACTTTAAGCTATTCTCCAGGGACCATAAAACAGTAGGCAACATAGTAAAACGATCCAGGAATTAAAAAGGTGTTTGCTAACTCTCTATGACTTTTAGTACATGCACAGGTTAGAGAAACACACAGAGGTGCTCTGTGTGTAGGTGCCCATATCCATTTATTCTTGGTTTAGAAGCTGCAGCTAGAATTTGTTGAGGGTGTTCTTTATAGTACAAAATGTTTCCTGGAAAAACTGATCACATAGACACTTCTCCTGAAACCAGTGAAAACACACTAGCTTCCACAAGACAGTGTTTTGCTGAGTAACAAGCATCAATCTCAGGGTGGAAATTCTTTCCAGAACAAAGAAATGCTCCCTTTTTTATGGGCATTCGGGTGTGCTTCTGCTTCAAAACATGGTTGACTGCTGTGAGCCTATGGCACCCAGAAACTCTCCATTTCCCTTGTCAGAGACAGACTTTATAGTGTGAGATGTATGAGGCTAAGATTCTTGAAATGTGCAAAGCCCAGCAAGAAGAGCACATATAAGCACTAGTCAAGCATTTGGAAGGGGAAAGTTTGCCTCAGTAAATACTAAAAGGACATATCATCCTCCATCCAGTACTCAGTCATGGAAAAGCAGACACAATAGTCACATGGACCACCAAGAGCACATGTCTGCATGTGTGTCTCTCTCTGTACTCTTCCATTCAAGCCCTTGCTTTTTAGCCCCACCACAGCTCTGGAACAGTATTCCTGTGGCAGTGGACTCCCAGAAGATAGTGAGGGGGATATGAAGAGAGATTTTTAAACAAGACAGCAGAAAATATTTCCGCAAAATCCATCACTTCCCTCCATGGAATGAATCTAGATGTGGTCAGACACTTCAGAATGTGGGTCACAGAGGATTAAATGGAAAGGTGAGCATGGTTTTTCATCTTTCTGTCTAAGAAAAAGACAAAGGTGGGAGTTTTATTTGCTTTCTTAAAATTTTCAGCAGATAAATGTCCTTTAAAAAAACATTTTCTTAAACAGAAAGCTATCCTTATTTTCAGATGGGTTTCTATAAGGTAATTTGGATGTGTATTGCACTATATTCCAAATGTCTTCATAGCTATTCAAAACTTGCCACCCCATTACCACCAACAAAATCAAAGGTCTTGGAACACCCTCATCTGTGAAAAGACAGCAATAGCTCATTGGTCATGCATGTGGTGGAGAAGATTTGTGCACTATATATAGAGCTACAGCACACTGTTCTTAATTTCTTCTTATAAGTCACAGACTTGGGTTTTGATTCTCGCTTGCTCTCTAGTGCCTTTGAGTGCCAAACAATGTCATACAAGACTAAGTGGTAAAAGGAGACAGCATTTTTGATATTATATACAAGAGCAATAGTCAGCAAAAGGAAATAAAAATTCAGGGCAAACACAGTAAAGAGGTAAACAAGCCAGAGTATTGGGTAACATGAGCAATGACTGAAGGGTTAACAAAAGAATCTAGAGCATATAAAATTTGATAAGCAGACATACAGGCCACAACAATGAAAAATGTACAGAATGTACTTTAGGAATGGAAAGTTTGCATTGTGAGTTTAAAGTTATCCTCTTTGAAGAATGTATTTTTGTTTGTTGAGCTTGGGGATTATCTGTCTACAAGAAAGTACTAATTCACCACACAAATTGAAATCAGAATCTGACAAAAATATATGTCAGCCATTCATTTCCAAATCTGCTCTAAATAATCTGAACTTCAGATGAAAGAGTGTTCAAGTTTAGTCCCACTTTTAACTTTACTCTTTTTTGTGTTTGACCTAATTTTACTTTACTTGCTCTGTCTTTTACCATAAAAAGTCCTATTGGATTGTTTTCATCTCTAGATACAGAAAACTGGAGAAATCATATCTGGTTAATTTTGTTTTAGTAGTTATGAATATCTACTTTTTGCATTGCTTCTGAAGTGTCTTTATATACTAGGTAAAAGAGATAGCAACATACAGAGCTACCCCACTTTGTTGATGAACTGCTAATAACAAATAAGGTTTCAAAGACACGATAAAAAGCATTTTAAAAGTTATTATTTTGATAATTTATTTAACTATATGTTATAGATTCAGAAATAAAATGCAAGCAAGTTTATAAAATACATTAATTAGAATTGCAATTTTGGAATGAAATAGCCTTTTTCAAGGGAAGGGATGGTGGGTAAAAGAACAAGATCATCTTTGCACTTAAAAGTAACACTAATGTGGATATAAACAGATCTGAAACTTTATGAAGCTAGAAATGCTTGTGTACGGGTGTCGTTACCTTCTTTGCTGCTTGATGATGAATGCGTCAAAAGAATAGGTGTAAATCATATTTCAGCATGTATTAGATAAATGCTTACCTTATGTCCATAGGTTTTGTAGTAAAAAAACCCCAAAAAATAAAACCAAAACCAAAACCAAACCAAAAAAAGCATGTACAATAAGTGTTCCCAAATCAGTTTCTTTTTTAAGAGCATTCAAAACTGTATGTGAAAGTTGTGGTGGTTTAAAACATATAGGTAGATGGGTTTGAATTATTACTTTTATGGGTTTTTTCCTTCTTCCTGAAGTCAGTGAGAAGATAGTAATAGTTAAATTTGTTGTTCCTGTTCATGATTTACAAATAGACAGTGTGCTAGGCACTGTACATAAAAACTTAAATACACTATCTCTTTGGAGGAACTGAATTAATTTTCTTCTAAATGAAGAATTAATAGCTTATAGTACCTGAGATATAAGCATTGCTGGTTGATTCTAAGCTGGTGTATTGTGAATTTATTTCATAACTTAGGCCCTGGAAAATATAGCAACACAATGCATCACTGATACAAGAGCGATAGATTTAGAAAATGTTTAGTGAGAGTATTCCACCTAGACCAGTAGGAACACCTGCTTCTATTATTCAATCACTGATAAAATGGTAAATAGCTTATGTCAGTCATGCAGCTTGCATAAAGCTACATAGTTTGCCTGTAGGTTTGGGCTTTTTTCTTTTTTTTTTTAAACTTATGCGTGTTTTGTATTCCATTTCTTTATTAACTGACACCTTAGAATTATAGGACCATAAATGGACACTGACATTATTTTTATCTTTGTTCGTGTTATCTGTCTTGGAAATGCAGCTCTGCGTGTCATACCTGGAAGAGAAAAAGTATGTTAAAGCTACAAACTGTTGCTTTTAAATACTAGGGTAGAACCCACATGGTCTATTTGGTCCCAGTTTTTTTTAACTAATAAGCTGGCTGTTCTTCCCCTCAAATCGATGAGAATAGGAGTTCTGATGTTTGCATCCTCCTGTATACTGCTTGCTCCCAATTTCATTAACTGTTAAACAAGCAGGAGAAATAAATTCACTGCAACTTTATTTATATGATATGTTGTAATGGTAATCATATTCATTTCTATGTGCTACCCAAAATAACATTCATCTGGGGAATGATGACTTCATCTGCATTTGGAGGATAGATTTTTTTTTCACTGATAGATTTTAGATAAGACAGTTGTAAAGATTAGAGCTTGCAAAAAATTTGAACACTTTCCAGAAAACAATTTGTTCCTGGGTTTTGTAGTTTTTTTCTGGTCCCATTGTAATACTGTTCACTCAGAATGGCAAGGGTACTTCATTTCAGCCGAGTGGTATTAAATAATTAAATGATCCCTAGGTGATATTAGATAATCCCCATGATGGCAGGCTGCCATCATGTGTGTGCCATGGAGTCCAGCCTTGTGATATCCTATTGTGCTACATTTTTTGAAGGAAACAGTGGAAACAGCACTTCTAAGCAAACTCTCAATCAATTGCTTTCAAAATCAGCTTCTAATAGGTACTAGTAAATACCTACTGTTCCCTGTACTTAGCAGACCTAAACATTTTTTGGTTTAGAATTTGTTTCTCCTTTATTCAAATTTTAACAGCTTTTAACACTGAAGTTTTTTTAAAGAGTGACACTACTAAAACCTCACGGCTGAAGAAGTATCATGCTTTACAGAAGTTTCATTCCCTTTGTACAAAATTTTTATTTTTGGAGGGAAAAAATTGTGCATTGCCATGTATTACCTGTGCTACTGGCAATTATGTGTCATGCTGTCAAAATAATGATTGACCACATATATTTAAATTCTGAGTAGAACTGTCAGAGAGAAGTACTCAAACGTCATCAGGTATTTGTCACCATTCTCTTCCAGAACAATTCAAAATATTATCAGCTCTCATTCTAATAAAAGACTAAGGTTGTAACACTGTTAAAAGCCACAGCAGCAACCAGACATACTGCAGTGGGAACCCTGAAAACATTCTGGCTGAGTGACAGAGAAGTGCTAGTAGCAGTAGACCATAACCAACAGCTTTCCATTTCCTCTTCCTTAGAGCACCAGCTATCTTGTGTTGTCAGCAATATAGTTAGTCTTTCAACACATGTTCCTGAGTTCAAGTGTCAGGTTTTCAACCCCAAATTTGACTTGCATGTTATTGCATGCAGTTGAGTCATCTTTATTTTTTTTCCTACTAAAAAAGACCAGCAACCTCAAAAGCTACTATTAAAAAAAAAGTAACTGAGTTAGAAAGTCAATTACCAGAAGCCTAAGCAATATTGGATTTATGGCTTTCTGCACAACCTTAATTTGTTCCTCTTGCATTTATGTTTTATGATAAAGTCTTCAACCACATGATCACACACTGCTTTGTACTTGAGTTCTCTGCATTATTCAATAAGCACAAAAAACAAGGTCCTGAAGAGGAGTTGTGGCTGTGTAAAGATAACACAGGGGATTTTTCTGTCATTATTATTTTTGCTAGTAATGGAATTACATAGAGGGAAGAAATCATGGAGTTTCAGGAAGAGAAAGATTGGTCTCATGAATGACAGGTTTCACAACGTACCTAAGGCCTTAATTTTAATCAATGGTTCTGCCAGATTTTTGTACAATACTGAGTATTTTAAACCAAAATATTGGTAGGAGGCCACTAATTATACATTCATCAAATCCTTGAAAGAGGTTCAAGTTCACAGAAGCAGGTATGGAAAGGATTAGAGTACGCACAGCTGCACTACGTAAGAGTTCATCCTGGAAGTACCAGTAGTAGGACACTGCACTCCACCAGACACTTAGAAGTCATGCAGTTCTGTGTTCCAGTGCTAGCTGTGCTACCTATTAACTGTTTGACCTCTGGGAAGTCTCTTTGTCTTGATTTCCCCACCTGTAAAATGGAGATAATAACACTCTCATCTCATAGTGAAGATGAATTTATTAATGTTTACGAGGCATGAAGATTCTGTGGTGATGAGCACTCTAGAAACACCATGAGGAAATAAACAATTCTGCATTCACTGCAGGCATTTGATGGTGTGCAGTAAATAAAACAGGGGCCAGTAATAGCATGTTAAGGATAAAAATATTGAAGAGCTGCCTCTTTCTCTGAGCGGTATTTATCTTAGACTTCAAGCAAGGCAGGGGGCTGCTGTGGAAAAATTATTTTATGATCCTGTAATTAAAATTTGTGTCATTTTGATTATGCATGGGGTGAGAAGAAGGGTCAACTTTTCCCAAGCAATGTTAATTCTGGCATTTTGTAGCTTATGGGGACTTGAATTTCTCACTTATATAATATTCTTTAATTCTTTTGTTGAGTCTAGCAACTGTCATTACATACAAGACGGTAAGAAACAGATGAACTATATGCCTTACAAATGTTATTATAGTCTATGCTTTGTAAAGAAGAACAACCAGATCTGAAGCTGAATGTAGTTAGAGACCAGTTATAGACAGGGAAGAACAGCTATTGAGTTTTTGGCATTGTTTTTAAACCTCTTGAGACTCTTAGTTTCTTACAGTCCGTATGAAAGCCTGCATACAACCACCATCCTCAACCTTTTCCTCCCAGAATTTTCTTGCAGTTGCATTCCAGCCTTCTCTCTTTAAATCAATACCAGACTATATTTAATCCTCTCAAACCAAAGCTCCTTCCTACATTTGCTGTAGCCTTGTTTTCCGAGGCTGATTGGAAATCAGCTCAATCTGAAATCAGGGATGGTTGAGTCATAGTTCACTTGGTCCCTGTTCCAGATGTCACCTGGTGATCACTTTTACTGTCCCAGTAGTAGAAAAAGAAATATATAGAGATTCAACTCACTTCCATGTGCTTGTAGAGATGAGATAGGGAAAAAAATTGCTGTCAGTGTTTCCTGCCTGCCCCTGACAGAGATTTACACTTCAAAATGTAATTGCAATCAACTATAGCTTTAGTTTTTCTAAAACATTTAATTCAGGGAGTTTGGGTCAGCAATATATTTGCATTATACTGTGCATCTACAATGATTTTCAGCACACAAAAAGTTACATCCTCTAGTCCTGACAAATAGTGGCTGGCTTGAAACACTTAATGTCTTCTGGTTATTAAGCATTTAGTTGAGGAGGAAGAGTTGCTTAGTCTTTGTTCAGTAGTGGCTGCCGGAATTACAAGTGAGTAAACCCCACACTAGAGGAGAAAACAAACTGTACAGAAACTCATTCCAGGTCCTTTCTATGAAAAATATCTTTGGCCCAAACCCCAAACCAACTCTCCAAATCCAAACTGTATTTTGTCATACTCTTATTTATTTCTTTTCCAGTGTTTCATAATTTTGGTTATGATACTTGAACTACTGAAACAGCTGGAATGAATAGAAGGTTTCTGTGGTAATATCTAGTAAAAACTATAGTTCTGTCTGAAGTCCTGCAAATTAAATGTCAGTCATTTTGATGATGCTTTTAATACTTTTACTTGCTAAAGGCTATTGGGTGATGAGGGAGCAGGGATGCCTTGGTAAATGCTCTCCAGAAAGAATAGTTACAAAATCCCTTCTAGAACTTACAGCTGTCATAACCGTCCTCATTGTCAGGCTACCAGCAGAAATGTGGCTGTTGTTAGGTACTAAGGAATACTGATGTTCTATGTTTCCAACTTAAGAAGTGCATATTAACTAATTCTTTAATTATTTTCTATCAGGACTTCTTATGAAGACTTAGGTGTTGCATTACCTACCATATTTGGAGTTACCTGAATTAGTCAAACTTGAATTTTCAATCTTTTTTTGTTTTGGAGAAACTTTTCAACTCAGCTCAATCTACACCTTAGATTGGATAGACATTCTGGCAATCTCTGAGTGGAGCTCTACACTCTGCTGCTTTTGGAGCTAATGGCAAAGATGAAAGCATCCTGTAAAAGCAATCATAGAAATAAAGTGAGGTTTTGCAGCGAGACTAGCCATCTTTTTGCAGGTTCAGCCATTTGTGTTGCTGGCACAAAGTTTCTTAAATTGGTTTTAATAGCTGATGATCCAGTATTGTTGGCACCATTGGTTGCTGTCTTCAGAAGCCAGAATACTGAAGCCAGAACACTTAGACGACAAACATCAATGGTTTTATCATAAATCCTAAGCACATGCTTAGTCCTGAAAGTTACACTGAGGATCAAACATCTTAGGATAAAAATGCTTTATATTTTAATCAGTGTTCCTGGTTCAGTTGTCTGCCTATTAATTGCTGCATACCTTTTATACTGTCTGACCAAAAGGCCACCATGTGCTTCTTTGACAGTCTCACCTAATGGAACAAAATCAAGGTGATTAGAAAACCTTCTAAATATATGACTGATTTCATTGTATAAGTCAGATATGCTTGTATTCTCTGGCAAACCATAAGCAATGTAAGTAGTCTCCAAAATGTATTCCCCTTGATAAGAACATCATGTGCTTTACAGTTTTATGAGCTGTGCCTTACCTTTGGCCTCTGGAATGCATGTGAAATGCTCCAGAAAGAATATCCGGTCTGATGTATGTGTTCTTCCTAGCGGCTTGTAACTCTTGTGAAATGACACAATGCCATACCCTCAGCTGCGGAAGCCTCTAAATTGCAAGCAAAGGATATCCACTGAAAAATGTCCTAAACCCAAACTTAAATAATTTGACACTAACTGCATTTGTGGTTTCTCATTTCTGTCAACTCCCCTCTGATATTTAGAAGTCTATTTGAAATCAGATGGGACTCCATCCTCAAAGTCCAGATCATCAGTTAAAGAGCACATTTGAATCCTCTGTTTTATCCTCTGCCAAGATCATTTCAATTTCCCTGAGGCATGCATCAAATGCAGTTATCTAAGTAATGGGAGATGAGATCATGTCATTCCTGATCTCAGGTTTCTAGACAACGCCCACACTCTGGGACAGCAAAAGCTCTCTATACTGAAACCTTCAACCAAATATTTACACAGAATGTTTACATACGCATGGGAGCTTTGACGCTGTATGGGTATTCTCCTACCCAGGGAATCACCTTGTTTTTATAAGCTGACACTATTTACATGACTCTCAAGTCAGCTCAAATTCCTGATACTTCAATGTTTGCTTGAAACATTTCACAAAGGGTTGTGATTCTCCCCCTCTTTACATTTCTTCACTTACTACTCGGTGACACTATGCACAGAGAGAGTTTACACACAGAGAAATCATTACCTTCGCTTCTGTAAATTTCTTGGATCAGGCTGTCTATTCGTCAAATGCTACAGTGACAGTTGTCACTGAGTTACCAATAACCTGATGTTCTCAGGTGGCTGTAGGAGTGCATTGCTCCTCTGTGTACTCAGCTGAGTTTAGATGAGCACATTGTTCGACATATGCATTGTCTTAAAAGCACAACTGAACAGTAATTTTACCCTGTTAGAAGTAAGTCTAGGGGATTTGTTTGGCTGTGGCTCTTCATAAATCCATACAAGCTGAAATCCAAATGTACCTGTCATTGTTGACACTATATTTAATCTTTATCTGTTTTCTAATTCAAAGTGACCTCTATGTTCATCTGTTCTAAAAGAATCCCCCTAAATGAGTAGATGAATCTCATATAATTCTTCATTAAATCATTCGGATTTGCAGTCTAGAAGTCTGTTTTCAATACACATCCTCTTACAAATTAAGAACCTTCAAGATAAAATACCTTGTAGTTCTTATGCAGGACTGAGGGTGGACTTTGTTCTGTTTGCTGTTGCCTGTGAATTTTGTGATGGATGGTCATAATCATTTACTACTTGGAAGGTTTCATCCAATCAGATAAGACTTCCCATGTACTGAGCCCTTTGTCATTTACAAAGCAAAATTGCCCAGAGCTTTTCTTGTTATATTTTGTGGCAAGGTAAATAATTCACCATGGGTCTTGAGTAGACTTGAACCTCTGCTTGTGTAGACTTTGGTTTAATCAGAAAATAAGTTGGCATTTGTGTGACTGAGAAATAGTTTGTGGTAATTCCTGTAGAGAGGTTTACAGCCTCTGTAACTCTTTTTCATTTACCACATTGCTTTTGGTATTCAGGATTTTGTTGTCTGCATTCATGTCCTGGTAAAATGGTTAGCTGATGTCAATTCTAAGGCCCTGGGAGCTGTGTTCTCCCAGCTTGCAGCTTCTTCCTGGAGTCTTCCAGCACAGAGCTGCTCTTCTTGGGTGTCTCAGCTGAGCACATGTCCACTAAGTCTTATTCTTGAAATGATGATTTCTCACTGAGAGTTGACATAGCTCCCTGAAACCTTCCTGTACTATAAATATTGCCTTGCTAGCTTCGGCAGCTCTGGGTGAAAGTTGAACATTAGAAAATGTTGTTTTCCTGGTCCTGACATTTCACGTCTTTAAACACTGTAGTGTCTCAGCTACCGTTAACGCTCAGTGATTTCCCTCGTATAGGACTTACCCCTGAATTTCTTCCTTTTTTCCTCTAATGTACTTAAAAGTGACCTTTACCAAGCACTATGATGATGACATAATGAGAGAGTGATATAATATTTGGCCAAGATGCTGTTGGAAACACTTTGGCTTGGATTCTCTGTCCCTATCCAGACATCTTGGCCTTCACAAGTACCTAGAAAATATAAAGAGCTGGTAGGCCATCTGAATGTGGTTCTATAGGCTAAACTTAAAGCCAAAGATCTGGTTTAACACTTGTGGAGAAAAATGAAGGCACAATGTTGAAAGTGTAAAGACAAAGGAGAAAGTCTCTAAGCATTTAAAAATTATACAGATTATAATGAAAAGTGATTTGTACTGAATCCATGTGAAAATAGTATAAACTACAGAAGAACTGGTTATTCCTCCAAAGGAAACTGATCTGTACATTTTTTTGGAAGAGTAGAGAAAATTTTCAGAATAAAAAGGAAAAAGTAGAGGGAAGGACAGTAGACCAATGAGAAAGAACCTAGGAATACCTGTGAATTAGTAATTAGTGTAAAAGTACCTTAAATTTTTCAGTGCTCATTGCCCTTCTCAGTGAGTAAAATAAATCATGCAGATGTAAAAAAATTCAAAGACTCTTACAGGGTTACATTATTGAGATTTCTTTCCAGCTCTTCACAAGAAGAGTGTAAGATTTCTAATACGCAATACTTAACTGATTGAGTAGTTTGAGAAGTATTGTACTCTGTCAGGCAGTAAGTGCAACCTCTCTAGCATTGTGGAAGAATGAAATATTAGAGCTGATCTCTGGCTTAGCTTGAAATGCTGAGCACACCATTCAGAAAAGGACATGTTTGACTGTGATACAAGAGTCTATTTCAAGGCCTCATGGAAATCAGGGTGTGGAGGGGGTAGAAGAACGTAGCATCTTGAAGGGCACAAAAAATGAAACTGCATGCTTCTGCACCCTGTAGATCTTAGTGAGATGTAATACAAGATATGCCACTGTTAGAAAAACAGAACAAAATAGCTCAGTAAACCTCAAATAGTTTAAACTGCTTTGTTATGTAGTTTATATGTTAATTGACTGGAGAATAGATCAAGTTGTGAGATGCAAGCCCCTTTTTCTGCTCCAGGCCAACATCAATACATAGAAACAAGGTTTTTAAGAAAGGCAATAACATGTTCATGCATGTCATGAAGTTATATAGCCAATTAATGCTTATATTTTTTTCAAAAGATACATTTTTGAGAGCTATTTTCTGTTATTAAAATATAATAAATGTGATCAAACACGGGAGTTTCCCATCTGTACTTCCTATTAAGTAGTATTTTGCTGCAGCCTTAAAGATTGCAGAAAGAGCTTTCTTTTAAAACTGTGATATTCCATTGCTTATATGCATGTGCATATGTTCCATATTAACTGCTTCTGACTGACTCCATGAAGGAACACTTTTATCCTAGAGCAAGAGTGAAACCCAACTTTCAAACCTTGCAGGAATGAAATCCCCTGATGAGAAATAACAGTGCCCAAGCATGCAATTAATTGGGAGCAGCTACTGAATCATGGAGGGATGAACAAAGTCTGAAAGGTCCAGAAACTTCAGATTAAACTGTATGGAGGGACACCAAATGAAGTTGTTTATGTCCTGAGGCTGAAGAGCACAGGCCTATCAGTTATAACCCATGTGGCCAAGGATTTGGTTTGACATTCACTCACACATATTTCCGAAGGAACTGAAGGAAGGGATTGTCTGACACAGGAGAAATCCAAAGAGATCGGTACACATCTATGCTCTTCAGTGACTAGGAATGCAAAATGCAGTTTGAGTCTTGATATCTTATGCTGCATGGTCAACATCATGAAAACAGAGTTCTTAGCAGGAGTATTCTTAATTTCACTTTAATTTTAATCAAGAGTGCTATACATGATGCTAATACAGGGAGTTCTTAATCATTAGGTGGAGATTAATTTAATTTTTTTTCCACTGCCTCAGTTTTTCTGTCAGTTTAAATAGGGCTTTTCCTTGTAACCAGCCATGCCCAAAAATGACAAAACACTTTCTTCTTCGCTAGTGGTTTGCGTGATACCAGAATGGATGCAAGGGTATTTTTGTAAATAAGAAATAAGAGAGGGATTGTTTCTGTCTCCTGTACATGGCACAAAGAGGCTGCTTCTGTTAAAGATTGGATACAGTTTTATGGCTCTGTGTAGTATAATCTTGTGCAATTACCTCAGTGTGGTTCAGAAAAATAACTCTAAATATGGCCATGTAGGTTTCCATGGCTGTTTCTCATTTATCTTGTTGAAACTGTTTTCCCTCTTTAAGTTAAATAAAAGTTTTTCAGCTAAAACACAGAATATGTGGGTCAAGGTATTACCTGTCTCAGTTCTGTATCAACAGTAATCATATGTATTTTACTTTCAAAAATAATTTCATCTTTCTCCTGAAAATAGACCAAAGTGCTACCAGCCTTTGCCTCTTTTCTTATGTCCCAGTCTTGGGATTTGCAGTGCTAATAGGAGAAAAAGCTGTGATCATGTGCTCACAGTTCCTGATTCATAAAGTTAAGCTTATGCCTCGCTATTCAGCATGTGTGATGTCACACCAATCCACGCTTAGAAAACTGCATAGGGATTCAGGAATTTGGATTGGGTTTTTTGGCTTCATGCCAGACTTGTATTTCCTGAGTAAATCATTGTCTTGCTGCATCAGTTTTCCAGTGTATTTCCATTTAATATATGTATTTTGTGAAGGTGAAAAGCTTTTGTGACATGCATGAGTGACAGGTAGTGAGTTGCTATCATTTTGAATCTGATAAAAATCTGACCAAGATGAGAAAATCTAGTGGTTGAATCACTGATGGTAAAACTGTAAGCCAGAGCTGCTCTTTCAACTAACGCTTCTGGATCTGCCAGAGTGTGAAATTTTATAGGGAAAAACCAGTAGAAGTCTCCCAAATGAAAACAGCTAAAAGTGAAGGTTAATTTTGGAAATTGGAATTCAGTGGTTATCCACAAACCTGGAATAAAAACGGACAAACAGGAGCAGTAGTGAGTGCTAAGCATCTCTTCCTAGGTAATGTGAATAGTGATCTGCCACCAGATCTTTCAGGTACTGGCAAAATTCCTAATACTTGTGTGTGTCATTGAAGGCTGCTCATGAGAAACTGTGGTCAGTGCTATCTGCTGTACGTTTTGTTTTGATTACTGATATAACTTGTTTGCTTACCTTCTTGCAATAGAAATCGTTCCATGAAGTAAATGGAAATTTTGCCTATGACTGCAGCAGGACCCATTTTTCATCATTGATTTTTATAGGCTGGTGGGTTTTTTTCTGGTTGGGTTTTTTGTTTGGCTTTGGTTTTGAGGCTTTTTAATTGCTGAAGACAAGATGTTCTTTGTAATGGCACTCACTTGATTATTAGGCCTTAAGTGAAATATGTTTAGCTAAAGAAGTTATTACAAAATAATGCAATTATGGCATATTTCATGGGATATCAGTTTGTTATGAGACTTCACAGATTAATTTTGTATTGGCTGTCATAAAAAAAAGATCTCCAAACGTTTCTATGTATGTATTTTCAAAATATATGTACCCTTAGAGAAATTATTTATCACATTAAAGCTAAGAATTTCATAAGCTTATATCTACTTTTAACAATCTGTACATATCTGAGGTGGAAAGACTATGGTGGAAAGCCTTCTTACAGAGTAAATTTCTGGGTGTGCTGTTTTATCCTGTATAAAAGTTGCTGTTCATTATTATCATTACTTGCCATATATCATAACTGAAAAATTTGTCATAAAAAAACTTGATTTGCGGCTCCTCAGAACCACAGACTATATTTGGTGCTTTGGGCTTTAAAAGTGCTAAATACATAAATACTTTTCAGTGTGAACTTCTGTAGGATAAGGAACTCATGTTTAAAATGTTCATATTTATCAACGTTATCAGAAAAACATGACTTGATGTGAATATTCCAACATATTTGTTTTCTTGCTATGATACTAAACTGACATTTTGAAAGGACATTCTTAAAGCAACTTCTTTAGATGCAGCTAAGTTGTATTTATAATTAGTTCCTAATTTAACTATGCAAGCAGAAGGGAGGAGGGATGCTTATGTTTTGCCAGATATGGGGTTTTTTTCTCTTTTAAATGTAATTATAGGCGGGTTTTTGCATTTAGACCATCTTATCAGACATCCTGTCCTCAGCTACCAGTGTATAGTTATTGCATTTATGCATTCAACTTAGTCAAGTGATGCTATTTTTTTTTCTGCTGCTGCCTGACAGCCACTAATAATAACACATGAGGACAGTCAGACAAAATGAAGACAAATGCTGCTTGTCGCAGCAGAATCATAATGTCTCCAGACTCAGTAAAGACAGTCTAACTGTATGTGGATGCTCCTTATAGCTTATTTAGGCCTGTGGTTTTTCCCTGTGGTTTTTTTTTCTTCTTTTCCAAAAGCACAAACATTGTGCAGAAATACATTAAGGCAACATATGGGCCTGTTAGTTAGCCAAAACAATGTGGAGCCATGGAGAATAGAGATTGCAATGCACAGATGGATATTGTAAAAAATTAATGAGTGGCATAACAGATCTAAAAGGTAAATTTTAGTCAAAATTCAAGTGGGAAGCATAGAAAATGGTTAATAATAGGGATTTACAAGATTTTCAAATCACCTTATATTGCAAATATTATACAGATGTGTTTATTCCATTATTTGATAATCATGTTTCATCACAGTAATAATTATGTCTATCTAGATATACGCCATCAGAAGTAGATTGCTGATAAACAATAGCACTTTTCTTCTACTTGATGTAAACTCTGCAGTATTAAATATCCATATTATTTCCAGTTCAATATTAGAAAATGTCAGTCATTGTGACAAGTCTGGCAAGAGCAGTGCATTGAACAGCCCTCTGTGTAGTGAAGTGCTGGTTTAAATAATCGCACTTCCATGTTACATTACTTTGTTGGAAAAATCAGATTCTATACAGAAAATGAGCAAATAGTTCTTCTCTCGTATAAATTCACTTCTTCATAACAAAGCTGAACAGCTCACTGAAACAGAAGGGAATTGCTTTTGCAATGGGCAACATGCAGTGCTTACCCACAACTAAAATCTGATCTGATTTTGCCTGAATATAATTGAGGGCAGAGTTTGGTATTTAAAATAACATTTATATTATCTCTGGAATTGGTGGATGTTTCTAGCTTTTATTGTGTTCTTTATTATAAGGATTATATAATATGGATTTTTTTTTAAAGTAATACCTTTTCCCTTTTTTTCCTTCTCTCCCCCCCCCCTCTTTATTTATTCCTTTCTTTTTCTATTCTGGACTTTTGATTATCTTAAGTGTGCTTTGAAAAGCTAATGCATTAGCAATCCATTTTCTTCCGTCTTAAAAAAACCCTTACAAATTTAACATGGACACTTTCTTGAATATACTAAACAGCTACATGTTGATACTGATATATCCTTAAGATTCATTCCTGCACTAACTGATCTCACTGCAAAATTACAGCAGTTGGTACTTTTGATAGGGGCAACAATGGGAATACCAGTACGGAGAGAGAACCCAGAAAGGCAGGGGTATTGTGAGCATGATGTGAGTGAAGTCTGCAGCAAGTGACAGTAATCATCAAGAACTGGGAGAGAGGGACAGGAATACGCCTAAAGTGAATGTCCATTTATTTATTTCCTTTTTAAAGTCCTACTGCTTGCCTATAATTACAAAAAATGAAAAGAACAGTTGGGTAGGAAAGACGTCTCCTTCGAAGATGCGCTTTTAGATTTTTTGTTTAGAAGTTTAATGCTCTCAATATTGCCTCAGCTAGAGAGGCCAAATGTGCAGACCTAGTCCATCAAAACACTACTTTCAATCAAAAGGTATTATTTTGTTATGTGGATACAAGCCTTGATATCATTGATAGTTCACAATTCTTCTTTTCTCAGAACTACACTAGAGACAGTGAAAAAAAAAGAAGTTGAGAGGAAAAAGAATGTTTTATGTTTGCAAATTTGTATCTCTTTTATCATTACAGTAATTGTACAAAGATAAGAACTGTACTACTTGGAATCCTATACCCATATTCAACTGTTTTATCAGTGTTCCACAATTTTAACAGGATTGATAGCTAAAATTTCTTGAGTAGGCCATCATCTTTCTATGATCTGAGGTAGAAATGTTTATTGGAAAAATCACTTCTCTTTCTATTTAGTGAAACATTTAACTTTTACATCTGCTGCATGTAAAATCCATCTTATGGATTTTATTAAAACTTCATTATTAGAGGACACTTTCAAATAGGGATTTGATGTAAAGATGGAGGATGACACTGTGGGTGCTTGGGAAAAGCTGTTTTGCATGAAGTGCAGCAAATAAAACTATATAGAGTTTTACCTGGATAATTTTGATACATCAAAAGCACTGTGATTTGCAGAACAGAAAAAGGCTATGAGTATATGAAGTAACAGAGAGTGAAAAAGCAAGATAGTGCCTGCAAAAGTATCTTGTACCCAATTTAGTAAGAAAAGCTCAACAGAGAGTGAGTAGCAGTAATCATGGCATTAGAAGGTACTGGCCCAAGAAATGCCTCATTTTAATACAAGTTTTGCATAAATAGACGAGTAAGATGTTGTTTGCAGGGCAGTAAAAGAAGGGATGACAGAAGTTGAGACACATGGTGATGAGAGCCTTGACAAAGTTCTGCTTGAGTAGATGAGCAAGAAAGGCAAGATAACAGGAATGTTATACAGGGAGATTTGGTAATGTATGCCCAAATTAGAAGTGGGGAAATAATCCAAATATTTTCATTAGAATTGCTTGTGTATCTCCTTCTCATGGAGAAAAAATTTGATGCTGTTAGCCAACTGTTTGCATCAAAAAGAGATATCTGTACCTTCCTAAAGCCCTGTTTGAATTTCAAGGGACTCATCCTAAACCAAATGTCAGCAATGTTCTGTGCTGCTGGAAAAGAACAGAAAAGTAAATGCATATTTGCATATTCAGGTGAATATTTAAGTGGAAAAAATGCCTTTCAAAATAGTAGCAGTAGTGTTGTACTTGGAGAATTAAAACAATCATATTCATCAAAATAAAAAGCTATAAAGCTAAGCATGCTGCAAATACAGATGCCAGACAAAACCCTGCTAAAATTTAGAACAATAAAATATTGGATTTACAAAATTGAAATATCTGGTCTTATTTTAAACCCATGCCTTTATTTATAAAATTGTAAATTGTAATGGACAACTTTTTATGACAGTAAATACAGAACTAATGATTTGCAATATTCCGATCTCATTACAGTGGCATAACTTTGGAGGTGGGACTAAAACCTATTTGCTTGCTTTTTTAAGATGAGACAATTCAGGAGGTACTAGCAATTCACCTCCTAGCTCTATGTCAAGATTCTCCCTGTAAATTAAATTATTAATTGGCATGTATGTGTGTTTATTTAATGAGCACTGTGACAGCCTTTACTGTCACATATGTGAGAACAAAAACATCACAGTAGGAGCTTCTAAACTGCCCGGCAAGCCAAGGGGTTAAGCAGTTTGATATGCTGTATTAAAAGTAGCTATTAGCAAATGTTGTCTGGCTAGTTGCAACATAAATACCAGAATGTGATATTCATATGGAAGAAAATATAGCATGTTTATGCAATTTGAAGTCTGTAGTATAGATAAAAGTTTACTTTTCATGTTGTTTCCTTTTACACTTACTTGTGTGAAGACCATATTATAATACTGTTGTTCTTTAAGTGTTACAGATTTATATCCTAATCAAAGCCCAACTCCAGATATGGCTCTGGCTGTGTGGGGCAGGGCTGGCAAGGGACACTGAAGATAACACATGAATTCCTTTAAAAGAAGGTGCAAGGGTCAAAATTGTGCAGGACAGAATATGTTGAGATCAGTACAGTGGACAAATTCCTCCCTTACCAACTGGTTTCTCGAGAGCCAAGTAGCAACCCCTTAAATCTGATTCAGCAGCAACAACATGGATAAGAAAGTTTTCTGTTCCTAGGTTCTGTGACTCCAGGCAATATGGATCTGCATAGTATTCAGCCACGTTCTGTCTGCTCCACACAATAAACTTTGTACAAGGTTACTTGTGATCCTTAATTATATGTATTCTTCTATAACAACTTGTGTGCTTAAATGATAAAGAATTTTCTCAAATGGATTCTTGAAATTGCCCGTGGAGGGACACCTTTGTGTTCTAGTCTGGATTCAATGCAGTCATGGGAAACATCTGCCCTTGAGAGTGAGGCAAGCAGAATCAGTCCTATCAGTACATATTAAAAGAAAAAAATAATCATGCTGTGTTTTGACTGTTTTATATTTTTAATTTCTATTTCCTAGTTCTGGAAGCAAAAGATTTTTGCAGACAAGCACTATCAGGAAATTATCAAGTTGAATATGAGTG
This sequence comes from Lichenostomus cassidix, assembly GCF_008360975.1. NCBI lineage: Eukaryota > Metazoa > Chordata > Aves > Passeriformes > Meliphagidae > Lichenostomus > Lichenostomus cassidix. Next base: position 25,764,204 of record NC_139486.1, on the reverse strand, counting down.
GATTCTTAAATATGGCTGTATGGGGCAGCAGGAGGTCTGTGCTGCCCTTCAGTTCTCTGTTTCTCTATTTTTCATGAAAGAAAAAGAGAAAATACTTGTTTAATGCCATTTCATTTTGAGCTTAACATCATATACCTAAGTGCCTGATCAATTACTGTTTCTTGAATTTCTACATGTTGCTTTACATATTTTACTGAAAATAAAAATGCAGTTAAACTGATGTTCTTAATAGGCACACAGTGCCTTAACAAATGAAAATATTAATATTAGAGTGGTTTTTAAGGAAAAATCATTTGTTTTCCACATTTTTCTCCAATGGGTCTGGTGAAAGCATCTCTTTTTTAAAAAAAGCATTAAAATTATTGCATCAATGCACGATGTTTGTATGTTGGTGATTTGCTAAAATAATTGCTGGACCTTAGCAGACATAATGCTTGTGTAATCTCTGTTTTGTCTATACATTGAAAGACTTTTCCTGTTTCTCTACTTTCTGTTTCAAAGGAGCCCTCTGCTGGACAGCCGGGCTTGGTCTATAGTGCTTGTGTGTATGTGCACACATGCACCACAAATAAACCTATATATGAAGACATATGATAGATCTACCACTCAGAATTTTCTTTGCCATTAAAGAAAGCATAAGCCTCTTAGCATACAAAACTGCAAAGGATGCATTGTTTTCTTACACTTACGGTGTAACTCATTTGAAATAAAACTTGTTTTGAAGGTCTGAAAAACGTCAGCATATTGTGAAACATATTTTTACTAAATTAAAGATAATTTAAGAAATTAATTTTCCGAAGGCTAAGTAGCTGATTTAGAAAATAGCATAAGAGTTATGCAGTTATTCAGTGTTATACACAGTTACATATACAGTTATAAGAGTTATAGTGTGGTTATTCTGAGCAGCTTTCTATATTACATTTACTATCTAAAAATGGTTTAAATCCTTGTTATTTCTTCTATGAGAATCAGATTAGTTTGAAAATGTTCTTTGTTGCCATGTAGTGATATTAATAAGTTTGTGAATTTCATTATAAGTAATGTGCAAATACTGCAGAAAAATAAATAAATGCATATAATAATAGAGTTGGAAGAGATTGAAATTTCCCAGGCAATTCACTAGTAGATTCACTTAATCATTCCTTACTAGTTTGGAAAGTACATTTCTAGATTTCTATTTGTTTGCTTCAAAATATGGTAAGTACTTTAAACTTTGGCGAGACTTTAAACTTTGGGTGGTATACCTAAAGAGGTAGCATTTCCAGGAATGCCATAGTGTGTGGTTCAAAATGGTTCAGGATGGAGTGCTGTCTTTGTAATGTGTTGCTGGACTAGCACTGAAAAGTGCTTGGGCTGTTTCTAACATCAGTGGTAAATTGAGCATGTAAAAGGAGGAGAAGTCTTGAGTAGTGCTGCAATGGGCTTGTAAGCATGAACTGAACACTTAAATATACTTTGTGTAGGCCCCAGCTTCTCATTAGGAATGTAAAGTTACTGCAAGTTTTCTCTCTCTCTCTTTTTCTTCCCAGAAAATGTCAATGGGACTCAACTTGTGGACAGAGATAGCTTGTCAGTAATAATTAAGGGCCAAAGATGACAAGGTTTGGCTATGTTCAGTATGTAGAATGGCACTTTTTCAGAGAAGATGAAATCCTCATCTTTTCTAGTTCTTCATGTTCACCAGAAGCAAGTTTCCAATATATCCCTTCTGTGTCAAATTTAACAAATTCCTCAGACCACAAAGATTGTAGTTTCAAATTTTAATTTTCATATGTCTACATTAAAAAAATAGAAGTAAAGGCAGCTTCAAATTGCAATCTAGTTTGTAAAATTTTATATTGCACAGTAAAAATGGTGATCTAAGTTCCTTTAAAGCCAAGGGTACTGCCACCTGGAGCAACCACTTTTGGTGATGAGAAAATACTAGCTATGGTGTTGGATTTAATGATCTGTTTGTCTGTTCAAAGCTGACTGAGATTGCCAACTAAATTCTCTTAAGTCACTGCAGCCAACTTGCAAAAGGTAATGGCAGTCCCAAAATATCTTAATTTAGAAACAAGACTTTAAAATGAAGTGCTTTACAGCAGTCACATTACATGGAATATTTCTTGTTTTGATTGAGGTTTGGGGTTGTCTTTTTTTTTTTTTTACAATTGATGCCTTTGTGTATTTCAGACATTCGTATCTAAAACTGAGGGAGATTCCTCTTTGCCAAGTTGTCTGGTTAACTGCCAAATTAGTCAAATAATGTACAAATGCACCATTCTTCTTTCATGATTTTTTAGTAGCAAATGCCTTCACTGAGGCTGTTTCTGCTTTCAGTTAGCAATTACAAACATGCACACACACTAGCATCACTGCTACTGTCTTTTACCTGCCAACAATATTAAAAGCATTATTTTTTTCTGCAGTTTAGAAATGAGAGTGGATTTCATTATGAATTTGCCAATGTGGCTCCTAGAGTGGTCAGAGTTGATGTTGAGTGACATTACAAGCAGTTACTTCCCAAGGCTTAGGAGTCTGATCCAAACCCATTGAAATAAATGAAAATACTCCCATTGACCTGAACTGGCTCTGGATAAAAGGGTGTGATTGTACTGCTGCTTCTTGTGACTTTTAGTCCAGTAAACCGGGGACAGAATCCAGAAGTAATATCCATGTTTCCTACTTTCTAATGCAGAGCACAGGAACCCATGCTGACTTCCTTTTCTGTTTTTCTTTCTTCTGTTTTTTTCCCTGTGTCATCAGAACAGCACTCTCTCTTCCAGTGCATATTTCATGAATTCTGGAAGTGTGAAATGCATACAATAATTTAATTCTTATATTTAGATGTGGGAAACCATGAGCTTCAAATCTTCTGTTTCCTTACAACCAGAAAATTTAATATTAAACAAATTAAAAATGAATTCTCCACCCATCATAAACTGAATGCTGAGTTATAATAGCAAACAAAGCATGCCAGAGCATACTACAGAACGGTACTTTCAGTGTAGGAGTATATGCCTGTGTAACTACAGAGTTTCAAATGTGCAATAAGGTACACCATGTAGGATATTTCCTTTGATCTTTACCTTTGGGGAATTATGGCATTAATTCTCTCACAGGGTTAACAAGTACGCTAATTATGACCCATTTCTGGTATGTGAGAAGATCATGTATAACATTTTATTCTTAGACCCTGTTATCTTTACAACTTATGGAGCTACTGAGAGCCCAAATTTGAGACAAGGCAGGTGAGAGATCCTACTGGATAAGACAAAAGAGTCATGTACCCTAGTGTTCCGTCTTTGTCAGTGGCCATTATGAAATCCATGGGGGAAAAATACTGGAGTAAAACAAGCATGTAATACCATTTTCCTCCAGCATTTGTCTTCACTTTGAAGATTTTCTGAGCCAAATGGAGTTCCACACTTTGGTGGGTTAATATCTCATTTTTGAGTTTAATTACTTTCCAATTTGTGTAGGAATTTGACTTGTCCATCTTGCATGTCAACAAGTGATTGAAACTGTGTACTATGTGAAAAAAAAAATGCTTCCTTTTGTTGAAACCTGCTTCCATTTGACTTCACTGGATGCCTCCATGAATTGTTGGAGCTGTGGAGTGTTTCTTCTCACCCTTTGCTTCTCCAGACCTCTTGGGACTTTGTACAGCCCTACCTTTTTCCCTCTTCATTATATTTTCAAAGTTCAAGAGATCTGGTATATTTAGTTTTATCTCACATAGAAGCTCCTCTGTTATTTTTAATATTGCGATTGACTTTTTTATAACATACATGTTTACAATTAGTTGATTATTGAATTGATGCATTCAGTAAAACATTTTAAAGGGAAAGCAAATAGATTGCATTAAGAAGAATGCTGCAGTCTGGTGAGGCCTAGGAGAAAGAACTCCCATTCATTTAGACTTAATTGCACTTCTATGCCTCACTGATCACTTTTTTCCCCAAGTCCTGCTTCAAGCACTAGCATGCCACAGATTGTTTTGTGGAAATCACAGTCCATGTGATTCTACTTATAGATCCTTCATCAGGTGAACGCCAATGCCAGTCTATCTCTACAAAAGAAGAAGTCTGTTCTGAATGTGGCAAATACTAAGAGTGTACAAAGTTCAGCATCCAAAACAAATAAATAAATCAGTGCTCTTACTGCTATGCTCTGCCATGCTGAGAGTCTGCTCTCACAGGAAGAGCAAGTGTGATCCATGTTATCCTAGAAGTTCTCACTCATTTATTGGCAGGAGAGAGATTCCAACTGAAGGACAATAAATGAGAGAACTAATCTGGATAGCGACCTCACAGTACACCAGTCAGAGTGTGTGAGCAGGGAAGCTGGCAGTCCATTTTGTTCACAGAGGGGAGAGGGAGTTAACTTTATTGATTTTGTTGCTGTTCTGTATCCTCCATCCAGAACAAAAGCATGAAGATTAGGTGATTTTTTTAAAATATAGTCAACTTCAACAGGAATGTGACTGTTATTGTAGCTATGAGGCAGCTAGGAGGTGTAAAAACTATGATTTAACCATTCTGGCATTGTCCCTTCACCAGTTAATTGAGAATAAATGGATTTCCAATGCTAGTTTTTTACATTTTAGACATTCCTTCCTGATGATACTTGCTTCATTTGAAGAGCTCAGTCATTGCTGGCTCAGGAAATACTGGGGCCACAGACTGTTGGGGGAGTATTTGAAGAATGTGTAACTATACTATCTTCCCTTTGCCTCATTTTCACAGGGTCTATACATGCATTATCACATTTCATGGGAGGTATATACATTATTGTGCTGTGTGCATTGTTCCCTTCTTGCAACTTAAATCTTTGAAATTTGCTTTAAAATAGAACAGATAATCTCCTTAAAGGTCCTTCTGACTTTAGGCAACAGTCCCTTCCTTTACTATGCTCCCTTGTAAATTTCTGAGCCTAAGCCAGATGTTTGAATGTATAAAAGCTGAATCTAACTGCCATAAAGCTAGTCTTAGCAATATCTCTGAAAGTTGGACCATTTGATATGGTTGCCTGCCCATCAGGACAGAAGAGATGGTTCAAGAGATACCTTGGCACCTTTGTTTTACTCTCCCAGGGGAACCAGTCCTGTCATTGCAAACTTCTCTTTCTCCCTGTCATTAAAACAGTGGACTTTCAAAAGGGAGATAGTCAAGGAACCGCATGACTTCGAATCTAAACCTCATACATGCAGATTGTGAGAGAAGCTAATTGAAAGCCAAGTTTCTTCATGTGATTATTTCCAGAATATAACACAGCATGTTTTACAGCATATTTCCAAAGTGTTGTTGATATCTATGGTCTGAATGCTATTCCTAAGGAGAAAGAAATGTAGAAAATGTATGCTTGAGGTTTTATGTACACAAAAAGATGTTAATTGTGAGGTAACAATACTCCAGCTTTACTGTCACAGACAGAGCATACAAAGAAGCTTATAAAAGACTTAAATTACAAGTTTTTGAAATTTAATAGAGAAAAAAAGCTCAAATGTTATAATTTTGATCTGAGTCCTTAAAGCAGAACCCCCAGCACTGCCTCCATGAAGGCAAGATCCTTTCCTGATCCTCTTTACAGGGGAAGACTTCTAGAACTTTCTGGCTTCCATGACAAAAGAGAAGGTAAAGAAAAGGAAAAAAAAGTAGAAGGAAACCAGCACCAAAGTACATCCCTACACTGGCCAGCCTGGTTTTTCTCTATGTAAAACTAATTCTGGTTAGATCCTGTGTCCCTGTCATTTCAAAAAATGCTTAGCAATTCATGAGAATGTGAAGTTTACGATGTGTGATCTGTCCCTTCTTTATCAAGTTCTAACAACCCAGGTGCTGGATTTCTAAGCACTCCTGAGACAGTCAGGAGGTCTAGCTAGCCTCCGTGTCTAGTTTTATACAAAGATTTTCTTGACTCCTTTCTATGTTAAAGACATTCACTATATGGAACATCCTGTTCTACTTCACAATTCAGCAAAAGGGGCAACAAGCCCAATTCCTCTTCCCATGTCAATTGCCTTTTTCTGGTTTGTAGTAAAAATGCAGTGGGTTATACACCATCACACTGGTATGGAGTCACCTGTTGGGTAATGATTGGTGAAAATATTGTTGTCTATAATGAAGAGAAGAATTTGTGTTTTCATGGTGCACAGGAAAATTAGAAATTAGAAAAAATTAAAAATGTTTCCCATCTCTATACGTTCCCATGATTGTATTCTTTACTACTTTTTACATTTTTGTAATTGCTCTGGGGTAGAGTATATTTGTCTCCGTCATTATGACTGAGATACTTGGAGTTAAAAATGGTTTTGTTTAAAGCAGGCTGGAATGCTGGTAAAAATAAACTACATTCCTGACCAAATTTCAATATTGTATTTATTTCAAGGCCACTTGCTGCTTTGCTATCACAAAAGCAAAGGTCTTTTGTAAGGGCAGGCTCAGTATCTGTCACTTCTGTGGGGTTTTTGCAGGAGTTACTGTTCCAAAGACAGAGTTTTATCTAAAAATCTGCTTATCTTAATAATAGTGTTGTCCTTTTACTCCCTCTATTTGGCTTAAGGTATAGCAAAGATCTATATTAGTTTAATGTCTTATTCAATTAAAAGTGTTCAATACTTGTGCTGTACAGTGCAGTCAGCAGCATATCTTAGAAAATCCTTCTTTGGATGGTACAAATGTGATATATTGAGCTGTAAGGTTTAATATATTCTTCTGAAGGAGGATCTGTGCTTTTTAGGACACAACCACTAGCTTTTATTTTAACCACTGAGGCAAACTGAGTTCATTAGTGAGCATAATAGGATTAGACATGAAAAAATGGACCCAAACTTTCTAATCTCGTTTGAAAGGAGACTCTCCAAAAGCAGACAAATGCTTTTTTTTTTTTGCTGCCTTTTTGAAGCACTGATTCGCTGAAGCTGACTCAGATTGATAGAATAAGTAAAAAGACGAGTCACATTCTACAGTGACATTATACCTGACTAAGGCAGTAAGAAGCACTTCCCTTCAATGAAAAGAAATATATTCCACTTCCTATTAAGTTTCCTCTATGCTTCTTATTATGTTCAGGTAGGCACTGATATAAAACTATGTGTCCAACATTGACTTTCTCCTTTGGCTGAGGACACTAACCAAATGAAACAATCTTCAGCAATGGTGGCTGCTTATTATCTTTCAAACACATAAGTAGAGCAAGTTCCTTTTGAATGAAGTGGTATGGAGCTGTTGCACAGCTAACCTTGTCCAGGTGTCTGCCTGTGTGCAAAACTCCTGCTGCTTTCCCAGTTGAAGTGTGCTTGATCTTTTCTCCATCTCCGCAGTTAGGGGTCTATTGTTATACTCTCATCTGAGAGCTTGCAAATGACATTTGGGTGAGATCAACTTTTAATGGAAGATTACAACCCTGTGGATCAAAGTGAACCATACACTGGAAAGGGGCTCTTAAGAATTTTAAAGGTTTAACATAAAGAAGATAATTACACAGTCTGACATAGAATTGTTTCTGTACTTGTCACTCATACTTCTACAAGCCAGGCTTGTACTGCGCCTGCACATGCCAGTAGTACATTTGTATAAGAAATGTAATTGTACCTTACACGAAATTCTTCCAAGATTTCACTTCTGTAGTGCAGTGCATAGGAAGAAAAACTTTGCTACTTAAAGATTTTCCATATCCATTTTGTTTAAGACTTCAAACAATTTCCTTAGATTTTCACATAATGAATATGCACTGATAGTGTGATGAGATTTAGAGTCCTTTTGTTTTGTACTTTATTAACAAATTGTTTTCCTCAGACCAAGGGCTTCAGGGTTCAGAAGTTCAACAGTAAAAGCAATACAGAGCCATTTGAACACTGCCAAGACTGAAGCATAGATAACTGGCTAAAACTTCAGGTTATTTTTTGTCATTCACAGGTGGGATCAAAATATTGCTCTACATTTGAGAGTTGTTACTGAGAAATTACCTTACAAGAGAATCTAAGGATTCTAAAATTATTCTGTGTTCATCTGTTAGCAAGGCGATTTGTAATGGTTTCTAAATAGTAGAGAGTAGCTGCAACCTTGTCTAACACTGACCTTACCACTTCACATGACTGATTTCATAAGGATCTACATGTAGGTGTTTAGATGTTTCACTGCTTCCATCTGACATAAACTAATGATGTAGACTGGCTAAACCTGGTGACATGATTAAACAGTGATGTTAATTAGTGGGTTCTGTGAGAGACTTGATTCCTCTTTTTAACAGTATTTGTTATGCACATACCCTAGTTAAAGGGACAGAAGTGGATGTTTTCTTTATAGCATCTGTTAACAGTGTTAAGAGTTCAGAAAAAGCATTTAAATTATTTGGTAAAGCTCATGAGGTCCGTCTTCATGCCCTGTGGTTGTGCAAAGACAATATCTTTGTGTGAAGGGAAATGGCAATTTTCTGCAGGCAGTAATCATCTGTACTATTACTTAGATGTCATGTATTGATGATCCTATTTCAATCAAACATATCTCATTCAGAGAGCTTTTGATGGGAGGAATTTTTGGAAGGGTTTAGGAAGGTTAAATCTGCGAGACATGGCTTCCATCTGGAATGCATTAGCTACAAAGATTTATTAGCCAGAGTGCCTCTGCATAATGTTCCATGGAAAGCAAAGCCCTGCATCTAATTTCCAGCATGATGTCTATATGAGAAGTGATCTTTGAAATATCATAGGTGACAATCAAGTTTGTTATAAAAATAGTAAATGCACAGGATTTTCATGGCAGCTATTTTAAATCCCTCATGAGGGCTGCTAAGCAGGTAGTTGATTTGTTGACAAATGATAAAACTGTAGGAATAGCAACATGCATGACATTTTTAAACAGGATAGACTCTTTAAGCAGTAAGAGTCACATCAGGAAAATTATCAACATTTAGTGGTTGCTTAACTCTGTGAAGGATGGCATTAGGAAATAATAGAGGCAATATTTAACTTTCTGTTTCAGTGTTTTCTGATTAAATCTGTTCCAAGAAGTGCTGTTTCTGATCAGCAAGCAGGAGGGAAAGAGCTTTACAGATTCTAATACATTAACAAAGCTGATTTCCTGCAACTCTAAATCATCATTTTTCTGATGGCAACTAAAAATTACTAGCATAAGGACAGTACTGATCTCAGTTTCACAATGAGCTAAAGGGGGAAGAAAGTTTTTTTTAATATTCTGCAACTACAGAAAATAATTCAGTGTGACTGCTGGACAACATTTCTACACAGAATTGACAGAGTAATGTGATTGGATTCCAATCAATGATGAAACAAAGGTGCCTAAGACACTTTGAAAACCTGAGCCATTTAGGCAGGATAGTGAATTACTAAATATTAACAGGTACTTTGAAGGAGAACACTGATTCTGAAAGACTGGGAGATGGCAACTGCTTTTCTGTAAACTCAGTTGCAATATATGAAGTTGCAAGTATGCTCCAAAATACCCACTAAAAATTCAAGTAAATAATCCATATATCATGATCTACTCCATTCATGTCTTCTCCTTGGCCTCTCCTCTGAGTCATGGGTGGTGCTGTGTTTGTAAAATGGGTACTGGTAGAAGAATATTGTACTTAAAAGAAGAATAAATGCAGAATTAGAACCACGAACAAAGAGTCTGGATATCTGAGTAGCAATCTCAACTCTTCTTCAGAGAGAAAGATCCTGGGTAAATCTTTAAAATTTCCATGTTATACTCTTTCCATTTGAAATGTTGAGTGGATGGCGTTAACTGCCTTTGAATAGAAGTCCTTCTCCAATTATGTAATGATTTTTAAACTCTTCATAAAAGAAGAGAAAGAAGTTAAGGATAGATTGTTTTCTGTACAAGTAGACTAATCCACTGAATCATACAAAATATCCCCTTACAGATTGTCTTGCTGCTGGGCTAGGGTATCAAAATTAATAACTTTTGTAGATGATTTCTAATTTGAGTTTTCTCTTATGTTTATGTGTTTGTGTGTACATATTTCTGTACACATGTATATATCAAAATGTCAGAAAATATGCTGGGTTTAATTTTTTTTATAGCATTTATTAACTGAAAAGAACAGATCATCTAGTACAGATATTTTTAGAAAGTTTGTCATCTCATGTCTTCAGAAGTCTTGAAACAGTATGTAATACCTAGAACCTGCTAGTGAAAGAAGACCCCAGAAATCTGCTAGTTGCATCCAATAGCATGACTTTTCGACTCATTAGTAAGTGTTAAAAACACAGAGATGGCAAAATGTGAAGGACAACTATAACTATCCAACTTTGCCATCTGTCTGTTTTGAGGCTTGATCAAGGTTTAGAGTTTTTAAATTGCTAATTCCTTTAGCAAAGGGTTGGGGGTTAAAAAAATCAATATTAGATCAATATTCTCCCGGGTTTTGGTGAGTTCAGAAATGGGTGTTCAATCTGTTTCTTCCTGTTTTGAATGGGGAAAGTGGATTTTAAGAAAACCTTCCACTGGATCAAGAACATAGTAAGTGTCATTCCCAGCAAAGCAGAGCACTTTCTCTGCCTCCTTTCTTTGCTCTGATTTCCATTCATGTGGGATGTGAGGTCCAGGGAATGGTTTGCTTCTTAGAAGTCCTTCCTCTTACTATTTAAAGTACTTTTATGCAACAGGATTAGAGAGTTATCAAGACATTACTGCTTCTATTTAAGCCTACAAGTAAAATGGTACTGAGCTGCATTTCCATTTCAGTATTTTTGACTATTTCACTTTGCTGTCTAATATAGACATAATAGTTATAAGTTTATTTCTAATAAGTTAATTTTCAATACTTGAGCTCATTACTTCCTGCTATGCATTCCTGTGAGGACAAATAGCAAAGCAGGATAAACAGCGGGGATCATGGTCATTACACAAGCACAGAGTCTTTAAGTGGGTAGACCCATTCATGACAGAGGTGCCTGTCTAGACAAGAGGTACCATGCAAACCAAACACAAAGACATCCCATAAAAGGTATTCCTTGTAAATGTTTCATTCACTTGTTTACTGAGATAAGTACATGGTATAGGATATCTTTGGAACAAGTGATTGATGTGCAGTTAATACTGTATTTTAAGTTATTTATCCTATTTTCTGTACTTCCTTTTTAAAATAAATTTTTGTTCAGACAGGGGCTAAAAGAACACATCCTCATTGTTGGTGTGGTTGTTTTTCGTAGGAGATACAACTGTAGGAGGCAGCTGGCAGGAAAGAGAAATATGAAACATAATAAAATATATATGGGACAGAATTTGAGCTTGGAAAATGCTTGACCATTCAGTCCTTCTTCCCCATCCACTTCACATTGCATCTGCCACCACTTCTGCTTCTGATTTTCAGTGTGGGTGTCTCCCCACAGGGAAAATACAGTAAGGAGCTGACTCACCATAATTTGTCAGCATGTTTCAGGTATTGAGCTTTTAGGTAGTAGCAAACTGTGGCTACTCTTTTCCCTCCAGAATCGCCAAGAGAAAGCAGTACTGTATCTTGAAATTAATGGCCTCCTCTTATGATCAGAGGTCAAACTCAGATGCAGGGCTTCAGTACAGAGGGAGTACATAGCAGAAATCTGCACTAAGTTAGGCATCAGCCTTGTTATAAATGGAAGCTGCTATAGAAGAGAGTTCATGTACTTTGTCTAAAGCACATTTCTGCAGCAAGTGGTTTTAAATGTGAAAATAAGTACTGATATTTCTAGACATCCCATGTGCTGTGGACTGGCTTTCATTGGTTGTACATTATCAACTGCATTTAGATTTTGTCTGAATTCTTTACTAAGGATATTCTTTTTTGTGATTTCACTCTAGTGGGAATGTTTACACTGCTAGATTGTTGTCTTGCCTTATAAAGATTTCAGTTTTTGAAGCGTCTGGTTTGTACATTGTGAAATCTATCAATGCAAAGATTATTGTTAATTCCTCAAATTCCAGAATTTACAGTTCAGTTTGTGGTGACATGTGGGGTGGAGTTAAGAGAGAAATTTGGCCCTTAGTGCCTGTTTACTCATTCAAAGTTTTGAATAGCATATATATGGAAGAACAGAAAATGTCCTTTGTAAATCAGAACAGTGATTGTGTTAATATAAGCAAACCTAAAGCATGTGTTGAATACTTATCAGGCATTAGAATCAATAAGTAGTCTTTAGATTTAAAATTAATGATTTTCTGTGTTCTCCAAAAGTCAAAATCTCTCAAAGTTGTCTTTGTTGCTTCTGATTTTTCCCAAGAGAGTAAGCAGGGTGTGATAAATCATCATACCCACAAAATAAACAAAGTGCCTGACAAAAAATCTTGTATTAGACTTAAAAAAGGAAATCTTTGCCTTAAATATTTTCAATAGTTTGAAACTGTAGGTATGGAAATGTAAGATTAAAAGAAAATCTGGTGCAGCTCTAACCGAACACTATTGCGTAGATGGTAGAAGAGCTTTAAAATTGTCTTGACATGAGAATGAGGTCATGTTGTGGGATTAAGTCATCTGACCATGTCCCTGCTATTTATCTGATGAGTCTTTTATGAGTTTGCTTGATAATGCCAAGTGATGTAGAAAATTTAAATCCATAAAAAACATCAGCAGAATAGCTGACTAAGAGCGAAGAGCTTTTTTCACAACCTTCTATGAAAAATAGAACACATTTTATTTATGAAAGGCTTAAAATTTTGAATTCATAAATAAGCACATAAACATATATCTGTACATAAAGGAAACATAAGAAAGAAACCCAGTTTATAAAAGTTAAATATTGTAAAGGACATTATTGTGATGGACAAACTGACTAAATGAATTTGAATTAATGTAAAAACTCTTCAGATGAAAAGAGAAAAATACATTTCGATTTGTGAAAGTTGAGATATAAACTCATAAAAGACTAGCAACAGTAGAATTCTTTTCCTCAAGCATCCTTTCTTCAGGTAGCAATGTAAGTGGCAGTGAAGCCATCTCTGAATAATGCTGCAAGCCTAATGCAGACGGAAAAATTAGTACTGATAAAAGGTGTGTATAACGCTACTGCACAAAGTACGATGTTAAGTTTTTCATATAGTGATTCATGCCTGTTCACATTGCAGTAGAATTTCTATTTGCTCCTTTTGCAGTCAGATTTAAAAAAAAATACGGAAATTTTTGTTCCATTACTTTCTTTTTGAGAATGTCAGACTCTGAGAGGTGTTACCCTATATATGTGTAATAGCTGTCACTGACAAGAAATACCCAATACACTAAAACGTTTGCAAATGAAATACAACATAACCTTTCAGAAAATTCACCCAGGAAAGCCTCTGTGGGACAAAACAAATGTCCGCCAGAGGTACCAAATATTTGAAGCTGACTTGTACCCTCTAACAATAATTGAAAATAGTGAATAACTGTGAGATGTATACACTGTCATTTTAGGAATTTAGTCTTATTTCATTAAGGAAAGAGAAGTATGAAACTGAAGTGTATTGTCAAGAATCTTTAGAGACAGAGGAAAAAATCTGCCTTTGTGTACTATGAGGTGAACTGTAGGTTAGAAGATGAAGCAATAAATTTACCAATCTGAAGTAAACATGTCCAGCCCTGAGGTGGCAAACTACTACAGGAATCATAAAGAATGTTTGGATGAAGAGAACATTTCTCCCAAAAGTTAAATCCTTTTGAATAATCTGACAGAACATGGGGGTTTTTTTAGGCAGTAGTAGCCCTTTTAAGCCATAGAGCAGAAGGTGTTATGCTAAATAAAGCCCTCAGAATGTTTAGATGAACTTCTTGCCTTCTCTTAGAGAAAATTTGACATGTTGACACTCCTTCTAAAATTTTGATCTATGATAATCCACGTAAATCCCACCTAGTCAGTTGGTTGGTGTGTGATTTTCTCTCAAGTGTAGTACCTGGCCACCCTTTCTTTTCAAATGCTAGTGACCTCCAAGCAGGTCAGTTTGCACCTTGCTAGTCTCATCTTGGCATACTTCCAAAAGGCAAATAGGTCAGACTTCTGTTAGTGAGCCAAAAAAGAAAGTTCAGTCTGAATGCTTAACAAGAGAACAGAGCATTCTGCAGTAAATATTATTCTGACACATGGCAGAAAGTGCCAGAACTTAGTTTGGGAACTTCGTAGAGCACAGAAAATAAATTGCATTCGATCTGATCGCATTCAGCAGTAGCTAATGTGGTGTCTTTAACAAAACCCATCATCACTGAGAAAGTTTCTCAGCCCACCTCAGAGGTTTGCAAGGTTCTGCTCTGCAGTGGTAACATACAGATAATTCTGATGGACGTTAATGGGAGCTCCTGGAGTATGCTATTGAGCTCGTAAGATTAATGTCATAAATACACATAAGCATCACTACAAGGCCTGACAGTGATTTGGTCACTTTTTCTTGCTTTCTCTAAATCTCAGCTTTTATTTCTGTGGAGGAATCTTTATTGCTCTTCCAGAATAGGTGATAAACACACATGTTATGACCAAGCTCATTAAGTGCTAGCCTTTTGGCTTTACACCAGAACAGCACCTTGTGACTCTAATGTGTGCAGGATTGGACCAATGGAGGCCCAAAAGTTTTATCTATAATAATGATAACTTGAAGTTATATCAATATTGATTTTTGTTACATTGATAACAACAGTAGTGCTCCCTCTAAGAATTAAAAGACTCATTATAATGGTATTTCTTAATGGTACAAATAGCTTTTTTAAACCAGCCAAGCCAAAATGCTCTTTGACTATTCAAAAGGGATTTTCGAAGAAAGCCATTAATTGGTGTCAGATTCAAAAGCAGTTCTATGCTATCTTCAGATAGAATGTAAAATATTATATTTTTCATATTCATACATTTTCTTAGCATTTGTCATATGCCTTGAAAATTAGGGGATACTGCATGAAGAAACTCTCACAAGGTAAACTAAGTCTGGAGGTACCCAAGTTAGCGTTCGAGATGAAAGATTTTGCTTGTCAGCAATTTTCTGAGAAAGAAATACATTTACAGGTAGAAATCATGGTCTGCTCCCATGTGCAGTCAGGAGACTCTAGTGTCCAAAATCATGGCTGAGTTTTTCCTTCAGAATTTAGACCATTTTGCTGTACACAGCCACTTAGATCATGAAGATCATTGGTGCTCAGTGCGTCTGAGCCATCTACCCTTTTCTTAAATTTGGTGCAAATAGGTCAGTAAGTTCAGTGTTTTGGTGAGGCAGATATACAGACAAACAGAACAATACCATAGGGCTTGTTTTCTTAGGAAATATAGAAGTTGTATTCCCCTAAATCAGAGGACTTCAAAGTGATTTTTATTAATATGTTATTGTGTTCTCTTCATATTCTCTGTTAATTTGCATGCACATTGAGACTTTTTTTACTCTTTCTAACTTGTGTAGCTAACTCTTACTAGTAAAGGGACAGGATGTGCTGTGAAAAGAAAGACTTTTAGTTCTCTAAAACCATATACTTAAAATGGATTTAGACCAAAAAACGAGGGAAGAAAAGTAGAGTTGTATTACTGAGAATGACCATGAAGCAAAAAGTTTGTATGTGAGAGAAAATTATTTTTGACACATTAAAATACATCCAATCTATGTTCATTGTAATTCACTTTATGGTGAGTCACCTAACAGTAAAACATATATCACTTATACTGCTATCCTTAATGCTTTTGAACTGTAATATCCTTTCCTCAATGAGCACTTGTCAATTTCTCTGATTTCATAAATTAACTAGGCCAAGTAAGTAGAGAGTTATGGTTAGAAGAAAAAGAGAAAGCAAATAAATATTGATCTACCACTCTGAACTTCTTTCCAAAATCCTGGTTTTCAGTATGATTCAGAGTTGCATACAATGTCTTTTGTCTATTCATCCTCATTGTCCATAGATCATTTAATCAATGTATTATTTTATGGCACAAACAAAGGTATTTTTATGTATATGTCATCTGTGTGAATATTGCCACAGGAGCACTGCTACCCAAACACCATGTATGCTGTGATATTTCCCAGTTTTCTATCTTCTCCTTTCCATTAATTCCTTCATACTTGCACAGAGTCATTGAATCTGGTTTCCCCTATTTGGTAATGGGAGCTGTTCTACTCCTTGCTGTTGGTTCACGTGGGTCACACATCCCATTAGGGCAGTCTCTTTTCAGCACTGCATCTATAGGCTATTCATTAGAGCATCCATTTTCTCTTTTGAAATGAGACTGTCCATAATAATTTTTTTCTTGTTTTATGTTCTTAGACCGGCACATTATAAGTTTCCTTTGGAAGTTGCATCATATGTTGTCTCTTTATTGATACATTTCCATGAGACTTTTTTCTTTAGATGAATATTTATTCTCTCAGCCCCTTCTTAGGCCTTTTATTGCTCACCTCACCACAGGCCAATAAACAATATCAATTATAGATGCAAGGTTATTGCTAGAGAGCCTGGATATTGATCTCACATAAGTTAGAAATGGTTGAAGGAATGAACTTATTTGTTGGCAGGTGTCCATATCATGAAGCAATCACCATAAATATCTTCAGCCTGGCCTTTTCTTGACTCATATTACAAATATAAGGAGTTAAAGAATCAGAATGAAGCAATATTGCATGCAAAGCTGAGACACATTAGGTAGCCAGCCTGTGAGGAAAAACATTCTATCACTGTATAAAAATTGGGGACTTTAGCTTGCCAGTATGATATTTTGCAAAACAAAGATCTTAAATAACAAATTTCTTAAAAAGAAAATGACGTCATCATTAGTGTAATCATCTTTCATACATTTTCACAATCAAAAGTTTAAGTATTTGCTTGTAAAAATGCTGAGTGTCAAGCAATATATGACAATATTTCCATTTATCATATTTTTTAATAAGAAAGGAGGAAAACTGGGTTTGCCATAGATTGTGAAATTTTTTTAATTGATTCTTTGGTCTCAAACAGTATTCAGAATTGAATCCAAATGCTGAACCTAAAGGTTGATGTTACTTTGAGACTGGTTTTAATGAGGGATTGCAACTGAGCCAGCCTCAGTTGCTCAGTTGCAGCTTGGACAAGTAGAAAAGCCCAGATGATTGATCTACGTGGGTGAGTTGGCATCAGTTTGCAAGCCCTCTGGGTAGAGACACAACATCCAGCAGGAAGAATTAGAAAGGAAAAGGGAGAACAAACGTTTATCACCCATTTAGTAGCATTTTATGGCAGTGTTATAGTAAACTGAGAGATGAATGCCTACATTCATGTATTTTGCACTATTCTGAGGCACTAATAACATTAAATCAGACTTAATACTTCACACCAAATGTTCAGTAAAATAGGGAATGATGTGAATATTTGTTGATTCTATACGCTACGGGTACAGCATCAAAAGTAGTGCCTGAAAGACATAAAATGCTGCAAAATAGAGGTCAGAATTATGCTAATGTCATGATAATATAAAAATATTAAGTCACCAAATGACAGGATTACAACCCAACTATCTTCAGTCCCTAGGAACCTTTCAGCTAAGCTCATAGTAAATAAAACACAGGTTCTACACAGGAGTCTGATTACAAATTTACACATTTGTATTATTAGAACTGCACGAAGCTTTCACCTCTGGAGACTGGGGTTAAAATCTGATTTAGGTTACTGGAGAATATTAGTGTAGTTGTCCCAGCCTAGCAGACACTTCATTATATAATAAAATCTCCTCTCAATCTTGAAACCAGTCGGTCTGATTAGCACGTTCTCTTTAGAAAAGGCTGGGACTGGAATAGCCAGAGATTAAAGTAAATTGACAGGCTTGTACGAAAAAGCTTGCTCATTACTCTAATTATCTAGATATATATCTACTTGGTAGTTTCTCTACGAAAGTCAGTGTTCAGTGTGCAGGTAATTTGGATAGAGAGGGATGAACAGGTGGAGTGCAGGTGTGCATTCAAAGAAAAGGGCATGACTGAAATACATTACAAAGTCAAACCATGGGAGATCTTAGTTCAAAATATTCTGCCATCTCATATTATCAGACCTTGCTATTCTTTTTTTTTTTCTTTTCAGATATCCAGTACCAGTCAGTATTTGGTATATTTTTTTGTTTTCTGTGCAGGTATAAATGGTATGGAGTTTATTACATTGTTGGAGTCGTTGAGAAAAGCTTTTTTTCAGTAACTGTTTTACTTCTGTTATTGATCGTATTTTACTATTTAGTTCATTTTCTATAATTGCTCAAAATAGTGTGTATTACAAGAATTTAATGACAATCTATATCTATTCAAATATAATGGAGATAATAAAGTCTTTGCTTGTCAATAGCATCAATTTTTTTTTCTCTTATTGTATTCCCTTTCCTCTTATTAGATTTTTAGGCAGGCATTTTAAATTCCTGAAGATGTAAACTACATAGAGCCGAGCCACTGTAAAGGCCTAACACATCAGTAAATGTCACTAAAGTGTCAACTCTTTGCATCATAACCACAGTTCATTTCTCAACATTGACAGTGATGTTTTTACTGGATAAGAATTGGAATGGGCATAGTTCCAGATCTTAATTACATCAGGCACAGGGATGAGGAACAGTCTTTTTCCTCATGGGGAAGGGAGAGTAGAGCTGAATTTGGCCATCTAGAGCCCTATGCATCCCCGTTTATCTGGAGATAATAGGATTAAGTTAAGCTATGGGACTTCCATAGCTAGAACTGCCTTGCTGCCTTCAGCAGGGGTCTAATAAGGATAGATATAATTGGGTAAATGGTGAATAAGAATAAAAAAGTACACAGTATAAGGAGTATGCTTGTGAATAAATGATGGCAAATTGGATTCCATCCAATCCCTGCAGAGCCTGTTAAGATATAGTGACACATGTGGAATTACAGGATGAAATGTGTTATCTTTCTCATTTTCTAACTTTTGCCATCTTGTCTGAAATCTTACATCCAAAGTAACTTAAAGTTTAAGGAGAATACAGGCAAGGAGAGTTGCAGCATTTGTTTGGTATTAAGCAGAAGCTTTTCAATGCTGTTCATATAAGGTTGTACAGGCACAAAATGTAACTGGATACAAATACGTGCTGCACAAACGGGATTTTGGTTTTCTGACCCATAGCCATTTACTGAACTCAGTCTATTAAGAGTTTAGCATTTACTTTCACTTTTCTTCACATCTCAAAATGAAGAACAAACATGGAGGATATAGCCCCAATGAAATAATTAATTAGGTCATTCAGTAGCAGATAGTCCTTAATTTATTTAAATACAGTTCTTCTAATTTTTTTTCCTGGTTTGGCTGTGTTTTAAAATGCAGTAAAGAATTACTTTAAGAAAAATATCGCAGTACAGAATTGTAAGTAGAGGTCAAAAGGTGTTTTTGTCATAATTTTCTGTCAATAAAATACAATAGAAGTCCTTGCCTGGTGTAGAAGACATAGAGATTTATCATTTATTTTCATGCTTGTGACTTACAGTGTGTAATTGTGAATATAAAATAACCTGTATTGTTGGAGTTCCTTTGCTTTGGTTGCAGAGCAATCATATCCATGAAATTTTCAAAGGCTGCTCCAGAGTTGTGGAGAAAGGTTGAAAATCCTATTGCAGACTAAAATGATGTGATCCCCCTTAATTTCTTCCATTTTGTGGAAGAGTGATGCCAATCTGATGCTAGTATACCTTGGGAGTGACTTTGTAAGTCATTAGGATGCTGTGGTAGGTAGAGTTAGTTTTAGAAATAGAATAGCTTATCTCTGCATTTGCTCTCCTTTCCTTTTTTGCTCTTGAAGATGGCCCTGATTTTATATTGTTGAAGATAATGGTTAAACTGTCAGATTTTTCCATCCAAATCCACATTATTACTTGCCTCCAAAAGGTTTGCACATACTGATGCATCTCTTATAAATCTGAGCCTGTGTTAAAAAGTTGCAGTGCCCTATCTGGCTATGAAGCAGAGAGCAACATTAGTATATTTACAAGCAAGGTCACATATTTATTAATAACAGCTTATACAGAATGACAGAAACTTTAAGAAAAGAAAGTATAGAAAGGCAACCAATCTAGTCAAATGGGGAATAGTAACACAGCGTTTACTGTGAGCAAGCAATAAACGGAAGACTTCTGAGGAAATTTAAGCAGTCCACTTAAGAGAGAATTGGGAGACCTATAGGCCTAAGCAGGAGCAATTTAAAAGCATAATTAGAGGAGCTAAAAGAAATACTGAATGTTGTGTCGTGAAATATATCATCAAACAATAAAAGATTCTTGAAATATATTTGCAGAAGACAGAAAGCAAAAGAGAAAATTAGTTCACCAGAAATGAGTATTGGGAATTGGAGACGAGGTGATAGAAGGAAACAGGGTTTTGTTTTTCTTTTGTTTTTACAGGCTCTTTCCAGAGATTTTAGAATTTGAGTTCTATAGCATACATTGGTACCAAAGCAATGAACATGGCTGTGTAAAGGCTGAAATTCCAATGTGGATGAAGAGCCAAGTACAAATCCATATTACCACCATTAGGTATTTAGTGGAAATTACCTAATGAAGTACATACAGCCATTTTCATCAAGAAGAAATACAAGCTCACAGATTGAATACTGCAAGAATAAACAAACTGGCTTCTAAAATGTATTTATATCTCTGTTCATAGATTTTTTGAGAAATAGAAAGCACCTATAAAAACATGACCTTTTTTAAAGGAATTGGGTAAACAGTACCTACCTGCTAAGGGACTCAAATCAAATATGTATCAGGTAGCTCAATTTCACATCTGGGCTTACAGTCCTACACAGATGATATTGCTATGTGTACATTTTAAAATTTGAGGGATGTGCTTAGCTCCACTGAAATGTTCAAGCTTTTGGAGATACTGCTGTAACACCTTATAGGAGCTGGCATATTTGTTATATATTGTACCTGGATTTGCAGGTAACTTGGTGTTAAAAAGATTTAAGGAAAGAGTCAGGAAGTCACTCAGTTGCCTTTATGGTAGACATTTTTGGAAAAATGTTATGAGTGGTTTACTTCAGAACATTTGCAAAACACTCATATAGGCAAAAAGGAAAATATAACAAATTAGTAGAATTTATCACTAGAAAGCCTTCATTCTTAGGGATTAAATTCTGATTCCATTAAAATCAGTAGGAGTTGTGCTACTGACCAGACTGAAACCCCAATCAAATTGATGCTGTCTTTTTTTAAATTTGTATCAGTAATTTTTTTTATCTTCTTTAATCTAGATTTTAGTGATGAACATCTAGCATTTTAAGAACACCTATTATTTTAGATGAACATCTCGTATTTTAGCCTTGAAAACATTACGTGTGAAGCATTAGGAAATCCCTTATTATCTTTATTCTAGATAGGACAACAATAATTTCAGGATAGTAATCTAAGAACCTCACTTGATTAATAATACTATAGCAATATTATAACAATCTTGTTCTGCCAGAACAAGAAATATAATAAATACAGTTGAATTCACTGAGTTAATTGTTATTAGAATTCTCAACAACTGATTTGCACCTGCATTTATCTGATCTGAAATTGTCCCAGACTCTTAACATATCTGTCCCTAAACAACTTAACAAGTCATGGTGACAAGAAATCCTCTTTCTTCATTATGAATCCCTATATAATAGAATCTTGTTCAGTCTTCAACCATCTTTTTATTATTTCTTTGTATTATCTTCAGGCTCAAATTTGCAAAAAGACATTTCATTGGGTTCAAAGGACTTCCTGAGATATAAACCTTGTGGAGGACATCTGTATCACTGGAGAGTTGTTGTATTTCATTGAGCTATAGCTCTAATATAATTTATCCTATTTAAAGTGATTTAAAATTTATGTTAGTATCAGAAACTGAATCCAAAAATTACTCGCCAGTTCCATTCATAATGTTTCTTTGGAACTTTTTAATAATTTTTTCTTCTCTTATATTTCTGATGAAGAGTAATTTAAAAAAAACAGATCTAAAAGAGAATTTCATCCAACTTCAGAATTTTCACCTCCACTCCAATGCAGTCTCCCTCACCAAAAGGTGAAGCTCTCAAACAGCATGCTCAAATTTCAAATGAAAATTAAAACTCAATTTTTTTAAATCTAATTTTCTGATTTCTTGGAAAGGTTTTTCACAACTCCTTCAGATCACAGCAAAGGCCTTGTCTCCATGAATATTTTCCAAAGAGTGCAACATTCAGTGATAGCATCACAAACTAAGAAAGACCTGAATATTTTCCTCACCTAAGTAATACTAGGAAAAAGATGAAACTTGTATTCAGAAGCATGTGCTTGGATTATACTCAGTTTATATCTGCTATTACTGTCAGTAATATTACAATTGGAGCACTGAGAATCATGGCCGTGGAAGTAGTGACAGATGTTCCATGAGTATGGACTAGCAAATGGCTTTGCTCTAAACATTGCCCAAAAAACAATTGACATCAATACCTTATATAACATCAATCTTACTGCTCTTAGTGCTGTGTCAAGGGGAGGCTGTGGTTGAGGAGGCCACTCGACTTTCTAGTAAGCCCTTATTTACATTAATTTCTGGAACCAGCTTTTATCTACATTTCAATATTACATTTTGGCCATTGTTCCCTTTTTGTCCCAGAATCTCTGTGAGCCAACAGATAAATGTACCAGGAAGCTAATAAACACTCCTATCATGCAAGCTATCAACATTATTGTGATGAATTGGGAAATGTGTTTGCAGTTTTACCTTAGATCACTAGTGGTACTTGGTGCTTATTACCTACAGGCTTGAATGTATACATGCAAAGAGAATAACTGTCTGAAAGGTTTAATGATACTTGTGATGCAGTCAACCATTATTTCCCTCTGACAGATTCTACTACCTGAAAGACTCAGGTTAATATAATGATTGAGTGCTTCCACTTTATGCCATATGCAGTAGTGGTATTGCTCTGTATATCACATGTAATATTATCTAGCACTTGTAAAGTGTTTTGCGTGTGCTCTCTGCTTTATGACCATTAACTAATTAATCCTCACAATGGCTCAGTGAGGTAAACAACAAGGTGCTATCACCCATTATTATCATATGGTTATGCTGTCATGCTTCATTTATGAATTTATCTGTATACTTTGCAATGCCACATCTAAAGCTTCAGTAAAAACAATTGAAAATAATGAAAAAGAAGAGAAACTCTGGCTTTTGGGAAAACGTATGACATATTTTTATACTGGCAATGAGCTAATATAATTAGAGTACAGGGAACTCCAAAAAGAAGAATATGAAGTGTACTTCACCCATTCTGCTTAACAGATGACATTGTGGAGACAGAGACAAGTTGCTGCTTGCAGAAAATAAAAGGGCTAAATACAAATGCATCACAAATAGAGTGAAACTTTGTTTTGAAAAATTAAAATATTTGTTTTCAGAAAGCCATTGTAGATTGAAAATCTTAAATGCAGTATATACAAATGTTTTGTTCTAAATGCACCTATTTAAATATTATATAATAGTACATGGGATAATAGGTCAAACCTGGCAGAATTTTATCTCTGCTGGGAAAGAGTTTTCTAAAAAATTTTAGCATTGATAGAAGTACCCATATCCAAGCAATTGACCAACAGTGAGTCTACATCAGTGTTTTACTTCCAATCAGGGGTGCAATTCTGAAGTGATGCGCATCATCCCCACATACCATGATTCACTTCACATCATGGAGCAGTCCTGGAACACTTTAATTGCTTTGGGATGAAACTGAAACACACAAATTCCTGCAGTGTGAACTAATGCACTCCAACTACTAATGACTATTATTGAATCCAGGGAACTAGATTTGATTCTGTGTGAAGTAAAGCCCTCTGAAATGCTGATAGCATAAAAGCAAGGTACCCAGCACCACCTGTTTCATTCTACAGACCATGCCATAGGGTGTACTATTTGGAAAAACATGAACAAAATGTTCTGCTAAGAGCTGAAATATGTGACCTTAAGTAGCATTCAGTTCCCTGTGTTTCTTCCATTACAGTTTTCAGAGGATGACAAGGAAGTTTGATGATGAAATACCACTGATGTTTAATAGCACTTAGATTTTTAACTTCGCCTGCATTCATCTGACACATTAAGCATACCAGCATTGAAAGAATCCCTTCATTTTTCAGCTTAATCTTCAGAGAAATACGCATTTGACTTAGTGTGATTTGCTTCATTTTACCTACCTTTATAATATTGTCCATTTATTTACAACTGCCATTTATTTTCTGTGCAAATTCAGCTTCAATACAAGTTATGTTTAGCATCAAAAAGTCTTCATGGGATTTGATTGGCTCTTTTTGATGTCTTCAAAGTAGAGAGGTAGAAATTAATATTTTTAATATTTTATCAATTTTTACTATTGGACAATGATAAATACTTCCATCCGTTTTTTGTTTTATTTTACAGGGCTATTGTTACACAACGTGAAAGCTAGGTTATATGAACTCCTTAAACACTCTTTGGAGTAGGAAGAGGCTTGCTGACAGAGCATACTGGCTGATAGTGAAGGCTGTGGGTGTTGGTAGTCAATGAATGCGCTCTTGAAAAACTGTACAGGGTGAAAAAGGAGGCAAACAGAAAAAACTGCTCAGATTCTGAATTTTAGTAGTATTTACATGGCTGCAATTGGGAAAACACCATATTTCATGCAGTGCTCCATTGGGGAGGATTATAGTTTTTATTAGCATCATCTTTATATAGTGTTTCTCTGCAGCAACAATATTCACCATTGTACATGACATGATGTTTCACTTTCTGGTTTGGCAGTGGTTGAGTTAAAATAGTAGTTTACTTTTGGCTCTGGTGCACAGGAAAATGCTACAATTTCAACCTTAGAAAAGTAACCCCAAGAAGGTATTATAAATTGACTAGGCTCAGAATAGGGGTGAATGATTAGATTCCAGTGTTTCCTGCTGAGTGGTACATGCTTGTTTTGCAATATGGTTTTGAGTCAGAGATTCAAACAGAATGTCCAAATCCTATTCAGTCTCTCAGCATTGTTGATCTGTTTTTTATTGATTTTTCATCAGTGCAAATCCAGTGCTCTCCATATATTTTAGAAACCTTATAGTAGAATGTTGCAGAATAGGATTTTTAATTAAAATTACATCCAGTTCATCAAAAGGCTTCACTGTTTTATAGGAGAATTAAGCATTTTCCCAGTTTTACTGTATTCATACAGTGTATTTTCCAAGGAAAAAGGTTCTCTTTCCATAAAACAAAGACAGAGTAATAAGATATTATAGATTTTGTGTCCACCCTTCACCAAAGACAATGACTTACCCTGTGTATATTTGTTCCATATATGGGTAAACACATGCCGTTAAATGTAGAGGTTTTTTTTTCAAGTTTTCATAGTTTTAATGTATTATAGTACTACATAATAACAGGATAACAGGATTTTGGCATTTTTCTTTTGAGGGGAAGATATTAAGTACGTTTATAGGCTTGAAATTGACTTTAGGGGAAAAATGGTTTGATATTTTCTGTCTATTAGCTTTCTTTCTGTTAATTTTTCTCCCAGGTCTGCTGAGTAGTATGCAGTGACATTGTAAGCGGGATGTATTTCCTCACATCAGTGCCTTGTTAATGCTGTTCATTAATCTAGAACCATGAGCTTGTTCAGAGATGGTTAGATATTCCATATTTCCGTAGGGTTTGAGGGAAGGGTGACAGCTTACTTACAGCATCAGAAACCAGATCTCATTGCACTGTCATGTCATTTTTAATACTGATAAAATAGCAGAGGCTGCATGTGTACTCACAGACTGCAAATGGTACAGCAGCACAATCCAAAATAAGTCATTCCATCAGCTTTTTGTAAACCAAAGCTTAGGTGGTTTTAAATAGGACTATTAATGAATTAGTGCATGAAAAACGTTTGAATTTTGTTATAATACAGGTCATGTTGTCTTAGTTTACACATTTTTTTTAAGTACTACTTTATATTGTTTGGGTATTGGTAGTGCCTTGAGGTGCCTGTGATGATCAGTATCTCATAGGGCCCATATAATGTTTGATCAATGTTCAAGCAGCTGACACATGCAAATGTGTCCATTTTCCTCACCTATTCCAGAAACTTCATTTCTTTGAGATACCTGCATACTTAAAGAGAACTAGTCACCACAGATTGATCATTTTATCTGCTGTATTGGAATTTAATGTAATTTAACATTTAAATGCCAGTGACATTATTTTACTCATATTTTATAAAGAAATTTGCGTATCCCGGTGTGAGATTCTTTTAATACCTAGTTTTCAAGACATAGTTTTTCCAATATATAATTTTCAACATACAAATCAATTCAGTCTTTTTGTTTTGTTTATTGTTGGAAATTCAAATGCAGATATCCTATCTAAAAAAAAATCTTTTCATGTCATTAGCTCTTCTACTTCAACCATGTTGGGAACACTAACATTAATATTTGTCATTCTGTTTTCTGGCAGACCTAGACATACCTTTAAGATTGACTGGAATTACTGCAATGTAAAACTACTATTGAGAGCTGCTGTCACTGGTCAGATCACCACTCAGAGCTCCCACAACCCATAACTGTAATCTTGTCAGGTTTTTAGGTATCAAAGGAACTCTCAAAACTGTAGATCTAGATGTTAAACTACTGTTTAAACTACAGACCAGATGAAATGTAATACAATAAATATAAAAATCTCCAAGTGATTAAAAGTGGCATTGCCAACCATACTATTGAAGATTGGGAAGGCAAAACAGAGCTAGATCTTCAAGGAAACTGAATCAATAGAACACTGTGGTATTCAGGGGTGCCATACTTACTCATTCCTCCTATAGTCCAAGCTGTTAGTTCATTGACAAAAACTCTGCACTTGCTACAGATAAATACACAATCTAAGATGCTTCTGTGCTTTTTGTACTTTTTGAGGGGAGAATATTAACTGCATTTTAAACAATACATTAGGGAAAATTAAGCCTTTAAAATATCAGAAAGATTTCTTTTAAAAGGAAACTAGCTCATATTCAAATTGGTATCCTAGTCAAATGAGTATTTTTTTTGTTGTGTTATGTATATCTATAATAAAAGCAATATGAAAATTGTGTTCAGTGAATTTCACAGTGGGGGCTGTAATTGTGCTCACTTAGAGACCTGTTCTGGCACTGATACCTGTGCACAGCTCCCATTAACAGTAATAGGAGTAACGCGTGCCTTTTGATGGCAGAATGGATCCTTCCTCTGAGTGTTACCATATTACCATCCCTACTGTGATAACAGCAGTATCATATTGCCATCATAATAGATGCATCACTGGAGCTAAAGTAAGATTCTCAGAACCAGAACTACGTGAGGAGAAGTAGGACCCCTTTATGGTAGCGACAGAGAGCAGTGTGCCTGTAGAGGTCAAGAAGAGGTGTAAAGACTTGGAATAACTGGGCAGAACATCTGCAAGCCAGTGGTCCTTTCTAGGCTTTTCTTAAAGGTGGCGACCAAGTACTGTATGGCAAACCCAGCTCTGGTTCACTGTGCAGACATTGCTGTGCTTATCTCTTTTTTTGAAGCATGTGTGTCAGTGGAAGGAATAAGGAATCCTGAAACAGTCAACATGTTATTATGTTTGCCTCCTTAGCAGTTGTTGCTGCTAGTATGGGCAGAGGCTTTGTCACATTTGACATCCTGACTGACTCATCAACGTGCAGGATAGAGTGTACCTTCACCTTTTCTGTGTCTCAGTGGAGCACACTGAACAGGGATCAGGCTGCTGCCCTGTTGGAGAGAAGCCCTCTCCTAGCATAGAGCCTCAGGTGCATGATCTGAGCTGCCCTCTCAGGATTCCATACAAGTGCTATGAAAGCCAAGTGGGTGTCTCCCTTTGGAAAATATCAGTAGCAAGTGAGGGTCTTGAAATCATCCTTGTTTATTTATCCCTAGAAATACACTGATTAAGAAAATAACAAAGTTTAAAATAACAAAGCAGCTTTTATGTGCTTAACCTACCCTGATGCTTAACATTTTCAGCTGAGTTTAGACTGTCTTACTGACTTTAGATAACCCTATATCTAGGAATAGGGTTCAGTCTGTTTTCCTGCAGTCAATGTATGTCCTGTGAAATGTATGTCTCTTCAGCTCAAGAAGCTGAAGATTTTTATCTGCTAGGTTGGTTCTTTGTTTCAGTTTTGCTTACCTGAAGCCCTCTTCTGCTGTGTAAAGCCATTGTATGCCTTCCCGTGGACTCACACAGAGCTTCTGCAGGGTTTAACCCTTTGAGCTGTGTAGAAGCTGGCATAATGACAGTCAGATACAAAAAGGTTTATATAATACGCATTAAAATATTACTTACAGCTAAAACGTTCGTCACATGCATGCTACATCTTATTCATAAAATCCTCAGAATATCTGTGATCTGTTTCTCATTTTGCCATGCAGAAGTTGCCAGACAATCAGACCTGAGATTTATGTGTCTGTGACTGCCACAGGTAAAAGAGCATTCCTAATAAAGTCTATACTAGTGTCACATATGTAAAAACCCTTCCATCTCTGAATATACCTGTTTATAATAGGATTTCTTGATGCCTGCTTTCTTTAGATTGCTAAGATTTTTTAGATTGCTAAGATTTAGATCTCTTATTTACCATGGCATGTAATGGAACTTGTTTTGGAAAATATTTGAATGCTGTATACAGTCTGAAAGCATATTTAAAGCTGTTGCTTTCGATTTTTCTTTTAATTCCTTGATACCACTGCTAATGTAAAGGACATGGATTGAAGAGAGGATCTTCTTTTCCTAGGCAATGTGTTATTGATGAGCTGGCATTTGCCCTGTGGCTCTCCCCCAGGATTGCTTACATCTATTACTCACACACATCGATTGGTTAATTTGATAATTCTATCACCAATCAGCTTGTGTCTGACCTTTTGCCATGGCAATGATGGCAGAGTCTTCATTTTTACATCGCATACCTGCTAGATTGACCTTTCTGAGGAGAATGTCAAGACATCCCTTGATCTTAACCTGTCACTAAATTTGTTAGAATTACACTGTCCCTTAACCTTGATCTGTTGTATTTGTAATGTTCAGGATATGCAGTTTATGTGGAAATAGTCTTTCATAATTTATGCCAGTCAAGGAATAACACTTCCATAATTAAAAATTAGCTTCCCATTAAGAAAGTGTATGTTTAGAAAGTTTTCATGTGTGTTTTCCTTCTATACATCTGTGTAGTTCTCCCTGCATCCTAGGGTAGTCCCTGAGAAGTACTTTCCCTTTCTGTGACCACTGAAATTAGAGGATTTGTTTTGTCTCCATCTTCTGGAGTTTGGAGAACAAAACATGGTTTGTTCAACTACCCTAGTAAGTAAGGAATGTGCTTTAGCAGATTCATAGGACCCCAAATAAAAACTTAAATCCCAGTTGAAAAGCATTGATTGCTTTTGCCATCCCTTGATAAAGGTTTTCCACCTCTATGTGTGCCTGAAAATACCTGGAGTTAATGCAAATTTCCAGGGTTTCCATGGATCAAGCAAATTACGCTTTTAATATCTGTAGTCAGTACTGCAAAGTAGAACACCATGCTATTCTGTACAGCATATTGGGTATATTCTGAAAGAAGAAAACATAGTCATGTTTACAGTCTGTCTTTTAATAAATCTACATTATGCAGCCCAGATTCCAAGAGCACTTCTGGTAATGACAGTATTCTGCTTGCATTAATGTGCAACTCTGTCACTACACAAAATCTGAAATTTGTAGTCCATTAACTTTATCACAGAGTACAGAGAATAAAATTTGCAGTTTCCTTTTGTTAAGATATTTGCAACACCTCTCTGCATTTGAAAGCCAGATCCTTGCCTCCCCTTTGCCTTCACCCAAAATTGTCCTGTTTTCTCCTTAGCAAACAATTCATGGGCATCACTTGGTGACTCTGGACATGTTAATTTAGTGTTCAGCTCAGATGAAGGGAGAATACAAAGAAATCTGCCTTGGTTTTGCTGCCATGTTTTCTGAAAATATATGCATGTATGTAATTCAGTTATGCATAAGGGAGGCAGCTTGGGCCATTCTATGGTTAAAGGTTTCCTTTTATGTAAAAAGCTGTTGATAAAGATGAGGTAATTCCTGTTTTTCATGGGCATAAATGACACTGAGAAAATGCTATTTCAATGAAATTTTATAAAATTTGTAATATCTTCAGAAGATGAGACTTTCATACAAAACTTAAACCTGAAGAAAATTTGAATGGGCACGTTAGAGGGGTTGTTTTGATGCTAGAAAAATAAATCTTCCATTTGAAATTGAAATTATCTCAGTATGTGTTTTTTAACTGAGATTGATATCTTGTGTTGTATTTATTTCAAGTAACAAATCTCAAATGACTTGAAGAAGCAAAAGCAATGATTTTGCCTGAGCAATAACTGTTGCATCATTATGTTTAGCCAAATATTCTGTTTTATTTAGTACAAGAGATCAGCATTCAAGCTAAGCTACAATCCAGCTTTTAGTAGTCACTGGGATTCACATTAAATAGATTGCTAGTGCATAGTAATCATGCTGCACAAAACCAAGTGGAGAGTTTATAAACCAGAGGTTTTATGATATATTGGTCTGGATTCTTTATAAGGTAGAATTTCAGCTAAAAAGGGGGATAAAGCAAGCTACAGTTGTTTCACTTTCAGTCACTGTATAGTGATATATTTTGCCTGTTGTTCTTTCAGTGGGCCTAAAAGGTGACATGAGGATCATGCATAACCTGACTGGGGGTGTTGTTTTGGTTGGGGGCGAGGAGGGGAGGAGAGTGCTTTAAATTAGTCTGTGTAATTATTACAGAAGTGCCAGCAGTTTATAAATTCTATTGCTTTTTTTCTGGGAGGTATGGTATTCACATGTCACCTGCCATGCATCTGTTCATATTATCTTGTACTTCCCTTTGTGTTTGCAGTGTAGTTTTTGAGTTAACTTGAATTTTGTAGCTAATAGAATTGACATATGTATATCGTTCATTACTATTAAGCATGATTCAACCACACACCCATCCTAACCCAGCATCTTCACACAACCCTGCACTTGTAATTAATTTCTGAGCCCTAAAAATCCTAATCCAGTGCTGCTTTTAATCTAGGGAACAGCTGTACCTTTTAAAAGTTAGTGCAGAGTGGCTTTTTAATGAGAACAATTTTTGCTAAAAGTGAAGATGAGACCACTAAACTCATTTCACTTGTAATTTAAACCAAATTCCAGTCTAAGCCTCCAGAAGTGAAAGGTTACTGCATTAGCCACCTATACCCTTTGTGTTCATATAAAATTAAACTAAAACTAAATCTCAATTTCATATGGCCTAGAACATGCCCCTTGTTAATTAGTAACAACATAGAAAGTCTGAACCAAGAGTAAGAAAATTTGTATTTAAAAATTGAAAGATTAAAGAGTTATCTCTCTCTTTGGTTTACAGTAATGGAAACAATCTTCATTGGCTTCAGAGTCTAATCTTGGTTGAGCTTGTGAAAAGGACGGTGCTTAAAAATATTATTTTTAATGTGCACAATGAGAGAGAGTGCAGACAGTAACATCTTTAAAAGTTCAAATTATAAGATTGTACACAGCTAGATAAGAAAGAAAGAGGGTGTAGATGGAGCAAGAAGGAGTCACTGGCACAGTGAACACAAACTGTCATTGAGGTGATAGTGGAAAAGTACTGCCCTGCTGGTTGAAAAATGGGATTTAATGCTCAAAGCCACAGGCTGAAACCATTATTCACAACTGGTGCTCCCTTTTTGATCCCAGAGAGTAATAGATTTCTCTATAAACTGATGACTGTAGTTCATATAATTCTTATTTTACACCCATTAGAAAACTGACTAAGAAAAAAATTTCTTTCTTCTCAACTGCCATAAACCTATGTGCTTCCCTCCCATTAGATCAGGTTCCTGACTACTTCCCTTCTGCCTTGGTTCCCTCCATCCCTCCTGCCCCCAGCACAGTAGTCAGAGCTTTCATTGTTTCCTCATCTTCTCTTTGAAGCAGGGTTTCATCAATCATGGTGGTAGTAGTCTGCTCTTGTAATCAAGGCTAAGATCCATCAACTGTCGTGGCTGCAGCAGCTCCTTTCAAGCTCCAGAGCAGCTCAGGTTTCTGGGCCTTTTCTGAGGTTCAGTGCCCTTGTAGCAGTGACTCAGTGGCTGAAAATATCTAAAGCTCCTTCTTAAAAGGGGATTTGCAATTCCCATTGAAACATGGTCACAGCGGCCATTGTATGAGAAATTACTCAGGCTCCATACAGTGCCATGATGTCTTATTGATCCACAAGCACTATTGAAAAAAGGGATGTAAAGAAGGCAGGGAAGAGGAGAAATTGTCAGTGACATATGTGCATATGAAAAGAGCAAGAGAGGAAGGGGGAAACATGAGGATTTGCAGCAGTCAGAGTCTTACTGCGCTGGCATTCAGAAGAGCAAACGAAATGCTGGTGACTACAACAAACCCTGGTTTTGGGCACACACACTGCAGAATGTTTTGACGGGTCTGAGGCTGCTTCTTGGACCATCATTTTAAAGGTTGCTAAAAACAGGTGGCTTTGTATAACCAGCTCAAAATTGCATAAAATGAACAAACTCTTACATTCTTACTCCTTTTTTACTGAGTTTTTTTTTCTTCCCTTTCAAACCGCAAGGACATTTCCTTAGAAAATGCTGGAGGAAAGCCTACTGATAACTCAGAAGGTAAAATAACATATGAGTTATTAAAAGGTCTTTTCACAGAAGTGGGATTAATTTCCATATCCCTTAGGAATCCCTGCACATGCTGTTATCACACAAATGGCATTTTGGTGGGTGGGTTAAAAATTAGTTAATAAAATTAAATTTAAAAATGATTGGGCTGTAGTTCAGGAGAGCTAGCCAACACACTTTAAAAGAATAAAGTCTCCAACAAAGTCAAAGCAAAATCTGAAGTCTGTTTTTCATCTGAAGATATTATTTAATCCATTTTTGTACTAAACAGTGATAGCTGAACATGCATCAAAATAAATTCTGATTTAGTCTTGACCTCAAGTAATGGCATGCACCTGAATTGTTCCCATTTAAATAGCAGAGGAAAAAGCACAGAAGAAAATTACATTTTCTGCAATAAATATCTTCTTGCGGTGAGGCTTTCACTCATTGTTAATTACAGAAGAAGGGGTGTGAAGGGCTACTGTAATTCCAGCTATATTCTTTAATGTCAGTATAGGACTTTCTTTAAATCCATTTGTGTGTATGTCTTTCCTGTAATGTTCAGATCATTTATTTGTAACTATATATGCATTCTACAGTACCTGGAATGTGCTGTGCTAATATAAACATCACCTATCTTCTACAGGTATTATTTTTTATTTATGTAGCTTATTATTAATTCCCCTAAAAGCAAGAATTATCACCAGCTCTTTGAAAGGGAGAGAACTCATACATCTTTCTGGAGCATTGGAGACTTTTAAGAACTCCATTAGGGGCTATGTTATTTCTTGGGACACCACTCTACTGTAATAACAGAACAGTTCACTCAAAATAGTAGGACTGTGGTGCACAAGGCAATATTTTCAAACATCAAGTCTGTTGGGATGTGAGAGAGCATCAAGCCATTTGTTCTCTGTGATTTGTTTTCCCCCAGTGGCCCTAGTAAATAA
This sequence comes from Lichenostomus cassidix, assembly GCF_008360975.1. Taxonomy (NCBI): domain Eukaryota; kingdom Metazoa; phylum Chordata; class Aves; order Passeriformes; family Meliphagidae; genus Lichenostomus; species Lichenostomus cassidix. The sequence goes on along the minus strand of NC_139486.1, from coordinate 25,730,678 downwards.
ATACTTGTGCAACAGCAAACAGAGAAAGATGTTGAGATTGCTATCTTTCATGACGATTAAAATGACAGTGGGTTGAAGAGAAGGCAAATAAAGCTTGAGGATTTGGTGTCTGTTCTCTTGCAGCTGGTGAAGCACAAAAACTTCCTTAGCATTTTTGGTCCTTTGATGATATAAAGTATCTGTGGACCCTCCCATTTTCTCCTGTCATTGCATTGCAATTCTATTTCTTGTCAAGATAAACCAAACATTACTGTTCTTTTTTATTGCATTCCAGGTGGTAACAGGGTCTTTTAAGCCTTCTTCTATCCCTAGGTTTCTATTTCAGTTCATGTCTTAGCAGACTATTATTCCCATGCTGGTGGTGTGTTTGAACTATATTAAATGTTGTTTCTTTGTGATTTTATGAGAAAAATCACAATTGTCCAATTCAATTTTGCAAACTCCTTCCCTGTCAATGACCTTTTGTGTCCAGCAAACACCCGTAATGCCTTTTCTTTTCAACATTCTCTTTGTCACACACCCTGTTTTGTTTTATTATACTGATAAAACCTTTCTCTCCTGAACACAAACTCAGACTCTGGAAATAGAAAATAGGAATATATTAATCTGTTTCAAAGCTACAGTATATAATTAAGTTGTATTGCATTTGTTTGTAATGTGGGAGCAGTGTTAACACCAGCAGACTTTCCCCTATGTCTACTGCCCAAGCTGAACATGATATTTCCAGATGAATGATACAGAAATATTACCAAATGTGCTGGTTAACCTAGGAGCATCTCTCTTACCACTACCACTGCTGGATCTCCATATGGATTAACCAGCAGCAAGCAGAAAGTGTTATTTTGGAGTGGTTTCAAGTTAGGACTTCCAGTACTAGCTCTTGCTACCCCTGACATAATTAACCAGTCCCTAGATACCATCCAACTGCTACTAAAACTGAGAACTCCCATCTGTATTGAGGTTTTTTCACCAAAAATTCCTACCAATTTCCTTAGCTGGCTTCTCCCTTTCTCCAACTCCTTCCACCTATGGAAGTCTTCAGATACTCCATTTTCCACACAATTAGGATCATCATCTTTCCCACATCCCTTTGGTCCATTTCCCATAAAGAGCAATCACCAACCAGGCAGACATGCAAAAATTGTATCCCAAACCTGCCATTGACTCGGAGGGTTTATGGTCATATAGAAATTGTTTGCAAATATATACATTATATAATATTCATCATCTAATATAATTAAGTTTCTACATGAAAATGTAGATGTTCTGCACATTCCAACCACAGGATCTGTGAACCTCCCTTTTGTGGGCCCAGGTGTCTTTGCCCTTTGTCCCTATGATGTGGCTGTCCTGTGTGCTGTGAGGGAGGTGAAGTGGCTGAAAGATGAGCCTGGCAGCTCAGAGTTTGGGTCAGACTAAGGACAGGCAGGAGCCAAACCTATAGCTCACACTGATCAGTGTGAAACCACGATGCCTTCTGGTATGGGACCAGCATCACACTTCAGTCTCAGCAGACTCATTCTTTGTGATTCTGGGGTAGCACTGTTCTGTCAATTCACTTGTCCTTTCTCAGATTTCCTGTAAAACTTTCCTTCTGACAGGATGACATGTCAACAAAATGAGTCAACCAGAGCAAAGTTAAGGAAAAGAAGGGCCTCTAAAGGGTTCAAGAAAGTAACATTTGAGAGCAGGTGCAATTTTAAAAAATACCTTCAGGTTGCATTGGAAACAACTACTGTTCATTAAATATCAGAGAGAATATTAAATTATACTGAGCTTCCTGTCCCATACCTTTCTTCTTTCAAGAGTCAGTAGCAATGAATATTTCTTCCTATAGGACAGAAAAATGAGGCTGAACTGATTTTCCATTTCAGCACTTGGTTTATCACGGAAAATTTTACTGAAATTTCCATTAAGCCTTTCTGGCCTGTAATACAAACAGTATTGTTATCGGTATTGCTGTAAAAGAGAATTTTTTATATGCAGTTTTGCCATCTGTTTTAAACTGCACAGCAACACCAGGCAAAAAAATACTGCCAAATTATGTTAGCATTTGCAAAAAGCTCGCTGCATTAAATAACCTAGTTGGCCCTATTTGCTAAATAAAATCAGTTCTGGTTTTATGGTCATGAGATACTAGATGACTCCTGATGTGTCTGCTTGTAAGGAAGTACTAAAAGATTGGGACTTAAACTTCATTGTTTGATAGTTAAGGGTGAAATATAACCAAGCACCAACATCCTGATAATGAGAGCGAGAGTGAGACAGAGACAGACAGACAGAGATGGAAAGGAGATAGAATGGGACTGTGTAAACCCCTGATAAGGTGGGGAATGATTAATTTCTGAGTAAAATTGATTTTTAAAAAAATTTTTGAATCCCAGAATTTGTACACAGGCTTTCTTGTTCTCCCAAAAAGTGCAAATATTTTTTGAGTAGGCTTATTGTTCTAAAGAGGTTAGGAAGAGCAAGACAATTGAATGAGAATTTTGTTGGTGATCTAACTCTGTTGCTCTCAGATGATCTCACTGGATTATGATAGAGAAGGTGCATATTAATATTTTAGGAGAAAAATGGAAGACATCAATGCAATAAACAATTGTATATTGTAACTGCCTACAATATAACTTTCATAGCACTCCTGAAGCCACAAGATAAAATAAGATACATGAAAATCTGGGAAAAAAATCCAGAGTTTTTCTCAGAAGAGGCTCTGTTTATTGATTTGGTTACTGTTGTGTTCCAAAGTTGAAATTACATAAGCTTCCAATTATAGGCAGGACATCCTAATGAAGTTGGCAACAAAACTGTTGCTAAGACCATTAAATCAGGATTTCAGTTCAGATATTTACCTGAACTTTCAAAGGAATGCATCTCAGCCCATCTTTTTCATTTGCTTGTTCCCCCAGCATGTCTGTTGGTCTTTTTCCTTATTCTAACAGGCCAGAGCTAGAACAGCCTGGACTTGGGACTAACCTGACAATTAATTTTCTTGTGTTTAGTAGGTGAGTAGATAGCTCTTCCTATTAGTAGTCAGGGTTGAGAAGGTAGGGTTTTTGTTTTCTGTAGGCTTCACTTCTTATGGATGTGGATTTCTTTGGTAGCTGGTTTTGTGTTTTTTTTAAATTAGATAAATATCAGTGCACTTTCAAAACTAAAGATGCTTTTCTTTTGAAAATTCTCTGCATCCTTTTAAACTCCATATACTCTGTATTTTAAGCTGATGACCTATAAGTGCCGAGTGTTGTGATTGTCTCTTCATGATGAGGGGGGGATCATTCAATATGAAGGTGCTTCATTCAATATGAAGGACCTCCTGATCTGTTGAGGAGAGCACCTAAGTGTGTAGAAAGTGTGGTTGAACCAAACTGTTCATCCTGTCAGCATTGCCAAAGTTCTTTTTCAAGCTGACTGCAGAAATTTTATATGCTTCTGGATATACAATGTCAAACAGATGTGATGGATATTAGTTACTTTCCTGGCATAGTAATAGGCATATAGATAAAAATATTTATTTATAGTTTTTGATACAGAAAGAGCTATAACTCTTGTCTGTTCATATCTATGTACAGAAATGAGAGAAATTTCTTTTTACTTCATATTTCATGTTCTGAATCTTTGTATCATGAATAAAGGCTTCCAAATACAGTGCGCTCCTTTCCACATAACTTAATCATTGGCATTTTCAGCCCACTGCTGTATTTGAGGAAAGCCCTAGGAACCAAACTATTTGTGTTGTAAATAACATAATATGCGCTCATCAGTTTGATCGCTTTTGCTTCTTTCAATAGGTTTGATTGGATTCAGTCTCTGGACATTTAAAAACTGCCATATAATCGATAGGAAAGCTGAAATACTGAATGAGATTGATGAGGAAAGATTCTTGGTAATAAAATATGGGTAATGTTCTCTTTTAGGCACTTTATATTAGACTGTGCTCTATGAACCCTGTGATATGGCTCCTGTTGGCCTTATAGGGAGTCTGTTTGTAGAAGAACTCTTCAGTAGTTGCCAACTTTGTTTTATTTACCTGTCGTAATGAGCAGGAAATGTACATTACAGATGGTTCTACATGTCAGTCATACCTTCTGCTCAGTAGAGGCTGCCCAAGTGTTTGAAAATACTATCTTTACAATCATGTCTATAGAAAGAAGGTTACTTGGGCAGTTTACATTATAAAATGTTGAATAGTCTTCTCTCTCCAATGACCTATGTGCTGTCCCTGCTGTTATCATCAGAGAGTCATAGAGCACCCTGAGTTGGAAGGGATCCATGAGGATCATTGAGTCAGACTCTTGGCCCTGTACAGAACCATTGCCAGGAGTCACACCAAATGCCTGAGAATATTGTCCAAACACTTCTTGAGCTCTGTCAGGCTTGGTGCTGTGACCGTGTTCCAGGGTCACAGCACCAGTGTCATGCCATTTCCTCAGATCCTATAGATCAGTGCCTGCCCATTCACTTCCTTCGTGAGGAATCATATGCTTTTTCAGATATATGCTGAAATGATTCTATTATAAATAATTTTTAAAAGTTTTGTGATAAGCTTTCATGCAAGCTAGATGAGCTCTGTTCAACAGAAAGAGCTGTGATACTACAAGTACTTTGGAGTCAGTTGATGATTTCAGCTTCTGATTCATAATACATGGATGAGTGCACTGTAAATGGACTACTAATTCTCTGTACCTTCTGTTTTACTTCACTGAACTGGCTGAGCCCTTTAGATGGACATCAGTGAATTCTCAGCATTATTTTGTCAGAGCACAAGTTGATGGTCGTGACCTTGGCCTGGCTTTTTTCCTTGGTGATTGCATTGCACTCAGTGACTCTGCACTGTGCTTAGAGAAGTGATTTTCCATATTGTTTTGCTTACAAAAATCTAAATTTGGGATGGAATTTTTAACATATAATATTATTTAACCTTGCCCAGAGGATACTGAGATAGCACAGCAGAGAAAAAGCTGGCAGCAGTCATTTTCTTCACTCATCTGACTGAGCTCTGAAGAGCAGGAGATGAGGAGTGGGAACTCAAAGTTAGTTCGTGGAAACCTTTAAAATATTGGAGTGGCTTAGATACAGACAGCAACTATTAGGTTGGCCTAATAAGGTCTTTCTAAAATGACATTGAGTTTTACTATGGTGTATTCCACTAGCTGTCAACACATGGAAGGCATATTTTGGATCCTTGGGTACCCTTATCTGAAAATATATTTTTCTGTACTGATACAGCAAAATATGTTTGTAAGAAGGGAAGAAAAGGGTCTAGGAAAAGAGTGGATGTCTGAAACTGATTGAATGCATGCTTCAGGGAATACTCTGGATAAATTGTTTAAGAATGGTTTTTTCTAATAAAATAGTAATGATAAGAGACTGACTTCAAATCTGAATAGGTCACAAGTGAAATTAGTTTGGTGGTCTTTCCTAATCCCTTTGGATATTTATCCACATTACAGTCTCCATGTGCAGTTTGATACAACTTGTAATTTCTGTGTGACTTCAGTCAGTAATCTTAGGAGTGAAATTGCAGGTTGTTTCATCCCAGAGCTGAGGTGAAGAGACAGATTTGTGAGACATTCTCACAGATTGTGAGAATTCCTTCCTCCCTGTATTGTTTCTATACCAAGACAGTGTTACAAAATAGTAATTTTCAAGTGTCTTCAATTCACGTTCATATCAAATAGATAATTTTTTCCAAGATTTAGGGTGATTTAAGTGGCCTTACTTCTAAGTAGCCATTGTGCAAGTTAAGTCTGCTCAGGGAGAGGGGTGTTATGGTAGTTATGCCCTCTGCAGTCTCATTTTAGTTTGTTTCTAACACTGCCATTTTCTTTGGCTGGCTTTACCAGCATTTTCTCATGTGCTTTGTCTTTGGTAGGTTTCTCCATGCTCCCCCCTAATGGAATACTGATCACATTATCCCTGGGTAGCTGAGAGCTGAAATATGTACACATGTACATATCTTTTTCATAATGTGCATCAGTGATCATACATGGCAGTTTAACTGGCTTTTAAATTCTAGTGAAGTACATAATTAAAAAGCTAAGACCCACAGAGGTAGAGCAAGTTGCTCATTACATCAAGGCTGTGGGTTCAATCCCTGTATGGGCCATCCACCTAAGAACTGGACTTGATGATCCTTGTATGTTCCTTCCCACAGATTATTCTGTGACAAGAGTGTATGGTGGAAAAAAATCAGCTGGCATCCTAATACTGGAACACGAGCTGCTGCTGCCACAGGGCAGTGGTGCAGTGTGTTGCACTCTCACAACCCCAGCCCTGACCACACAATCCCAAAAGAGGCTGTGGTGGCAGGGAGGTGGCTGGTGATGAAAGGCAACACCTCAGTGCTGCTCTGCTGCTCTCCATCACCCTGGCTGGGCTGGCAGACGAGGACAGGACATGGCCCTTGGCAGCCTCCCATGCTTCCATGCTGGCATTTCACCTGCTAAACGTTCCAACACAGGAGACCTAGCAGATGCTTGTGACAATGTATCTCTAAGCTCTTAAGATCTGGTGAAATTGATTTCTAGGAGAAAGCATAAATGCATTTTGGAGACCAGAAGTCAATTTCATGTTTTGTTGCTGTTTTATTTTGTTAAATCTGGAAGAAAGGTTTGAGGTTTTATTTTTCATTTTCTTTATTCTGTAATTTTCTATTGGGACAGGAAAGCCATGAATGTTTCTGTGATTTGCCTGTGGAAAAATATAAAAGGAAAAATGATATTTCATGATATGTTGGGAAAGTTATGTTGCCTGTTATGACATCTATGAAGTATAAAAGCGAAAGTAACAAAAATTATATTTTTTAGTTCTTACATTTATTAATATTGTTAACTGCATAATTCTGTTCTGTTACAAAATTAGGAATACACAAAATTTTTAAAACAAAACAAACCAACAAAAACTATGGGTCATTCAATAAAATTCCGTTTGTTTTCTTGTCCCCAACTTCTCCCTCGAAAATGTTGCAAGGCAAATTGTGTAAAATAAAAAAATTGCAGATTTAAATGCCAGCAATAAGTGAAAAAAATCCAAAGTTTTCATACAGGATATTTGGCCTGTGTGTTAATCAATTTGCAAATCCTGAATGCAGGCAGATAATTATTTATCCTTGAAAATATGTGAATTATTAATCAGATGCTAATGTGGTACAATTTCCCAGCATTCATTTATGCCCTGCTGGTAACAGTTTGGGAAAGGTTTTTGGAGTTTGGCTCTGGTTATGTTAAGTTGAGATGACTGGTTTCAGTGCCCTGGATGTCCAGGTATAGTTTTTCCTGCTTCAGGATGCATTTGGATTTTCAGACTTACATTTTGTTAGAGGTGTTCGGTCTTACTTATTCAGTGCCATTATTTGTTTCTGGTGAGTTCAGATAGTGGTTTTCAAGGTGTTTTTCCATTCTTGGGAGATCTGTGGGGCATTTAACCTACATTAGACCTAAGGGGTATGAGGGTTCTTCAGCAAACAAAAGATTTCCAGATACTTGCCTTTAGGATGTGTCAAGGGCAATACAGACAAAAGAGTGATGTCTCCTTTAACAGCTTGATAAGTATCTCAGGATATTCTGCAAGATTCAGTACTGTTTCTGCAGAGTACTCTATTCCCATTCAGCATAATATGGCTCAATACACTGTATGTGACAATGGTGAAGACTTATCTTTGCCCTGAGGGCTAAGTGCTGTAACACTTCTCAAGTGATAGGCTTGATAGAAGTGATGATTCAGAGGCAATGATCTGCTAAAAAGTCACATTAAATATGTGTGAGAATTAAAAATATAGGTCTGTGTTTATCTTGACTTTTATTTTAAAAGTTTCAAAGCCCCATTTATTTCCAGCCTAGAAATCCCTTGTAAGGTAAACTAAATCATTCTTGTATTGACCATTTTTTCATGTCGTTCTATTGAGGCTCCTTCCCAACTGAGTTCCTTATTGAATTGTATTTCTATGAGGGTATTGTAGGTTAGCAGCACATTTTTATGATACACAAAAGAAATGCCTTCTGAATTTCCAATGTCTTGCATATTGTTCCCTATAGAAGCAGCATCTCTGAAATATGGAATAAATCAAAACAGAAACAGCTGGCTCTTTGCTTACTGCTGTTATTCTTCTTTAAGTTTACATTTCCTAAAATAGCTTGTCCTGCCTTAACTTTCTTAGTGTATTAATTTATTGTAAACCCATCCTAAGACATTTGCAGCTTTGTTGTCTCATAGAAACAAACAAACAAACAAAAAAAAAGTGCTAAACCTGTGCAAATACCGTTTGTCTACAAATACAAAAACAGTGCTGTCTGCACACTCATAAGCTCTGTGCCCATAATCGAACATCTGATGATGCATAGTCCCGTGGTAAAACTCTAAAAATATTAGAAATTAGTGTGATATGGTATTAGCTGTTGTTCAACTATTTTTAAATATTGTTAACAATCGGTTAACCCTGGGATCAGTTTCCAGTAGTTTATTACTTTCCCTGGAATACCTACAATAGTGCACGTGAAGTTCATAGTCTGTTTTGCTGCAGCCGAATAGGAGCATCCCCATTAGTAAATTTGTTCTTAACGACTGTATCCCTGTGCCAAGGTAGGTACTTAGAACAAAGCACATGTATTTAACTGAATTTTGTTACTCTGAAACCAGTCAGGTTGCAAAGCTGTTTGCTGTTTAGGCAATTTTAATAAGACCTGCAGGCATGGAGATTTTCTTTTTGTAGTACATCCTCACATACTGCTTTTTTTATCAAGAAATCCGACATGATGGCTAGTCGTTGATGCAAAGTGATAACTAGTTCAAATTCTGCAAGAGTCACCCCACTAGTTCAATTACAATGTCATAAGAGCGTAATAGGTCCCATTCTGCTTCTCACAAATGAGGTGGGGATCAGGCCATTTAAATTCTTTCTACTTATGACCTACTGTGCAGGAGGGCTTGCAGGTGCGTTTCATGGGCTGGAGTATCAGTTTCCTTGGCATGCAGCTACGTCTAGTATTTGGAATTATTTTTACTTAGTTTAGAATTTAGGAAGCATAGTTTGCTATTTGACAGTAACACAGCCTTTGACACTGCAGAAACAAAAGAGTCTTAACACAAGTGAATTGGAAGAATGCAGGACTATGGACCGAAGGAGAATAGATGAGGAGAGACCAGGAAAGAGAAATAAGTAAAGAAATGGAAGTGTGAATCATTGCTGTTTAGTAAGGTTTTCTGTGGTTTGTGCACATGTGTATGTACCCACATTCAAGTAAAAAGCCCTACACAGATCATAGCACTAATATGCCCTCTCCCTCCCTCCCCAAAGGCTAGACCTACGAGATCTAGAATTTATTTCTCCACTCATGACCTTTCATAACTATCAGGTATAAATGATTTTCTTTCACTTATGTCCAAGCTACATTTGAAGGTCCTGTAGGTCTCCAGCAAGAATTATCTGTAGATAAACCTGCACTATTTCTAGGTCACTTCTACAGAATAAAAAATAATAATATATGTACAATTTCTTTTTATGTGAAAATCTTGTTCTTCATTTCAAGCAACCTTTACTTTGCACAGCCTTTGCTGTATTTTTACAAATATAAAGTGTGCATTTCTTTCCAGAATTTTTAATTCCTTCTAAGTAAGAAGCTGCTAATGTTATAATGTTATTACAGTAGTCCTTATAGTCATGTCAGTACACACACTCACTTTTCCCAAGCTGCAACTGTAAAATAATGAAGGAAACTATTGGTCAATTAAATATCTTTTTCGTCATGGAGGATCATTGGATTGAATTCTCCAGAGCTTTAAAGTACATGGTAGTGGCAATGAGATCAAGACAAACCAAGTCACTGGATACAGGATATATATTAAAGCATTCTACTAATGCAGTGTAGGAAAGAGCTTAATTTTAGTGCCTTGGTAATTTAGTAACTTTCATTCCTGGTCAGAATTTAGTTTAAATGAATTAAGCAAATTGTTCTGGCCAGTTGTTTATAATGGATACTATATTACCACACCAAAAGCAAATAAGACACTGAAATAGATCATCCTGTGGTACTCAGTACAGTGTCTTGTTATGAACTATATCCTACAGCTTCCAGCAATAAAACAAACAACGTAATGAGCTTTTGAATTTTGTCTCTAAGTGGTACTTTCAGCATTCTTACATCAAAGGGAGTGGAAAGAGTAAAGTACAGGCTAAGTTCAAGGAGTAGTGTAAAATAACCTTCATTTGTAGTTTTTATTAGTCTTTTAAAGTAACTTCACTTGTCTCCATCTTACACATAGCCTGTCTGTCCATGCCTCTTGTTCATTTGGCTCTTTTTGCTTTCTCATGATGTTGCAGTTTGAAGATGAAATTTCACTGGGAGCTCCCACTCCTAGGGAATTTCCCCTTCCTACCTGGCTCAGCATCCTATATTAGAACTCACTTTTCAGAGATATCATCATTACTTCAATGGGGGGGTTTTCTTAATACACACTTTTGGATTATTATGCAGTAAGGAAATTGAATCAAAATAATTATGTGTATTCAGATTTTTCATCATATAATGGTTAGTAGCTGACAAAAATTTTCTTTTTTACTAGTATTAGTGTCTGCCCGTATGTGTTGGAATAGTAATCATGTTCTGTATACTTTGTAAAGCTCTTTGAAAGGATTAAAAAATGCTTAAAGTCTAACATACTTAAGCAGAGTTTTCCTCATCAGAAAGATGAGAGGCATTTCTATATTAACCATCCTTTAACTTAAAAGAGTGAAAATCAAAATGTGGCAAAGTAAAAAAACATCTTTTAATGTAATTGAAGAAAAGTTTATGTCTCTCTAAGTGGGGTAATTGTGTCAGGTACAATTACCACATAGTAAATCTTCACTCAGAAACTTGACTGATTGGGGAACAATAACACTCTCCTGCCCCAACAGAGAGAGACAGGGAATGTCTAGGCTAATGTACCTAGTCTTCAGTGGTTTCAGAGACATCTGATAGGACCTGAACTGAAAGACAGACTAATTGAGGAAACTTCCACATTTTATGAAAGTTTTCTTCCTTGTGCTTATTTTTGTCTGTCACTGAATCCAAAGGACTTATAATTGAATCAACAGTGCTGTCACCTCGAATGCAAGTGAAGTAGCTGGAGTATATACATCTTTAAAGTCAGGTCTTCAAGCCCTAGCAAACTCAAGATCCATGCACAACAGTGTTATTTGAGTGGTGCAGACTCTGTGGTAGGTTGCACTCATGTTACAATATCAAGGTGGTGTGTCAAGGATGTAAAGCACAGTTTTCCATGATCCAACTCTCTTCTACCTTGCTTAATCTTTCTGCAAGAGCTACAATTGATTTCATGGGGAAGTGAGGAGTCCTGGGTCCTTATTTGTCTGGGAAGATTTAAAAGGCAGCCTTTTTGGTGTGAAGGGGAGTGGGTGGCTTAGTCCATGGACTGGCTGTAAAAATGTCTTTTATACATATGTAGACAAGGAAATGTTTTTCTTTCTTTTGTAGCATTTTGGTAATCACCTGTCCAAAGCCTTTCACTCTAGCTGTAGAAGAACAGGATGTGGCTGATTGGTACAAAGAATTCTTTTTCATCATGTACCATTTAAAAAGCATGTCTAAAATCATAAAATCATAGAATATGCTGAGTCTGGAAGGGACCCATCAGGATCAGCAAGTCCAAATCCTAGTCCTGCACAGGACACCCCAAGAATCCCACTGTGTCCCTGAGAGCTGTAAAATAGTCCTGCCATCAGATAAACCTGGTCCAATACAGTGAGTTTTCTCACATAATCTTGGTTAAGATTTTAAAGCAATTCTAGCATTGGAAATGGTAATAAAATTAAAGAAGAACTATAAATGCAGGGATTTCTTCCCTCCTTCTGAGTTTGTAGGAAATTATTCACTTCCCAGCTTGTCTTTGTAGGTTCAGTGGGATGCCCCTGTGAGCTCTGTATTTAGGTGATTCTTAAATATCAGTCTAACATGGAAAAAAATTATACACTCAGAGCATGTGGAATGGAATCCAGAAATACCAGCCTATTCCATTTGAGCTACATAATATTGTCTGCCACAGTGTAATACTATTAAGATGCCGTATAAAACAGAGCAATAATTCATTAGGCAGAAGTGCAGGTTTATCCAATGCAGAAGAGGGCAGTAGGATTCATAAGTGAAATTGAACTGAACAATAGTGCATCCACTAAGTAAAAGTTGTCATTGCAATAACATGATTGAAAGATGATTTGCATAGATGAGAACCTGAAAAAATCCTCAGAATATAAACAACTTCAAGATTAAACATAATTTACATACTGTAGAACCTTTATACTGCATTGGGGCTGCAAAAAGTTGGAGATGACCATAAGAGAGAACTGCTGGAAGTATTTGGATCCTTCTCTGTTGCAGCACTACTCTCACTGTGGACGGTATAATTAGGGCTTATAGAAATCACTCATTAAATTGTGTCAGCTTTGTGTATCTTGAAGTTAAGGAAAATAAAAGGAGAAATAATCTGGAGATGCCAAACAAAGAGATAATTTCTTTGTTTCAGTGCCACTTCACCCCAGCTGAAGGAAGTTCATTAAGAGCTCTGTCTGTTAAGGATATGTTGAAAGATACAATGTTTCAGGTGCTAATAGAAAATATTAGGCTCAGCTATGTCTCTTTTGAAACAAGCATGCTACCTTTTCTTCTTTAAAATATGAGTACAGGCTGTGAGTGTGAAGGCTGTGATCAGACTGGGATCAACTGGTTTTGTGAATGTGTATCTGTGATCTTTGGGATGAAAAGTTTTGTATGGCAACATCTATATACAGACTTCTTTAGAACAGGAGACATTGGTATTTTTAATGGGGTTTTTTAAGGGTCTTGGGTCTTTTTAAATTATTCAGAATCTTGAATGGGTGAGTCTTTTAAATTTTAGAAGCTGAAATTGAAAGAAAAATTAGTAAATCCTGTAAATTCACTTATTTTTTTTAATAAGTGAAGTTTCTATAACAAAAATATTTATAGTAAAATTAGAGTTTGAAGAGCTCAGTTTCATACAGGGGAAAAAAAGAGTTTTGCTTAAAATTGGAAACAATAAATTTCCATTTCTTTTAATGGTAAAAATTCCAGTTAGTCAAAGACAATCAATTCCTGTTCATTTTCTGGTTCTCTTTTTGTAAAGGTGTTTCCATATTCTGTTACCAGGGAGCTTTATAGCTTATGCAGCATCCTCTTCTTGCCAGCCAAGCTATAAAAAATATCTCTATGCTCTAAAGGGAAAAACTTAAAACAAAAACTGGGAATTAATAATCTCCCACTTCTCATATTATTCATTTTAACAGAGAAAATACTAAAGAGTTTTTAAGGTATGGGTCGTGATGAAGCACTCTTGTTAATTTTGCAAACAGCAAGATATCGTTTATAGAGTAGGAAAAATTAAACACAGACAGACAAAGGCATTCAATACTGGCAGAGCAAAGAGTGAAGTGCTGAAGAATAAGTGGTAGTTTAAAAATTGCTGCCATCCCCAAAATGTTTGGATGTGGGTGAAGTAGTAGCAACCTGGGACTCTGCTTGTAGTGTCCAAGTGGAAATGGAAACTGCAATATTTAATCCTGCATCTTCATAAATGGTAGTTAAAATTGACAAAGTACTGCCAAAAGAGTGGTAATATATCTTCTTTGAATAATGAATAGGAACATGGAGGAGTAGGGGACAGTGGATTCTGCTCATTCTCAGCTTCAAAGCAGAATTGGGAGCTACTCACTGACCAGTATTTGAAGGAAAGGTTTTAGAAAGCTGAGCTCATTACCTTCATACTGGTTTTGCAACCATATTTTGTTATTCAATAAGTGTCTTTTCTCAGGTAGAAGTGGCTTTTATGATATTTTGTAAATTGCTAATATTGCACACTTTATTGTAACAGAAATGCATTGTGTTGCTGTGACACTGCTGCGTTTTATGTGCTGCTGTGCACTTCTTCAGAGGTTTAACTCCTTTGGCCTTCAGTTTTATACTTGGTGCACACGAGGCACAAGCAGCCTATTGATGCTCACCTTATCACAGTGTGCTGCTACAGTATAAACTAGCTAAGAGGCTTGCCAGACCAGTCTGCATAGGCTGATATTAAGTCTTCCATTAAGTGAGACAGACTGGATTACTGATTTTGGAATTGATGATGGATGAAGAAGCCACAGAGAGATGACATTGCTCTAAATTTGTAATACTGAGATTAGGGAGTTTTTCTCTGTAATGTTATAGTAATGGGCATTTCTCAAAGACAGAAGGAAGAAAAGATTAGATTTGGTGCCTACGTGTTGAGGGAGGTGGAAAGGAAGAAATAACCACAGCTGAAGTTCAAATTAAGGTTTCAGAAGGTGCTAAATGCATTGGAACAAAAAATAGAAAGCTTCTTCACCTCAAATTCATCACCAAGGACAGAAGGATGGTTTTATAATTGAGAGTGTCAACTCTGCAGTACCTGTCACTTTATCTGTCTGCAATATGCCATACACATTTATAGTGATGTATAAGTAATAATAATAATTTTGTGCTTGAAGCAAAAGATATGGATTTAGGCCATCCTTTTCATACCCATCTTTGACACAAATTTGTTGTGTGGCCCATGGACAAGTCGAATTTCTCCACCTCTCTATACCTTCTACACCTTGCAAAATGGGAATAATAGTGTTTTCTATTTGAGGACTGTTGAGAGACTTTAACAATATTGGCAATTTCTTATGAGAGCCTGAGCTGAAGACACACCAACGTTGTATTTGCTCCCAATTCTTCCCAGGGAGAGACATCTGTTTCTAAAACCTCAGTCAGGTGCTGACTCTTTCTTAGGGTCTGTGGTTAATCACCAAAGCCCCAGCCTTGTTCTGTTAACATATTTTACTCATATGAAAGTTATAACTTAAAGTTCAAAAAGTAGGTGTTGTATAACAGATTACGGGGATGCGGAGGACATCTGTCCCACTCAGTGAACAAGCCTTGGAACAGATGTCTCAAATTTCTTCAAATCCAGAACATGCTGTCCATTTTTCTGTAATAAACAGAATTTTCCCTCTCCATCACTGAGCACCTAAGTATTATCTTTAATGCATAAAATATGTAAATTCTTAAAGCATCATTTTGCTCTTTAGTGAGTTTAGATATTACAAAACGGTTTAATTATAAAAACAGACAGACCTAGTCCTGGGACCTGTGCAGCTAGAAATAAATGTGCAATCAAAACTGCAATTACCTGCAGAATTTAGTGTAAACAGATCAGCAATCACATAACAAACACAGGCTAGTTTGCATTCTGATATGAATACAGTTAGATCCAAAGCAATTTTCCTTTATTTATCTTAGCTGCTCAGCATAAATAAAGCAAGGGCATTGAAGCAATTAGCATAATTAGAGTATCGTGGTCAGGCCCTGTGTGATTTCTAGAGACGTTTCACTTAAGAATTCTTTTTCCCATACAAGAGTTTCCCTGAGCCACTAAAATATCGCTTTGGGCATTTTTGTATTTCAAATTTGCAAGTTGTCAGTTTGAAAAACCCTTGACACACGGATGTGAAAGCATCTCACAGACAACCACAGAAGGTATACCCTCAGCTTTTCATTACTAAGAAACTAGGGAATTTCCTTTTTCAGCTCTTTCTCCTTCTTGACGTTTTAACCCTAGAAATGTCAGGTTTAATTATTTCAGGTACCACGCAGCAGACCTAAGGGTTAAAAACAACCTGTTCCCCCAAAAGGTGTGACATTTACGCCACTTCAGGGGTGACACTTACAAAGACAATTTCCAGCATTCCCATGACAGCTTTCTTCAGCCTTTTATTTGCTTGTCTCTGCTAGCAGCACTGGAAGAGCTTGTGTAGGAAGAGGTGTTTTTCTTCCACAATACTTAGAACCTGCTTTTTGCCAGTGCTTCTACTGTTGTGATTGCATTTGGAGAGTTGAACTAAGCTGACTGTGGGACCATTGCTGGGTGTTTATAGGATGAGTGCAGAGTAGGCAAAATATGGGAAGCTTTTATGGTTTTGGGGGTTTTTTTTGAGACATGCTGTGTTCTCTACCAGAATGGCAGGTGGTAGATGTAAAGTACTTGTCCCCAAGTACTATTCGCCGATACCAAGGCTGGCTGCAAGCATGGGAACAGAGTGTGAATAGGAAAAGAGGAGGACTGTATCTTCTCAGTTTTTTCTTTTTATTCTGTTTTTCTTCATCATTAATGAACATTTCAACAAGGAAATAGCAAAATATTTAGAAATTATAGTGGTTTTCTTTCATCTTTATAAATTGAAAGGGCTCCTTCTGTTTCCAGTAGGACACAATGGATTTCTTCCTGGGCCAAGCTGGGACACAGCGGACTTCAAGAGCGTGGGCTGGCTACAGGCATCATGTATACTGTGCAATTAATTTTTGAATGTTGAAGAGATTTTGATTATTAAATTAGATCTCCTATAATTTTTAAATTGTCTTTTTCAGTGCTTTGAAATCTCTATCTTTTATGCAGAGGAACTTGTGACCTCATTTATCACATTCTTCTCCTTATTAGCACATGGTATCAGAGGTACAAAAAAGGCAGCCTAAAAGGCAGAATCAGAACAGAAGCCATAGATTGGAGGGCCAAGGTATTTGGAGTAATCTGATCTATTTTTAAAGAATGTTGTTAAATGAAGATACAAAAATAATAATAGAGCTAGGGTAAGGAACAGTTTTGAATGTGCTTTAATTGTAGTATCTCTGAACCTTTCAGGACAAAAGTCTCCTGTACCTGTTTATTCATGCCCCTTCCATTGCTTAAAATGTATCATAGGCAGTTTTAAACCAGACAAGTTTTACATGTTTGTCATTCTTTCTCTTAAAGGAACCGAAAAGAAAAGCAATAATTAAGTTTATCCAGGCCAAAACATTATTGCTCAGATGGTAATAATCCCAGTAAATTAATGCCAGTACCGTAGGGCCTACAGAGAATTTCAATAGCAAACACTCCTATAGTTTTTTGAAAAGAAAAAGCTTTAACTGCAGAAATGTTCTGTCCTTCTGACTGCATTTATCTTGCTGATTAGTGATAATGGAAAATCTAGCAACAGTTTACCACAGAATATTGGAAACCCTCCAGGCAGTCAGTTGCAGACGCAATAAGCCCTCAAAATAACATAGGTAAGTCTGTGTATGAGTCAAGGGGCAGTATGGGGATGCTGAAAAAAGTTAAAGCTTAATAGTTAAAGACACTAAAATAAGTCTCTTAATGATAGGGATAAAGCAGCATGACATCTTTAAACTGGGCTGCTAGATGAGTTTATTTATTCTTTCTTCCCAGTAATTTGCACAATGTTAGTTCTTTGAATGCAGAAGCAGTGCCTTGAAGATTTTTTTAATCTGTCAAAGACAGCAAGTCTTTATGAGTGAGTGTACTTTGATTTCTCTCTTTTTGTTCTGTATATATTTGTCTGTATTATGAGTATGTATAGAAGTGAGGAAGCGAATGAGTTACAAGTTAGAGAACAGCAAGTTTTCTTCCATCTTCTCTTTAGCATTTGTCTTTTCTATTGGAAACTCTTGTAGTGAAAAGGCCAACCATCTAAAGGTGAAATTCTCCCCTCTGCAGCAAGCCAACACAAGGTCTGCACACTCTTAAAGTGCAAGTCCTTTGTTGTTGTCATGTTTTCAGTAGAATCTGATTTTTGATGCCTTTTCCTTTGCCACTTCTGTAATTCCTTGTTTCATAGGTTTTTTTCTTGTGTATAGCATAGATATTGCTATTTTGAGTCAGACTCGCTGTCCAGTTAGTCTGGTGTCTTCTCCACCAAGGAAATGTTTTGCAGGAAGTGCAGGAAATATCACATTAGGTAGATCTGAGTTAATCTATCCCTTGTTAATTTTTCCCCTAAGTCTTTACATTCAAAGGTTATCTTAAACCCCAGACACAATGTTAATATTGCTTACAAAAATTGCCTTTCCTGCAAGGGTTTTCATGTTCACTATGTATAAATGTGTTGCTCCGAATAAAGAAGTAGTGGGACAGTTGAACTGTGTGGGTAGCTTGGCTGGATATCCCTAGTCTGACAGTTCACCAGAAGGAGAATGAATGTTGAAAATAGCAAAGGGCTATTATTTAAGGCACTTTTAAAATTTTGCCCAGCTCTGGTAAAAATGTACCTATGTCCACTGAGCAGAATGTGTTATCTAGAGTTCTGTAAAAAATGAATTCAGTTTCAGATTATATCAAGTTTGTTGGGATCAGAATTTACACTGTTCGATATTCTGTCTTTTGGTGTAACTATGGCTAGGAATGTGAAGATGTGGCTGGAGTGTACTGGGGACTAGCTCTGGAAACCTTAGCAAGCTCCTGGTAACTGCTTAGAGTCCCAAATATTAATAGATAACATGAGAAAAAAGAAAATTTTATCACCCCCAACTATACAAAGCTTCAATTCAATAGCTCTCATACTGAAAACATAAGCAGTGCTTTTGTTTTCTTATTTATTGCCCCATGTCTTAAAGTAATCACACAAGCAGTAGTTCTTGCTTAGTTGAGTGTCCAG
Organism: Lichenostomus cassidix; assembly: GCF_008360975.1. Taxonomy (NCBI): domain Eukaryota; kingdom Metazoa; phylum Chordata; class Aves; order Passeriformes; family Meliphagidae; genus Lichenostomus; species Lichenostomus cassidix. The sequence continues at coordinate 25,712,179 of NC_139486.1, read as the reverse complement.
TGTTCCTCCTCAGTTTCTAGCAGTTTATGTAGTATTCAGCAGTATGTTTTCTCTGAACTTAACACAGTCATATTATGCCCACTATCTATTATCTACATTTGATTCCTTAAAGTAGAAGATTGATTTTAACTCGGCCCTGCTGCTTTTAAATCCCTTAATAGTGCAGACTCTGGCTGCATCTGAGACCTCCTGTTCGACCCTCATCCTTTTGGGTATTCAGGCTGTGACACCACTTGCCATGTAGGGAATCCATCATCACTCACACGTTACTTTGGCAGGTAAATTGTAGTTTTACTCTTTATTTCCAGTGGTGAAGAACTTGCTCCCGCTTGGACTTGGTAATTTCCACAGACACACTCACACATTTTCTTCTCGCAGAGGAACCTAAGTTGGTATAGCTGGAACGTTTTCCACTTCCACAATCAAGACTATCTCACCCCTTTTCTGAAGATGGCTAACAGATTAGGATTCATATATAACATCTCTAGAGCATTACCCAGTTGCTTAAGAGAAAATATTTAAATTTCACCATATAGCAGCACTGATCTGGTAGAAGTTTTTCTGATGTTGCCTTCAGTGCAATTAATGGGAACAGCTTATTTACCTGATAACAGGCAGCTGAAATAAAAACATGGGTGTATTTACCCTTAAGGTCAAGTCATTTTTGGTATCATTGTTAGACTTTTGGGTATCTAATAGTTTTGTTGTTACAGAACTTCAGCCTGCCCTTCAGTCTTATACACCCTGGTTTGTATTTTCTTTTGTTGGATATCCAATTATACTTGCGAAATTAGGATCCTTATCTAGTGAAGATAATTATTGTATTCAACATCGATCAGTGACAATAATGATGTGGGCACTGTTAGAGCTACATCTTCTCTCTTATTCTACAGCTTCACAAGGTAATTTTGAAAAATAAATTAATGTTTATGAAGCACTCAGATGCTGTGATGATGAGCATCATGGAAAAACCCACAAGGAAGCTTGTCATTCTGTCTTCAGAGCATGGTTTGCATAGAATGCAGTAAATAAGGCCTAGGGCCACACATTGAAGACTGAGGAGAAAACCAAATATCAAATAGCTGTTCATTAAGGCAGCATTATCTTTTACATGCAATAGATGAGGCAGGAGTTCCAGTGGAATGGTTTTTTGCTTTGCAGCCCTCAACTTTGCAATCTTAATGCTTTTATTTTTGCATTGTTCTGGATGTAATTTCTTATGATCTACTAATAAAAAGGGAAAAGTCAGAAAGTCTTGCTGAAGCCAGCATAGTTTGTTGAAAGAGATATAGTTTTAGGTTAATTTCATGTATTTCTGCCATTTGAACACAGTAACTTAAATAAATTATCATTTTGTCTGTGTGCTCTAGCATGAGGGGAGGAGAAGATTGGATACTAGGGAAAAGTTCTTCGCTGAAAAGTGGCCAAGCACTGGAACAATCTCCCCAAGGAAGTGGTAATGACCCCAAGCTTGTTGGTGTTCAAGAAGTATTTCAACAGCTCTCGTAAATATATGGTTTGACTTTTAGGTTGCACTGTGTGTAATCAGGAGTTGGACCCAATGATCCTCATGGGTCCCTTATGGCTTAGAATATTTTATGATGCTAAAATTTTCCAATATCCTTCCTAGCTTTGCTGATACCAGAAGAGTACTTGAAATTAGAATTTTTGGGAGCCATGCCCATTTTTGGAAGGAAATCTGCTGTAGTGGGAAAATATGTCTCAGTTCTATTTCATGGTGCCTAAATTGTCTATCCTCTCCAGCCTCCTCTCCCATTTCCAATACTCATCTTCCCAGTACCTCACACTTGCTTGTTCAGCCTGTCAGTATTTCTCACAAGCTCCATTTCGATTCTCTTTACCATCCCTAATCTTCTATCTGCATCCTAGGTACTTAACAGATCTAGCTCCATTTTCTTAACTCTTTCCTTCCCATGTTGGTTCATATCAAAGCAGATTCAGAGCCCTCTAAATTTGGACCGGGTGATTTGAAGCTCTTTGCTCAGATTATGAGAGAAGCCTAAATCTTTTCAGCTTGTAGATTTAATAATCCTGGAGTCATTCATATACTTATTCTTAGAGTGTCTTTCCCTCAGTCACGGACTCCAAAGAAATAACAGATCTAAAATCTTGTTTGCAGAATGAAATGTATGATATTCCATAAATGAAAAAATGTAAAATTTGTAAGATAAAAAGAAAAATAGAATCATAGAATCATTAAATTTGGAAAACACCACCAGGATCTCTTGAGTCCAACCTTTGATCTAACACCACCATGTCAACTAAACCAGAGCACTAAGTGCCATGTCTAGTCATTTCACCATCCCTGGAAATTGAACACTTCCAGGGATGGTGACTCCATCACTTCCCTGGGCAGCCCGTTCCAATGCTTAATTACGCCTTCAGTGAAAAAATTTTTCCTGATGTCCAACCTGAATCTCCTCTGGAGCAGCTTGAGGCCATTTCCATTTCATGTGGTCAGTTCCCAGGAGTCTGACCCGCTCCTGGCTGCAACTTCCTTTCAGGTACTTGTAGAGAGCAATAAGGTGCCCCTGAGCCTCCTTTACTCCAGAGATCCATGGTGGAATGGAGACCCACCTGCAGCCCTTGGAGGAGCCCCATGCCAGAGCAGATGGATGCCTTAAAAAAGGTTGTGACTTTGTGGGAAGCCCACACCGGAGAAAGCTCTTGGCAGAGATCTATAGAGCTGTAGAAAGAGAGTACCTCACTTGAGCAGTTTCTGAAGAACTGCAGCGCATGGGAAGTAGTCATGTTGAAGAAGCTTGTGGAGGATTGTCTCCTGTGTGAGGGACCCCATTCTGGAGCAGGAGAATGATTCCTCTCCTTGAGAAAAAAGCAGTGGCAGAAACAATGTGATGAACTGGCCATAACCCCCATTCCCTGTCTCCGTGCACCACTGGCAGCAAGTAGGTAGAGAATGAGGAATAAAGTTAAGCCTAGAAAGAAGGGAGGGATGGAGGGAAAGTGTCCTACTTCTCATTATCCTGTTCTGAATTTGATTTGTAATATTGCATTTAATTTCCCTAAGTCACGTCTGTTTTGCCTGTGATGGAAATTGGTGAGTGATCTCTCCTTCATGAGCTTTTTGTTATATTTTCTGTCCGCTGTCTGGTTAAGGAGGGAAATGACAAAGCAGCTTCGGTGGGTGCCTGACCTCCAGCCAGGGTCAAACCACTACACCCAAGTCCTGATGGCCACCTATTTTTGATACAGGCCAAGATGCCATTGGCCTTTTGGCCACCTGGCCACACTTCTGATGCATGTCTACCTGGCTGTTGACCAGCACTCCCAGGTCCTTTTCTGCTTGGCCGCTCTTCAACCACTCTTCTCCGAGTCTGTAGCACTGCATGGAATTGTTTGTAAAGAAATAATTTCTTAAAAACACATACTTTCAGTCTATGCTATACTTTGCAGTAATATGTTCCAGAAAGTTATACTTTGTAGTAATATGTTCCAAAATTAATTTTCCTCTATATTGGTCAATATTTTTCTAGTTAACCTCTGTAGTTTACAAAGGTAGTACCATGTCAGTTAAAAACACCAAAAGAGTAAGATGATGAAAAGGAAAATCTTCCTTGCAGCTCATGCTCAGCATTATTTGAGGATTGTTTCCTGGTAATTGATAAAGCTTGATTGCTTGGAAAAAAAGATTCCTTAATTTTCCCACTAGTGTTATGAGAGACTCAATAGCACATACATCTCGTGTTCAATGACTGGATGTCTTTCCAAAATCCCATTATATTTATTTCATTATATTAGCGGATTGATATCTACTGTTTCCATTTCAGTCTTATTATAAGTCAGGTGGGCAGGCTGAATCCTTTTTAGGGAAAGGTAGCCTTCATCATACATTTTATCCAGGAAAGCATTGTCTAGCAACTTGTGCAGCAATGCCAAAAGAGGGTGGGGCACCTCAATACTAAATCCTTTTCCAATTGCATCAGTTTTGCCCTGGTTAACTAATTTTGTGTATTGTTGTCACTCCTGAACATCCACAGGAGTAATTGAGTAAAGCAAGGAGCCCTGCATCTGTTTATTTCTATGGAATATTTCTATACCTATCTAACAATCTGAAATAATGTTTATTACTAAACCAGATTTTAATAGTGATAAATTTCCACAGATTATATGCACTAAGTTTCTTACCAAGGTAAAGTGTAAAGCTCACCGTAATAAAAAATAATAAATATTACATACTGGATATGTGGTACAAAAAGGAACTGTATGAATACAGTCACTGGGACTTTTTTTTGCACTATTGGACATGTCTATGGATCTTTACAAATCTAGATCCCACACAGAGAGAGATGTGGGTATAGACAAGTTTAAACTTATGGCTTTTGTCATTTGTGACTACAAACAGATCTCTAGAAGGAAAAAAAGAAGGTATACTGGTATAAATTTTGACAGCTCTAAATTAGACATGAGATATTTGGCTGATCAGTCATGTATACAATTGAATGACAGTGTACACTCACGATGCACTGCCATTTTGACATTGTATGGCTTTTTTTAGATACTGCATCCTTAAGAATGAGCAGTGTTGGTGTGGAGAAGTTAGTATGATAGTTGAATGTCTTCAGGTAAAGTTGACACTCATCAGTAAATTTCCATATTGATTTTATATATATATATACACACACATATGTATACATGATGTGCCAAATGTCTTTGACTGATATTAACATAAATGGGAAAGCACTTGTCTTACCCAAGACAACATTTCTCCATTCTTTTTTATTACTTCTGAGTGCTTCCTATAGTAGTATTTCTTGAGTTCTTTCTAAGAGGAAAGGGTTGGTTCTGTGACAGCAGATTTTCATGCCAAATGACTATGCATTTTCTGCTGACAGCTGTCCAGTGTTGACCACCATGAGAGCAGAGTACTGCAAGATTTTTTTTCTTCTTGATTTGCATACAAGTGTTTTTTTCAGGGCAGTGCCTTGGACTGCCAACTCTGAACAGGTTCACACAGCTAAACAATTTGAGCAGTGTTTTTTTAAAATGCTGCAGAAAGTCTGAAGCAATTTCTAAGAGGAGGAACAAAATGTTCTGCAGGAATGTCCAGGAAGATAATGTGGGCAAATTTACCATTTTATGAAGTCAAGAATTTTCCAGACACAGTATCAGTCTTTGTAAGCAAAGAATAAAAGTTATCCCTGGCAAGAATTGGTTAGTAACATTAAAAGTGGGGGAAAGATCTTTCAGAAGAAATGAAATCATCCTTTTTCATCTATGCTTCAGTTCAGGCATTGCCGAATCCGTATTTGTACTTGTGCACTTGCCTTTTAAACTGCTCTGGAGACAGTATTATCTGTGGCTTGTTTGGAGCACCAAATAATTTCTGCATGCCATAACTGTATATTCACACAAAAGTCTGCAACAGGTTGGCACTTATTCTGTGAAATTATTTACTAGAAGTTCAGCTTAGTAGTTTTCTCCTTCTTTTTCTTCAATCTTCTCTTAAAGTCATCTTACTTTCTCTTGAACGTTTTTGGTCCTTTTGTTTTTTCAGTGCTTGTTGCTCTGTCCCCCTTTTTTCCTCATTATGTGCTTTATAGTCATTATATTTGCCCATTTTCCATTATGTTTTCTATATCTTCAAGAGAGCTTTAGCTTGTTCCTCCTGTTATGAGATTAACTCCCTATTTTGGGGGGGGGGGCGGGTTCTAGTATTTTTGTTAGATCTTCAAATCTTCCTCCTTTCCATCCCTCAAATCCATCAAATTCGTGTCATTGAAACACATTCTGGAGCAGACTCCAAAGTTTTAGTCCTTTGGATTCACAAGTGCTCTGTATCCTGAAGGTAGGAAGGAGGACCCAGAGATGTGAGCTTGATCTGGCACTTCAGTACCTCAAAACAGGTGAATATTCTGAATTAGTGGAGGACATGCTGAAGCAGTGGTTAGTTCAGAAAAAGAGCCTAGACCAATTTTCACATGGTAAGCTCTTATTCATTTCCAATAATCATTAAAAAGAAAAAAACAAAAGAAAAAACTGCAAAAAAGGGGGGAAAAGCAGAGAAAATGGCTAAACATATAGAACAGTGAGTGTGTAATCTCATGCATGAGAAGGATATTGTATTTTAATTCTAAGACCTGCACTCTGATCATGTAGCTCATGTCACACCTTAATTGGAGACATTTGTGGAAAAAATTTTAATTCTGCTAAGTCAGATTTTAGTCCATGTTTTTAGTATTTTTCTCTTCTTTAAGGAATAAAAATAACCACAAAACTCTCGTAAAACAACTTTATAAAGTTCATAAAATTACTACACAAGTAATCTGTTCTTATAATTTTCTGATCCTTGCATTGAATTTAGAAATGGATTTTATGAACACCTCTAGATCATACTTGGAAAAGTAGCATTGCATCTAGTTCAGTGTGCTGGAGTTCAAAAATCTCTTTGTCCCATCTCTGTGATGTGCAGAACTTCCATGGTAATTGGAAAGGGGAACTTTGGACATTGTATTATGCAGGTTTTTCCCTAGTGTCTTGATGGGAATAAACTGTAAAGTAGTTTTAACTGGGATAAGTGCTTGTCATGTTACCAAGGCCAAACAATAGTGACAGGCAGGTGATAAACCTTCAGCCTTTTACAGGTGAGAAATGAATGCATGTATGGAGTTCTTAAAGTGTTTTTAAAGGACATGTTGCTTTTAGAAGGAAAGTAACTGTTGTGGGACCAATTGTTAACCTAAATCTTACTTACAGGGCCTTAAAAACACTGGTCCTGACAAACAGAGTTTATTTAAATACTTTAGCTGAACACACGCTAGAAGTCATAATGAGGCAAGTTAGTGAAATTTGTGCTAAGGTTTTTGTTCAAACTGAAAATGTTTTGTGTTTTTCAGAAATTGATATTTCTCCTTTAAACTCAAATACACCGTCCTGCTCTAATATTGTCTCACAAACACACACATCTTTCATGTTTTCTTCTCAGGATTCTGTGTGAGCCATTCATTATTGACATTTCTTCTTTTTGAAAGAGTATCTGCTCACAGAGTTAAAAAACAATTGTATGTAGGCTTCATCCTCTTCGTGCAGATGTGTGTGGATGAGGAGTATTTAAACAAGATGTAAACTCAAGGAAATAGTTATCATTTCCCTCATTGCTGAAGACAGATTCAGGAAAAGTATCAAAATTAAAGAGAAAACTAGACTTTCCAACTTGAGAGGGACAAGGGAACGTGGTGAATTCCCAAGATTATTGGTGTGTTTGTGCTGTTTCTCGCATCTTCATATTAGCATGATTTCTGCCATTTGGCCAATGATGCTGCTGGCTAAGAACTGTTGTAGCTGTACTGAGAGTTGTGCTAAGTTTTGGAAGAATAAGTACTGTTACTGGAAATACTGGTTACACAGCTTTCAGATCCCTTTGAACGCATCAAACTCCCTAAGGACAGCCTGTGTATTCCTTTCAAACCCCATGTTGCAAGTAATGTAAAACAAATTGTTAGCAGCTTTGTGGTAAAGGAGAATGTTTCTTCCCAGTAATCTTTCTTCTCTGCTTCATGTTGCTCTTTCTCACACATCTCTTTCTCTGCATATGAGGGTGGCAGAACACAGGCTTACAGATAATTTCTTGCTGCCTGTTTCCTGAAGAGATCCCACAAACATTTTAAAATTGTTGAATTTTTGTTGCTGGCTGCGAAGTTGCATATATTTCTGTAATATATATCACTTCTTTCCATCCACACTTACCATTTTTTTCTCCAGAGTGAAATTCATACAGTGTTTTGTGTTTGCTATAAATACACATCTCAGCTGTATTTCTATCCTTTGTGTCAACATTAAAATTCCCTTGTTCTATGTTTAGCTTGAATAATTACCAAACCATTTGCAATTAGAACTCTAGGATATGACCTCACAGTGATTTATTCCTTCGTTTCTTTCTGTATTTAATGCATTTCAGATACTGAAATACCAAATCTTTGTCCTTTTATTTTGATGTTTATCAGTAATGGAAACATTCCAAAACAATCAGCCAAATACCTATGCTTTGTTCATTTATTGCCTTCTCTGAAGATAAATTGACTGTACTCAACTCTCTTCAGCATTTTTCTTCACCTAGATATTATTGCCTTGTGCAGCCACCCCAAGGTGACTGTTATCACTTAATTAAATCCTTGCACGCTGGGAAGAAAAAACAACATTGTTCGTTCATAACCCCAAGGAGGTGTGTTTTTTTTCTTTAAGCCACTAAGCTTTTTCCCTGTTTTATTAACTTATTCCTGGCTACAGCAAGACATACTTTGTTGATGAGCAAAAGGTTGTATTAGCTTTTTATTTTCTGGGTAAACTTATCTTTTCTCTGGGAAAAAAAAAAAACTGTGGGCATTACAACAAAGAAGAAAAATGGGATCTCTCCAAACCCTGCAATTCTAGTAAAGGTCTGTGTAAACATCAAGCCAGTAAAGAGAAACAGGGGAGTAGCAGGAAGGAAATGAGAAAATAAAATGCAAACATAAAATTGGAACAAGACAAAAAAATAAGATGACGTGTATATATACAGAGAAACTACTGCAGTGCTAAGGGAAAATTGGCATAAGGAATAGTATATCTGAAGAGAAAAATATATCAGGGCTCTTTATGTTACTGTCTAGGCTAGCATCTTTTTATTAGCCTCTTGGTTAATGTCCTCTCTCTGTCTATTGATTTTAGACTACATAACACTTGCTTTTACCTTTCCATTTTCTTTTCCATAGTGCAAACTGTAAGAAGAAATATTGCAGATGAGATAGTCATTGAATATGTGAGACCTGTGATTTGCTTTTAAGTTGTTTTAGGCACAGTAGCACATATGAGAAAGTTTACTTGAAGTAGTGAATTGCCAGAATATGTACGATGGTTTAGCTACACTTTTCTTGTTTCTAGTCCATTAAATGTAGGACCAGAAAATAGGTTTATCTACTCTAAAATTGGGGCTCAAGCAACCGTACGTATTTGTTCATGATGCTAAATCATTTTGCCACCTGCTGTGTTCAACAAGCATTTACAAATAATAAATGCATTTTGAAGCTGTAGTATTTGCAACAGCAGTTTATGATATTATTTGTATAGAAACATAACATTTTAGTGTGTAGTAAAAAAGAGCTTTTAAGGAGTTGGATAATCATGATTTTTGAAATTAACTACTCATTATGTGTAGACTGTAATTATTGTAGGTCAGAGACAGTGGTATAGGTTTAAATTTGAGGTAAAAAATATTGATAGATTTGTACACCTTTTCTCCAAATCCAGTGTGTCTGTAGTTTGTATCAGACATTAGTCTCTGGAAATTCCCTTTGTATATTAAAGTTTCACCCTAACTTCTGGGACTTCTTTTTGTTCTGTGCTTTTAAATTCTTTCCTGTATCTTTGCAAATGAAATTCTACAATGTTTATACAGCTGAAATTTCTGTCTTTCTTAGCAGTAACAAAAGTCTTTCAGTTTACCTTTACAGATTCACAGGAATGCTTTCCGATAGGTGTGCAATGGATCTGCCATCAACAGATTCTAACCTATACTCTGTTTTTCAATCTAATCTCTTTTCACTTCAAGGCCTGTAGACCTATAGAGTGATCTCCATGTCTTATTGAATATATTGAAAAAATATCTGAAGCCTTTTTTATTTGAAATAAAAGTAATATATTGCAAATTTATCAAGACTATGGTTTGGTTTCAGATTGCTACTAAAGAGTGGTTTAGGAAGCACTAATTTTGCAATTAATTAGGTTTTGATGTCAAAAGATTGAGATTCCTAAGAAGGAGATCGTTTTGGCATAAGTAAGAGATTTTTTAGGAGATGGCTGTTGGAAGAATTTGATAAGTAAATTTGGGGTACTCATTTCAAATAGCTGTAGTATGTACATACTTTCTGTTTGCTTTCCAAAACTGGTTTTGTCAGATTTTTTTCCTTTTCTTGTTCATTCGCTGCTGGAAATTCTAGTTCTACATTTGTTGTATTATGTGATTTTTCATTAATTTTACTACTAGTTTGTGATATCATTGGGTGGCATAGCAACTTCATTGAAGGACTGGGAAATGGCACAGGAAGCCTGTGAGGGAGTCTTTGATTCCGATGAGGTTCATCTAGAAATGTATTGCAAGATATATTGCAGTTTGAAAGAAGGATGTTTTAATGTTTCATACACCATTAATGTCCATCTTTTATGGGTCAAAAAGCATTCTGAATTTCTAAGCACTCTGGTGTGTTTGTTTTATTTTCCATTAAAATTAAAATTTAGAAATAAACCCTGTCTTAATGATGATAGGAAATCACCTCTAGTGAGCTGAATTGTAATCCTGATAAGGATTCCAACTCAGCTGAAAAAATTGTTTAGATTTTAAACCCTATTCAGGACTCAAACAGTCTTCTCATATGTAGAAAACATTTGGTTATATTTCTGTAGCAGTTATCTTGTGTGTGTGTGTGCTTCTGCTCCTTCCCATCTGGTTTCAAACCAGAGTCAGGGAAAGACTGATAAAACACCATTTCTTTTTCACTATACTGACTGAAAACAGATTGAAGAAATTCAGATATATGTCGGAACTCATTAAAGCATGACCACTTAAATTTATTTATTTTAAGATGGAGGAGTTGCTGCCAATTAAAATGGCAAATTTACATGCAGAAGTCTGTCTATACTGCTTTCTGTGTAGTGAGTCAGGCAGCATGTTCATTTGGGCATGGTAATGGAGCAAAATTTGAACTGCAAGGACATTCACATGGCAGCATAAAAAGCACTGGCAGTGCAGTTTGACAGCACAAGGGGTAATAATTTTAAACTAAAAGAGGGTAGATTCAGAGTAGATATAAGGAAGAAATTTTTTACAATGAGGGTAATGAAACACTGGCCCTGGTTGGCCAGAGAGGTGATGGATACCCCATCCTTGAAAACATTCAAAGTCAAGTTGGATGAGGATCTGGGCAACCTGATCTAATTGATGCCCTTGCTCATTTCAGGGAGGTTGGAAATAGATGGCCTTTAAAGATCCCTTTCTGCCCAAACCATTCTATGACTCTATGTTTCTATTTGATTTTGGTTCAATGTATTTTCTCCATGATTTAAAGAAAGGGAAAAAGATGGAGAAAAGAAGAAAATATGTCAAACATGTATAGTATTGCTTAGGGTCTAAAAGAAGACAGTGCTAAAGACAGGAGACAACTGCAAATACATGGAACTTTGTTGTATTATATGATTTTTCTTTAGTAATTTTAATACTAGTTTGTGATATCAGTGGGTGGCATGGTAACTTCATTGCAGAATTGAGAAATGGTGAAGGAAGCTTGTAAGGGAGAACTTTATTCCAACAATGTTTAGATATAAATACATGGCAGCAGAAAGAAGAAAAATATGACAGTGAAAGCAGGAAAAGCTGAGATGCTACAGTCATGCTTTAGACACTGTATGTTTACAGCATCATAATAAGAAATTAGAAGTGTTTCCTTGGTTTTCTCTGGGTGGGTCTGAATAACAAATGGTGCTAACATTTTGCAGGAGGAGGAGTTTTCTTTCATCACTTTCATTGATGAAGGCACTTTTACCACAGTCATATTAGGAAGAGACTAAGCTTCAGGTCTCTTACAAATTGGAGAGAAACAGATAGTAACAGTGGAGAGCAATCATGTCAGTTCCTACTTGGGACACGAGATACAATGTATAGATTGTTGACATGTGCAATAAATATCATTAGGATTGGTGATGTCAAGATTTATTCAGGGCTCTTTAGATAATGTAGTGTTGTGGATTATTGGCACAACCAACAGCTACTGTACTCTGCAGTGTCAAGGAAATCTTGAGCACCCTTTGATGAGCAGGTTACTGATACTTTATGCTGCAGCTGATCCAGGGCACCCCTTAAGGGAATAGCATGTTAATTTGGCTGCACACTAAAACCCTGTGGTAAAAATACAGATGAACATTTTCTGTCTTTAAAAGGAAAATTATGTTATTAGTTGAAACCTTGTGTTTCTGGCTTCTGGATAAATCATAACTCACTTACCAGTCCCCACCCTAGAGAATAGGATTTTATTATGGAAATGCAAACAGACCTTTAATTATCACAGCAGTCAGAGGTGCCACGGTAATATATTAGCTTGTATTTTAAAAAGAATATAAACCTTTTTCATTGGAAGAGCTGCTCTGTGCTGTTGATATGCTTGAATTTATGCAATGAGCTAGTAAACAGCAAAATCCATACTTATCTTTACCTACACAGGCATTAGAGGTGAGCTCAGGGAGAAAAAAAAACCAAGAAAGAGGGGGAAAAAAGAAGGGGGGGAGGGAGGGAAAAATACAGTATTTCCTCATAGCCTAGGGCGAGATTAGAGTCCTGCTGATGGCAAACCTACATGCTGTCTTCTCACCTGGTCTCATATTCCAGCTGTGAAACAGAAGTGGAAGGTCAACATAGCAATTGTGGCTAGCACAGGTTTTTCCCATGAGAAATTTTCTTGTGTTTTATAAATAAAGATAAAGTTTGGATGTTGTTGGAACAGTGTCCCAGAACTTGGGCAGTGCAGGCCTGGCCAATCAGGCCTGGGGGAAGGCTTCTGGCTGACCAATCTGGGTGACTTTTGAGAACTCTATATATGTGATGAAATCAAAACAATAAAGGTCATTCCTTCTTGCCACTGAGAACTGGTGCCTTCATTACTCTGCTAGCTGCTCAACAGCGACAAGCACTAGTGTTTTGTAGTGGCAAATTCAGTTGCTTTTTTCACATTCATTCAGGACCAGATCTCCAGTTCTGTCAGGATAATTGATTTTCACATAAATGTGCATTTGCCACTTTAGTGGGAAATGTATTTCTGGACTGAAGCATTGTAAGCTCAAAACCCTTGCACAAGGTATTGCAACCCAGCATACGGATATCAACTTTACTGTGAATAATGTAGATGTAGTGGATAATTATTTCAGGGGAATATTTGGAAATATTCTTATTATTAATGAATTATCCAACATGTTTCAGAAAGTTGTTTGTCCCATGTATTTCCAGTACTCTGTGTTTCCTGCACAGATAAGTGAATGGCAACCAAAGCTTCTGTGAGTACCAGAATAACACAGCATAGTTTTCTGCAGATTTCCATCCTGTCTTCTACTGACTTTTGTGTCTTAACACAGTGTAACCTGATTATTTTTCAGTGATCAGAACATTTGAAAAATCTCTGTTCCATGATGTCTAATGCTATAGAAACTCATAATCCAGCTTTTACTGCTGCAAAGGTTCTCAGAAGTCTCATCTCCATTATAAATCCATTTTCCCTTAACCTGTAGGAATTTCTCTAACATCTCTGTCAAATCTGGAAAAAACTATCCATGGATTTGAATGCTGTTAGTAGGGTAGACAGACAAAGACACGCAGAGTAGAGGAAACAAATTTCAGAGTTTGCAACCACTTCACCCTACAGACCTTACGGGGTTATAGTTTTGTGGGCTTTTTTCCTTTCTTCTTTTGTCATGTCTCTATAAACCCAACTTCCAGTAACTAGCAAGTTCTGATTTGTGCCAGTCCAGATTCAGGGATTCAAGTCACCAGATTAAGGATTCAAGTGGCAGTAACAGTTCTGGAGGCTTTTATGTACCGGTTTTTAGTGGAAAAGCAAATGGCTGCTTTAATTTAGCCCAGCTGTCTATGATATTGAAAAACTTCAGCGGGAACATATGTGGAACTTCTGCACACTCCCCTAGGTGGATAAAGAATGGGTGTAGCAAAAGGAGTTCCTGCATTAGTTTAAGGATTAATGACAGCTGGAGGAACTCTCAGCAGATTAGGATCAGGTTTTGTCTTCTTTGCCTTATAACATGGAATAAGAGGCTGAAGATGAGAACATGAGTTTTGGGGTTTTTTTCCATGTAACCTCTAAGGGTTACAGTTAGAAACAGCACTGGATTGGGCAGACCAAGGATTTGTTCTTAATGTTCTGTGTTCATTTTTTATCTGTATTCCATTGTCTGAAAAGTATTCTCAAGATGTTCTTCTTTCAAGAAGAGTATAAATCCGAATGATATGCTAGCCAAAGAAATCAATTTCTCATTCAAATCTATTTTGGTTGTATGTATTGCCATCTAATAGATTAAATATGCTAAACACAAGCCCCTCATCCTGTTCTTCCTTGAACACAACCTCTCTACTTCATATGTATGAAATTGTGTGACGCAAGTGAGAACACATATTCAGGTCTGGAATCGAGGTCAAATTATAGCAAGCCAATTGTCAGGATCAATCACCAGAGCATCTGAGTGTCTATTGAGTGCAGGTGATATTTTAGGGGTGAAGTTAACTCCAGATAAAAAGTTCTTCCTTTTAATTTTTTTACCTAGGTTTTTTGACAACTGACATTTAGCTACCTTTATGTTTGCTTTCACATAGTGTCAGGTTGTGTAGATTGACAGAAAAGCTAACCAAACATGCAAATACACAATGAATATAAGATCAATTTGAATTGAGCTTGCATAAACTGAAATATTCATACATAACATAAAAGAGCTTCAAACTTGCAGCTTGGGAAACAATAACATTCACAATAATGCTTATTTTTCCCACAGTCAGTTTTGCTTCTACTTGCACAGTGTTCCACTCAGATCAGGTTCCCACAATCTCTTGCTATGTGGTGTAAGGTGCAGGTCTGGGGACTCAAACCCTCATTCTGCCAATTCTATGTATCTTAGCTCCTGCTGCTGCATCATCTTACTCTTTCACTTTTGTCACTTAGTTAGTAAATATTATGCAGGTACATATATTGTCAAGTCCTTTACTCAGGGCAGCACCACTCAGTGCAGAAATGCATAACTGATTGTAATATTTGTACTGCCAAAAGTCTGAAGCCACTTACATTCAAACACTGTGTATTCAAACCCAAGCCAGTCTCCACATAGATGTACACTTACTCCTGACCCAAAGTGTTCACTTTCTCAGGGGAAAAGATAAATAATATAATCTCTGCATGGCAAGTCTCATCCTAAATAAATTAACTTGATTGCAGTAAACGGCATGCAGTCAGTGGCATCACAACCTGCTGTTCAAAGTGTGTGGAACCAGTACTAGGAGCTCTAGGTATCCTAAATAATGGAAGGCTAGGAACTCATCAGAAATCATAAAGATGAAAGTTCAGTGCTTTAATACACAACTTCACAGCGTAGTTTGGGATTTTGCAGCAATATAGAATGGACTTCTAGAAAAAAATATTACTATCTACAAGGCAGAGATTCCTAAAAGTCAATTCCTACAAAATTGCTTTTGTACTCAAAAAATTGTCAAACTCTTAATCTCAGATTTTTTTCTTGAACATCCATCTCTTGGAGATTTGTAATCTTGCTGTGATTCTCAAACTCACCTCTGATACTTGTCAGTCTATTATCAGTGAACAGTCCTGGGAGTACATCTTAAGAACTCGACTGCCACTTTTAAACATTATTCTTGCCTCTAAACTTTTCTATTCCACACTTTCCACTTTTGCAATAGTTCTGTTCTGCAATAATAGATGCTTTTTTCTAATCAAGTAGTAAAACTGCCACTGTAAGGTTTTGCTGCATTGGATACATAAACATACTTATTCTGTAAGTCTGTGAAAGATGCATCAAGGGAATCAGTAAAGTTTACTCCTCCTTCTTAATTTCTTGGCTTTGAGCTATAAAGCAGACCTCCTTATTATTGACAAATTTATTTTTTGGCACTACCTTGTTGTCATAAATTGCATCCTGACCACACGAGCAAAGAGCACGAAAATGACAAATTAAGAAGCTGGCATCAAAGTCCATGCTAACCACATCCTTTCAGTTTGTCCCCTTACCTCATCTTTTTTACTGTAGTTGGGTTCGTGCCAAATGCATATTGCCTTGCTGCCAAGTATATGTCATTAATTCACAAGGAATCTATGGTCATGTAGCCACATAACCATTATGGTGGACTGTGATTGAAAAAATGGCAGCAGTATGAGAGTTGAAAACAGGGATTTCTGTGTGTTTTATGTTGGGGTTTTTACTCAGTGGTAAAAAGCGTGTAGCCCAAGGAACTCTGAAATAAGTCTTATGCCTTTTTCTTTAATTTGGGCTTTTGTTTGGGGGTGGGCTTTTTGTTTTGGTTTTTTCTTGCTTGAGGTTTGTTGGTTTGTTTGTTTGCAAGGGATTAAAAAGATGGAAGAGGAGGAATAAAGCTTTCAGAGGTCTGTGTGAGTCAGTAGATGATCAAACTTCAGTTGCTCATTTTTATTCACGTGTATCAAATATATCCCATGTAAAATCCTATTTCCCAGCACAATAGTTGAATTGTCTCATAGTACTTAATTGTGAAAGCCCAAGGTCAGATTTTCCACCTAAGTAGTTATGCTTTTGCATGTTTGTTGATGTTGCTGGAGGATATTGCTCTGATATCTTAATAATGAGAACACAGAAGATGGGTACTGAGGCCAGATTTCTGTTAGTCATCATTTATGCCTTTTACTTCATTTTAACCCCCCCATCCAAAAATGGTCACAATGTTGAAATGAAACTTACTTTTTTGTTTCTTTCTTTAGTAAATAATATCTTTTTAAGCCATGTTGTAACACATTAAATAAATAATGTAACTATATGTGTATTGTAAGAGAGGGACTATTTTCTTTCATAAATATCAATTGCATCCAATGCTCCCTCTCTTTTAAAAAAAGACTGAAATATTTTTGCTATTGAAATATTTTGCTATTGAATTTTGTATGTCTAATTGATGACAGGCTTTGTCCTCAAATTAATGCTCAGCTGAAGTTATAATATCACTATGTCATAAAAGTGAAAAATTCTAATTAAGATGATCTGTTTTCCAGGAAAAAGTTTAGTATATCAATTAATCTGTTTTATCAGGGGGAGCACTCCCTTCCCCAGCCCCTAACTCCTGATCAGAGCCTGAATGATGAGAAAAGCATCACAGATGCATGCTGCATTGGACAAAGAACACATGCATGCATTTAAATCATGTATATCTTACTTTTTACTGATGTAATTGTGAAATATGTCCTTTTTGCATTCATAATTAGGGGGTGGAACAGATGGTGAAGGCTTAGTTTAAAATAATCTGTCATTAAAATAACCTAGCCTACTGGTAATTCTTCACTCTAACTGGAGTTTAGGTCAGGGTAACAGGGTTTTTTGAAGCATTGAACACACTAGAAAGAATTAGGGACTTCATGGATAGTATGAAATATGAGGATATTCTCTGGAAGGACACTGTAGTAAGACTCCAGTGAATTAAATTTGCCTGTGGTGGGAATATGCAAAAATGGCTGGGACAAAATTCCTCTGACAAATATAAATCCATTTACTATGATGCATTATACATAAGTGCATATTCGGTCAAAGTGGTACAGTGGGTTTCATATCCTGAAAGGAAATTACCTCACTATGCTTCAAATACTGTAAAAGGCAGTTAGTATTTTGGGTTAAAAATCTGTGCTTTACATTTTTGTATTATTCTGATGTCAGAGGATATAAATTATAATAATTTGCATTATTGTTCTGAGGTGCTGTAGCTAGTGACTTTTAAATCTGAGCCTCACTTCCTTTATGTCTACCACATTGACTTGCTCATATGTGACAAAGGAAAACTTGTATCAGTCCTGCCTGGCTAATTTAGAACAGTTTTCAGGAATAAGAAAACGGGCTCAATAAATCAGATACTTGCATGTCTTTAAAGCATTTATTTTAGTGTTCCCTCCAAGATTTCATTCTTTAACAGCTTTGAAGAGAGCATATAGATTTCAGCATGGTATTATGATAAATCTTCTTGAGGAGGGGCAAGCATTAACATTTGTGTCGGTTCTTTTTCATCTTAATCCAACCTTGGTTAATAATCAGAAAATTCTACATAGTGGGTAAGAAGATGTAATTAACCCTTTGACCCCAGAATCTTAATTGGCGCCTGTTGAAAACAGTGGGGCAGTTAAAAAAAAATAAATTAAAAAGTAGCCTGTGGTGATTGAAACAGCATAATATATAATGGTTTTCTGAAATCAAAAGTAATATGGAGCTTCAGCTTTAATCACATTTTGCATAAAACCAGTAAGTGTACTTTTAAACAAGAAGTTGCCAGTCTATCTTAAATTGGATTGTACTCAAAATTGGCATTTGGGGTCACCCTGACCCCTTCTCAGCTGCCATACTAGATGAGATAGGACTGGATTTATGACAGTCAACTTCACTTACTATTTTAAAAATACAAAATAAATAAATAAAGTCAAGAAAATTTTCCTTATATTCCTTGTCTCTCCTTCAATGAAAATAAGGCATTATGAAAAACAGTTACCTTTTCAGACCCTATTTTTATGTTATAGTTAACTCTGGAATATCCAGAACAGAAATCCTATCTGCCTTTGAATTACATTGAAACTGTTCAGATATTCTGGCTGAAAAGCACTGTGGTGTTCCTTTTGAAAGAGATATTTGCAGACTGACTAAATCCACCACCCTTTTCTCATTTGCTGTGTCCTTAGTGATACACAGGTAACATGAATAATACTTTCAAATATTTCTCATTAAAACAAAATTGTTTGTGAATATGTAGTATACAATGGTATCACATACTCCTCTGCAGTATACAACATAACCTGTGTTGTGTTGCCTTGCACCTTCTCTGAAGTCTGCTGCTCTCTTGGCATGCATAAAGGGCATACGCTTTATGAAAAATTGAAAAATTTCAACACGCATTACTTAAATAATAAATATTCATAAATAATACCTATGAATAACGAATGAGACAGTCCTTCAGAACTACTGTTTGACCTGTAAAAGGAACAACAACATTGTCACAAAAGTGGTCTGTCTCAGCCCTTTCATACTGGTGGGAGGAACTGCCTTGCATTGGAAGGTGGCTATTTCTCCTCCTATTTTTATTGTAATTTTTCTTAAGTATTGAGACTCGAGCTTAGTACTTGAAGCTTTTGTTTTAATGTTTTTGTACTTTGGGTACAGAGGTAGTTAGGTGTCCATTACCTGTTAATCATTGGCTCTTTCAAAATACAATTAAATAAACTTTCTGATTTTGCTCTATTGAACAAAATGCTGAACTTGGTCAGTAGTTGTACATAAGCATAATTTCAGAGAGGTGGGAAAAGAAATGGAGAAAGAATGACTGACCATGACTTAGTAGTATCAGTTGGCTTAATGAACAAATTTTATGGCACAGGAAGTGACTAGTCACATCCAAAATTGTTGGTGTGCTGCATTGGTCCTGCCAGTCCTTCAGCGGTGCCTCCTCAGTTACCCCTCTTGTAAAACTTGAGGGCAAAAGTAAGGAATAGTCTCCCAGAAAGAAAGAGAAGAAAAGACCAAATAAGTAAAGCTATTTAATTGAAAGGAGAGAATCAGAGTTAATGGCATGGAAAAGTAGCAAGTGCTTAAGATGACTAACACTTCTCACTTCAATGCTCTTCCTGTTGCTGATGACTTTCAAACTTTAGCTACAGAGGCTGAAATTTCTTTGTACAGCTATGTCAACCAGAGATAGTTTTATTTGCTTATATTTTTCCAGCAAAACTGGTTTCAGCCAATTTCAAAACTATACTGAGGGAAACGTGTCTGCCTAATCAGTACTAAAAGCTTTCTTCAAACTTTTGTTTCATTAAGCTTGAATTCCTAAATAAGATGATGTGTATAAAAGAAGCAGAAAAACCATCAGTAACTCAGAGAATTATTTTTTCCTGTTTCTACAAAATTTTGTCCAGATATGCCAGATAATTACACACTAATATAGTGTGATAAGCAGACAAGATCATAAATAGGCTCGAACTCTATGTCCTCTCAAGTGACAGAGCAAGGGGACCACACAAAAAGCCTGCCTATATAAAAACCTGAGAAGAGGAAAGTTGGTTTTGTGAGATATACAAACAACCTATGAAACATCTTTCCTCAAGATATCCTTGAGCCAAGAATGCAACAAAATTTAAAAAAAAATAAATCTAAGGAACATATCACAGTCATGCCAACTACTAAGAATAGGTTAGTAAGAAGCCTCTGGTAGGCTTGTCATTACCCATATGGATATTCCAAACACTGCTCTGAAGCATCTCTGTACATAGTGCCAGATCCAGGAAACTCACTGCTGCAGATAGGCTATTAGTCAGAGTCAGTGTGACAATTTCGTGTTGTTTGTGGAGAATGGCGTTCTGTATAGGTGGCCAGGGAGACAGTGTCATGCTTCTCAGTTTTATCTCTAACAGAGGGTTAAACCAGTTTCCTCAAAGGAACATGGGAAAGGGAATCAGGCAAACTTTAACTAAGACCTTTAAAGATTTACTTTTCTGAGTAAAAGAGATTGTACATAGTGGGGGAGATCAGATGTGCAAAGGTTTTGATTGCCCTGGTATGCATCCAAGTTTTAACTCCACTGTTCCAAATTTTTCACCTGTTATTAATGTTAAAAATTCAAGGAAGTGATGTTAATAATTTGAAAAAGAAATGATGATGATTTATAAGAGGCCATAAATGACTTGCATAATATAAATGTTTTTACATTAAGGAAATCTATGCAGATTTACATTTTTATTAATTCATAAATATAAATTAGAGTCTTTCTTTAATGCAGTGTCTTTAGTGAGGGTTTGTTTTCCAATATGTGGTCTATTATTTTTAGAAAACTCAGATTTTTGAACTAATTCCACCACCTACTACAGCAGAGACGAGTGAACTTTTGCCAAAGACAGCTTCTGACTAGAAGCCTGTTAGAAATTAATCAAGATGCAGAAGAATAAAAATGTTAAACCCCCTCAGAAATCACTGTTGTGTATTTGCAAAGGAGTGATTACATGATTTTGTCATCATGTATCTCCATCAAATTTATGTGCTTTTCCTTCCAAAATCAGCCTGATGTCTCAAATGATACAGTTAACATTTCCTTTACATGTTCTTTTATCACAAAGGGATATTTGGGATGGAATTTTGGGGATTGTTCCTTGTTCTTCCCAGCATTTGGGATGCTTTGTATTTTCTGGGCTGTTTCAACATTTCTAATTTTCTGGAATTTTATGATTTTACTTTTGCAATAGTCAATGATTGATTGCCAATAATCACCCTCATAAAAGGCTGAAAGGTAAAGACATGGGTAGTGTATAAAAGGTAATTTCTTCCTAGTGAAGATTTTCTCTTATTCATAGGGGTATACTCACTTCTTGATGTGCAGTGATTTACTCCGTGTCAGTTTAGAATATAGTCCTTTGTTTATTAACTGCACTCGTGTTTCAAAAGGTATGCATTAATCACTGTAGTTGCATTTTCATTTTTGCTGTTGAAATGGAAACCACATCCAAAGACTTGAACCTGTCAAAGTAAAATCTGATCTAGACTTTTACACCAAAGGGATGAAATTCATAGCATTTGTAGAGACCTAAGCTGTAAACATATTTGACAGTAATCTGCTGATTGTCTTTGTTGTCTCACAAAAGGAAAATGGTGTGTGCGTGTGTGCGCGCACGTGCGTGCATGTGTGTGTAATCCTCAATTAATTTACAAATTATTGAGGTCCATAGTGGCTTGAGTGGTGGTAGGATTTTATTTTTTTCTTTTCAATTTTTGCAAATGGAAATTCTCTGCTTTGTTCTGAAGGATGGGGGGTGACTTTTTTTATATATACCATTCAATTGGAAGGCTATTTGTTTTCCATATTTATTTCTTAATGTTAAAAAAAACCAACCTTTTTTCTAATATTTCTTCTATCATGAAAATGATATAAATTTTATAGAGTATATGGCAGATATAAGCATGGCAGTAAATGAACTTAGTAATATACGCATCAACTTGGACTTAGTAATATACTCATATGCTGTTTATTAATACGTAGACAGAATATAAAGGAATTGTCATAAGGGTTCAAATTAAAACCCATTTCATAAAAGTCAGAATATTTCCCTCAATTTATTCTGTGATGCCTTTGTTTGAATCTATTCCTATTTGTAGTTTGGAATTTTTTATTAATCTATTCACTTTTTTTTCCTTTTTACTCTGTAGTCCCTGGATGGATTTGTATTTGCACTAAATCAAGAAGGAAAATTTTTGTACATTTCAGAAACTGTCTCCATCTATTTAGGCCTGTCCCAAGTAAGTACATGCTTTCCATTCTAGAACATAACTCTGTATGATGCATTCTTCTGTTTATCATTCTTAAGGAAATAATAATTTGGTTTCTGTATTTTGCAGGGATTATTGAACTAGCTGTTTAAAGTTGCATCCTGTTCATCCTAAAACACAATTGAAAAATGCATCTATCAGTATTGGATGTTGAGATGTGTATGAAAACTTTTTGCCACAAAGGATCATTATTAATTTATTGAGAACAAATGAAGTTTCTTTTCTCAGTTGTTTTGAACTTTAAACCTCTATACCTGATAGGAAAGGGACACTCTAGTAGTACTTCCCTTGTGTCCTATTACTGGATGTTTATGGAGTTCCCTGCATTATCCAGGGAGCTGACACGATGACAGGGAGTCATTTGGAGTCAAGAAATGCTGAAAGAGACCATTAAAATGTCTTGCAGGGAGGGTTCCAACAAGGACACATTTTGATGCTTTCACAAATGCTCACTCATATGAAAAGATGAATTTATAAAATGTAGTAATTTGGGGGGTTGGTTTTGGATTTTTTTTCATTTAACTGCTGACAACTGTTTTTGAAAGATTAAAAGGCGGGACAGAAGTGGGGTGAAAGTTAGTTGTTAATGCTTATTCCTAATCCTGCAGCATTTAGAAATGTTTAGGCAGGATAACTTCTTTCTGCTTGCACTTAGAAATGAAGCAGAAATATTTTGCATGACAATTTTCAGAGTGGGACTACCTACTTCTACTGCGGTCACCCTGAGGAGGAAAAGAAAAACTGAAATAATACTTATTTCAGCTACTCTAAATTGGGACCCACACAGCTATGAGGAAGCAACTATTAGCATAGGCTTCTTACTGTCAGTTTTGCTGTACCCCACCAACAATTAAATGGGAAATTTTAACATTTGGTGACAAAAAAAGACTAATTTTAAATATTATGTGGTGAGAATACAAATAGAGGTTCATTAAGTCCTCAAAGAACATGCAAGCAATGGGCTGTAGTAAGTTCAGTAATTGTTATTTTGTGCTGGCTTTGGCAAACCCAATGATAGAAATGGAAACAAGAGCTGTTTCTAGCTCATATCAGTATTCTTGTCTCTCATTAAAGTCCCTCGTTTTGTAATAGACTTTAATCCCTGACTTAATCTGTTTGGGAGTTAGTATCAAGAATCTCACATTTTGAAATTGGTGCACCACCATGTTGCTAATACAGTAAAGAATTGGAACTTTAATGTTTATTATTGTCTTATGTTCATATTAATCTCGTTTATGCATAGTATCCAACAAAGTTTAATAAGCCAGTAAAGAAGAAGGATGGATAATTAGTTTAAGCAGGTAAATGCTAATTAGGAAACTCCTGAAAGGCATCCATTATACACTAGCTTAAAACAAATTTTACAGCCCTGGTTAGTGGTGTAATCCAAATTCTGTCAAGGCAACTGCATTTTCTGTAATTGAGATGTGTATGTTTGCTTTGCATAACAGATGGCTCTGTATGCTTAGACTGATAGCTAGGAAAATAATAATTGCATTATTCTGGCCAAAAGAATATTAGCTCTTGGGTTTTGGCCATTTCAGTCAGTCCTCCTGCCAGCACAGCATATGCACATATATGGATTGGATTTTCAAGGAAATTGATGCATCTGGAATAGTGTGGCCATCTGAAATATCATCTGTTCAAGAAAAATTTGGCTTTAACCCTATGTTAGTCTCTTGTTAAAAGCTTTTTTTGCGACTGTCTTTCTAACTATAGAGTTGGTAAATCTCTCCTTACTCTGAACACACATCATGTGATTAAGACTTTACAATTCATGTTGATCCATATACATTTCAAAGAAGTGTTCAGATAAATGAAGCAATTTTCTTTGCATGTTAGAGTATTTGGTATATCAGGGCAAATCTTTCCATGAGATCACCACTGAAAGTACTGATGGAAAAATTACCAAAAATCAGAACAAGCATTATGGATTTTAATGCAATGATAAATTAAATTTTCCAAGATCTACTAAAATAGCTGAGATTTTTGATGTTCTTCTCTTCTGTTTTTATGGAAACATTTTGTATTTCTAAGACCTCCGGTATTTATATATTTTTGATATATTGTTCTCTTGGTACAGCATTACATAGCTAGTCTCTTCATAATTTCAAAAGAAGTGCTGTAGCTACTTCCTACTAAATCACTAGTCAAAGCTTATTTGTTGCAAAAAATATCAGCAAGTCTATCCATAGGACCATTTCTCAAACTATACCTGGAAGTGCTACAGTTTGCACCACACCAAACTTAAAATACTTGTGAATTCTGAATTTCTGGGTTGGTGCTATGTGATACATGTGGTGTTGTATTTCTTGCTCTACAAGTAAACATTGATATACCCTATGCTGATACTCCAAAACTACATATTTATATAGAACCTCCAGGCAGTGTTGCACTTAAAGGCATTACAATGCACATTATTATTTGAAATATCTTCATCAAATGCTGACTTTGGAGTCTTGCTTTCTAGTCAAATGATTTCTCTAAGACTTCATCCTTGTTAGGTTGGTTGTTTGGTTTTTTTTAACAAGTATGCATGGAAATAACGTACAATATATTTTGTGTTTTCAAAGCAAAATCTCATGTCTCCTAGATAAAGGAAAATAGTTCTTGTATTGAATCTCAGCAGGTGAAAACAGTTATGGTACTCAATTTTTCTCTTTCCTGAACATTTAGAGCCAGTGGTGCAAAACAAATGGATGCTGATGTTCTAAGATAGCTGCAGGACTAATAGTAAACAAATCTGATAAAACAATATCTTGGAAGGTAGCCTGGAAAGGATAATAATAAAGGTACCCCTGGTAAAAGTAACAGCATATTTGAACAGTAAACAAAAATTGTAACAAATAACCTTTTGACATTACAATGAATATAACTTGCATGTAGACATCCATCAGTACATATATTTTGAATAACTTTTTTGAATAATGTATCTTCCAGATAGTGCCAACCAAGAATTTTAAGCTAGTTTGGCAGGCGTATATTTTAGACCACACTGTGGAATTGCAATCGGAGCAGTTTCAGAGAACAGAAATACATTTCAAAGTTTAGGAAAAGACAGTTCACTGAAAATAATAAGTGAGAGAAGGGAAAGAATCAAAGCAACAGAAATGGACCAACGATCTCCCAGTTAAAAAGTCTGTGCAAATTGACTTTAGTCTATGTTAATTGTCATAGCTCAGTTATACTTGAAAGCTAAAATAGTTCAACATACTTTCCAGTTCATTCATGAACTGTAGTATTTGTTGAAAGACCCAGAAATGTCTAGAAATGTGCAATATGTCCTGGATTTTTTCTCTGGGTTGGACAACATGATCTGTGATGGTGTAGCCAACACAAACATCCTTTTACACTGGATCTATGTAGTGATGTAAAAATGTTTGTTCTTCATATATATACCTAGTCCCATACATTTTCCAAATGAGTAGGTAATTTTTGATATCAGGGTAACTTCCATCTTTGAAATCCTCAGTCCCTGATTTCCTTTTAGAAATGGGATGAGATTTCAAAAGAAAATGGCTAAGCACTGAAAAGGCATTCAAGTTGCTCCTTCCAGCACTTAGAAGCCATTCTGAGTGCTTCCCTAAGAGATTTCAATCTCTCCCTAAGAGATTTCAATTTCACAAAAAAGTCTCTGTGTATGAGACTTAGACCAAACATATGCTGAAACATTAATAGTAATAAATAGGGAGAAAAATCCATCCAGAGCAAGATAGAATAAAAATTTTTTATCCAGAAAGGATAAAATTGTCTGACATATGATGTTTCAGGTACAATAGAAAATATTATGAGCTGAAAATCTGGCTAGGATGTTTTTGCTTCCAGGAAACAAGTTTTTAATCACCTCTTAAAAGAGTTGTACTCAGCAAGGATAGTATGCATTGTTTCCTGTTTGTGAGCTCTACACCTTGAAGTAAAATATTTCCTACCTTTTCTCCTACTTGTCCAGGACACAGAGCAGGTTTGCAGATTGGCCTGTTAAAAAGAGAGCTCACTAAAAATGAACAGTGCAGCTGCTGGCATAATAAGACATAGATAATAGAGATGAAAAAGGAAGAAAACAAGAATAAAATTTTGAAAATTTATTCTTTTGGAAATAAAGCAGGCAATACCAACAGGTATATTACATGTGTACTCTGCTACCAGTGGCATAACCTATCTCCTTATTTTGGCTTTCTGTGCATTTGTTCTATGAAATGGCAAATAAAATTATAGCTACAGCACACAAGTACAAGGTCAAATAAATGACAGTACTCATTCTATTTGTGAAGCTATTCTGAAAAGGAACCATGGTGCCAAATGTGGTTTATTTGAATAATAAAGAAGAATTAGATTCCCCTGATAACTTGGCTGAGGGCCAATAAATCACTGGAGGTTAAGAATGCTTTGCAACTGCCATGTATTTCTTTTGCTTTTACGAAGCACAAACCTCAACTACTGTGCTCTACCTGTTTTTCAATGCAAATCAAGTTGAGGTTAGTAGATGGTTAAAGGATTGCTTTTGTGCTCTGTATGCTTAAAAATAATATAAAGCAATCTTGACACTTGAACTGATTCTATAAACTCTACCTTATTTCCCTCCTATACCATTAACTAAATAAACTAATAACAATAATAAAGCAAAAAATAACTAAAGCCAGGAACTGTACATTTCTTTATTTTCTAGGGTTTTCTAAAGCAAAACTAGACAATAACCAATTGAGAAAAGAACTTGCCCTTTTTTGTGTATTGTTGTGATTGTTTTAGTGGTCTGAATTTAAATACTTCTGCATAAAATGATCATTTGTGGTCGTGTAGTAAATTGGTGCACTAGCACTGATAGTTTTTTAATAGTTTTTCCCCTTTAAAAATAGAAAATAAAAGCCTGGGAAATTCTGCATTGATTATGTGGTGCTATATTTTTTTTCCTTAACATTCAGTGTAAGAAAATTAATTTACTCTTGTCGTTTATGCTAAAAGAAGTGAACAAGGGAGGAGTTCTATTGAAATAGAGCAGCTCTGAGGATTTTGAGAGCAGTAAGAAAATATAAGTATCAAAATAATTCAGAAACAGTACAAGGCACAGTGGCACATTATCAATTTACAACATTTAAATTGATAAATGCTTGGTGGTGAAGGCCTACAAGGGCACTTTGAAAAGCAAATAGCGACCTGCTGAAGAAATTGATTTTTCCCCCCCGAAAATGACTGCATGATGCATCATTTGACTGCATGCTGTCCAAGTGCTTGACAGAGATAATCTCAGCAATCCCACGGGTGACCTTATCGTTCTCACCAGGGCAACTTTGTCTAGGTTCTGACTTTGTGCATGTCAAGGTTTCTTCAGGCAGGATCCTTAGGGGGAAAAAGTTCCTCTGTTCGATCCAGATATTGAACCACTCTTGAAGGCACTCCCCCACCCCCAAAAAGGCAAGCTTGTTTCTTTTCTTCATAATTATGAATGAACTGAACAAGAGAAAATATCTATAGACACAGTATCTTTGCTGAAGCTATTATTGCCTTCTCAGTGTAGCTTAGCTTAGCTCTTAAAGGAGAAAGGATACCTGCCATTAGAGGTTATCAGACACAGTTGAAAGACTCCAAAATGTATGGCACTCTTCTACACAGCAGAAATATCCCACCTGCTTTCTTTCTCACGCTCACTGTTCGCAACTTTATTTTTGCCACCGTCACAGTATTTCATATCAGTGCCTAATAATTTTTTTCTCTATGTTGTTGTTTGGTTTCTTTAAATCCCTGTCCCAACCCAAGAACTTTTAAGACAACTCAAGTGCAAATGACAAGCTGACAGAAGTCCTGAACGTCAACATCAATATGCATAATTTTGTATAGACAATCTGTAACAACCTTCACTGTATGGTCATGAAGTGGTCCAAAACACTCAGCCCGTGTTATCTGGTTATTACCAAACTGATTTTGTCTTGCATAGAGGAATATATTGCCCAAATGGTGATGAATAACAGCATTTTAAAATTTGCAGGATTTTATAAAGTGCCTTATATAGTGAACAAACTCTTTTTCATGCGCAGTTAGTAATTGTTAATTATCATTACTGACTAGGAATTTGTTGAAAGTAGCAAATGCTATGCTCTGTTTGGTACCCCAAAGCTGCTTTACCCACTGCCTTTGACACCCACAGTTCAGCGTATTCAACCTCTTTTACCTCCTTCTTTCATCCACAACATTAATTCTGAGTGAACAAGACGTGCTTCCTTGCTTTTGACAAGATTTGCTGCAGTCTCATGCGACAAAAACCCAACACTCATTCCAGATTCAGAAAGTAGGATTTATAACAGCATTTTAATTTAATGTTGGATGTCGAACATATAAAGAGATCACAGTAGTACTAGAGCTGAAAATTGATGCCTTTTTTATTAGTGTCCTCTCAGAAGTGGGTGAGCCGCTGTTTGTGCAATGGAGCACAGAGCACCACAGTCAGATGAATGAGGATATGCTATCTGCAAGGAATCATATTTCAAACCACTGTCTGCTTCTATTGATGTGCTCAGAGTTGAAAGGTTATGCTAGTAAATGCCATCAGAATTTTCAGCATTAGAAATCTGTGGAATAATCCGCTGACTGTCACTTTGTAGTGAGTCCAAATGCAATACATGGTGATGCTTTAATGATTTTTTTTTAATTGAAATTAAGTTATTGTTACTGATCACATTGTTTTGCTTATTCTTTTACTGTGTGTTTAGATACTGCCAACAGTATTGTCTTTTAGGCTCCACTGAATATAGCTCTCTGTTGAGTTAACGAAAGGAATCCAGAATGTCATTTTATATGAGAATCATGTTTCCCTTATTTATTCTTTTGAACATATTTTACCAGCCATTGAGGCTGAAACATTGAAAGCCTTTATGCAGAAGGGATTCACTGGTTAAAATTAATCACAGATTCTCCATGCAGTAAAATATAGCCTCATTGGTTTAACACTTAAAGGCTGAAGACTTTTTATGTCACTTAATAATTTCTAGCATTTGCTGTTAAAAAAAAAAAAAAAAAAAAAAAGGCTAGCTTCTGATAGGGTATTTTCATTACAATTCTTAACTCTTTCCAGTACTGAATAAGACTGAAAACATTAGCAATCATACCATTTGTTTTCTGATGGATGCAATGGTTTCAGATTATTTTAGTAAAAATATCTGGGGAAAATGGGTACGACAATTTAGGGTTTTAATGTTTCTCTTTCCTATTAAAGCGAATACAAAAAGTTTTCCTGAATTAACATTCATATTATCCAAATTAGCTGCAGAGTACTTTGGTATTTTCTTTGCATTGCATTGTAGCATAATTGTGTGGAAGTTGAAGAATATTCTGTAAAACAGCTGTGGAATTACTGGGGGAAAAAAACCAGATACTGATGGGAAACATACAAATCTGCCCTAAAGGTATTTTCCATGCTTTTCTGGTGCGTAAGAGATGAGGGGGAAAAACCCTCAAAGATAAGTAAGTATTCTAAATTTTAAAAGTACAAAAACTCATTCTGCTGGTGAGTGACAAAAATTTCATTTCTAAAAATAAATAAATTATAATTAATAGGTTTTGATTCATAGTAAGAAAACGTGACTTTCATTACTTATAAAATACACTGATCATAAACTTTGATTTTTTTTTTTACATCCATATTTGAGTCAGGGCAAGTGAAAATCATGACTCAAATATTTTCCATTGTATGAAATTATTAAAGATTCATAACAGAGAAATAGTACAGGTTCACTTGACAGAATTTCCATTCCAAGCACTTGAGAAGGGTGGGTCAATCCATAGATACTTAAGGGGTAGTTTAAGTCTATGAAGGGAATAAAACAGTGCTCATATGTATTAAAAACACAGTCACTAGATGGATCTGGGCTAAAAAATAATGCTGCAAAATTGAAATATAAAAAACTACATTAAACTCAGATCAGTTCAGTGATATCTTCAGCTGCAAATCCTCACTGACAGTTCTACCAGTCCAACTAAGGGATTGCATATGAAAGCACAAGCTCAAGAACAAGCAGCTCAGAAAAAGGATAGGAAATACATCTTAATCTGATTTTGCCAACATCATGCATTATTAGAGCCTTGGTCAGGGCTTTACTTGCTCTGTTTTCAGTCAGAGTTAACAGAGTAATACTACTCTGGGAAGAGAGGATTGGTAAGAGAACAGAAACATTCCAAATTCTGTGGAGAATGTCTTCACGGCAGATAGGATCTAGCCAAGAGAACCTCCCAAGTCAAAGGCTAATGGTGCTTAATCCCCAAGGTTTGTAATGGAAAATTCAAGACAATCATGTCCATGTGCTATTACTCTTCCAGTGTTAATCTATATTCTTTTGTCACTCCCTGTTTATCTTCAGCATTAAAATAGACCAATGCTGCTTTAGCATTTTAACCCCATGTTTCCCTGTATTTCCTTCTGGCATTTGTACCAGGATGCCAAGTGAGACATCCTCTGCCTGTGCTTCCCAATTGCACAGCAGCTGACAGCAGCTTCCTGGTTAAGTTTCAGTGTGAAAGGGAATGCTCCCAGGTTGCTTTCTGCATTTAAGGGACAGGGAAAAAGAGCAGCAAAAAATTTGTCAGGCTTACTGTGAGCCAGTACTTTATCATAGTTGCTCAGCTGAGTTCTTTGACAACATTCACATTTAAAGTTCTCTCTGCTGTTTGCTCATACCTTCAGAACTGCCTGAATCCATCCTGAGTAACTCAGCTCCACATGGAAGATGTTTACTTATCATTCTCGTGGCACTCCCACAGAAGGATCCTCTACAGATGAATTCACAGAACAGCCAGTTTAAAGCCCTTTTACAAGTTATGTCATCAAAATCTGACATCAGGACCCGTCCCATCATACAGCCTGCCCTAGTGGTGCTGGCATAGCCAAAACCAGAATTGAAGCAGAGGGGTACTTCTGCTGACCACTAGATGAGGTAGTAGAAAACTAGGAATTAATTTTTCCTAGACAGGAGCTCAGATGTGGCAACAGAGTGAAGTAATAAACTTCCTTTGCCCAGAGTTAGAAATTTAAGGCAGAAAAGTGAGAAAGAAAATATCTTCCTTTAACAATGAGGAGACATGTCTAAGAGCAGGAATTATCTTCCCTTTAGACAGGAAGAGCCTGCATATGTTGGAAGGATGGGGAATCAGGTTAGTATGAGGGGATAGACAAGAGAAATACCTCTCCAGTGTGAGCAGATAGGAAGGGGAAGACAACGAAGAAACATAGCATGCTGCCCTTATTCAGCAACAGACTTGTGAGGAGACATGCTGCTTCATGACATGACATGACGTTCAGAACTCACAGCCCAGCATCAACTCAACCAGTGAGTCTGGTTCCAAATTACTCAAGATATATAAAAATAATATTGTAAAGGACTTATTAACATTCAGGGAGGTTTGCACCCTTTGTGACTTTGTATTTTCAAGTCTTCTTTTTCCATTAGCTATACGAATGCTAAAAGTGTACTTTAATATGTAGGAGATGTCTGAGACTTTTTGGGAATATCATGATTCTACAGAAAGGCCCTTGAAGCTACAATCAAACCACTTGATTGGCAATAATATGATAAAGTTTGGCAACAATAAAATATAAAGGGGAAATACAGTCTTATTTCTCTACTTGCACAGGATCACATGGATCTCTAAACTAATACGGTGTATTCTGCTCATACTGTATTCCAGATAACTTTTAAAGCCTTTGTGTTAATAAATCTGGCCTTATACTAATAAAATGTATGACAGAATTATTACCTATATTAATTATTTTATATTTAAGAGCCTGTCTTTGGGTCTTTCGGGTAACAAGTACTTTCTAGGCTGAGTACTGCTACATTAGGATGTAGCCATTACAGTGGAGCATAGTCTATACCTTTTCATACTGCATTTCAGAAAGGTGTCTCATTTGGGACAGCACTCATTCATGCAGAAGTGATAAATACAAAGCCATATGCATTCCTGAGATTCCTTGGATAACAATGGAGCCATCCATGTACTCTTACTGAATTTCCCTAGCATATGCATAAGAAAGATATGACAAACATTATCAACATATCTCCTCTATGTGTTGAGGCAGCATGTATGAGTCATGACTTAAAGTTAGTATGAAGAGATGCTTCCTTTTCTAAAATTCATTAATCCAGTTGGAGAAAGAGTAGCTTTCTCTTCTATGTTTGTTTCTCCTGCCATGACAAGTCTCATCCACAGCCTGTCAATGAAGAGATTTCACAGGTGTTTGAATAGTTCTCATTTTACTCTATATTGCCAAAGTGTTTCTTATTTCACATTAGGAATGAAGATATATTCTGTAAATTGCTGAGCAATCTGTCTGTCCCCATGAGCAACTAGTACTTTGAATAAGAATGACTGATTTCACTTTTTCATTCCTTGTTGGTTATAGATTTCTTGCAAGCTTTAAAATATTTTGGTCATATGACAGGTCGATTTCTTTGTCCCATCTCCAATTTTAAATATTCAGATTGAGTTAAGCTGAATCAACATTATGTTAAGGCATTTTAGAGGATTCCTACATTAATTGTAACTGGTATATACTTTATTTTCTGCAACTTTGTGTGCAGATGGGCTAGTGTCTAATCACTGAGAAAGATGCATTCCAAACACATAACAATCTTCAGAGTCAGAGTGGTTGGCTAAAAAGATGTAGTGAAAAAGGTATACATTTTATTAGTTGGATGTTTGGGAGGGGTGAGCATTAAAATATTTTTACTTAGAAGCCATCTGTTTCCTATATTCTTCTGATTCACTCTGTCTTCCCTGTTAGCTCCCAAAGAAGGTTTTGATGTAATGTTGGTTAGGTGTACAATGCCTTCCCAACAGAAGGCAGTTCAGGGGAAGAATTGTCAATAGAAAATAATTCTGTGGCTGAAATGCACATAAGCAAATTCCTGTTTCTAGAGATGGGTTTCTCTTTCATGTTCATCACAAGTCTAAGGATTTATCTTTCCTGCTTTTTGGTAAAAATGTGTCTACAGAAAGAATTCTGTACACTTCAAGCTGAACTTATTCCAGATGTTTTGTCTGGGTAAATCAAAGTAGGTTCCCTAATACTTATTCTATTCTTCTCTTCTTTTTTGATACTGTTATACTCCTCTAGGTTTATGTACACTTGTGACTGTGAAGAAAGATCTTATGTGTTTGATGGAAGGCCACTAAAATAGACAGATGCAAAACAAATTATGCTTTTTCCATTCTAAGTGGTTAGGAGCTATTCAACTGGCATAAGCACATTAGTGCTGTACCTAATTTGAACAGTGATGTGACTAGATTTGACACAGTCCAGTCTGCATTCTCATGATGCTTTTGTAACAAGTCCCTGCAGATTAGTGAAGTCTGCAACCTCCCTAATGCGGGTGCAAATTCTTGTGAAATAATAGGAATAATAAGTAAGACTGGGAAAAAAAAATAACCCAGATATATAAATGTAACTTTTACAGCTCATTAATTAAAATTGACATTGCAGGGTTTTAAGACACTACAAAAAGACACTACCATTTTAATATGTTTTGGAACCTTTTCAATTTAGCAGCCAAGAAAATCATGTAATTCTGGAATCCATTCACCTCTTTAGTAAAAACACCAGCTTTCAATTTTAAATACCATTTGTAAAAATTAAAGAAGGTAAGCTTAAAATATCTCTAAATTGGCACAGCTTACTAGATGATATGGCCTATCCCTTCATTATCTTCTAGAAGAGCTGAGAGGGTGTTGTGAAAATAACATCATGTCTATTAAAATAACTGTAAAACCCAAAGGTTTTAAAGGAGATTATATGTTCATACCTATATTTGCTATTTTGAATCAAGTTGTTGATGTGTGATATTCTTTATTATGGCATTAACATCCATGTCACAGCAATATCAGAATTTGCATATAAACAATCAACATAATGGATTGGAAGTAAAAAATTCAGGGTTTATTATTATTTTAAATAAAACGCTTACATATCCTGAAACGCAAATATTTATTGTGTGTGTGTATAATTATAATATGCCCATGATAGCTGATAATTTTCTGGTTTTCTTTTGTAGTCTCATTTAAGTCATATTTATTCTCTTATATCCGTGGTCTTCATTCAACACTGGACATCTTACTGAGCTGTAGTACAGGGGTTTTTTTGGTTTTAACCTTCAAAGGAATTTAGTTGAGCAGATGCTACACTGAACTAGTCAGAGTAGAAAGGAAATGATATGGCTTTTAAAGGGCACATCTAGCATATCTACTGGGCTAAAGTAATTCTGGCAATGCTTCAAAGGATATAACTTTTGATGGTAAAGTAGGTAGGCTACAGAATGAAATCACATATGGCAAGCTGTCAAAGTCTTCCTACACATTCAGTACATTTATATAAGTGCAAATGGATGCTGCTTAGATGGAGTCCCTAGCAATTTCCTGTTAAATCTGCTCAAAGATTATCTGATATTATTTGACTAAATTATCTGTAAAAGCTGAGGACAACTTTTATGATCAAATATTTAGAAATTAGTTTTTTCTTTTTGGCAGATTATCTGAAAAATGAACTGCAGTTGTATTAACACTTGAAAGCAAAGGGCTTTCAGTAATAGCAATTATATCAAAACAGGGATAATGAATTGCTGTATATCAGCTTGAAGAGGACGTATTTATAGGTCAATGATGTCAATAGCTATAGTTCTCATAGACACCTCATTTCTTACCCTTTTATTCCTTGCTAATGCTAAGCAGACGCAGTTTTAACTTTTAATGAGATTGGTGACTATGAGAATCTCATTTCACATTGGAAGGGAAGTTTACAAGGGATGAATATTTTTCACCTTTCAAAATTCAGAAATAAAAGTTGTTACCCTTTTACAACTGCTACATCAATGATTAGGCATCCCACTTCCCCCTAATGAAAACAAATCCAAATGGTCATATTATTACAAAGACAAACTTCTAAGATTCCTTTTTTATATATATTCTCTTTGTTGTGTTTAATAATGCTCTAGTATAATGACAAAATGCAAGATACCTTCCAGAGAATATTAGCTTTATAGCTAGGAGTATGCATGCATATATATTTACAACATATAATACATGTCTGTGTATGAATCTGTATGGGTGCATGATTAAAAGAGGAGCCTCAAAGCTGTGCTGAAAAGATCTTTACCTCTGTCCTACACTGTCCCACGTTAGTAGGAGGTAAGGAATGTCCAGTTGCAGCCTTACAACCCTGAGCACATATATTTGCTTTCTGATTTTTGGGCCGTGGCTATCCTTAAGAGCTGTGCTGGGCTGAAGCACATTTAGTTTTACTGGGGAAAGGTGCAGTGTGGTTAGTGCTGTTAACTGTTGAAGGTTGGAATCTGTTACAGAGGATGGGATCTAATGAGGTTTGGCCATGGAAACTGAAATCCCTCTAGACAGACCTTTATATTCATTTGGCCCCTCTCACACACTTATGTGTGGCACATGTTCCCATCACAGCTCTGAGACTGCATGTCAGATATAGGCAATCAGGCTGTCTTGGTTATTCACATCTTACAGGATCCAAGAGCAAAAAAAGGAGTTCAGAAATGCAGAGCTTTGGTGAGGTGTCTGTCTCTTATTTTGGGCTCTATTCTTCAGCTGCAAAATCACACCAGTACATTAATCACAAGTCACTGTACAGATCACACCCTTGGCCCCGATCATAAGCATAGAGCATTGTATATTGTAGAAGTAAATAGAATGAAGGTTTGTATTGATCTATTTAAGCAGTGGTTGCTTGCTCAGTGGCATATGACTTGGACAAATCTCACAGTGCTTTTATTGGAATGGCAAATAGCCTCTTGCTGGTATAAAGGCAAATCCATCTGCCAGTTTCAGATCCATTTTGTAATAGAAATGGGAACGTGATGAGTGCTCAAAAAAATGTTACTGCTTTAACATGAGCAAAAAAAAAAAATGCTGTTGTGTCTAGACTGAGCCTCAGCTGAAAATTTCTAAATTATTCAGTCTGAAACAGATGTGTGTCCTGTAAAAATTTCTAAACAGTGGTAAATTTGACAACGTGACAAGGAACTGTAAACAGTGTTCTGAGAGATAAGTGTTAAAACAACAGGAACAAAAGGTAATGCTACAAATTGAACTTGAAATAAAACAGAGTAAGAGCAGAAGAAAGGATGGATAAATCATAACAAAATAGCAAAATAGAGTATGAGTAGAAGAAAGGATTAATATATCATAACAAAGGCTTGGATCCTGGAAACATGAACACACGAATTCTCGCAGAAAGCTGTGAAACAAATGATACATTTACTCAGTTAAACCTTTGAGGAATTGGGGATTGGATTTTTGAACTGTGGGAACTCTCATTAAAATCAGTGGCAATTTCACTAAAAACAAAGCAAAAGCAAAATTTCTGGACACAATAATTATGACTAAAACCATTTAATAGCAATATTTAAATTTCAGTAGTGAAAAAGCATTGATATTTTGTGTTACTATCTTGTTTCTTTATACCCTGTTTACCTCTATAAACACCCAAAATTGATGCGTAGGTCGTGTGCATCTGCTTTATCATTTGGCCAGTCAAAACTGTGAAATTACATGTGCTTAACAAAGTAGGACATGGACCTCAATGTTTAATTGATTTGTTATATTGTATATATTTTAAATATAGATATATACCATCTAAATTATAGAACCCTAACTAAACGTCTAAACTAGTGCTTGGTGTTGAACAACAGCTCCTGCCCAGGAAACAAACAAACCAGGAAAGAATGTGTCAAAACCCATCAGTCTCTTGTTGGCCCCATGCCAGGAGAACAGGCACATTTCATATTGAATTGAAAGCTCAGCATATTTGAACGCTGTGGCCTCAGCTGTGATAGGGCATGACATTTTAAAATTGGCATCTTTGCTTTAAACAAGGAAGGTTTTGGTGTTTCTGTAGATTTCCCAAAAGTAGTGTCCAAGGGTGGACAACTGAGAAATAGATGTATCCCAATGCAAATGTGATTTTACAAACCAACTCATTACCAAAATATAAATTGGATTATCAGTGCAGTATACACACAGCTTGGGAAGAGTCAACTGTGGAGCCTTTCCCTTCAAGAAATTGATATTTATATTATACAGTATGTTTGAAATTTATACTATACAGTATATTTTAACTGAATCTAACTTGATTTTATCCATAAAATTACAAGAGGTGTCCTCAGTATAGGAGCTTGACACAGTTCTTGAGCAGAAATAACTTAGTTTAAACAAATTATCAGTGGTCCAAAATATAAACACTTGCTTCCCTTTTGCTCCTTTGGCTCCACAATAAACATCTATTATGAATTAAAAAGTATGGGAATTCCCTTCAAAGACGATAGCTCTATGGCATGATCTCCTTCTAGAATCCTAGACAAGGTGTTCGAAGTGACTCTGTGTGGTGAGAGCTGGGGAATAGAGATAGGCAAATTGAGTTCCAGAAATCATCTGCTTCTGTTCATCTTGTGAATAAATGGAACCAAGGCTATGGCCATGAGGGAAATCTGAAATGCTGGTCTTATCTTTCCTAATACCTGCAGTCATGTGTAAGACACAAGCACAACAGAAAATAGCACAAGTAAGGCAAAAGTAATTGATGCATAAGCACAGTTGAATGGAAACATAGAAAAGGAGCCATAGTGCAGGTTCACTTTCTGTAGAGGTGGCTTTCTGTCTCGCATGGCTTTGGAGGCCACAAGGCAAGTAGTTTCTCATTCTTCTCAACTGATGCATCTGCTAGGTTGTTTGTAACTCTTTTCAAGGTTTTTACTCAATAGTCATGCGGTGAGATTTATACCTTCCAGCATGTCACACACAACTCTTCTTGGTGTACCTCCTTTTGACTTAAGGATCTACCTCGTCTGCTGTGTTAATTTTCTGAAAGGTTATCATAGTGGTATGATGTTCTTCAACCTCTATGACAACATCAGGGTTCTCTTCTCTTTGTAAATGTGAAAAGATTTATGTGTTACATAACTAAGGTTACTATTGCAAATAACATTTTTACAAGTTTTAAATAGGAGTAAAGCTAAAGTGATTTGATTTTGGTTTTCCAATCAACTGCTGGAGGTTCAAAAAGAAAAATAACCCACAATTATCACTTATACAAAGGAGTTTAATTAATTACATATATGCTAAAAATTGTGGCTAATGAATTTCACCTTGAATGTTATCTAGGAAATCTAGATAGATGATCTCTGATAAGGAAAATGACCTTCCATCTTTGGAGTTGTATTGCATATTTGTGTGTTTTTTCTACCTATATCAGATATATTTTTGCAGATTTTTCATTATATGCTTTTTGGCATATTTCATTTGGCACATATTTAAATGCGTTAAATAAGCACTGAAATTAAAAAACTAAACTGGAGACAAAACACTCCTTTCATGTTACAGAGTAATAATGTCTGCTGTTGATAGGAGATATAACTGTAACACACACTGCTTGCGAGAATCACGTTTTGCATTGTATGTCATAAACACTACGATTTATAGTTTTGTATGAAATCACAGAGTTGATTGTTTTATTATATTTCAGTGTAAATTTTTCACCCATTTCAGTTCAAGTACCATTCTCAGAGAATACAGGTTTTGTAGTGATGTGATGTTTCCTAGCTGTAGGCTTGGCCTGTCCCTTCTACTGGCTGTAATTTACTTTTTGGTCTCTGTCGCCTTGAGCCTGCCTTCTGACTAGTTTGTTGAATGATGTGCTAATCCATTATATTTTTCAGACAAGTGTATCGACCAGTATAAACAGACTGGAGGGCACAAACCTAAATGAAAGCTATACTTCCTTGAATCATTTAAAAAGCTCCTGCAGTGGTGGCAGTGCAAAATAACTTTTCTGTGTACATTAAATAGAAAAGGGAAATTTCAATAAATAAAATTAAGATTGTGGGGAGGGGGATGTGAGCAAATTATGCTGCATTTCACATGGATGTTTTTAGTTATAGGAAGAAGAGACAGATAATGTTAGTCAACCACTTGAGAATGTGCTTCTAGATGATAAATTTGAAACTGAGCCTCAAGCCCTGCATTACTTGCCATTTCCCATTGTCCAGACACTCTCACAACACATGATACATGTTTGAAGTCATGTACTATATTGAAACATTTTTATACAAATAAAGAATGGAGGTTAACCTCACTATGGAACTGGCAAAACTGAGGGCAAAAAAATGCAGCTTTCTGATCTCTCCCTTTCTAAGAAACAGATAGAAACCAATACCTGGTCATGAAAATTATCCTTAGGTAATTTATCTTAAAAAGAGATATCAGGAGAGTGGATGACTTCTCAATTTGTATAGCTGGTGTCATATTCAAGTTCCTAACTGTCAAAAAGTAAATTAAAATTACAATAGCAATAGGTACTTTTGGCTAGTAATTCAAATCTAATCTGGGGATACATGCAATATTATGGAAAATTACGTTTTTTCAGTTGAAATTACAGCTCTACAAAATGGTAGTAATCCCATGATAACAAGAAAGGGGATAATTTTTCCTTCAAGGCACATTGGATTCATCATGCATTGGGAAATAGTTAAGCTCTGAATTACTGGAATTTCTGCAGACTTGTGTGACAAACAAAAAAAATCATTCCTATATCTCTCCTCAAATATAAGGTTTTGAGGAAGAGAATTAGATGTTTCTTTACTGAAGGATTTAATTTTTTTTTCATTTCAGTTTCAGGTTTATTTCCAGCAGATTGAGACCAAAACTGTCTGATTTCTATTTAATAATTCACCCTCAAGTTTTCCATGAATTTTTATATCACAGTTTTCACCTTGTTGATTTAGAAGGGGGATGTTAACTACAAGCTACTAAGAGAACTGTGATACTTAACAATTATTAAAGCATCATATATGCTTAAAAGCACTTCAGAGATCTGGTGGTTTACTTTTTCCAATGAAATAAAAGCCTGAAGTTCCCTTCTCTCACAATCACAAATGCTCAGATGACAGCTAGTGTTTGTATCCACTCTGTATCTCTGTTTGACACAGTTCCTGAGCTGTTACTGCTCTTGAACAGATGTTTACATGCCCACTTCTTCCAAGAAGGGGTGTCTCATTACTCTTGCACCTATATAATGAAAAAATGAAAAAAATGAAAAAAGTTAAATTGGGATACAAATGGCTGTTTGGCCATTGACCCCAGGGAGACCCACATTTTGCCCCTCTCCTTTTTGCTGTTCCTGCCTCTCTGAGTAGCAACACCACTAAAGCTATGACTGTAACCTTTTAACAGTCACACCAACCATGATAGTTACTATTAAAGCTACAAAACCTGGAAGCAGTAAGAAAAAGTTGTCTTGGGTTTACCACGTAATCAGAAAATATTTTTATCATATTCTGATATTTCTATGTGTTTTGATTTTAGTTTCCCTTTCAGATACAGGAATCGTGACCTTTTTTGGGATGAGGGGGATTGGCTTGGGTTTTGTATTTCTTTCATTTTGTAGAGCTGTCTTCACAGGTTATTGACATGAACAAGATTGTAGGACGTGTAGTCTCTCCAAATTTGGCTACTGTTGTTTTAATTAGTGTCTGACTATCCTTAGAAAATCTATTTTGAAATAAGCCTTAAATTTCTGACAATTTCTTCCCAGCACATGAAGCATTTTAATGCATTTGTTCTTTCAAACTGAGGTAGTCATCCTTCACATCAAAATATCTGCACCTTATCAAGAGCAAAGCTGCCCAAACTTGACTTTGCATCTACACAGATGGCTGTAAACATGACACTGGAATATTGCTTTGGCTTCACTTGACAGAACTGAAAATTGTCCATGCAGAACTACCCATAATTTGTAGAAAATGGTATTCTTAACTTTATTGTTTATGAAAATAGCAAAGAACTTAAAATAAATAGCCATCTCTGTCAGTGTAAAGAAAAATGTGTTATTTGCTTCATTTCAGTGTCTCACACAGGGAAATTGCTGAGCAGGAGTTGACCACTGTACACAAGAAGGAAGGGAATGCTTGTAGATTTTCCAGCCAATTTTAAGAACTGTTAAAATAACGTATCCATAGCTATTACTTGCAATAAACAATAAGCATCATCATTAAAACAGGACTTTTTTGAGTAGAGGCTTGGCCTTGTAAACAACAGATTTCTAAATAAAATAAAAATTCAAGAAGGCCAGTATACTCTTGAAATCTTTATTTCAGAGCATTTGACTTGAAGCACGAGGCGCAGAAAGTGCAGAAAACAATGTTACCTTTTTGTAGCTCAAACATTTGCATAGGAGCTTGCTGGTTCGTCAACTCCAAGCAGCATAAATATTGATATACCATGCTTAGTTTACCACATACCTTCAGCTTGGTTTTATCTAAATTACAGAAACAAAGGCACAACTGTGTGCACTGTTTAAAGGCATGTTTGTTTCTAACCTCTGCTTTCTGAAATCATTGCTAGTCAGGTTTTTCCTCCTCACCTGCCTCGCCCACACTGTCTCCATGTGAGCATCACACCCACATATGCACACTCCAGTCTATCTGTGTAACAGTTTCTAAACATTCAGCATCCTGTTTTATAACTGGGTAAGATGTGCTGTAAAGATTGGAGGATTGTGAAAGGAAAGTGCTTGCATGTTTTTGCTGGATGTCTTACACAGTAGTGAACCATTTATATGAGCTTACTACAAAAACAAACTAAATAAAGCCCTTAAACCTGATGGAAGGAAAAAGCCTGCTGTGGCTAGCACAGGTTTTTCCCATGAGAAATTTTCTTGTGTTTTATAAATAAAGATAAAGTTTGGATGTTGTTGGAACAGTGTCCCAGAACTTGGACAGTGCAGGCCTGGCCAATCAGGCCTGGGGGAAGGCTTCTGACTGACCAGTCTGGGTGACTTTTGAGAACTCTATATATGTGATGAAATCAAAACAATAAAGGTCATTCCTTCTTGCCACTGAGAACTGATGCATTCATTACTCTGCTAGCTGCTCAACAGCGACAGCCTTCCTAAATCAGAACTACCAAAAATATCCTGTAAAATAAAAAACATAAAATGTTTCAATTTACAAAGGAGTTATATCAACTGGTTAATTGTATATGAGAAAAAAAGTACATTTCAAATGCTGGTATGTCTCCTTGGTGCTATATATTCAGGGAAGAAATATTGGTTTTATTGCACTGTTTCTAATGAAAGGACTATATCTACATAATTTTTCCCTGAGTACTGGCAAAAGACATTGAAAGACGAAGTGTCAAATTATTTCTCCCTTTCATAACACTGCATACCCATGGGAAGTGATTTTGTTGTTGTTGTTGGTTGTTGTTGTTGTTTTAGGGTAAATAGAATGAATTATATCACAGCCGTGCTTTGCGGCAGATGGGTAATAAAGTTGTCAGCAGAACAAACCTGCCCTGTTCAGTGTGCTGAGTGCTACTAAACAAATAATCAGTCAGACACATATGGAGTTGGCCAAAAGGAATTGGGAGTTACAGTTTGCAACACAAAAACACCCACTTTGAATCAAAAGAGAAAGTAAATTGGACAACTGTAGAGTTTCCATTCAGTGTATACAGGTAACTTATTTGGCTGTCTTTCTAAAATAAGAGCAAAACTACCTTATCTTTTAACAGAAATTTGCAGCCTATAGTACAAAAGATTAATATGGACAAAACCAGGAAATGCTGCCTTATCAGCTATTAAAAAACATGCAACTAAATGTGTAAAATAGAGCAGTTTAATGTAAATATCATCTGTTACAATTCAGTATCTACTACTTAAGCTTCTATTTCTTGTAAAGAAATTTTTAAAATATTATCTGATATTTTTCTTCCCTTCTCAAGGTGTAGAAGGATCTTTTTGACTGTAAAAAAATGCTATTTTTTGTTCATTCAATCTTTATTTCCCTTCTTATCAAATAAATATCTGCTCAGTTTGGCATCTATGTTGATAGCAAGCAGTCCTAAAAAGCAGCTTGCATGAAAGCTTCACCCTGAACATAGTGAAAACAGCAGCCTTACTCAGTGTGTGAGGTCAAAAGTAGATGATAAATACCAAAAGGATGAAATTAAAATAGTCATAAGCACTCATGTAAAATTATATTAAAGTAAAACAAACATCTGCAGTAACAGATTTTTTTTTCTTATTTCATTTATATAAAAAAGTCTTTACATTGCTGCCTATAGTAGTGAAAGCTACAGAAACACAGGTGTATGACTGCTAAACTGATGATTTTCAGAAATTTCTTGCTTCAAGACATAAGCAGAGCTAAACCCCAGACTTTTTTTCTTTGTTTGTTCTTCTAGTAAATATTGTAGGATATGTTAGGAAAAGCAGCATTGGGAAGGCAAAGGACTGTTGCTAACAAGCAAAAATAATCTTAAAAACAAAGGCATATGAAGTAAAATCAATTAGGATATAACCCTTGCACACATTAGGCAGAATTTCTATATGGATTTGTAGCCAAAATGAAGAATATCCAAAAAAATATAAACTGCCATGCACTTAATCTTTTGAAAAGAGATGGCTGCATACTGTGGACAGAAAACAGATCATAAGGGTGCAGTCATCCACTAGGATTAGGAATTCAAATAATAAACATTGTTTAATAAAGGTTGTGTCAGTATTTGGATTGTAAAGGACTCTAGCCTTCATTTGCCATTTTTGTATGGTGGTGAGACAATATATTCTCTCACCCTGTGTTTGTGTGTGGTAGAACAACTTTTTACCCTTTTTGGTAGGAAAAGCAAAACCAAACTGCTGCTTGAAATGGATTTTGAGGTATTCCTAAGTCACGTTAAAATAATTTTACAGCTTGGAATTGAAGCTGAATTCTTTCCTAAGATACCTAAAAATCCAATAGTGGCTTAC
Organism: Lichenostomus cassidix; assembly: GCF_008360975.1. Classification (NCBI taxonomy): domain Eukaryota; kingdom Metazoa; phylum Chordata; class Aves; order Passeriformes; family Meliphagidae; genus Lichenostomus; species Lichenostomus cassidix. The sequence continues at coordinate 25,668,279 of NC_139486.1, read as the reverse complement.
CTAACTAATCACTCTATATAGCAGACAAAGGAATATATTTTAGTTTGCTACAAGTTTCATCCCAGCACAGGGGAAGCAGCATTCCAGGACTCGATAGCCAGAATACTGTTGCTCAGTTTAGAGAAAAGTTATGATACTATGACCTTATTCTCCATGCTATGTTTCTCCAGTGCTTTGGGTTTGCATGTTTTAAAATCTCTATGTTTAGCAATGGGTGAAATAACAGAAAATAAGATTATTGGTTAAGGTGGGAATGTGTGCTGTTTCTTTGCATCTGCTCTCTTTTTTCCTCTTACCTTCTTTGACAAACTGTAGAGGAGAGCTGCCTGGCTCAAGACCTGGCATTCCAGCTCTCCAACTAAATAACCTCTAATAGTTCTGCCTCTCAAAGTCAAAATATTGATTGGGGAAACTCTGAATAAAGCACTTCAGAATAGGACTGAGCAGAGAGCATCTGTGATTGAAAACAAGTGTCCTTATTAGTTCTTTCATGGGAACTAACCTACAGGAGATTTTATTGCTCAGCTGTGAAATCAGAATTACTATCCACATTCCATTCCCCCCTGCCAGTTTAGAGTTTGGATTACATCCCGCAGTCTAGCCATGGAAAGAAAAATTATGCCATTTTAACATCAGATAAGCACCTTACTTCCCTGTAGGAAATGGTCTGCCATATCTTAAGATACAGTCTGCACTTTCTATTATGTACAGGGAACACAAAGAGTATGCAGTTTACTTTTTAAGACACTTCATTCAGTTCATCACCCCTTACTTAGAGTAGTAAAAAACCAGAGTAACTGGGATGTAGTGACTTCTGATAAATTACCTAACTAGAAGAGACCTTAAGCAGTAATCTATAAAAGGATTTGTTCTTTTTCTTAAAAACTACAATATCAGAGACTGAGAAATTTTAACTAGAAATCATTGGAAAATCTTTTATTTGCAAGCATTCCAAAATGAAAGAAGGAAATATAAACATGGTAGCAACTGAGATATTAATTTGATGATTTCAAGGATGCTTACCTCATCTATCAGACACTGACACTGAAATAACAGTGAGGACATAGGAATTGATTAAATTTTTGCCTCTGAAACACTTCACCACAGCTCTTTACCATACGCCTTCTTATCCTAGGCCAGGCAAACGTTCTTGTGTAGTGGATATACTGTGTTTCCTTACCTTTTCTCAGTTCCTCAATCATATGCTGAAATAGAGGTAGGAATAGCAGCTAAACCAACGAATTTTCTGGTTTTGGGAATAGGCTTAAGTAAAACAGTGGAGGCCTTGGCTGAAAACCAGAGTACTTGGGGCACTACTCAGTACCTAAACAGCTTTAATTTTTCTAATTATATGAGTGGTTTACCTGTTAGTGCAATTCTTCATCTTATAATTTCTCTCACTGACCTGCTCATCAAAAAACATGCTCATATTCAGACAGCTGTGTTTAGCTCCACAAAGGGAGAAAAACACAATAATAATTCTCATGTCACATTATTCCAAGTGTAATAAGAAATCTTAAGAAGTGAAAAAGGCATTTACCCTAATTGACCCAGTAGCTCTATCTCTAAGAACTGCTCCAGTCTGAGATGCTTAGGAACAGTGATTCTGTTTGAAGTGAGCTATTGAGTGTAAAAGAATGTCTTGAAACTTAACAAGGACTGCTGAATCTCCTATTTAATATGAACTGAAAGTTTATTCTGAATATGAACTTTAATATGAACTGGAGGTTATTTCATCTATCAAGCATAGGGTCTTCCAAAAGTTCAACATGCAAAATTATTACTTCTAAAAGGAAACACACTTATTTACTTGTAAGGAATACTGAACAGGTGATGATGCCCAGCAAGAAGATGTTTGTTAGGGCATGCTCATTCAAAGGGTATAAGCACAGCTGAAGTCCTGAGAATGATCTCAGTGTCAAGGTATTTATCTAATCTAAACACCTCAAGATTTGGGATCCAATCTAGAAAAGCAGAGAAGTACTAACAGATGTTTTCTTTTTCATTTTGTTGTAGTATCCCTTCATTCTTCTTTCTTGAGCCCATTCTCTCCTAACATGGTTCATAAGATCAAAGAGACAGAGAAACAATGTCATGTTGAGTTAGTTCTACAAGTTTTGGCATTTAAAGCTCTTTCACCTTTTCTTTTTTTTACTAGTGGCTTCCTTGTCCGCTATCATAACTTCTACTGTTCAATGTACTAACAGATTGTAAGCAAACTGTCCTTGTATTCATATGCAGCCTGTTGTTCAACTGGTGTTTTGTTGTTTTGGTTTTGTTTTCTATTTTTGTCATTTTGGTTTCGGGTTTGGGTTTTTTGGTTGGGTTTTGTTTTTTTGAGAAAAGCAGTAAAATTCCTACTTGAACAACAGATTGTGCCTAAGATGTTTTATAGAACAGATATCATAACTGAAGCAAATCTGAGAGGAAATTGTTCCATTTACCAGTTGCATTCATTCTTTTTACAGCTAGGACAATAAGGAACTGAAACCATGCCCAAACATCTGCCACCAAGAGCAGCAAAGCTGACATTTCTATCTTGACAAAGCGTGCAGAAGTAATTTACAAATTTGAACAAATCCTCTGTAAGAATTGTAAGAATGTCTTAGGACACTTTGTGAGATACAACATGGAAAATTGAGAAAACCTTGGAGTTTTTTACTAGGAATTTTATAACAGAAGCAGAGTAATATGTCTTGTTTCTTTATCATTTGACAAAGCTGCATCTTTTGCTTAAAGCCATGCTAGCTCAAGAATCAGAAACTAATTTGAAGTATAGGAGAAGTCAGTGGTTTGAGCACCGTTTGCTTAATAAAGCCTTTGTGCACTTCTGCATTATTTTATTACTCTTCCTACAAATTAGTCTTAGAGTGTGTTCTCAGAAATTAGACGCTTCTGCCCCTCATGTAGTTATTGTTTTAAAAAGCAAGCCAGGGCTTTGGGATTTTTTTGTTTAGGAAGTGAGAAAGTTACAAGCCATATTCATCTTATTATGAGGCTGCTGTAAAAATGGTCTATAAAGCAGATGTACTTTGCAAATTAGAAGTTGAAGTGAACCTTTATACTGCTTTAAGGTTGTTTCCATTTCATCCCGTAGAACAAATTATGGTAGATGAAATCAGGTATGATTTGAATATAGCTCTAAGATCTTTTTGTAAGACTTTTTAAAAATCGTTCTTTATTTACACTTGTATATCATTGAACTTTTATTTTTTCATCTCTCGGTGGATATAATTCATCTGTGACATAGTAGCTTTCAGGTTTTTGAAATGCAAAGTCATGTTTCACTTCAGGTACTATATTGTGATTTTTATTAATTAAATTGATACTAGCAATTTCCAACTGTTTAATGCTTCCCTGCAATATTCCCATATATTGGTACTGGCTATTTTTTTAGTTAGGTGATTAAACAGTGTTGCTCAAAGGGTTTCCAATGACTTCCCACATTCCAGAACATTTTTGATAAACATATAAAACCCTTTGTTCTGTGGCTTCATCCACTGAAACACAGGGACAAAAAGTGATTAAAAATTGAAATGCTGAGGAGTCTGGGTGACAGAGAGAATAAGTGCATGACTTTTTACATATTCCCTTTTTGGATTCAACCTCAGGTCTTAAAAGGAATTACTTTTCTGAATTTCTTCTAATTATGCTTAACACACATTACAAGGCCAGGACACCCACTTTGAGGCACTTAGGGTTTAACTGTCATGTTCTCTTCAGTGAATTCAGTCAGCAAGATTATGGAAACAGCATGTGCTGAGTTGGAAGGGACCCACAAGGATCATCGAAGTCCCAACTCCTGGCTCTGCACAGCACCACCCCAAGAGTCACACCATATACCTGAAAGTGTTGTCCAAATGCTTCTTGAGCTCTGTCAGGCTTGGTGCTGTGACCACTTCCCTGGGGAGCCTGTTCACTGTCCAACCACCCTCTGGGTGAAGAACCTTTGTCTAATATCCAGTCTAAACCTCCCCTGACACAACTTCAGACCATTCCCTCACAAGGAAGTTGTAGACTGCAATAAGGTCTCCCCTCAGTCTCCTCCAAGCTGAGCAGACTTAGTGCCCTCAGCCACTCCTCATATAACTTCCTTTCCAGACCCTTCACCATCCTCGTGGCCCTTCTTTGGGCACTCTCTAACAGTTAATGTCTTTTTTATGTTGTGGCACCCAAAACTGCCCCCAGCACTTGAGGTGAGGTCACCCCAGAGCAGAGCAGAGCAGAGCAGGACAATCCCCTCCCTTTCCCAGCTGGCAATGCTGTGCCTGATGCACCCCAGGACATGCTTAGCCCTCCTAGCTGCCAGGACACTGCTGACTCATATCCAGCTTTTCATCAACCAGGACCCACAGGTCCTTTCCATGGCACTGCTTTCCAGAATCTCATTCCCCAGTCTGTCTGTACATCCAGGGTTGCCCCATCCCAAGTTCAGAATTCAGCACTTTCCCTTGTTGAACTTCACATGGTTGGTGATTGCCCAGACCTCTAATTTGTCAAGGTGTCTCTGCAGGGCCTCCCTGCCTTCGAGGCAGTTCAACAGCTCCTCCCAGTTTTGGATCATCTGTGAACTTGCTCAGTATCCCTTCCAGTCCTGAGTCCAAGTAGTTTATAAAGAGCACAGGGCCAAGGATGGAGCTCTGTGGAACCCCACCAGTGACAGTCACCAGTCTGATGTCACCCCATTCACTACAGCCCTTTGTGCCCAACCAACCCATGGGCCAGTTGCTCACCCATCACATGATGTGTTTGTCCTGCTGTTTGCTGGACATTTTGTCCAGAAGGATCCTGTAAGAGACAGTATTGACAGCTTTACTGAAATCCAAAAGGATTACATCAACCAGCTTCCCCTGGTCAACGAGGTGGGTTGCCTTGTCATGAAAATAAATCAGATTTGATAAGCAAAACTTTACTCTCACGAAGCCATGCTGGCTCTGACAAATGACTGTGTTGTCCTTCAGGTGTTTTTCAGTGGCTCCCAGCATAATCTTCTCCATAACTTTACCATGCACTGAGGTGAGACTGACAGGCCTGTAGTTTCTGGACTCCTCCTTCTTGCCCTTCTTGATAATTGGGACAACATTCACCAGATTCCAGTCAGCTTGGACCTCTCCAGATTCCCAAGACTGCTCAAAAATTATCGAGAGAGGCTTTGTGATATCAGCCAGCTCTTTGAGGATTCTCAGATCAATCATCTCCATCATTTAGGAATTCTTAATAGAGCATAACAAGAGAAAAGGTCCAAGTAGTTCTGTTAATTACAGCAACTATTGAGTAAAAATAACAATTCCACCAAATTTTCAGAAGGCGTGAATGTGGCATGGTTAATATATGCATTTGACATAGATATTATTTCTTGGTGGACACAGAAAGAAGCAGTTTTAAAAGCCTTTGTAGTTATAAGAACCAAATTGTCTAGAATCATTGTAAGAAATACAGGGGGAAAAAATGTTATCATAATCATTCTAATCAGGCAGATTGTTGAAATTATCCAGTGGAAACAAGAAATGTTTCTACTGAAGAAGGACTTCTCTAGAAAAGTCCATCTGGGTTTTGTTAAGAGATTGAAGATAAGGCTGTTCATCTGTTTAAATGCTCTCCTTGTTTTTGCTTTTTGTTATATCATAAAATAGGAATATGGTATCCAAATGAGAACAGAATGAACCACCTTTTCCCCTTCTCTGCTTTCCCTATCATCTTTAGGTGACTTTCCTTAGTGTCAGAACATTAGCATGTAGAATCCACACTACCAGCAGAAGAATATTTTGTAAAATAGAAAGTGTATAATGAGAAAAACTGACCATGTGAACTGTGTGAAAAACAGAAGTATATTATAAGTTCAAACCTTACTTTTTGACTTGAGAAATCAGAAGAGTTGATAGTCAGTTTTGTCCCTTGACTATTCTGCTCTCATCTTCACTGGTTGGTTTTTGATCTGATCTTAGGGTTGAACATAGTAATTTAAAAATATGTTACTCTCTAGACTGTATTACGGGAATTAATATGTATATGGACATAGTGATTTAGTTCACATTGATAGGTTTCTGTGACTTCTGATGGATATGTCATGGATTAAAATTGTTACACTACACAAACAGCAATAGAACATTACTACCTCCATTCTATTTTCAATCATTTGTGGTAAAATACATGTTTTATGCCTCATTTGCTGCAAAATTTATTTTATTGTAGTGTTTAATTAATGAGCAATTCTGCCACTTGTGGCAAATGTCCAAAATATTATCTTCTGGTTTTAGACTGCCACTGTTTAGGCAAAGTAGATTACGCAGAATTTATCAAACTACCATACTCATTAACAGTTTGTGGAAATTGGTGGAGGTTTTCCCTTGAATTATTTATCTAAGGTATTGGTTACAGAAAGTATTTTGAATAGAATATAACTATGTGGCTTAATTTAAATCTAAGAAATAAGAGAAAGTCCATGCTTTTTAATAAAGTTTCACCATGCATTAATGAACAAACAGAAATAAAATAGGTATTGTCCCTTGAGATGCTCTTAAATCAGTCATACTGTTAAACAGCTTTTAAGGGATTCCAGCACTAAATCCTATATAGGTAGCAAAAAGTGTTTGCTTGAGGAAGAAAAGCTTAGTAATGCTGCATTTTGGTACCAAAATAAAGAGATTTTTCTTTTTTCTTTCCCAGGCAGCTTGCCTTTGGTGAATTAGCAAGCTTAGGAGAGATCAACTGCTGTAGGCTTTTCAGAACTTTTCTAATTCCTGTGCCAAGGTGCAAGTGGGCAGTACAGTGCTGCATAGCACATAGAAGGTTTTATTAAAGATAAATAAGTATGGAAACAGCTATTCATTGATAGTGTTTGTTTTTTACTTCTCTAAATATAGTTAGTGCCCAGAGTTTTCAAGGCAAAGAATATGCATTTCTAAAACGTCTCTTCCGTATTTATGCTGTGGCTACCACATTTGTATAAACAGAAAATTGCTCCATTCATGCTTTATTAGCTCTTCTTTTGTACCACAGCCTTGACCCCAGTCATCATAAATTGAGAAATAGTGGGGAACTAATGGAGACAGATGGGAATATGGCTTGCCATTTACTCAAATTGGTAAAGTAATTAACCTCAAGGTGCTGGTTTGCAAGAAAAATTGTTGGAATATCTCAGAGCGCTGGTAAACAGACTCCTGCTTTAACCACTTCTGACAACTGCATCATAAACTAGACTTATTCTGTTCAATTGACCTGTCAACGTCTTGAGTCCAAATAAAGATTTGTATTACAATGCACTTGCTGAGAAGAGGGAGAACACTACTGCTGTTTCTTTTCAAATGGGTTGCTGTTCTCACCCTGCTAGATAGGAGCTGGAATGTCATATATTCATACTTCAGCCATTATATTCCTTAGAAAACTTCCATTACTGATTGTGTGACAGCTTTGTGACAGCAGATGGTAGTCATTTGGCTAGAGAAAATGAAATGAAAAAACATGGGCCAGACTGACTGGGCTCATTTAGAACAGCAGTGGACAGAGGCCAGATCGAGTTTTTATTTATCGAGGGACACCATGTAATGAAGTCAGTTTCTTTTATTTTTTCCCTTTCTCTTTTTTCCACCTGCAGATTGGGTGAACAAGATAGATTTTTAACTTATTAGTACATAAATCAAAAGTAGTCTTGTAAACAGGAATATTTTATCAAAAAGCCCTCTTCCACATGAGAGTTTTCAAATTCTTGTAAGTTCTTTCTTCATCCAATTTTTTATTCCTCCCTCTCAATTTAATGGAATCATCTCTTAGATTCATTTTGTGCACATTATCAGATCTAATATTATTTTTTGAAAATGGCAAGTTAAATCTTTAGGGGACATTTTATAAGTTGACTTACATGGGTTCAGCTCAGTAACTGGAAGAGTTTGATCATTCAAACTCATGCAGTTCTTTATTTCCCATGTTTCTATTTGCAACTGAAGAAGTCATGATATAAAGAAAGAAAGAAAGATGTTTTTGATAATGGCATAAAATGTATCTGGAAGGCATCTGTCAAGGGAACCTACAGAGTAATCTTCATCTAGAGTAAATACAGCCATTCAAGACAGATGAAAACTGGAAACATAGTATGGTATCTCAATTTGATGAAAACTCAATCGGTTCAGAAGCTTTCAAGGAGCACTCATTCGTAACTTCTGCTCCCCTAATTTATCCACTGAAACCTACAATGGCATCCAGTAATGCCTTGCTGTGTAATGCTGCTTCAGTGCCATTATGACCACAGTAATTTAAGCAATTTCTTCAGGTATTTGTTTTTATGAATTTTGTGATTTTAGGAAACAAACCACCTCGAGGTGTGTGGAATAATAGAGTTTAAAATACATTTATTGTTCTCAAATATAAATTTTTCAGTAAATAACCATTTCCCTAATAATGCTCCCTAAAATCAAATTTCTCAGTGGGCATTGTGATTTAATAGTTCATGCATTTTATATCAAGGTAGTCTTCTTTGAAATGTGTTATGAGTTCAGAGACTGCCAAGGATAATTTGTCAGTGTCACCTGCACTGGTGCATTTCCATCATTGGATTAAAGATTTGTTAATGTGTAATTGATAAAGAAAACACCAAGCAGCATTTTGCAATGATGGGTGGTGGTTTAGAATAGCATTTTATATTTTTCTCCTGACAGGCATAACATTTTATGGGTTTTTTAAACCACTGTGTTCATACACATAGAAATCTCACTGAGTTCTTTGATCGGCCTTTCTCAGAAACTGTGATGGTGAGTTCACAGCACTAATCCATGTTATCAGTCAGAGTCAGTGATTTTTAAATCTATCGTCAAATTATACTCTATTTCATGACCTCTCAAAGAGAGACACAACAACCTGTGGAAAACAGGATAAGCCAACAGCACTTGTAATTGCGAGGATAGAGTTGGGTAAATGTTTTAATTCTGTGAAGATATGCAGGTTAACCATATTTGTTACCTGTGTTGTTTTCTTCCGGTTTTGAACATTTTAATTTATAATCAAACAAGAAGAACAGATGTAAGAGTTGTAATTTAATCATTTTATTGCTATCTTTGTATATTTTGAAGAATTAGGTATTGTACTCTTGGGAAGCCATATTTTATGCCTAGTTGGAAAAATGAATAATGTAATAATATGCAAAATGTGAAGTTTTAGAACTTCGCTACTGAGTAAGGCATATAAACTAATGATCTAGTTAAAGTCCCTTGTGCACCATAATAAATATGGACTAAATTTGTCATTATAGCTTTAGACAGAGGTTTCAGGCTACAGATTTAATTATATCCTTTTTTAATATTCATATTTCTAAACTGCATAATTCCTTTCTACTCTAAAACGGAGTGCTATATTAAAACAAACAAAAATGGCAGATTACTAAATGGATATTAATGTGGAGTCAATAAGCATTTAATTTCTGTGGAGAACACTGCAAAAAAAGGACAGTGTAAGCCTTCTGTTGCTCAGATCTTTTCTCAGATGCCCATCGTTTGCACAAAGAGACTGCCTCCTGTTTTAATGCCGACTTTTGTTGCAGAGGTTAATTAGCTATTTATGGAACTCATAAAGGACACAGGGGCAATATAGAATACCTTTTGTTTGCCATTTAGAAACAGGGATTATTGAAAAGGCTAATTTAGTCTCCCTATGATACAAGAGTTAGCTGAGACTACCTCTCTCACATTCAGTCAACACTGCTTAATGGTGTCCAGTTATTGATGACAATTAATAATGGCTGAATAAAATACCAGCACATCAGGATGCTTAGTCCATTCTTCCTACCTCTGTAATATATTCTCTACTAACTTGAAGACTTTGTTTCCTTTACAGTGTACAGTTGGCCTGATTCTCAAATTAGGGTCCATCTGCTTTCATATTCCTGTAGGTCCATGTTAGGTAAATGAAGAGAGAAAAGAAATATATCTAAAATGACAAATCTTATCCCATTTGTTCTCTTGGGAAGGCCCTTAAATGCAACCAGAGCAATGAAGAAGTACAAAGGTAGCAACAAATGTGAAGATAAAAAGGAGAAAGAGCAGTACCATGTATTTTAATGAGAAATAAGGAAAGAGCTATAACATTTTGTGGAGAAATAGAAGGAAAGTTCAAGCCAAACAATTAGTTAGTCAGGATAGCTCCTAATAATTTCCTATTTGTGTTGGCTCAGTTGGAAAGAATGGGTTGCAAAGAGGCTAAAGAACAATTGTGTATTCCTTTAGGTAAAGTCACAGTGGAAAAGTTACTCCCTTGTACATATACTGAATAAAATATTGAAGTTGGCTGATGTGTTTGAGCCAGTCAGGTCCAGGACTCAAAAATAAGTGTTTCGTCTAGCAGACAGAGCTGCTGTTGGGTGTGAAAAAGGTGTTCATGACTTTCAAATCAGCAGTGAAGGTCTTTGATTTCTCACTGCCTGCTTAAATGATCCTATTTCTTGTTTTTCCTTTGGTTGCAAACACACTAGCTAAGAGAATGCTAACACTTTCTGAAGAACAAAACTGCTTTTGCTAAAAGTGGTAAAATTCTATAGGTGATTGCAGCATATTTTTCATGTGGCTTTCAGATATGGATAGTGAATAATCTTGGATTAGTTTTGCATTATTTTTTCTATTACCTAGTATTGTAATTATTATTTTTTGTCTTGCTTCTCCATACTAAAATGCTTTTATTTTATCAGAGGGCATATTAGAAACATTTTTACATATTTATACATTTTCTTATTATGCAAATTGCCAAGAGCTATCACAAAGGTGAAGGAGAGTTAAGAATAAAGGTAAGAGGACTATTCTGGCAGACGGTCATTCAGTGGATGTACAAAGGACATATTTCTTCAGTCTCAGAACTAAAAATTTTAAAGTTATCAGAGCATTTCTGTAGGGATGCCACTGGCTGCTCCTGGGATGGGCTGAAGAAAGGGGAAAAAGATTGTTTCGTGGTTAATCCCTCGATGTAGTTATCTAATAAGGCTGGCTGAAATAGCAACATTTCAAGTGTTATTTTGTGAATACAGCCTTTTCTTACTACTTAGTTGTCAGTATTGGTACTTCTGATCATATTCTCTTGATTTTAAAAAAAAAAATATAAGCATTTTCCTATTATGGGGCTAAATAATATAATCAGGCAGCCCCATAAAGGGGCAATCAGAAGCCCAGAAATCATTTCAGAAGGCCTACAAAATATTTTCATACACTAGTGATGTGAAAAGCTGCAAGTTTGTAATTAATCAAAACCACAGTAATAGTCATAATCATGTTTACTGTGTCATTGCCTAATTATTGACCAAGAAACAGGTCAATTGTGCCAGATGTTGGCTGAATACAAAGCAACACAAAGGCAGGTTCTGAGAGTTTACCGTTTAAACAGTATGAAATGAAAACTTAGAACAAAAATTCTGTAATTTTTGAGGGGTATAGAAGGATTCCTTCAGCATGAATATTAAAGCTGCGTAGAACTCTAAAAAGACCTGAATTTATCAGTCAAGGATGAAAAGTGGCATAAATTAGGGACAACAGGTGACCAGTCAGTCAGATTATAGTCTACAGTTTAAAACATCTTTGAATTACTAATGAGTCTCTTTGAAGAGGCAACATAGCTTGCAATTAAAGAACTCCACCTTCTGTTGGTGTTGCTAAACATATCAAAGCTCAAATATACATCGTTTGGCCATGTCTAGACATCACAGTCTTTTGGCAAAGGAGATGAATGAAATGCAATACATTATAAAGGTGGACTTTAGATTGACACTACCATCTGCCCACCACTAAATTGTCCCAATTACAAAGCATGCACTTACTAGCACAGCAAGTACCATGTACTAGCTTGACATACAGAAGGAGGATGTTATACTGTTAGCCCAAAAGTGAGTAAAAAGATGTATTAATCACTCAGAGATTCTATTGAAGCATGAGAAAACTGAACTTCATCTATTGTGATCAGTCCATTTCAGCTCTCTCTTGTATAGTAGCTTATGCAACCCACTGGATTGATGTACATTTTGATGAGTTTCAATATTTTTTAGTTCTTTTCTCGGACAGTAACAGACACCTAAATGGAGTATAATTTTCCTTTCCTCTTTTGTTCTCATTTATTTCTCTTTGATCTCTGTCTAGGGTTTGCATAGTTTTTAAATTTTTATTATTTTTTTTCTGTTTTCTTCCCTTATGTTATTTTTCTGTTGTTAGTCTGTACTGTGCTGTGAGACAATATACAAGTACAAGCCGATTTCTGTTTTGGTAGGAGAATCTGATTTCTGACATACCTCAAAAGTAAGAAGGAAATATTTGGGTGCATTTCTCCCCTGTGAAAAAAAAGTTATTAGTGTGTTCAGGCAAGGTTAACAGTGATTCTGGTCTCCTATCAGCTTAATATTTACTCCGGTATTTTGTCTGTCAAGTTCTATTGGTTGATGCTTAGAACTTTCAATCAAAAAATCAAACCTAACAATTTTTTTTAAAGAGTGACTTTGGAAACCCTGCTGAACATGCATAGATTGCTGACTATGCTGACTGTTTTCCTAACCAAGTTAAATGTCTGATCAGGAAATAACTTTTAAGTGCACTGAATGTGGTTAAACACTATACCAGCATTCCTCCCTGCATGTCAGGTCTTTTCCAAGGTCACCTAATTAGAGTTGTTTACAACAGCCATTTGTCTCCACCTGTGCTGCTATTGATGGTATATAAAGAGCTCTTCCTTGCATGGAACAGTGTTTCAGCCAGGTAGCCACAAAAAATTGCTGAGCAAAGGGAAAGTGTCTCTAGAGCACTGACATACAGTAGAGTTACTCCAGCTTAGGGAACTTGGCTTATTTTCCTAATAGTTTCATTTTCACATGGCTTTATCTGACCATAAGTACCATATTCTAGAGCTGTAGTGATTTTCTGCTAACTTTTGTTACTACTTTTTGCAATGAAGCAAAATGAATGGCTCACCAATGGGCTCAAAAATACCTTGGAATTTAGTTAATAAAGATGGTTGTGATGGCTGTTGCCAAGTTGTAACATTCCCAGTCTATAGTGTTTCTCCTTGGACATCCAGTCAAATAAACTATTCACTTCACAAAAAACTCTTTGGTTGGATGCCCTTGTAAGCACAATAGGGTTAGCATTTTCACATTTTGGCATTTAACTTAAGGTGTATAAAGTGGGATTTTCAAGAAGGCAAGAAGGTACTTAAACAAAATTAAGAGCAAAGGCATGTCTTGTGGTCTTTGCATCTTCCCTCTGTCCACTGATAGAGCTGAGGGAGCTAATATGTCTAACCTGGATCTGCTGTTAAAATCTGATGTTTATACTAGTCAGTATAAATACCACTCTTCAGGCATCCTTAGGGTCTTACTGCAAAATAGTGTGCTGAGAATTCACAGTTGTGCTCACTATAAACAGACATTCCAATCCTCACAAATACTTGTCTAGTAAAAATGGTCTGCTAGTGCCCTGTCTCTCAGGTGACAATGACAAGCCTGAGACTTTTTGCTGACATATGAGAGATGGATGATGTTAAATGGAAACTATAAAGTCACTCATAAGCCTTGTTCAGATTCACCTCTCTCTTAAGAAGACAGAAGTTTCAAGCCTTTGGGCACTGAAAAGTAGTGCCCACTTTTCACTTACAGAGCATCATCCTGCACTTCATTTCAACAGTGTCTTTCTCCACTGAAAACTTCCTTTGCAGCTGAAATCAAGTGATCATCTTGTAAAATTGTCACACAGGAGATGTCATTTCATCATTTAGGTGGGTCCTGTTTCCTAATGTAACACTAAGTGTAACAACACTAAATGAAAATAATGGCAGCCTTGTCTCAAAAAATGTAACAGGATATCAGTTTGAGTAGTGGTTTTCCCAAAGGTGGGAAGAATGCAAGAGACAATAGTTTAAAATGGGGAAAAACATTCCCCTGTCAGCCACAGTAGGCTGTCAGCTGCTGAATCTGTATTATTTTCAATTAGGCTCATCTGATGCTTGTGTATAAAGGAGACATATGTCACTTTGCAAGAGACACTGTGAGATGCCTAGGTTAACAAAGCCTCAAATGCGTTTGACTTAAGAAGCGGTCACATAGCTCAGCATTCTCGCATTTCTCATTTTAAGAGTATTTTTAGGTCTTTCGTTTAAAACATTGTTCCTGCAAAATTATGAGCCAGTGAGATGGAGTTTTACTAAGCTTATCATACATTCATGAAATAATGTCTTTATTTAAGAAAATATCCTGCAAACAATTATGTATGTGAGCAAATTTACTCTTTCCAGCAAACCCAAGGGTTTGATCAACTGAAGTATAAAAAAATTAACCCTAAAAATATTCCCTTTTTAAAGTCAGAATATGCTTAAATGAGTTCACTTAGAGAGAAAAATAACAACCACTTTAAAAGCTTTAACAAAGAATACATTAATTGAAAATGCATGAAATTTTGTCTTCTAAAAAGTTGATTTTGAATAGTAAGTGTGTAAGATTTAACAAATATCCTAAGTAAGCAGGGCTTATTCCTGTTATGTTCTGCGGCATTTGTTCTGTGGTGCTGCTTGAGTCCTTTTATACAGAGCATCATCACATTTGGCTAAACACTGCTTGATTTTTTGTGCATAACTATACTAAATGACAGCTCTCTACAGTGTTTGTCAAGCTCATGTGAATAATCCAAGTCAGTGTTCCTGCACCCTGATGAATTTCTCAAGTTATGGAGGCTGAAGTGGCTAGTGGCTCATCTGCACGAATCATGTCACCTGCTACAGATGAAAAAAGATCTTTTTCTATCTAAGGAAGAGAATTGTCCTTCTGCTTCACTGAACTGAACTTTGTGTTTAAGTTCACATTTTAACATGACTCGAGACATGGAATCTGGCAGCTTCTTTATCATTTACCCCACATTTTGCCTTTTCCCCATACCCCAAACTGTCATCTTTCTTCCCTCCACTAGAGCAGACATTGTTTTCACCTTTCTAGTTTGATCAGCTTGCAAGCAGATGTTCTTATGTAATTTTTAATTAATTGATTTCTTCCTTGGAGGGTTTTGGTTCATCTGTTTTAAGAAGATACCTTAACGTAAAAACAAAAAAAACAAAAAAACAAAACAAAACAAAAACTATATGTGCTTCCTGTCTTGTGGATTTCAAAATGAAAATATAGTAAAATATGTCAGTGAAATTAAAGCAACACTTAAATAGATTGAAAACATTATGCATTATACCTACAAATACCTTAGCTAAAATGTATTCATTATGTGTGCTGTTTGTATTGATGTCATTCCACCTCGGTGTCACTTCCTCCTGCCCATCCTTAGTTCTAGAGTTCCAGTCTCATTCCCTTTCTGCCACCAAAAAAGAGGAAGATTGAGAAACAGGAAAAGATAGAAGATGGAATAGCTGAAAATAGTACTTTCCTGTGCCTTCTTGCCTTCTTTCTTTCTTGCTCTTTTTTTTTTTTTCTTTAGGCCTTTGATGTTCTTTTCTTTAGTCAATATTGAAGGAATGAGACTGTAATGAGAAGCAACATTAAGACTTTGATTCACTTAGCAGAAAGACAAGGGACAGTTTCCAGTGTTTTACAGGGTCCCAGGATAATATATTTCCCAAGCACAAAAAAAAAGCCTTTTTCTGCTAAGGACTGTTGATTCACTTGATTTGTGGACATACTTCCTCTTCAGTCCTTTGGTTATGCCAGTTAAACGTGCCGCCACCTCAGCTGACTGCCAGCACTGGAACTTGCCAGAACTAGCCCATTTCAACCTACCAGGCAAACCACAGATATGAGCATTCACAGTGAATGTCATTTGATGTATGCTTGGTTACTTGAACAGAGGTAATGGTAAGTTTTTGCCATGTGTCCCTAATTTAAGTATCTTTTAGGGAAATTTCATTTGTTTTTCTAGAATGATAGGAGAATAATTTTGTCTGGAAAAGGGTAGGGAGGGAGATAAGCAGCTAGAAGAAGCAGCCTTTCAGGTAACAGCTGGATTTTTAAAAGACATATATCCATCTTCTCACACGTTGGATTATGTGTGATTTCCATTTCCTAAATGTATGGAGGTCTGGATGTCTGTGAGACAGAGATCTGATTTGCATTCTTTAGCATCTTAAGGGTGAAGGAGAAAATAATTTTATAACAACAAAAAGGATGGAGATCTGGAACTCTACAAAATAAAATATGCCTGTGTACCAGTCCATACATACCCAAGTCACCTAAAAAAGTCATCGAGCAAGCCCTTTCACATCCACTTTTCCAGGTTTGCTTCTATCAGCAATAAAAGCGAGAACCCCAAGCCAGAACAGATCAGTGCACACAAATTACTAAAAACAATCAACCCTTTCCCAGAACACTGTCAAGGAGCAGCAAAGAATGAGGATACTCCTTTCCTCATGAAGTCCTTCTTCACACAAGCTTTTCAGCCATGATTGGACATGATAAGTAGGAGAACTTTTATGCTGGAGCATCTTGATACCTGTCATAAGTATAATTGAACATAAAGTATTATGGGAGAGGAGAGCTCCATTCTGTGAGGAGAGACTGAAGTATTTCCAACACAGAAGCAATGCATCTCTGAACAAAAAGAAGCTAAAATGTTTCAGTCCCTAACTAAAACACATACAAACTTTGTATTTCTAATTAAAATCCTATTGGAAATCCCATCAGTAAACATAAACCCTCTAGAACCTATAACATTAATGCATTTTTCCCCTTCTGTGCCTTTAAAATATATAATTGTTTGCTTATTTAAACTGTGTTGAATTCCCCTTTTGCTGCTGAGGAAATGTATTTATCATTCTTGAAATATGTGTTGCATTCCTACCTTCCATGCCAGAAGGGAGTAATAAATAAAAGGAAACTAATTGTTTAGTAGCTGATCTGACAGAGAGGGGATACTGGGTCAGAGAGGACTGATCCTACATAAATTGGCAGAGAGAAGGTGTATAAACTGTGTTTGGTTACTGGACTTCTTGAAGATTTGTAGGAGACATGTGCTGTGTCTGTTGTATAATGACAACAATGAGATGTGGTAACTTTCGCCATATAATATACATTTTTAGAGTAGGCAGTGAAGAGACCTGTGCACTTTATATTTAAGCAAAGAATATAACAAAGAAAGTTATGTTCCTAGGATCACAGCATAATTCAGACTAGAAAGGACTTTGGGGAGATCTCTGGCTGACCCTCAAAGTAGGGTCAGCCATAAGATCACTCCAGGTTATTTGAGGTTTCATCCAGCCTTGTCTTGAAAACCTCACATTGCACATCTTGAGACACCCTTAAACACACTTAATCAGCAATAATGAAAAATGTATTTATTTTTCTTTGCAAAAAAACTTCTTTGGCTCACATGACATACTTCATTGCTGCTCCTGAGACCCAGCATTCTCCCTCAGAGTTTAGACAAGAATTTTTGGGAGGTCAGTCCTTCTATTTCCATGAAAACATAAGCATAATTTATAAAATTCCTAACAAGGGAATTCAGTTTGCAAAATGTGTTGTGCTGTCAGTGCATGTTTTGGGCTAAGTTTCTGATTAGCTCTGAGCTCCATTGCAACATAAAAAAATTTTTCCAAACCTCCCCATGATCTAGGAGGTTTGGATCGATCCACTAGATTTGGGACAGGCTATAATTCTGATATTGCAAATATGCTTCAGGCTCTGTAGCCTTTAAAGTCTGTTGAATATATCTGAATTAATGATTTTATTAGCTAATCACTTAGAGAAAACTAATTGAAATACAGCCCTAAATATGGACTTCATTTTTGCTATCTCATTTTGACAGTGATTATTCATTCTAATCTAGCAATCTAGTAATTCTGGTGAGCCAATGATGGACATATTTATAATCATTTATTGTACTATTGAAAATATAGTAACAAAAGTGTGTAAGAGTTTAAGACAGCAGGTAATGTTTCAAAAGCAATGAAAAAGAGACAAAATATTGGAGTGGGAGGCAGGAAAGCAACTTGGAAGAAATATTTTCATTTTTGCCAGTTACCAGAATCTGCACTCAATTTCCAAATCCTTCTGGTCCTATTAAATACCAGACAAATAAAACAGATACTGCTGGAGCAGCACTGGTTATTTTGCAATTCTTTACTTGGCTGTGTGAAAAGCAGACAGGCTGAGGTTATAAGAACTGTTTAAGATTTGAAATATTTTTGTTTAGAAATCTGACATGATTTGCTAGTTGTGACAACTGGTTTGACAATGGCCAGTGATTTAGGTCTACCTGTAATAAGTGAATTAATCTGAGTTAAAACATAGTGATCTGTCATGTTTAAGATACCTCAACAGCTGGCTGACTTGTCCTCTGTCAAGCTAGTTTGTCCTGTGCAAATCTTCTGTCAAGCATGGATAAGAACTGTTGAGAGAAAATTACATGGCAGTTTGAGAGTTAGTGATGAATTTTTCTCCCAACATACCAGCTGTGCCAGCAACACTATTTTTTGTGGCATTAATCAAATCTCTTGCCTGGAGCACCTTCTCTTTTCCGAAGGGTAGAAGATGAATCTGTCAAAAAATTTCACCGGGATTTGCCAAGAGCTTTTCCTATGCACAGGTACTACTAGTCCATGAACCTCAAAAGTTTGAATAATGCTTTTAGGGATGTTGTTCTGAAGTTAAAAGTCCTGTGGTATACTTTTACTATATACATTAATTCAAAGGCTTTTTTACAGTGAACATGATGAAATTTAGGAGTTGCGATAAGGCAAAGTACTCAAGTACTCCACTTGCTGACTTATATACCTGTGTTTATTTTTAGTTATAGTTCTGCAATTAGCAAAGTACACGAACAATGGAAGGCCACAGAGTGATCCTGCCACTTTTTCTGCAAATGGATGAAATTGAGATGAGGTTGATAAATACAAATATGTATTCTATTCTTTTATCAATATATTGCATATTTTCATTAAAAGTATAAACTGTAGGAAATTCCAGATTACAGGTTTTCATTAAGAAATCAATTTTATTTTAAGGGACACAAGAATAAAAGCATATTTTTATCATTACCCATTGTTTTAGTACTGAAATTTTAAATAAAAATGAATAGAACATTTATTATATGAACACGGGCACAAACACAGTAATTTAGAGAAACTATAGATTCCTACTCAAGGGAGAAGACAAATATTCTTTTACATTTGTGTGCATGGATGCCATTACATATGCTTAGTGACACCAAATGTGTGCTAAATGACTTCATTGCTTAAAGGCTGACAGCAAAGTTGAGTTTACTTAGCACTCAAAACTAGCAAAATGCAGACGTGTAGCACCAACAGTACATAGGATATTGAACTCCTTCCTATAGGCACTTTGTCTTGGAGAGAAAAAGTTAAAGAAGAGAATTCTGATTTTCTGTCTGAGCAGTGCTGAGACATTAAAGAGGTGCATTCAGCTTAATAACTGAAGTATCCTTCACTGGAGCAACACCATGCTTTATGATTGCCTCTAGTTCCTGAGATTGCTTTCCTTTTCCCACTGCCATTGGTTCTTCTATTCCCAGATTGGCATTCACATTATTCTTTTTCTTCCAGATAGTTCTTACAGATACTGAAATGTGTATTTCACACAGGACTGAAGAGGAAGAAATAGAATCAATTTAGTACAACTCCAGCAGGACACCTCATGTAGACTAATCATCTCTCTGGTTATGTCAAAGGCCTCTAATAAATGTAAAGGCTAAAGAGTGGCCCTAGACTCTGCTGCACAGCCCTTGTGGGGGAGGTCTTTCATCAGCAAGCCAACATTATCCCTTCGTCATGCTAAGGTCTGAAATCAGATGTGAAAGGACCTAGGTTGTGCTGATGTCTTTATCTGATTACCACTCGTTTGCACAAGGAGTTTGAAGAGGCATTGGCCTTGGTTAACAAGGCTATTCAAACCTTTCTCTGCTCCTGATTTTATTAGTCCCAGCAAGAGCCCCTGGAAGGACTCTTGAGACTGGTTTTTGTTTATGATACCTTGAAGATCACAAAGCCCTTTAAGTACATTATCAACACTATAGTTTCAACAAACAAGTCCTAAAAGGATTTTGATTCTGCTTCCTCCCTAAAATGAAAACTAGACATAGGAAGCATTATGCATCTCTGAGACTTATTTAAAAATGGAATTTCTTGCAAAATCTGAATTTGTAAACTTTCTTCTGCAAAAAGTAGGGCAATTTTAGAGGTGCACAGAAATAATGCTTAAAAGATAAACATTAAAAAGCATGGGCTCTAGCTGCAATTGTGTTTTCAAATTCTCTGTATTTCTTCATGCTCTGTGTGATAATAATTGCAGTCTTATTACATATTGAGGAAAGCTAAAACAGTGTTTTAAAAGCTGGCAACAGAGACTACATTCAAAATATAGAAACTACCCGGGTTTCTATACCAATTCCTAACAAATTTTGAAGGGCTGAAAATGTTTGAAATTTTGAAAATCTTCCATGTCCATAACCACTTGTACACAATACCATTTCTTAAAATTTGTTTCTTTAGCAAATTAAAATCAGGCCCAAATCATTATCATTAGTATTGTTAGTGGAATTCCAACCAGCAAAATATATAGCTGCCCATGTTCCTAATACAGCATCAGATCCATTTGTTTTCTGATACCTGAATATTTGTGTTGATTTGCCTAACCTTGTACCTCATTAGCAAAAGGGATTTTCCAGAGTCCAGCTAATACCTGAGAAATATTTACATATTACTCTGTTGTTTTGAATATATTCAGAATCCCTATGAAAGATAAAAACTCCACAGCAATACTAAAGGTTATTGTGATTGAAGCTACTTTACAGTAATTCAAATAGTTTTAAAATGTTTTAAAAGAGGTAATAATTTTTTTTAGATAGGCTGCAATATTAGAACTACTGTGCTAGGTAATATTTGACATGTCTGTCTGCCAGCCTTCCTGTCTTTCTACCTGTCTGTCTTTTCTCAAGTATTTCTGTCTGCAGAGGTACTTTTAAAATTGCAACAAAGAAATAGAGTGAGAGGTTTCTTAAATCATGCTATTGGATATCCAAAAAGGTATATTATTTTGGATGTGGTGTATTTTACAATTTGACAAGTTGGAACTTTGTAAACTGACAATTGGGCACAGACGAAGGTATCCATTTATCTCGTATATGTCTTGTTGAGGCAAAGCTGTCAGACAAAATCTTATCACATGGTGCCCCATTTGTTTTCTGTAGTGATTTATGATGGTTTTGAAAAGGTCTTGTGATCCCATAGGCTGCCACGATTCTCTGACTCTTCTCTGTCAATGGATCAGATTTTTGACATTTTCTGAGAGCATTCAGAAAAGATTTGATAAATCAGCTTGTGGTGCTTATTTTAATTGATCTGAAGCCCATTCCTTCAAGAATTCATCAAACACTGTGACAGGGTCTGGGTGTGCTGCAGTGAAATGAAAGAACTGGGTTGGCCATGCTTCTGTGATGGTGATATAGATATTTTGTTGAAAGTTTATGCTCACAGACAAGAAGATGCCATAACTAATTTAGAATGCTGTAAATCTTTTGACGCAGATTCTAATTCATAAATCTCATCCATCACATGTGATTCATGAAACGATAGACAACCCTTGATGAGAAGGTACTTTTGTGTTCCAAATTCTCTACATTTTTTTCCTCTTCAGAAATAAATCACTCTAAAACAAGAGAATTCTGTTATGAAAGTAATGCTGTAAAGGTCTCTCATTCTTTTTGCATCTGTTCTTCTCCTCAAAATGGATAACATTTCTTCTCTTTAAGATGCAAATGAATAAAACTGTGTGTCTGCATGCACTTCACTTTACAACAGGGAGAAAAATGTAACTGATTGCAGTGGTTCTGGTTGAGGAGTCATCACATTTGGCTGGTATAACCTGGGTCTCTTTTCTTCTCTCACAGGAACTTCCATCTGTTGAAAACATCACCACAAACACCTGTCCTGATCAACCACAGTCAGTGTCTTTGATCTCTTCACTCATTCCTGTTGCGCTTGGTTGGTAAACCTGTAAGAAGACCATTGCAGGATCTGAGCCTCTCTCTTATCAGCCAATCCACTCTTCTTCCTTCTACATTGAGGCATTGCTGCTGAGTGGTGGCTGTGGATGGTCAAGGAGGGAATTTGTGGTGGTGTATTTGATCTCTCTAATTAAGGGAAAGGAGCATGGGATGACTGATAAGCAGGCTGGCCTATCAGGCAATGAATGATAATAAAGAAATAAACAAATGTCACTCAGCAATGTTGCAAAAAAAACTGCTGAGGACTGGTATCAATCAATGTCTGTTTATCTGTCTAGGATTTTGTCTTCAGATGTAAATCTTAGGTAACACCAGACGTTATTAGAATAATAAAGTAACAAAACCAAGCATTCAAATGTTAGGTAGTCTTAGAATTAAGTTTGCCTGTGCAATATTTATTTGCCATCCTTCTGAATACACATTTTGACATTCTTCCTCAGTGTCACACTTGTGGTAAAACCAAATAGAGAATTGAATGAGCCATTATTCGTTGTCCTTAGTTCAGGTACAGAACCCAGCTGACCACATATCCTTTTCTTGTGATAATCTGTTTTACTTGCATTTTAACCTCTACGTGGAGTGAGGATAGCTCCTCATTTCGAAAAAGTCACTACTTCTCTGCTTTGCTTATTTATTCAGAAGTGCTAGGTATGTGGACTGTGAAAGAAAGTAATCCAGTTTTTGTTCAACATGGTTTATCAGATAATACTGGAGGATCTTTAATTCAGATTTTAATGCTGAGCTTTAACTGAGTTCTTGAGAGTAAGTGTAAATGGCGGTTTCCAATGCCTTATAACTCGGTTCCATACTCATTTGAAGAGATAAAGCATGCTTTTCTTCAATGAAGACATACTCTTCTTTGAAGATCCTGCTCCAGAGGAATAAAGTTGGATCTCTTCAGTGAAAAAGTGTTTTATAGAAATACACGCTCCTATCAGTGAGTCTATTTCTCCTTGCTATCTTCTTCAAATCTTTCAAAACAGTTAAGGCTGAAGGAAGTAACAAAGAAAATGCAGCCTAAAGGGCTGACTAAATGACTGTTTGTGGGATACTTAATGGCTGAAATGGCAACAAGTAACCATCACAGACTGAAGAATGGAATCTAAAGTGTTCACCATCCACTCAGTGCAGAGCTTTATAGGTTACAAATTCTCTTTTGTCTTTAACTGCAGGTCTCGCTGTTGGTTACTGGGAAGGTCAACAGTTTCTCCTGCCTTATATTGAGTCGAGTAATTTGGATTTTTTTTGCTGGAAACTTTCTGAGTTAATTTCCCTTACCTGTGGTTTCTTTTGCATATGCTTAGGCAAAGTTTTGTCTTCTCACATGATTGTGGGTGGACCTGCAAAGCCATTTTGAAGACTCTTCCTTTAAGCTGAGCGAGGAGCTATCAGCAGTGCAGTGTTCTGCTCCTCCACACAAAGAAAAGCTTAACTTTTCTGCAATGCTGTGGTGTCCAGATGCCATTAAACAGGGAAGACTGAGGACAAGTAGGCATAATTCAAGGTGAGGGATTGAACATTAGCACTCTGTGCTTTTCTTTTCCTCACACTTCTCCTGTGCCTTCCATCCTATCTCTCTTTGCCTCTCATTATTGTCTTTTTCCTTCAGAATAACAGTAGCATGAAAGCAGTTGTCTGTGTGCCTGATTCTCAGCCCTGTCATTTCATAGGCATCCTTCTTTAAAGAGATGCTGGGATCCTAACTTAATCTGGTATTAGTCCAGGACACAGCAGACAGATTTGACTTTCACAGAAATCTGTTCAAAGATAAGCTGGACTCTCTTAAGTGGGCAATTTTAAAAAGCACTGGCAGCTCTTAGCACAGTCTTTAAAAGCCTAGCGTATTGCCAACAGATGAAGTTTTCCAGTATGTCTGTAATTCAAGGTTTTAATAAAATAGTTTTTTATTTGACCAACTGCCAATCTAATCAGTTGATAATGAACTTGATGTTTAGCTGTGAGCTAAAGTAAGAAATCAAGAGAGCTCTCAAAGTCTGCAGTAGCCGAATCAGCAGATTTTTCAGTGTTACTTCCCCATCAAAGAAGCAAATGGTTTGGAATTTAAATGAATGACAGAATTAGCCAGTTTTTCAAACTTTCACAGTGGTGTTTGAGCTTCCAATCTCAGGGGGTTTTCACTCAAGATGGATGAAAAAGAAATATGCATTGACCATTGCTAATTTTTAATCTCCAACAGTGTTCTCTGTTTCCTGCCGCCAACATTACCAAAATATTGAGTTGCTTTCACTCTTCCCAAAATGTTTACTTTTTTAAAGTCATCATTGTAAATAAATAACATCTACTGTAATGCTTTCTGGAATAAACAGATCTGCCAATCATATAGGAAAAAAAAAAAAAAAGAAAAGGACTTTAATGTTGGCATTAACAATTAGGATTATTCCATCCCCACTTAATTTGTGGGTTTAGATCTTATGTAGAAAGGAAGGCAAGTGATTTTATTAACTATTCACTAAAGGCTAATTCAACAAATATCATGTTCAAGTCCTCTTTTTCTTCTGTCAGTGTGTACCATCACTTTAATGTCATTCATGGGAACATGGAACTCTATGTTTAGCTAGTATGAATTTTCATGGCTGTTTTGGAATCAATGAAGCTAGACCAATTTACTCCAGCTTGGGACTTCTACTTCAAAAAAAAACAACAAACCAGCAGCAGAAATTATTCTGGGTGCCTATTAAAAAAGTGGTTTTGTAGACATTTTGTAAATGGGTAGTTCTCAGTTGTTTGTATTTTGCTCTACTATATTAGAGAAAGATATCAGGTTGTGTTGAGTAAGTTAAGACAGCATATCATTGCTAATTAATTTATTTTCCATATTGGCCTGCATTGTGTACAAATGCTTTCATCCAACCTGAAAGGAACCATGACAAGCAGGTGTTACAACAATCTTAGCCCAGAGATATCCAAGTCTTTTTGCCTGGCAGTATTCCAGCTACAGACTGGAGCTAGATTTTGGAGAAGTTGTCAGTGAGATTGATTGTATTTTGGAATTTCCATTGATTAATTATCTCTCCAATTCTTTACCATAGGCAACATCCTGAGTTTTGAGACTATGCATGAAAACTTATTACACTTGTGTTCATCAGTTTGAAACACTGTGGGATTTTCATAGGTCGTATATTAAAGAAAGGGAGATAGAGGTGGCTGGAAGTAGCTGTGCTCCTGTGCTTCACAGAAAAAAACAGAGAAAACCATCCAGGCAGGATTTTCTTAAGGAATTTGCCTCTAGCCTTTGTAATTGCCAGTGGTCAAGTAAGTGGTCTTCCTTCAAGAACAATGATAGTTCACAGAGTTACAGCTGGTTGCTCTGCTAGGAAACAGTTTATTCTTGATGTTTTCTGAAGGGATAAAGAATTCATTTTTTACTTAGCTAGTTTTCTTTTCTGTATACAAAGACCAGCGCTACTTGGTGTAAGGGAATAAGACAATACTTTTTATTAAATTTGTGCTATTGCTTACAAACATAAATATGGAAAGATTCAGATAGAGATGCCACTCTTGATACATTTACCATTCTAACCCTACCAGAGGATATTTATTTCAATAGACATGTGTAAAAATCCCTTTCTAACATAAATCTTGGGTCTTAAATGAGTGGAGCAGTAGGCTAACCAGCTTAATAAAAGTGAGAGATGATATGCAACTAATGGACAGGGCATTTCAACCAGGTGTTATCAAATCATTCATTGTACTAAGTGCACTCTCAAGTTCTGTTGTAAAAACAATTAAAGTACTGATGGCAGGCTTAAGTTACTTCAAATCATTTGGCAGAATTGATCCACAATTATCTTTGTAATCCCTGAAGCCCCAAAGACTAAGTCCTCCATCCACTTTATATTTCTTACACACAGTTCTCAATGTGTCAGCAGCCATGCACAATATCCATTGGCACCAGCAACTTCACTGGACCTAAGAATTCCAAACTCCAACTATGCTTGTGCTCTGACTACTCAAGTTCAAGTGTATGAAACACCTGTATGAGAGTATACCAATCAACTTTCAAAGAGTTTGTAGTTTTCAGACATTTTGCTTGTGTCTGTGAATGTGTATGATTAGAGAATAAGTGAGACATTAATTTAGATGTTCTCTGTGGACACTTCTTTATTATTTGAAAGGGTGTTTTCTTCGGTTTAGTGTCAGAAGGTTTGCAGTCATTCTGCTTTTTAGGAAATATTATGCTTATCTCTAATACGAATCTCAAAAAGAAATAGAAAAATGCCTTCAGTGGAGTTTTGCATGCATTCTCCAAAATGTAATAAAGACATTATCATATCAGATGGGTAATTTATATGGCATGGCACCTTTCCTCTGGCAGTTTAAATATGCAACTCCCCTTGGCAGGGAAAACGTCAGTCCAAATGATTAGAGTTTAGCAGAGTAACATGTACCAGAGCACGAAACTGAGCAATGGCAAGTGTTAGCCTGAATTAGAAGCAGTGGGTTTTTTTATACCCATAATAGTTTGGAGATTTGTGCCTCTTACATAATCGTTGTAAAACCTGGAAGCCAAATTTTCTCCTGTGGCTAATGACATAAGGGAAGAGGCATGAGAACAGGAGAAGAAATTTTGCCTGATTTTCACCCTGTGGATGTTAGACCAGAATGTGCCAACAACAGATAATAGTGAAAGAGATGCAAGATGAAATTTGGATCTATGAAGTTAAACCAGAATAGTCCCACTGGAGACTTCATTCTGGGAATCTCTGGGTGAAAATAATTTTTTCTTGTACAGCTCCTGTGCAGTGTAAAAAGAACAAAGCAAGTCCAAGAACACACCCCTATTTTCTGCAGAATTAATGGAGGCATCCATTTCACTGTCACCAGCTTTATATTTCAGAAAGACCCTCAGATAGAAAGGATTTTTAATTGCCTTCCTACTGTTAAACCTTATTCCCCACTTGTTTAGTCTCCCCCGTTCAGGCATTGGGCATCAATGTGCTTTTGTTTGTTTTAATGCCAACATATTGAACCATTAGAACAGAAGGCACCACTTAGTCCATTACCCAGTCAATTTTCAGTTTAAATACCATTCTTGTAGGCTCATAAGGGATTAGAATTGGTTTGCGTGGTGCAGTGAGCTTTTTTGTCTCTATTGCACAAAAGAGGGAGTTATTCTATCTCCTTGATAATAAGTTGCTCAGAGTAAGGGAAGAAAACAGAATTTCAGTTATTGAATATTTAATTCTGGACAGCAGTTTAATCAGAAGTGGGATTTGGGCAATTGCTCTAGCCCCCACCTAACATACTACAGTTTCAGTTCTTAGTATTCCTTAATTATCCCACTGAGATGTTTGAGGAGCAACTAGTAGTAAATGAACTTGGCAAATCAGCTATTACCCAAGTAATGAAATACAAATACATATGTTTGACAATTCTGCAGGGAAATTGTTGGAGCTAAGATTCTCTATGGATTGTATTGGCCAAGAGAGAAAAAGCAGGTGTTATTATAAAAATTTGTATACAAACAATTTGACTAGAGTTTTAAAATAATGTGAAGCTTTTTTTCCCCTTCAGCTAATTTCAAGCATGTAGGTTATTTTATGGAGAGCACTGATTGTCAAATAATGAATCTGTACCAGCTGTTGATTCACACAGTGACGTAGTTCTAAATATTCAAGGATTTTACATTATATCTAAGGATGCGTATCAACTTCGCGTCTAACCTTAAACAAAAGAGAGTTCAGCTCTATGGAGGAAATTGATTTTATTCAGCAGTAAGGCAAGGGAAATTAGTACATTCAATATTTGTAGAAAGAAAATAGCAAAGCCCAGAAGTCTGGGTGGTTTGAGATTGTTCTTTGTTTTAGTAATTATACCTTTATAAGTTAGATCTCATATTTGCACTTTCAGAAGTATTCTAAATGGTTTATGCATCCTGGTTATGTATCCTGGACCTGCTGGATTTCTACACAATTTTACAATGAACTTACAACCAAACAAATTCAAAGTGTAACTGTATTCTAACTTTTCTGCTGTAGCTATCTCATTCTGTCTGTCTGGGACATTAGAACAATTTAATTAATAACCAAATGTCAGTTGCCTCTAGTTCATTTGCATGATATCTCAATGTGCTAATTTCTCAAATTAACATAATTTATTATTTAAACTGTCTTTGATTTCAGGGACAGAGTTGTTTTGGGTTATTTCATCTGAGGCCTGTTATTCATATGCAAGAGGACATAAATAGGAACACTTTGTTGGGATGAATTTACTAATGTTTACTGTAGAATGATAAGCCAATGTAAAGCTAGGAAAGCCTCTCCAAGCCTCACAGATCTCCATTTTTGCCATTAGCTGTACCAGTTTAAACAGTGTGCCTCAAGAAATATCGACAGGTCAAGTACAGCAGAGAAGAGTGTGTGTCCCAATGGCCTTTACACTGACAGCTTCTCCCACATTAAAGAGTTAACTAGCAGCCTACCAGCTCAGAGTGGAAGCTAATGAATGAAATGGAGATTGATATAGACTCTCTTTGGAGGTGCATCGATCTGTATCTTCTGAACTCAGCTTAGGAATTCTGCAGGCAGCATTGCATGAGTAACCCTGGCATGGTGCCCATTAGCAAATAACTCTTTTAATGCTTGTCTTCAATTGATTCACTTGTTGTACTGACTACTGTGTAGTACTGCAAACTTTCTTGTATTTTGCCACTGTAGTAACAAGTTATGTAAAGGAATTTGATTTTGGAAGCAAATTCTCGAGCAACTTTCTTCATCCTGCTTCTTTCCTTCTCCTTCTCCCTGTCCTTCACCCAAATAGCATAATGTGTTATTCAACGGAGATGGACACTGCCACATACACCCCAAAGTTTAAAATTTCAGTAGTTTTAGTCATGTCATTGCGCCATCTAAGCTGATGTTTCCATCTGAGCAAACAATAATAGCATGCTTTTAAATGTGAAGTATTTTCACTTATTGCATTAAATTGGTAGTGAATTATAGAAGTGTATGCAGGAACATTTTTATTTTTTTTTCTTTTGTGGTCTCTAGGATGAAATTTACTTACAAAGACAAGTCTCAGCAGGAAAGGCCTTCTGTATTTTCTGCTTAGCAGGTCAGGAAAGGTCTCTCTCTGTTGAACAGCAGAGGGAGAATTAACCCCTCAGCTCCAGCTGTCTAAAGAATAGTCACCTAGTCCAAGTCTAAGTCAAAATTGCTATGTAGTAAAATAGGGAGGGCAATTCACTCCTCTTGTCTTGAGCACCTGTGGATAGGTGTCTCTAGTTTCTCTCCACTGCATGTACAACTAGCCTTGACTATGTGTCATTTTATGACATGAAATCTAAAAAATACCTACAGATTGTATGCCTTACCCTATAAGTTAAATTATATATGCAAAAAATCTAGTATGAACAACCATAAACTATGACGTTACATTGCTGAAGCAATAAAAATGTCAAAACCTTATACAACCCACAAAATCTCGGTAGACTTTTTGCAAAATCTTTTTGCTGTAGACTTCATCACACAGAAAATTCCAATCTGCCTCGTAGCTCTCCATACATGCGGTATGTATACAGCCATTTTCAAAGCATATAAAATTATAAAACTAATAACTCTAAAAAGTTAGAAGCATTCAGAGGTGATTTTTCTTTCTGCAACCGGATTGTCATTAGGACAGGTAGACAGAAAAGTTCAAACCAAACACATTTAAGAATAAGGTACATTGTTCCATTTCTTTTTCTGTCAAAAGTTTTTTGCCTGTCTTTTGTTTGTCTTTGCCCACATTTGTTTTTCTGCCTGCAGTGTAGGCAGAGAGATCCTTTCATGGTAAAATAATTGTTTTGATTATAGGCTTGAATCAAGCATCTGTAAATCAAGGAGAAACCAGATGCAAAATTATTTGTACCTTTGAAATATTTTTGGTATTGAAAATAAAAACAGGAAAAAAAATGTAAGAACTTAAACTTATAAAATGAGAATTTTTAATAGAAAATTATTGAGAATTTATGGTTGTTATTTTGGTGGCTTTTCATTATTGACAGCAGTAATTGTCAGGCTGTTTTTTCTTAATCATCTGTATCTTCTGAAAGTCTCTTGATTATATGTCTACTAAGAGTTATAAGTATTGTATTTTGCTAGTGTATGAAGTATTACGTAAAAACCACATTCTTGCAATCTGAGCACATAATTTATTACAGTGATTATTGTTTAATTCCTGGAACTGCCTATTTTGATTAAGATGCTGACATTATAAAGAAGTCAGGAAAATTTAATTCATACAAAAAGTACAGGTTTCCTTGATCATTTCAATTTAACTCATACCTTACAGTAAAAGGTGCTTTTATTTTAATCCTTTTGCTTATAACTGCATTTTGAAGAGTTTTGGGAAATTGTTTCTGACTTACACCATGGCAGATGAGAATCAGAATTAGGTCTGATACTAGCATATTTCTTAAGATAGAAGTGAAAGAGTATTTATAAGTAGTTTTTGCCTTCTGAATCTAATGGATTGTCAGGCATGCTTGACATTATTCTATAGGCAAGGCCACAGAAAATCAATACATCTTAGGCAAGGTTTAATTTATTTGTAGGTTCTTACAGCTAATGACTTTCCTTTTCTGTTTGTTGATTTTCTCAATAGCTTTTGCTCTCATGAATTGCTACAATTTTATCCTCCCATTATAACGTAAACCACAAGAACTGTGACATCATTACAATTTTTTGTAAAACACTAGATGCATGAACAAACAAAAATGGAAACTGTACCTTAAAAGAATTTGCACAATAGAATCAAGCTTTCTGACTCCCACCTTGGACAATGTATTTTCTATCATTAGATTTTTGTTTATTTTACAGCAGCACCAGCAGCCTCCAAAGTCTTGGGCATCTTCATGCCAGGGACTATATGGTTTTGTTCTAACTGAAATTCTCTCCTGCGATGATTTTATCATCTGAATGGAACAAGCAGAAGTAGTATGAAGAAAAGTAATGAGATCATTTTTCATAAGGAAATGAGTAACAGAGAAACATAGCAAAATACCCAACGACATGTAAAAACATTGCAGTTTAGAAATTATTTGGAATTACTCAGCATATACAAAGACAAATTTTTGAGCCTTATACTGGGCAGTTTTCTATTAAGAATAGTTTCAAGTGCACAACAGTTCACATGTGCCCATTCTGTAAATAGCACTGCAGTAATGTCAGCTTTCATGTGCTGGATGCTCTTGGTCAGGTGCCTAAATGTGAAAAGCAGGATACTATTTTTGCAAGTGTTTGCTGAAAATTTAGATGGAGGTTGCTTTTTTGTGTTACTGAGAAAGGCTGCATTTAACTTAGCAATAAAACCTCTACAGCTCTACTGTAATTTAGTGTATTACAAGATCCCATTTCTTTCACTTAGTTATCCCCATCTTTTCATGTGTGCTTAGTGTACTGCAATTCAGGGTTAACTCCAGCACCATTTCAGTTAGTCAACATTGACAAACAGATAAGCTACTCTCAGACCTAAATGGGATTTTAACTTGTTCTACCAGAATCATAAACATTTGTGACTGCATGGCCAACTTGTAACGAGACTTAGTAACTATGAATCACTATATCCCTGTCTTTCCTACCAACACAAAGACATTTCTGCAAAAGTAGAACTGTACAAGACTCAGTCAAGGAAGTAGAGGGTGTATGGCAGTGAGATCAGGCATTTCAAAGTGATTATTTACACTGGTAATAGATATGGCAAATGTATGGATTTTGTTAGGATTCTTCTGAAAGCCATGTACACAGATAGATTTTACCACCATGTAATTATCCTAAGTCCACAGAAGGGAATACAATCATTTTTAGTATTATTTTTCACCACACTGGCTACACTTAAGAAGTCATATTTAACAAATTTCTTATAGTTGTTTGACTTTTTTTAAAAGGCAATGATAACCATTTAAACTTGGTTTAGTTCTAGTTGTTCAACCAATGTTATGCCTGATCTCTGACCCAGGCGACCATTGTAAAAGAATTTTGGAATGAAGACTTTCCCTTGGTTAAGCAGGTTTGGGTCAGAGAGCACCTAAACAAATTGGACATCCACAAGTTCATGGGCCTTGATGGGAAGCATCCACAAGTGCTGAAAGAGCTGGAGGACACCACAGTGAGGCCATTTAGAACCAACTTTGAGGGGTCATAGAGATCAGGAGAGGTGCCTGAGGACTGGAAGAAAGCAAATGTCACTCCAGGCTTCAAAAAGGGCAAGAAGGAAGACCCAGGGAACTACTGGTCAGCCAGCCTCACCTCAATCCCTGGAAAACTGATGGAATGCCTCATTCCAGAGACATCCACCTGAATGCCAAGAAGGTGATCAGGAGTAGTCAGCATAGATTCACTAAAGGTAAATCATGTTTGACCAACCTGATTGCCTTCCATGATAAACCAACTACCTGTATGGATGAGGGAAGTGCAGTGGATATTGTCTACTTTGCCTTCAACAAGGCTTCTGTCACTGTCTCTCACAACATCCTCACATGCAAACTCAGGGTGTGAGGACTGGATGAGTGGACAGTGAGGTGGATTAAGAACTGGCTGAACAGCAAATGCCAGAGGGCCATAAACAGTGGCACAGGGTCAAGTTGGAGGCCTCTCACTACTGGTGTTCCCCAAGGCTCAGTACTGGGTTCAGAATTGTTTAACTTATCCATGACTGACTGGATGAAGGGGAGCTGCCTCCTCAGCAAGTTCACTGATGACAGGAAGCTGGAAGGAGTGGCCAACACCCCAGAGGGCTGTGCAGCCCTTCAGAAGGGCCTTGACAGGTTGGAGGGATGGGCAGAGAGGAACCTTCTGAAATTCAACAACGGCAAATGCAGGGTCCTGCACCTGGGGAGGAATAACCCCATGGACCAGCACAGGCTGGGGGCTGAGCTACTGCAAAGCAGCTCTGCAGAGAAGGACCTGGGAGTCCTGCTGGACAAGAAGCTGTCCCTGAGCTGTCCATGGGGCCAAGAAGGCCAAGGGTATCCTGGGTTGCATTGGGAAGATCATTGCCAGCAGCAGATCAAGTGAGCTGATCCTGCCCCTCTATTCAGCCCTGGTGAGGCCACATCTGAAGTGCTGTGTCCAGTTCTGGGCTTTCCCATACAAGAGAGACATGGAGCTGCTGGAGCAGATCCAGCAGAGGCTACGAAGATGATTAGGAGACTGGAGCGTCTCTCTTATGAGGACAGACTGAGAGAGTTGAGCCTGTTGAGCCCTGAGAAGAGGTAACTTAGATGTGTCCTCATTAATGTGTATAAATATCTAAAGGGAGGGTGCAAAGAGGATGGAGCCAGGTTCTTCTCGGTGGTGCCAAGCAACAGGACAAGAGGCAGAAACTGATGCACACCTCTGCTGCATGAGTGACCATGCACTGGGACAGATTGCCCAGAGACTGGTGGAGTCTCCTCACTGGAGATACTGAAAATCTGTCTGGACACAATCCTGTGCCATGTGCTCTAGGGCAGCCCTGCTTAAGCAGGGAGGTTAGACCAGGTAACCCACTGTGGTCCCTTCCAACCTTACCTATTTTGTGATTCTTTGATCTGAAAAAAGAAAAATCAGATATGTAGACAAAGACAAATTACTGACACATATACACAAAAGGTGGTTTATATGTGTCTCACAATATTTGCTGTAGGATAGGCCTCGAAGAACATAACTCCAGGATTTTGGGATATGTCTTTTTCTGATTAAATTGGTTTTTTGCATATGTTCATGTCAAGAGTGAATGGAAATTGTAGTAAATCTTTTAGCTTTATTTACCTGAAATACTTAGGTAAATCAGTCAAGGTATTCTAAATAATGTCTTCATATGTTTTTGAAATAGAATATTTGGACTGAAATTTTGCCATGTTTGATCTTTACCCAGAGGTCAAACATGAAAGCAAATTTCTTCACAGCTACTTTTTACTGGTTCAACAGGAGGGGAAAACAAAAACTTTTCATCTGCTTTTGGTAAATTATTAAAGCTTTCAACTTAAAAAAATCATCTTGATAACCTTGCTAATCAATGTAACTACTTAGTAGACTGAATTTCACTCTCTCAGGTCTTACTCTTAAACATTCTCTGGCTGCTAGCAAAAGCTGCAACTTCATGCAGCTGTAAGCACCCCATCAGCAGAGGCTTACGGAGTGGAAACAAGGAAGGGCATGGGAGGAGCTTTATTAACTTCATTTAGGAAATGGCTACATCTTCTCTCTTCCTCATCTCTGAAATATAAGATGCTTATTCTTGTCCAGTACTTTAAATGACTTGTTCTGATCTATAAACTTTAGTCAGCATGGGCCATTTTTATTTTAACATTCTGAGTTTGGCATCTTTTCCCCAACCCACCTGATTCTTCTCATCCTGCCACTGCAAGAGAAGACATCACATGGTGAGTGGATACAATCTCTCCTTCCCTCTTATACTGTTATGGTTCATGAGCTACCTCAGATCTTTTGATTTTTACATTTTATTCTCACAGCTCATTGCATTGAGCCTTATCTTTGCACTGGACACCAGAGGCAAGTTGGCATTTTAATAAAATCTATGTATACTTTGATTTCTAAATTATTGACTTTTTCATTGCTAGTGTAAAACTGAGATTTCAGCATGGAGGAAGGCAAAATACATCAGAAGCCTTCAGAAATATATTCAGAAAAGAAAAATCTTAAAGAGCATACAGCATTCTGGAAATGTATTTTGAACTACACTTCAATTGCAGGGCAGAGAGTTCATAAGCTCCCCTCTCCCTAAGAATCCCCAGGGAAGTGATAGGGACTTTACCTTCTGCACTTCATCAGTAGACCTGCATGGAGAAGACCTCTTACTGACTCATATTCTCAACTACTGACCTCAAGAAAAGTGCATATCCTTGTATGCACATTCATATGTTTATACATAGAGATCCCCTACCAATACAAAAGAGAAACAACCAAATTTTTTCTCCCCTTCGGCCTAAATTGAATTCATTTTTCTCTGCTTTTATCTTTAGCCTACAAAATGTGCTTTAAAATCCTGTTTCTTTTGGAAGAAATACACATTTGAGAAATGACAGGTATAATAAGTCAGTGAATGTATGACAAAATGCTCATATACCTAAGGTATGACTGCTTATATCAGGGCACAGAGTACAACTTGGCACAATTGAAATTCCTTGCTTATGCTCAAATTATACTGTGGTCTTAGTGGAGGCTTTTTATGTGGAGCCCCAATATGCTGATAAACAAGAAAGAGCTCACCCAACAGAGTCCAGGATAGGGAGGCAAGAGAGACTCCATGGCCACTCATATTCCATAAATAGAACTGCATTCCATGCACTAGAGCAGCACCATAGGAAGGGAGGCTTCCCTTTCTGCCTCGTCTAGTCACACATGATAAAAGCTTTTCTGCTCTGAATTACATTTTGTGCCACAGGCCTACTTAGCTAGAACTATAGAAC